>NC_090662.1:36043000-36791750 GCF_013368605.1 Nyctibius grandis
GAGTGATGAATCCACACCTATCTTTCCTCATCAGTGGAACAGGATAATGACCCCCATATACACAAGTTGCTTGGGCTTCTGTGAAGTTTCTCAGGCAAAAAAGTCACATCATTAGGTGATCATGCCTACACATCATAACATACAACTTGTGGTGGAATGCTGCTCCTCTTGATAAAGCTTATCTGTTCTTCTGCGAGAAGGATTTTCTGTTCTCTGAGATCTTCTGTGCTAGCTGAAAAAGCTCCAGGAAATGTACTTGTCTGGCCAAACAGACCAGGTCTTCAGTCTTATAATTCCAGAGGACAAATCTCACACTGTTATGTGTTCTGGCTTTGCTAGTTGTGAAAGAAACGGATTTTGTTCTGTTCTTTGCATTCACATTTCTCTATTAGGCATTTTTTATCTTCATCCTCTGGTAAAGGAGGCTTCTGTATTTCTCCATTTTGTAAGATTAACATGTTTTACATGGCTGGTCACAGTGTGGCTAGTAGAGAGGCCTGTGGCTGGTTCATAAAGAACACTCTAGAGGGCTGAAGCCTGTCCGCGTGGTCCTTGATGCTATTAACATCAATAACTGACTGGTTTAAGTGAGTGGTTACTGCCATGAAAGCACACAGTATATCTGTAGACTCCTAAACGAGAACTTCTTTCTGTCATGTGCACTATGTTAGATCTCAAGGTACATCTTTAAGAACATAACAATTGTACCCAGACAGACCAAAAATCTGTTCAACCTAGTATCCTGCTTCAAATTGTGACTATGAATAGAAGGCTGCCAGGACAGTAAGAACAAGCCAATCATATATGGTAGTGCCCTCTAATACTCGCTCCAACTACAGGCAGTTTTGTGTATATAGTAACTCTTGATGGGTGTCTCTTCCCTGTTCTTGCCCAATCTCACCTTTAGCCCAAGTACTATTTTTAGCATCCACAGAATTATTTTGCAACAAGTTCCAGAGGTCAGTGTATAAGGGATCACCTCCTTTTGTTTGTTTTAACTTGTTTTCTGCTAACCTAATTTGATGCCTTTAGGTGTTTACTGAAGAGACAACAAACACCTCATCCCTGTACACTTTCTCCCTAATGTTTATGATTTTGTAGACATATATCAGTTACTCTAATTTATCCCTTCTTCTGGCTGATGATCTCTAGCCTAGTAAGTTGTTCCTCATAGAAGCTGTTCCATGTGTTTGATTATCTTGCCATTCGTTACAATTTCTACAGTTTTGCTATGTCCTTTTTCATAGGGAGATCACAACTGCCACATGCACATTCAAGGTGTGAATGACTATGGGATTTTCAGTGTTACAATGATATTCCCTGATTTTCTGTTCCTTTCCTAATAGCTCTCAACATTCGTGGCAGGGAGGTGTTGACAATATGGGACACTAAGAGCGTGTTTTCATGGTACTATGTTATCATAACCTCAAGATCTTGCTCCTGAGCTATAATGGTCAGCTGGGGGCCAATCGTTTCATAAATGATCCTAGAATTGCTTCGTCCCCTGTGCATCTACTTTGCATTCATCTACAAAGAATTTCATCTGCTGTTTTAGTGCCTAGGGAGTTACTTTTGTAAGGACCTTTCTCAATTCTTCACAGTCAGCAAGCCATCATCCTTATTACTGTGCATAACTTAATATCATTATAAAGCCTTCTCACCTCGTTGTTCACCCATTTTACCAGGTTGCTTAGGAGTATGATGAACGACTGCTTCCCCTGCACAAATCCCTGTGGAACTTTGCTAATGACCTCCCTCCATTGCAAGAGCTGTCTGGCTAACCTACTTACCTTCTGTTCCCTGTCTTTTAACCAGTTATTTATCAACATAAAGACCTTCCCTAAAGCTCTGACTGTTGGGTTTCCATAGAAGCCTTTGATGAGGGATTTTTAAAAGCCTTTTAGAAAATTCAGGTTAGGCTATTTCAACCACATCTCCTTTATCCATGTGCTTTGTTTGACGTCATTCAGTAATTCTGTTCTGAAATATCCCCATTCCTGATATTTACAGAGCCAGCCACTTAGCACTCTTTTCACAGCCTCAGTGTTTCCTGCTGGCATTAAAGAGATATTCAAACAATGCTGGGTGGCCCTGAAAGTACTGTTTGCATGAAAGACAAAAGTCCCAGCTCAGGAGCTGTGAATGTGTGGAACAGTATGGAGTCATCTTCATGTAGCTTATCATTGAAAGACAGTGAGCTTATTTCCTAGCAGTTAAACTTTGTGTGTTCATTTTACCTCATGTTCATTAATTTTCTCTATCCTTTTCCGTCAACACCCATTTGTCTTACGGCCCAGGTTCCATTTTGCAGGTGAACAAAGATTAAGGTGGGAATATTTTGTTTTGTATGCTCTTGTACATAGCAGAAGGGTCAACAGAGCCTGAACATGGCTGTTAATGTTATCCTGAAGACAGAAACATCTCTGCTTGTGGTAAGGCCTATGTTCTGAATATGCGCATGGATTACATGTTTCAGAGATCAACCATAGATACATAACCTCTCTTTCCTGAAAACTTACGTAGTCTATGGATCTCTTAGGCTGAACAGGGAGGGTCGTAACAAATTTTTGTTATTTTCATAGTTAGATGGAATTATTGAATCATAATTTTGGACACGGGAACCTGTGTCTGCTAAATTCTTTGAATCTGGGCCCTTCTGGACCTTCTTGCTGAGAAACACCTTTTTCTTCCTTCCCTGCTGTACAGGCAGTGGGCACAATCTAATTGCTGTAGTTTGGGATAGAAGTGTTCAACTGCCCCAAATCTATACTTGCTTAGCTCTTCATTTTGACCTTGTAAATGCTGGTGTAGTCTTTATAAATCTGAAGCATAATGGTTCAGTGTACTGTACGGTGTAGGGTGAAGTAACATAGCACATGCATTACACTTTAATAAACCCATCACTTGATGTTATCTTCTGATAGATACCTGGTATCTATACTCTGTCTGCCTTCTTCTTTATTCATTTTTGTAATAAGAATAGATGTTTACTTATTGCCATTAAAACATTTTTGATGTCTTGCAAACTATTGGCAAGAATTTTAACCGTATTTGAAGATACTTACTTTTCACTGTTGCAGTTGTGAGCCTGAAAAACAGCATTTATTTGTAGAATAGGAAAACAAGCTGTTGAATGATTTTGAAGTGCTTCCCTCTGTCCATTAAGAGAGATTATTCTTGTCCTCATTTGCTCTGAGGCATAACTATCTATGTCAACTTCCTAGAGTAATGAAGGATTCATTGCCACTGTGCAGAGATTGATTTACCTCTTTATTTTTATTTCATCTCATAATGTGTACGTGTTGTTAAGGTGTGTTCAAACAAAGTGAGCGATCTTGATACTGCAAATTCTATCATGTTGCTGAAAACAGGAGGCACACTAAACTATTGCAGTGCAAAAAGAATCATAGAATCATAGAATCATTTAGGTTGGAAAAGACCTCTAAGATCATCGAGTCCAACCATTAACCTAGCACTGCCAAGTCCACCACTAAACCATGTCCCTAAGCACCACATCTACACATCTTTTAAATACCTCCACGGATGGTGACTCAATCACTTCCCTGGCAGCCTGTTCCAATGCTTGATAACCCTTTTGGTGAAGAAATTTTTCCTAATATCCTATTGAAACCTCCCCTGGTACAACTTGAGGCCATTTCCTCTTGTCCTATCACTTGTTACTTGGGAGAAGAGACTGACACCCACCTCATTACAACCTCTTTTCAGGTAGTTGTAGAGAGCGATAAGGTCTCCCCTGAGCCTCCTTTTTTTCCAGACTAAACAACCTCAGTTCCCTCAGCTGCTCCTCATAAGACTTGTGCTCTAGACCCTTCATCAGCTTCATTGCCCTTCTTTGGGAGCCCTCCAGCACCTCAATGTCTTTCTTGTAGTGAGGGGCAACTTCACTGCCTGGTCCAGATGCAGAAGATCTGACATTGTTTTCTGAGATAGATAGAAAATAAGATACTAATGTCCCTAATAAATGAAATCTTCTTTAGTACAGGGAAGGACACCAGTATAAAAAATATGCTGAAAGAAAACGTAACATCATCATTAAAAATAATAAAGTTTCTGGGATTTTTTGTGTAACTTTTTAACTAAAAGAATAGCCACAAATGTTCACTCTTAAATTTATGTGAGTCTTAAAAAGTAATTCTTCTGTCCAGGAAATTCCATTCAGCAAAGCATAATATATTGTTTTGTTTGCAAGCAGTGAAGAATCCACCATTTTGATGCACATTCCAAGGTAGTTTGGAGAGTAAGGAGTCTTGAATGACTGACACCTTTTCTAACTCATGCCTGTGTCAAGGACTGGGCGTGACAATTCAGATTATGATCAGTGTCAATCTTCTTGATTGTTTCTATTCCACTGACATATCAAATGACAAAATAAAACTGTAATTGAATTTTCAGTGGCATCTGAAGTACTGTATAGCTAACAACTCTGCTGTACTTCACTAGTGGAAATTAAATTAAACTATGAAGCATGAAGTGGAAGGAGTAAAGCAGATGACACGTGTTACTAAACTCACTTGCCAGGACTTCACAGGCATGTGGCTAATAACATCGTTGGTGGCAACATGTTTCTTTCCATTCAGAGAAGCAGGCGTAATGCCAGTTGCCCTTTTTGTTCTTCTGTGTTTCTGGGTTTGATTTTCTTTCCTCATCTTAAGGGCCAGTCCAGTTGCAGAGGCATTCTGTAGCTAGTTGGTCTATCTCCAAGTGATAACCCACATGTAAATTCATTGACACAACGGCTGTTCATATACCCAGTCATACAAGACGTGCTAATTTTGTATTTTCAGTTTTGTAGGGCACAAATGTGCTCACATCTTGCTCTGCTTCATGGCTGGTACTTAGTTATATAAGGTGGAGTATGCCTGGTGTCATCTGAGTTCATCCAATCATCCCATCAAGTCAGATGGCACTATTGTTTATTCATTGATTGATGGTGTAGCCATCTGTTCATATTCTCTAGATTATAATTATCTGCCTTTTCAAGCTTGATCTTTTTTTGTATTCCCCTGTTATCATGTCATTTGAATTCTGACCAGGCATTGCCAGAGGTGTTACTTCATCTCTGTCTGTTTCCCAGTTGGTTAGTTCCTTCAACTCATCATCACAGCAGGTATCTTTGTTGATAAACATTTTCTGGGCTTTAAAACATGCACTTGGTATATCTAGCAATAAAAGCCTCAGGATTTTCTCTTGAAGAAGGCCACAGCCAGCTCTACCTCAGAGCTCAAGTGAAAGAATTGGAAGCCCCAAAGTTGGGCCCCAAAATTTACCCTAGAGTTTCTCCAAAGCAGCCGCTGACATCTTTCTATGACAAGGAAAAACAGTTTTAGGAGTTCTTTCAAATAGGTGGGAAATTTCCCCCACCATTTTTTTTTTAAGGAGTGTGAACTCATACACACATTTTTGTGACCTTGTACGCACATTTCTGTACTGTCTGGATCCCTGTCTCAAAAAGTAATGTCAGATCTTCTGCTTCTGGATCAGGCAGTGTGGTTGATGATGAATGGTTTTACCACAAGAACAGAGCTGTTTCATGCTGGCTGGAGAGATTCTGTTAATTATCAGAAAAGCAGCCCAGGTTCTCAGCTCTGCTCTCAGTCAGGTTCTTCACCCCATTTTCAGATCTCAGTCCTGATGATGTGAGGTTTTCTACTGGAGCCAAAAGTCTGCAGATGGTTAGTCAAGGTTCACCTGGTAGCAATCTCAACCCAATAATCTTTAGTGGGTGAGCAATGAGTTTCTTCTACCCTACGATATTTAGTGCTCTGGTGGAACTAATTAAAATGCTCTCCACTGGAAGGATCTAGTTCTCAGGATGACTTGAGCTGGGTGCTGAAGTCTCCTGTGGGCACAGTGTTTCAGCCTTGTGACTGGTTCACTGCTGCAACTTTTGATAGAAGTATCTTTCTTGAATACTCCAGCAAAGTATACATGATACCACTATACATGGATGTTTCTCTTCTCCAATAGAGGTATTCTTCCTGGATATGATACCTCTACAAAACAATCTTAAATTCTTTGCACTTTCAGTTTCCAACTTTTACCACAGTGAAATAATTTAACACACTTGTTATTCCTCCTGTCATCTCATATCTTTGGGCTGAGCCGTCAAGATAGATGTCTTTTTTAAGTTGACAATGACAGAAGTTCCCACGTTTTGAAGAGCTGACAAATCCCAAAAGTTAGACCCTGCTTGCTGAGACTAACCATGGTAACTGACCATGGTGACAGCAAATTGCCTCTTACAAGATTGCTGTGGAGCTTCTTTCCATCATTGGAGCACATTTCAATTACAGCTCAAGCTACATTTCAACTGGAAATTGTCACTGCTCCTAGCATTGGCCAAACAATCATGAAGAGCTCTCGTTATTCTTTCACAAAGCTGTATGCTATATAGAGGTGCCCATAATTGATGTGGTAGTTAATTGGGTAGTCTCACTGTTTCTGTATGTGCTACTTTACTGCCCAGCCTCAACTACAGTCCAAGTAAACAAACAACTGAGGGTAAAAAGATTTCCTGGTGACTGGAGATCTGTAAGATGCATGGGCCTTGTGTTCATTCATTTTCCACGCTTATTCATACCTCTCCTAGAACTGTTTCATCTAGTGTTTGCAGATGATGTAGATGGTATTTAAACAATACCTATTTTTGGTGTGCTACAGGAAAAGAGAAAGTAAACGGAGCTGTAGTGAACTGCAGTGTGCCACTTCAGAAGTATCTGCTCTTTTGCGCTGTCATGCTCATTTAGCAATAGTATAAGTTCACATATGAACTGAATGTTTTGAATAGTAATGTGGCTGGTTATTAACCTGTTTTTCCTCTTTAGAAGCTGCAGTTGTTTATATAAAAACAACAGTTAGTCCAACAAGATTTACTTGTTCTAAAGAGGACTTAATAGAAGGCCGGAAATGATAGTAAGCAGTGAGGATTGTAGTTTTCCTCCAGAAATGGAAATAATTTTCCATTGGTTTCCTAGTTGTTGGAAAATGGGAAGAGAGACATTTTTAGCATTAGTTTTCTAATTAGCCTAAGTTAAAGCCAACATGTACTTGTTATCTGTATGCATGGTTTTTCCATAGTTCTAGGTGTAGGAGCATGTTAAAAATCCAACTAAATGTACACTGTTCAAACAAATTCAGGAATTCAGTATTGGAGAATATCACTCATTCATCTTATCTACTGTCCTGTATCCTGCACTGGTCAGTGCGAGATACTCACAGTGAAATTTAATGCAGTGCTCTCATAGATGCGCTGGGAGGGTGAAACAGGCAGGAAGTAAAAGAGGGTGGAGAGATTCATTTGCTATGAAGCCTTCAACAACTAGAGCCCCAGCTACTGTTAATCAGGGCCATTGCAGAGCTTGTTTGCTCCAGCTGCCTAGCTGAGCTTTTCATGGTCAAAGCAGGGAAACCATTTCCTCCTGGGAAGGGACAGAGGGAAAAAGTAAATCAGGTAGGAACAAGGTGCATCTGTTCTTCACTGGGATGAAGTGGAGCACAGGCAAAATGAAGGAGGCTCGGGAGATGCAGGAGTGAAACAGATGTTTACAGTTTAGATACTACAGGTCTTGTATTGAATACCCTGACACATACTGCATTCCTCCTGAGAATTTGGAACTCTGTCTGATTGGAAAAGTGAAGTGAAATCTCTTTTCTTGTTTGATGACATTTATTGTGTGATTTTCTGATATTATAAAATTGAAACCAGTGCTATCTCTTGTGAGGACTTCTGGCATAACTCTTAGTGCATGATAAGATTCTGTGTTTGTTAATGCATTGTAGTTGATTTCACTATTAAAACACAGAAAGACTATTTCTTACTTAATTGTTGTAGTGCTCCCTTGTACCCTCCAAAACCCCTTAAAAACTAAATAATGCAAAAAGTAGATTTATTAGGCAGATGAGAATTCTGCGGAAGAGATCAAAAAATCCCTAGCACCTTGCTCAGGGAGCCTGTGTGGGCAGAGTATGCCTCACTGATTTCACTAGCCAGTGATGGTTCTGTGATTGCTTTTTCCATGTTACACGTATGCATGTGTGTAGGACATGAGGAACTGGACTGTTCCAGACAGATGGGGAATGCAAGCTGGCAAGCCAAGAACTATCCACCTAGACAATGGTATAGCAGTGTGCTTAGAAGTTAAGGTGACTGTCTTCCGACTGCGATAAAAGTGAAACTGAGGCCTAGTACTTCCTTTTTATCTAAGACTTATCATTTGTGCATTTTATTCTAACAATAAAGTTTCTTGTAATTCCAAATAGTGATGATATCTGTTCTGAAATCTCCAGTGTTCTGAGGTACTTTAAAAATGCATGAAGGATCATGTCAAATATTAATGGGAGTTATTCTGTTCTCCAAATATTGTAGGTGAAAGATATGGCTCCATGTTTTTCAAAAGACAAGATGTAAGGGACAAGGTACATTTTCCCGCAACTCAAATCTTGTCTGATTGATTTATTTTGTAGCTTCAATTAGCCATACAGTTGTAAATCAGTGAGAATTGGGGTCCTATATTTTCTTTTCCTCTTTATCATACTCTCCTTTGCTCTTTTTCACATAGAACTGTATTTGCTTCTTGATGGTATTTATGTAGCAGATCTTGATATACCCTGGCTACATGTATTTAGAAACTCAAGTCAGAGTACCATATAAAGTAACTATGCAGCCATGCTGCATTCTGACATGATGTACTCCTTAGAAATGGTGTGAATGAGTGGGTGTTAGAAGTGCTGCAGAAGTGGGACTATAGAAATAACATGTTCTTACTGGAGAACTTTGAGTACAGATGGCAAATGTGTAAACTGTTGGAGTCTCTAAGATGGACACTTCCTCTCTGGAACAGTCTGGTTCTGTATGAGATTGCAAGCACAAACCTTTTTCACTGACTGGCAAAAGAAAAGAATTTTCTTGCAGGAACTGAAACTGAAGCCATTACCTCAATAAATCTGCCAAGATGTGCAATGAGAAGCTCTGTAACAAAATGGGAAGAGGTTGTTTGACAGGTATTATAAAAGAAATATTAAACTGACCATGCAAATTCAGCTGAAGTTCTTTAGTGGATTAAATATATGGTGAAATAAGACCTTCTGTATCCACAGGGAGAGATTAGCAGCAGATGGCAGTGGTACACAGCAAAGCATTTCTTTAATTCCGGATTCCTTCAGGGTCTGTAGGATGAACTATTAGAAACTCTGTAAAGTGAAGAGAGGAAAGAAGGATGTTTTATTATGAAAAAGCATATTGCAGCACTCCTGCCTAACAAAATGATGTATATAATCTGTACTTCTATACAAGGGAGACCATGTCTGAAGCTGGTAAACTACGAAATTAGAGACTATTGCTAGTCTTAAACGGCACTATTTTAAGGGATGGGTGTTCAGCTGAGAAACTTTATTACGAGGTTGGGAGAAGCTACAGATGTGTCTGGTGTCTGCTTCCCTTCTGTATAGACTTACATCTTCTCTTTTTAAGCTTTTCATTTCACATTCCCTAGAGTGTAATCATCATAACTGAAATCAATGATAAATTCCTATTGTCTGGATTTCATCTCTGATGCTGTTTTATAGAGGAAATATATTTAGACTATGGCCAGAAATAAATGGTTTAAATGCCCAGATTACCAGAACACCATTCATTTTTTGTTGAATTATGCCTAAAAATAAAAGGTTATTCTCACAACAGCTACAGTACCTTAAAAATGGTATCCCATGTTGCCATAGGTTAACTCAATCCATGTATTCTGAAGATCAATACAATATATCAGAAGAGCAATTAAGCAAGTGCTTGCGTAAATACAGTGCAGAATTAGTTTTCCTGTGTGGTACTGCGTAATATGTGTATTTGTTGTAATATGATGTGAGAAGTCTTCTCTTAATCCACCCTGCTAAGAACCCTGCATCAAATTGAGTGATGATTCCTGACTTGTAAGTGAAATCACTAACTCCATCCTGTATGTACGGAAGATGATAGTAAAGCTGAGCCTAAAATGGTGAAATCTTAGGCTTATGATACGCTAGCCAGGAGGTCAGTTTTTCGATATCCATACTTGTGATTGTGCTCAAGAAACACTGAAAATTCAACATGTTCAAACACCATTTCTACAGAAAAAAAAATCAGATAGGTCAGCTTCCAAAAACTCTTTGTTGCCAAAATCCAAGTTTAACTTTGGGGTAATTCTGCTGACTGCAGCAGACTTAAAATACACAATTGCTTCTTAAAAACTGATATATTAAAATAAAAAGTTTCAATGGTTTTGAATTAAAATTCATTATAAAACTTCATTTAATAAAAGGCACTCAGTAAGATGAGTCAAATCGTGTCTTGCTCTCTTTTTATTGTTATTTTACATTACTTGAAATGGGAACTCGAAGTACTTTTTCAGATGGATAGAAAGATTGTCGAGTTTCACTTAAACTTCTGTAAGTACCTTTAAAACCTCCATTAAAAAGCTATTTTTGTAATTTCTTACAGTACTACGCTTCTCCAAATCACAAAAGAAATCACTGCCTCCTACACTGGCAGTAATAAAAAAGGTTTTGCATTTTGCAGACATTAGGGATTGATCTTTATAGCAACTTGTGGAGATAGGTATGCTAATGTCTCCCTGTTTTACAATAGAGCACTGAAGCCAAGGAAAAGGGAAGAGATTAAGCTTTTTGAGGCCAAATTAATCAGGCGTTACCCACAGCTTCCAACAAAGTTACACTGACCTTTATATTAGGTAAATGATGACAAAAAGATTTATTTTGGGCAGCAGATTCTTGGTCCGTGTATCTTGCAGTTGAAAATGCTTTAATGCTTGTCTGGGTCATGTAGGGAATTGGTGATGAAGCTGAAACAAGAGCCTGCTCTCAGCTTTGTATTTTTCTCATCACTATTTTCCTCAAATCTTTAAGTGAAATTGTTTTCTCTATCTCCGCTGATGGCAGCGTTCCAATGTATCTAAAAGGTCTCTGAAAAGGTACTGAATAATTTCTTTTATGTAAAATTGAAATGGCATGTATGTGCACTGCGGATACATAAAGTAAGGAGCTGCTCTGGGTTTTTATTCTAGCTGGTGATTAAAACATGTTATAAAGTTTCTCCTCACCTGTATGTAGGTGAAGAGATGCTTCCAAGTGGTGGATACCCTGGACTGTGCTTGCCTTTCTCCTGGCTTCAGCTGTATGTGAACCACAGAATACATGTTTTTTTCTATGAAGGTTTGTTCTGTGCCCATTTCTGGATACCTCTGGCCTGTCTTCTCTTCTGCTTTGCATTCCTTTTGTGCTTGTGTAACTCTACCAAAGTGATGAAGTTTGTACTAATGTCTGATTGTGGGGAATAAGGGTGCATATTCCAGTTCTCTTAACTTGAAATTAGGTGGATCTTTGCTTAAATTTTTGGCTCATCATATGGTGCCACAATATATAGTTTTACCACCCAACACCCCAATTTTATAGTAAAGAAACAACCTAAGTAGAGTTATTAGACAACATAATCTACTTCATAATGGTCAGAGTGCTGTCAGGATTATTAGAATGAGGACAAATCACGTAGGTATGATTACATCAGTGTACCACTGGCAAAGGTCCAGCACTAGTGCAAGATACAGCTCAAGTTACGACACTTCAGTGTTATATTAGGCAGGCCCATACTTTTCAAGACTGCAAACGTATTTTGCGTGTGCTTCTTTTTGTCTCTCATAGGCCTCCAGAATATCCAGAGCAGGTGAGGAACAGGCTTTATACCTGTATAGCTTTATACCATCTAACAACAAAGTCCCAAGTTATCCATTTGTCACATGGTCTTCACTGTAGGAGAAGTGGGGATATCTGTGTTTTGCTTGGGTTAATACTTGACCCAGAGAATGAAGGTAGGATTTGTGCGACCAAATGGTGGTTTGGTCATTGAAGTGACATGATTTACATTTGGACGTCTACGGATTTTGACCTTTTTATCTGAGCTGATTTTCTGGGCTATAATAATCATCAACAGAGAGAAAAAGGCCAGCTAAGTCATTGGAGTCATATGTTGCATATATATTGCAACATATCTGAAATGTTGCAAATGAATCATATTGTAAAACTACTTATTTCTCTCCACTGGTAATAAAGGAATTGTAGGTGACTCACATTTAGATGTTTACATTCAAGGTATTAAAATTATGTGTCTAGATACAGGGGGTACAGACATACCAGAAGCTGTCCCACAAACTAGCAGAGTTAGAGCATAGCAATGTTTACTGTTAGACATCCCTTGGGAACTAAAGAAGGTAAAGGTATACTTCCAGAGTGGTAAGACTTTCTTGGTAAAACATTAAAAGAACTTCACATAAAGTCTGAGGGTTGTGCAGCAGTGAATAAATTAAACTATAAGGCAAATAAAACATAAAGAATTCACATACAACAGCAGTGTGAAATTGAGGATTGAATGGACAGTAATGGGAACAAGCATGACTCTGTTTCCTCCAGAACTTTAAATTTTACCTTGAAGTTAGCAAGACTGTTAAGAAGAAATGCTATTTAAGTTATCTAAATTTCAAGACTCATTTCAAAGAAGGTCTCTGGGCATTTATAGATAAAAAAGTGTGTGTGTGTGTATGTGCACACAGATTCAGTACCGTTCCTGAGAGACAGTCTTTTTGTGTTCTTTCATTACTAATACAAAACAGCCTTAATCTGTATGAGGCAAGTGAATATTATTAATACCAAGGTGTCCTAATCTTATATACAGCAAACAAATGCACCTTATTTATTACTAAGCTGGCCTGTGACCACAGAAAGCCTCAGCTCATTGATTTCTCCTGAATCTCCTGTCCTGCAGTGATTTCCAGGCATCATCTTCTTATTGTCATGACCAGATCCAGACTGGGCCTATACCATCTACAATGTTTATTGATGCTTTGCTAACACCTACTATTTATATTTAACTTATTTCCAAGGTTATCTTATGCTATTTAGTAGACTAAGGGCTATTAAATGAGTTGAGGTAGCATGAAAGGCCTGAATCAGCCACATGATGCTCCAAGTCAGATATGTTGGAATGACTTCACAACAGATGCCACTGTTGATCAATAATCAACACTGGTTGATTATTCCTCTGTGAGGGCATATCTCTGGCTTCTTGTCAGGACAACTGTACATCTTCTTTCACCTTTGGGAAGACACAGAGATTTGGGAGCTGAAGATCTGGTATGGTGAGAGCTGCATGCCACTCTGATGTTGAAGGTTAACTGCTGCTGCTCTGTTGGGTTATTGAAGGTTTATTTGCTACTCAGTGGAATGAAGCCTTGTATTGCTAGAATAAAACCCAAATTACTAACAAGTATTGCAAAATTCCAGTTATTTGACAAGAAGGGATAACAAGGAGCGTACTGAGAAGTTAGCTGTAATGTGGGTTTTGTATTAAAAGCTCTGAAATCTAGCCGTTGAATGATGCTGTCATAATCTGTTACCTCAGAAATTAGCTTTTTCCTGTTAGGTTGCTTTTTTTGAACTCATCCTCTGTCATTCATTTCAAATGGTAGCTGCAGAAAAGATTGTCTTTTTCTACTCCTGTGTCTGTGTATCAGCATTCTGGGATATTCCTAGTGGTTCCCAAATATCTTTTGTTTCGCGTTCTCCCTGTCTCTCTTCCTGCCATCCTCCTTTCAGTTCACCACACAGTGATATCTTAAACTTTTCAGATTTCTTTCTGTCTTTGTCATTTGTTCATTCCAAGCCTCTTGCCCAGTATTTTTAGACTGAACAGCCTCTCAGTACACATTGAACTCCAGTTCTTTCACATGGAATTAAAAATCTGCACACTTAATTTATGATGACTTCATCTATTGTTCCTCTATCGTCTGTGTTTCGTTTTCTCTGACACCTCTATGCTGTACAAAAGGCACTGACTGTGCCTTTCACTGGCCGGTTTTATTTGCAAGCTGTACAATGCTAAGTGTATGCTGTAATAATAATTATAAACATTAGTGCTGGTTGAATTTTTTAGCATTAGCACAATTGCTTTGCTCTCCTGTTGTATCATGGGCAATGGAGTAAGCCCTGCACCCCCATGCATGTTGTTGTCTGTTCCAATGATGTAGTTTGTTGTGATGCTCAGAGGGGACAGAGTACAAGCTTACAGCTCTCACTGCCACCGAGGACTGTGCTTGCTGCTCAGTACTGATATCTACATGCTCCTCTTCAGCCCAGGAGAGACCTCTCTGTCAGATGCGTCAATAAAATGTAAATGGTTGAATACCTTTTATTGAGATTTTAGTCGAAGTGGCCCACAAGACTGTATAAAAGTAACTGAAATTGTGAGAATGACAGGAATACAGCAGGGGCACGACCACAGCAATGCACTAGCCAGTTCTAATGGCTATAATTTCACAACACTTTTAAAGGAAATTACAGAAGACACAGTGGGCTGAATTAACCCTAGCTGTAACTGTTGTCTTTTACAGAGTTGCACGAGATGGGACTTGGTGAATGTGATCCTTTCTCTGCAATTAAACTACATCTTTACAACTACTATTACTAATGATGCACAGATGCTGACTGCAACACTCTAATGTAGGGCAGACTTGTCAGAGAAAACTCAGATTGGCATTAGATATTGTGAATCACGAAATAAAATTAATTGCTAAAAATGTAATGCATTTCAGAATTAAGTGTAAAATTGCTGCAAATGATCAGTTCATTTTTGGAAGAGGAGCAAATGGAATCACTTGTATTTAAACAGAAAAAAATTCTAAAACATAATAGTAGCACAGGAAAAATATACTCACTTCTCTGCATTAGCTTGTGTACAATTCACAAATGACACCACCAGGTAGTGAAACAATATGGCTCCCTTACAGAAGCACTCAGTGTGCTGTCCATGTGGCTATAGCTTGTGAGCATCTGTGCAAAGTGTCCTGACTATCAGCAATAGTACTGATAAAGTCAGAAAAACCTTTCTATTGTAGCCACAGGTTAAAAGCACTGATGAAGTTAGAGTTTTTTAAAAGAAAAGAGAAGGATGTATCAACACACACATTTATACTAATACAACTGCACCTTTATCAAAATTGGTTTGACTACATGAGAATGATCATCCTCTAACTGATACAGTTGTATTGGTATAAAAAGCCATGTGTAAATCAAGCCCACACACCAGAGAATGAGGAGGAGCCTCTTAAAAGTTTTAAGAGAGCTCCCACTCCTAGGCAGTAGCACTACTAGCTACTGCTCCAGTTTCAGTTCACTTATAAACGTTAAATCCAGCCCCCAGCATCATTTCACTGAGCTCACTTGAGAGAAAAATTGAATTATTCATTGTGTTTTTAAAAGTTTTTGAACTTCAAATGTCGAAGAGTTCACAGTCTATTCTATATAAAATACTGAATGACTTCAGAGAGCAATGTTGATTTCGCTCTTGGGGCTCTGCTGCTGTCCATAAAACACTCAGGCAATGTTCTCGTAGTTTATGATGTCAGAAGTATAATCCCTTGAGTGAATTATACATATTTGTATTCATGCCAGGTCATCTTATTACCCTAAGGTTTATAGGCAGTCGGGTTGCTTCCACCAGCTGACAGGTTTTTAAAGTCTGGGCAGCACTTTTCTTCAGTAGCACCCATATCTCAGATAAGGGTAAAGTCCCAGACCTTAAATGTGATGTCATGATAGTATGAGAAGAGTGTTAAAAGTTCAGGCCTGTTCCATCTGATCCTAATAAATGTTTATGACAGCCTATACCCTTTTTCTTTCAGATGCTAACAACTCTTGTTAAAGCGGGTACAATTTTTCTGAGACTTAATCTTCCTGTCCTTTTTCAAAAATACTCATGAGGAAATTTTTCTGTCCATCTCAAGCACTATACTGTTTAAAATACAGCACTTCTAAGGAAACTGCTTTGAATTTCCTATTGCTGTTGAGCAGTTCCCCAATGTAAAAGAAAAAGTGCTTTGTGGGAAAAGGAGAGAGAAGTGTCTTTGCTGGTGGTAAGGACCATTGTCTTTTTAGGGAAAGAATTATATTTACCAATAATTCTAATTCAGTGAACAGAGAATTGGGAAGAATGACTTGAAATTCAGTTTTCAATGATTTTCATTGATCTCAATATACAATACATTTGTGATAGAGTAAACAGGCAACCTTCTAGATTTTTTTTCTGGTCTAGAGCAACACAATAAGAGCAACTATGAAAGTGTATTACTCATCTTACTGTTTATGTCTATTTTGTATTTACATCTGTCAATGATTATACACCAATGGCTGTCACCCAATCCATCCATCCATGTTGCAAGGTTTGGTTGGGTGGGGAGGAAACCTACAGCGGAAGGTAAGCTAAAGGTCTGAGAATTGCAGCTGGTGAGATTTATCTGTTTCCCTCTCTTCTGAGTGCTAGTGCTCTCACAGAGATTTAGCTTCTGTAAAGTTAGGTCTTCTGCATTGCTGAGCCTCTTCCCTTGGCTGACAGTTTCATTGTTCCAAGGGAACATAGCTGTCAGAGAAGGTCATCATTGCAGAGGGGATGGCAGTCTCTCCAGTACCTAAGGCCAGTCCCACAGAGAGTTTTGAGGACCATGGCAATGGCCTTCACCTGGACTCTGAAATCATGGGGGAGTTTGCATGGAGACCAGCACGCCAGGACAATGTGTTCATAGTGGCTTGTGTTGCTAAGGAGACAGGCAGCTGCTTTTTGTAGCAGCAGGAGTTTTTTCACAATGTTTTTCGTTCTTGTTACAATGAGATGCAGTAATCAAGCCTGGAGGTCATACACATGTGGATCCTTGCTGCCAAGTCTGTATCTGATGGAAGCTCGAGAGAAGTATATTTTTCAGTTCTTCATCCAAAAAAGTGTTGATGTTTAGTAAGATGGTGGTTTTTCTTCATTTCTTTGTTGTCTTCATTGTGAGTGAAAAGGAAGTAGTAGTGGTTTGACAGGATGTAGGAGTAGTTCTTGCACCCTGTGCATCCCTTACATCCTCAGGATACATAGTCTTCATACATACAGACTGAGGTTTATGTGTTCCCCAGTTTGCTCATAGGGTGGCAGTTATTGACTACATGATTAAGAATGTCCTGTTTAGGGCTACATTTCAAATTTAGCTCTATATTCATGTTTGCATAACTAAAGAACAACAGCCTGTCTGCAGTCTGATTGCTTTCCTTGCTTCTTCAGTGTTTTGTTTAGCTTTTAATTTGCTTCAAAATAACAACAAAAGAAGTATTTCCATTGAACTAATTGGTGCTTTAAGAAAAAAATGTGCATATCCCTTTCCTAAATGTAAAAAGAGGAGACTTTGTGCTCGCAAGCATGTCTGACAGCTAGAATAACTACTCTGTACAAACAATTTTCTTGTCGTACTCTTGAAATATTTTTACATAGAGCAGCTAACAAGACCTTGAAGGATTACTCAAAATTGTGTTTCTGTTAAGCATGTATTGCCACACACAGACACTGAAAAAAAGGAAGAAAACCCACTACTATGACCACTAACATTACTGTAGTATTTTGTGGATGTTCCTGCACGAGCTTATGTTGGTGGCAATAAGCAAGTATTTGTGCACCTTACTGACTTTTATAGGCAGCCTAGCAACCCTTCATTTGTCATACATGTCAAAAACCAGGAGACACAACTTTTTGTGAAGAATGCTGGTCAGAAAGGTCTTGGAAATTGGAAGCTAGGAATCTGTGTCCTTTTGCTGTGTTCAGCAAGGCACCTCGCTAACTTAGCACTTAATTGCAACACCTGTGTGCAAAGTGTCACCACCTTTGCCTCTCTCTAGACAGTGGAGAGAGACTGCTACCAGTCTCTGTTCAGAGGGCGGTTCAGTCTTTCCAAGAGCTGAGTGTCCTCTGAAGGCGTCTGCCTTTTTGTCTTGGCTATAGAGTTGTCAAACTCAGCAGTTAAACTTCTAAAGTTCTGTGAGAGAAATCAAGGCTCTTGTGTGCATTATTGGTAAGTAAGAAAACACTCAAGAGATACTGAAGTCAACCATTTTCTTTCTAAAAGAGAATGCTGACCATGCCCAAGAGGAGAATTAGCATGCACATGCCCTGACACTGTCTGCCAGGGACACTAGGTAGTACAAGACAGGGCTGAACCCAGAAAAAGAAATAGATGGTTTGTACATTTTTCTTTTCTCCTGATGTTAATCTCAGTCATTTAATTCTGTTTGGCTTCTGAGGTTAATCTGTCAGAAGCTTAGTAATTTAAATGCATGTACTGAAGAGAAACGTTATTCTTTTTCACATCATATATTCATTGTGCTTATACTCGTTGTTATTAAATTATTTGAGAGCTTAAATCCCCTTTGTGCTGTACTGATGTTGTAGTTTATTAGGACATCTCCATGTGTCAGTAGAATTAAGGAATGCTCAGTTTTCACATGATGATTTTCTACACTAGCTAGACCTAACTTAAAGAAAATCCTTTATTGTTGATCCAAATAGTTCTTTCATCCTTTCTACTGAGTGGAAACAATGTCATCATCCCTTCTAGAATTATAGTATTTTTTGTTATAACAAGGCAATTCTGGTTTAGTAATTTGCCTTGAGGAGACTAAAGAAAACCCTGACTGCTTGAGAGTAGATGCACATCTGTTACAGT
The DNA here is from genome assembly GCF_013368605.1 of Nyctibius grandis. Taxonomy (NCBI): domain Eukaryota; kingdom Metazoa; phylum Chordata; class Aves; order Nyctibiiformes; family Nyctibiidae; genus Nyctibius; species Nyctibius grandis. Next base: position 36,061,585 of record NC_090662.1, read on the forward strand.
AGTAACAGGTCCCAGTTAGCTAGTTAGCTGGATGCTAGTTTCTTCCAGAGCTAGTACAAGGAATCACACTGGATACTTGTCCCTTCAACAGTAGCAAGGTAGCTCTAAGAAATAGTCCTGTAGCCTACTGAGGACTGGGAATGGGCAACCTACTACCAGAAGTGATGCAAAGCAAAGGGGATTGCTCTGGTTCCACAAGGCCCATCAGACTGGAAAACTGGATCTATTGTCAATTCTTTCCGTAAGATGAAGGAAAGCCTGTTGTCCTGATTGTGCAATGGCATCATACAGAGCAATTCTTCCAACAGTGAAACACCTTCTGTTAGTTCTCTGGTGGTACAGAACAATACTGCGCATTTTTATTTCCCAGTTCTCTAAGTTCAATTATAGGTTTTTATTTTAACACAAATTTAAACTTAGAAAGGAGTTCAAGATTTGGCTTGCGTTGATAAGATGAACATAGTTGCTGTACATATAATTTTACTGAATCTACAGATCTGTGCAGTTAGCCTTCTCAGAAAAAGTCTTTCTAGATGAGGTCTAGCAGAGGTTGTCTATGTTGGTCTTAAGACAGATAAATGCACAGTATTTTTATTGTATTAAAAATGTCTGGAAAATTTGTCAGTCTGACAGGGAAGGTTCTGGGGCTCTTCTCAGGCTTAATTTAGTCCAAGGATGTAAGAGTTTGGGAAAACTAGCTGGTATAAAACCTAAAATTAAAAGTTCATATTTAATGTGCTAGAAAATATTAATATTAATTTAGAAACTGTTGAGATGTACTGTTTATTAGTACAGAAGAAACAGACAGCTGGTAGAGTCTTTTTTCATCATTCAGTATAGACACATTAAAGATAAAATTAAGTCTGAGATGTGAACCAAAACATCATTTTTATACTACTATTTACTGCATGTGTTACTAACTAAAAGGTGGTACAAGTAATGCAGGTAGCATTCTTTCCTTTAATCTGGTAATATGCCACAAGTGTATTTTAAGAAAAAGGAACATGGAAGTAAAAAATCTAGCCAGAACACAGCTGTGTGTGTTGAATGACAGTTGTCAAAGTCACCTCATCACGTCTTCGTATCATGTTATATTTCTGCTGCATTCTCTTGGCTTGTCTAGAAAAGTAAAGCTTGGACACAATTAACTACAACTACTGAGGAGTTCAGTAATAAGCCCAGAAGAATAATAAAACTGTTTTTAAGTCAATAGCTTAAAGGAAACAGCTGTGCAAGAACAACGACTTTTGAAACACAGTGTATCTTGACAGAAGCTCAGATCCCATATATTTCAGCCTTGTTCATTTGTCAACATAAAGGCAAGATAAAGTCTTGTGGGATTAAGTAAACTCCGTAGCTAAAAATATAGTTTGACACTTCTTGTAGACACATGACAAGTCTACACAAAGAATATATTGGTTTCTTTTCAGCTATAAAGGAATATGTTTTTAAGAGAGGGTGAATACTTCCACTGAATTTAGATTCAAGCAGTGTAGCATTAGTACCTTCAAATAATTTTAACCAGATGTTTTTACATCTTTCTCTTCTGAAGTTTTACAAATACAGATGGTAAGGAAATCATGTGTGAGATATTTCTAAATAGAACCCTTAATTAATATTTAGAAACTACTTTGCAGTTGGTATAATTTCTAAAACTGTTTATCTAATTTCTTAAACTGTGTGCCATAATTAGAATTGAATAATTTTGCTAGATTTTTTTTAGTGAATGCAGAATTTTTATCTTTTTAAGAGTTCTGTATTTCATATGTACTTTCCAGCAACTTTATAGCATACCTGTTCCTAAATTGACCATACCATCCACACTGATGCTAATTGAGCTAATATGCGTTACATACTGTACATGAGGAACAAGTGACAGACACCAAGAGCATCAGATCTGTAATTTACATCAAACAGTTCTGGTGAGAGTGTAATAAACTGTGACAGGAAAGTCTGACTGCCTTGTGAAGCACCAGAATGCAAGAACAGGAAAGTCTTTAGGCTAAACTCTGTTCTCTTTTATGTGAGCATAAAACAATGATCTTTGTTGCCATACATTCACATTGATGGACTTGTCCTAAAGTATACAGCTGTGTAATGGAGAGCAGAATTTAGCCCTTTAATGCTTTTTCATAGTAACTTTCCACTGATTTTGGCAAGATGAAGATCCTGAGTCAGAACTGCTGTTAACCTTCAGAAATGAGCAGAAGGTATTTTGGGATCCCTTGTGAATCACAAACTCCTCCATCTTTGTTTTGGTTTGGCAAAGCCATTTCTATGGCCATGTGTAGAACAGCTGTTGTTTTATTTCCACATCAAACATCACAAGGTTAACTTTGCAAAGAGCAGTTACACAGAAATATATTACACTTTTCATGCATGGGCAGCCTCTTGGATTTTTCTGAGAAGCGTCTCATGCCAGCTCATCCTCCAGTAGATATCTGAATAGTCCTAAGCCATACTTCCATTATGTACTGTATTTGCAGGATCTTGTCATTAACATCCCAACAAACAGAAGAAAAGAACTAAGTTCTTGGCAAGCCATAACTAAGCCTCATCAATCCAGGTGTGTGAACCTCACTGCTTCTAGAGGAACGAAATATATATAGCTGGAACTTCAGGTGTAACAGGTCACACCCTTTGCCTGGCTGGTCGATGGGAAGTTGATATGATGATGATGCCTGGAAGATGTGGGCAAACAATGTTGATGTTTAACAGTCTGAACACTTAAAGCTGAATCAAAACTCGAAGAGATTTAGGAGCAGAAAGGTACAAATGTGGTTTGAAGCTTTTACTGTCCTCTCCTGTCCGATTCTCAGACTAGGGGTCTGGGCCAAGAGGTACTGTTATCTTAGAAACTCATTTAAAATGCAAGTCACATTAGACTGCTTTTTGCATGCAAGACAAATGTCATGTGTCTGCAAAGACAACTCCAGAAAAAATAAAGCATGTCCAAAATATGTCCATAACTTGTTATTTACTGTGACGAAAAAAATGCTTAAATCTCCAATATAGCAAACAGGCACAGCTGTCTGAGCAAGTTCATTGGAACTCAAATAGCTAAAGTTAAATGGGTTTTGTTCATTTGCCTTCCTTAACATTTCTGCGTGCTTGATACCATTTGTATGGTTATTTTTTTGTATCCTACAGGAGCTACAAAGCAGCATGTACTTATTGCCATGACCATGCTGGGGTCAAACAAAAGTGTAGAAATTAACATGACCATGCAGAACTTTCTTAAGTGGCCTCTTCAGTCTTTTTCTACCATCCTTCATCTGGAGATTATGACCACACAAACGAGTCAGCAGAATGGCTCACATGAACCCTCTCCATGCACTGCAGTGAAAAGTCAGTGGGCTTAAAATGCTGCCAAAAGCTTCATTATTCTGACCTGAGAAAGATAAATACAGATTTTAAACTCCCCAATTTTATTCATAAGTGGAAAAGGTCACACAACAATATAAGCCATAGGAATCTGCTGCTAGTCATCTTCCAGTTGACAACTTAATCTATTCCTAATAATTGTGCTATAATATTTATTGGTGGGTTTCTAATTTATAGTGCAATTAATGAGAAAGGAGTGTAGTCGGAAACCACAGGACTTATTTTCAAGCTGGAATTTTGTTGCTATCACACTACTAACAAGAAAGAAAAAAATCTTTGCAAGTGACTTATCTATAAAACTTCTAAAACCTGCTAAAATAATTACCATGAATGGATTTTCTCTGAAACAGAACACATTTGTACCATGTATGCTAATAAAAATACTGAAAAAATTAAAAAGCCAGAAAGTTCTTGGATAGAAAAAATATAAATGTAAAAGAAGACAGAGGCTGAAAAAAAGGTAATTTGGAGATTCACTCACAGCAATTCAGAATTTCTCACTCAAAAATTTAGATTAAAAAACCTCCCATTCAGACTAATCAAATAGTTAAGCAACAGTTACAAAACCAAGAATAAGCAGATGCAAAATGTATTTTAACTGCATTTCAGTATCTTCCCACAGCAGAATGAGTATTGTAAAAGAATTTAGTAAGAACAACCATACATATGTTGTCTGTTCTTATTGTGCATTCTGCTGTAAAATAATATGTCTACATACCATATATTTAGGAAGTCATATAAGAATTTTGGCACATAAATGCCCTTCATAAATAGCGCCCTTCATAAATATCACCCTTCAGAAGTATCCTTTTCAATGCTCAAAAGAGAACTTTCGTGATGCTATAGCTCAAGCCATATATGTAAATATGCCTTACTTGTTTTGCTTGAGTATGCACTTAAACCTGATACTAATTCTTCCATTTGAAGTAATTCATTCTTTGCTTTAGTAACACTTCTATAGCAACATAGTGTCTTCAGCTCTGCTTCATTCTCCTTTCTAGAAGCACTTTCTCATTGCCCACTTTTGTTTCCTACCATTTTGACATTATTTTGTTATTAATAATTGCAGTGGAGTTGTGACAGTGTAGAGGCAATGCAGATTGCCAGAAAGTTGGCATACTTTGAGCTTTCTCATTGACTCCCAAAGAACACTTCTAGAACATTTTGTGTAACCAGAAGAATCAATGGAGAAAATCCTTCTCAAATGATGGAAGACAAAATAAGTCCCTGAGCTTGTACCAAAAAAGTCTTAAGCCTTGAGAACATTTGTTTATTTATTAGATAATATTATTTCATTATAAGAATGGGAAGATACCCAGTGAGACTAGTGTGAGGATGGCATGCTATTGGGAGGCAGGAGGCAAGAAGGAGGGTCATTCAGTAAGAATGTGGGAGATAGTCCACTATAATAGACTGCTCTGCTTTAGAGATGGGGCAAGAGCTTGTGCCTGACGTTGACTGCATTTGACTTTGCAGTCTGTAAACTGCTGCTCATACAAAAGTCTTTGTGGAACTGGGACCTCACTTCATTTTTCAGGCTATTAGTCTCTACCAGTCTGATCTTAAGAGCACTCTGTTCAGGCCAGAAAGACATATGTGTATGAAATATTTAATCCTGTGTTTATGCATAGGATACATGCATAGACAAAAATGCATGCAAAAATGCAAAACAAAAAATGCAAATGCACCTATCATTTATGTATAAATTTATTTTCTTGTACTAGCATGACACTTGTGACTATCACTTTTTAGTGTACTATTAAAAAATTCACCATTAAAAATAATCACTAGTGCCATTTTACAAATTTTAATCCCTCAAGTCATTTATTTTTCCAAAAGCCTACATCCCCCTTTTTCTACTTTAAGAGTGCTTAGTATGAGTATCTCTGTGACACAGGAAATCAAACACTCATTTGCTGTTTTTATGCTGCATTGGTTGTTATACTGAAGCAGCTAGCAAGTTGTCATTTTTCTGATCATTTTCATCAATTCTATGCACCAGATCACAAGTAACAGCTCCAAATATGTCCTGTTTACCATCATTGGTAATTGCCAGCATATTTTTGGTAATCTGTGTGCAAATTGTTTGCAGGATTGTCCCAGATCTTTCACAGCCTCATTTTTCTAGTGGAAATGATAGCAGACACATTCGTGTGGAAAGACAGGGATAGATAGTTTTACAACATAGTATTCAAGAGCTGTTCAAATTTATGTCCTACATTATCAGAACCCAGAAGTTTCATGGTTGCTGGGATGGGTCTAGGCTTGCTGAAGATACAGTGTCAGAGGTATCTGGCAAAGAGAACCTACATTCAACAGTGCTAATCACCTTCCTGTTTGTATGTCTAGAACAGAAGAAGCCCCAATATATCAACATTTGATAGATCATCAATCAGAGTGAAGAAAAAACTCAAGATTCTTCTCATGCTAAACTGAATTTAATTGCTGTCTGCTGAATACAAGTTTACAACATAATTTAACCTGTTAGGCTATTAGCTGTACTGAAAAATTCACCAAAATTCACATCATATATCAGTTTAACTTCATTACATTTGTCAACTGGAAAAAAAAATAGAAAGAGTACAGCCTAGATCCAAATCCAAATGTGCAAACTCCAGCATAAGAAGCTCAAGGATGTGCAGTGGATAGATGTCAGGTCTGGGTCATAAGAACAAAAGCTGTGGTTTATGGTACTACATCAAGTTAATATGCCTGCCTCTCAGGAGGCCAAGGCATTTTAGGTTTGCTGTGAACTGAAGTTAAGTACATGCAGATGGTGTTGTGGTCCACTGAGAAGACATGCTGGCTTGTATTGATGCCAGTTTAGAGATTTCTGTGCTGCATTCCAACATTACTGCATTGTGGACCAAAGGTGCTCAAAGACTCCTATAAAGTCTCTTCACATATTTATCAAATGAGATAGTAAAGCTTATAAATTGCTAAGCAATTATTCCATTGTTTCTCTAGCAGACATTAAAGAGATTCACATGACAGCTCTGGATTCTGTGTATTTTTAAGGTATATTAATTACTCATGAAAGTGAAAAATCTAGAGACTACTCTAATTAGGAGTAGTTTCATAATTAAAAACTTCAGATAGTATCTATTTTCTCCCTGTCTCTCAAGCACATGATAACACTGGGGTCTTACGCCTGAACTTTCTGCTCCCAGAAGTTGTGTCTTTAGTCTGTCCTGGCTTGGTCCTTGTCCTGTGGGTTGATCTCCTGTATTATGTGAACAGCTGTTTGGATTCTCTTTCGAACACTTCAGGAACAAATGATCGATCTCAGATGTCCTAGGAATTATTCAAATGTCTAGTTTAAAGTGGTAGCTTTCTCTAATCTGGGGATAATCTACCTGTCTGTGTCAACCTTCATTTCTGGTGAAGGAAAGTAAACAAGTACTTTTATCTCTGAACTGGATCTGCATTATTTTGCAATTACACATTAGTATGTCCATTTACTGAGCTTATTTCAACCTCATGCTCTCATTTTTAGTATTTTATAATTTTATCACTTCTCTCTCCTTCTCTCTCCTTCTCTCTATCACTCCTTGTTTTCCATCAAGGCCACTCTCTTTTTAGAACTTTTTAGAACTTGTTTCAGTCATCTCTGACTGTCTATTTTCTTGTTTCATTTTCCCATCAAAAATGATCAGCTTTTTTAAAGCTGATAAAGATCTTTATTAAACTTTGGTTTTCTGTGCATAGGATTCAGGAGGTCCTATTACAAACTAAAAATGCCTGTATATACTGTATTTTTACATGAGAAATATGTCATACTAGACCTAAGGTTGTACCAATTTTAGCTAATCTAGAGCTGTAATCATATTTCATTCTTCATCAGTTATAAAACGTTTTTGCCAATATACACAAGGGAGTTGCAATTTTAATGAAAGTGTTTATAGATATTACTGGGTTTCAAGCATATATAGATTTATGTTTATATGCTTATATAAATAAACCTAAAAAATTCTGTTCCAATTTTTCAGCCAACTGACATGGACATTTTCTTGAGATTCCTATTTATGTGATAAGATAAATCAGGAAATCTATATTCCAGCTTTATGCATTATATGTTTACCAAGCCTCACCACTTATATTTGTCATTTATGCTTGAAGTTTTTACCACATTAGCTCTGCTACATCGTAGTTAAGCCAGCAGTATACCTCCTAGGTTAATATGTACCTGGGTTAAAATCCCAATACATCAATCAGCACTAGCTTAGGTTTTCCAGACCATCTTTCACACTGGAGGTGGAATGGAGTTGTCATGTACAATGTCACAGTGCTCTCATACAGTCAGGCTACTCATTCCTGGGCTGAGTAATTTTAAATGCATTTTTCTGAGGAAGGACTTATGATTAACAATGAGAACTCAGAGGCATTGAAATGAGTCTAGGGACTGGTTCAAAGATGACCAATCATAGTCAAGGCAGGGAGGATGAGACTTTAGTAAAGCAGAAAGTATGTATTTGATATAGAGGTGATATAACTTAAATATAAAGTAAATTAACTGTAAATATGTATTTACTTTAACTATTGCAATAGTGGATATCCAGTAAATATAGTACCTTTGTCTTTTCCCAGATAAAGTGAATTTTGTTGTCTCATACCCCTTAAGAATATGCAGTTATTGTTTGAAAACAATAATAATCTAACCGGATTTTTACCTTCTCTTTACAGTTATAAGGCAAAGATATTTTTTTTAAGTCCTTCTGTTTATGCTTAGTCATTGGAGAGCTTTTTGTTTCTCATTTATCAATAAAATTTCTAGAAGACAATGTGATCTTGGCTCTGGAGGGGGGACTTACATTTTGCCAAATGATGATGTTTCCTTCCTTGTGCTAAGAGAGCAAGGCGAAGAGCTGGAGCTCAGCCAAATGGTCTACTCAGAAAAGCCAAAATGAGAACGCTCCTGCGTTATGTTAATATCATATGGGAAACATATATAAACATAGGCAGGATGAATGAAATAAAGGTGATTTTAAATTGTACGTTATAACTAATTCAAGCATGTAAATATAAACTACATTCAATTTCATGAGAACTCTGGGGGGAAAAGCAGAATTACTATGTCCATAAAAAATTACCAAACACCTGATCTGGCTGGAGAAAAGGGGTGACTTAACAAAACAGTCAGAAGAGAAGGGATAAATACAATATTAAAACTATTATTTAATTTTTTTTAGTTGGAGGCAAGAAGGTCAAAGCTTAAGGCAAAATAAGGCAGTCCTGTTATATATTCTCCACGGCATTATGCTAAATATAAAACAGCTTACCAGCTTCAATAGAAACTGCTTATCAACATTGTTAGTACAGAATTTTGCAATGATTGGAGAACATTCATTATTGCTTTGTAAAGAAAGAAAGAATTTAAGATACTGAATATAAACCCTTCAAAAGTTATGGAATGAGAAACTGCCAAAGCCTAAGAAAGATGTTGAGAAATCAACTGGTTTCCAACTAAATACCAGCCAGACAATTTTCAACAGAAGGTGCACAATCTTATGCAAAACACTGATTAAATTGCTTAATCAAGTAAGCCAAGATGACAAACAAGACCAGCTGTAGAGCAAAGATTGTACCGTATCAGCTGTGTGCACAGTATGGCTCAGCCTTGAGAAATGTCCACATGAGAAGTAATAATTGACCAAAAATTGTTGTTCAAAAGAGAATCTGATAAAAAAAACCTGCTTTACACCATGTTGATAAAGCAGCATTTTTTAATTTGTAACATCTGAACTTTTAAGAAAATCAACTTTCCCTTTCATGTAAAGTTGGTCGCCTTGAGATTTTTCTCCTTTGTTCTTTTTTTAAAGAATATGTTGGTTTTCTCCACAGTGTCTTATGAATATGTGCAAAGTACATTTTAATGAGTGACCATTAGGTGACTTCATATGGCTTTGTGTGTAGACAGTAGATAAAGAATAAACATGTTGAACAAATGGCAAATAACTGTGCAACCATGAACTAATGGTATTTGTTTTCTTCTAAATTATATCAATCCTGCTTCCCCATGGGATGTATGTTTACAGACGGATAGTGATGCATATGAAGCCAGGAAAGAAAACTTGAAAAAATCTTGATTCTTTGTTTATATGAGAGAGACTCAATTTCAAATAAAAGTATAGCATGGGCACAGACTTCATAATACAGAGGGCTGAATAACAAGTATATATTAAGGATTGTGTTCTCAAGTGTGGTTAAAAGTGGAACAAATTTCCTTCCATTCTCTTTGAGTGTTCTGTTTGCCCAGAGGTCCTGGCATTCTTTCACTCCTTATTGAACTAAAGTAACAAAAATACGAAGTTCTACCTATGCTCAGGTAACTAAGCATTTTGGTTAAAGACTGCTATTTTCTATAGCCATGGGGATGTGAGAAAGCAGTGTTACTACCAATCATTTCTAGCCATCCTTGACTTCCCAGCCTGCAAAACCAGGTATCTACTTACTGTCAAATTTGCTGTGGAACATCTTTCAGCACAAGTCCAGAAGGAAATGTAAAATCCTGTCCCTAGAGTTACAGCAATTTCTCTCAGCTCTCCTCTTGCTGTTACCTCCTTTTTCAAAATACCCTCTAGCAACCCAACTAGTACTGAAGAATTCTTCACAAACCATTATCCCCTGTGTGTCTGTCTTCCATATTTTTCCCAAACAAGAGGCAGTATGAAACATTTTCAGGTGTATCCATCAATGTTTAATAACCAACTTTCCCCTTTGGTGTTTATTATACAAAAATATATCAATATTCTCAGTTGTTAAAAATTGTAATATTTTGTCTTGACTCTGCAGTAGCAGGAATTTTATGTGAAAGCCAATGTTCGGAGTTTTGTGTGACTGTAAGAGTGTCTTGTCTTCCAGTTTATTTCAAGGCATCATATCTGGTGAGAAGTCTTTGAAAACATAAACCTTAAAACCGGAATGCAAATAAAAGGAAACTTAATTATATTGTCTTTCTTAATTTGGTATAGCTGTGCTGAGCCAATCACATCATTTTAAGGGAACAGCATTATCACTATGCTTGAAACACTAAAGGCCTCCAATATTATGATTCTTTGATAGAGACAACTTAAATGATTATCTCAATTTTCTGAATAATTAATCCCAAAAGTTCCCCGTTCAGGGAATAGGGACATACTTCATTTTGTGTTCATCTTTCAGCACTGAGAATACCTTGAACAATCCTGATACGATTTAATAGTAATCATAATTTCCCTGCTTTCTAAACAGACTTGTGCAAGTTTTGATGGGTATTTTTACACTTTAATTATAATAATAATTATAATTATAATTTGAGTTGTTAAAAAACTGTCTGAATCTTCTCAAAGAACACAATCTGACACAAAGAATAGTTGGTTGACTTTTTCAAAGTGAAATATTTGTTATTCAGAATAGCAAGTGTCTTTGCAACAGTTTCTGGACAAATAGAAGGATTTCTAAATTGTTGACAGATTATGTTCTTAATGTGGTTGTAGCTTCAATATAAAAGGGTAATTAAAAACAATTAATGATGTTGCCCATAAATCTGGCAAAGGACCAGGAGCTGAGCAGAAAATTATTTTAGTGGTGTAATCCCTTGTAATATGATAAAGAAAATATTGTAAAGAGCCATGGGAAGGTTTTTCAGAAGTACTCCATGAATTTTTGCAGTTTGTTTTCTGTTAACAGTTTTCATTTTCAAGTTAGTATTTCTAGAAACTATGAGAAATCTGTTTTGTGCAGAATTGTTCTCTTTACCGAGAGTGACAATATAGTCATATAGTAGCTGTGTTTGCTATAAGTGCAGAACAGGAAAGGCCAGGTAAAGGAAGTTTCAAGTTCCCATTTACTTACTCTGAAGCTACAGCTTCTCTGTGCCGATCGCCATAAAGAACTGAAATGGACTGAAACCACTCTGAGCTAGCAGTACATCACAGCTCTGAATCAACTGGTGTCAAGGTTTAAAGCTGGGCTGGCTGTTAAACGTATGACAGATGCTCTCTATTAACCCCTTCCTGCCCCCAGCAGTGGGAAGGAAAAGAGAAAAAGGAGAGAGACTTACAGGTTGGAAAGTTAAAACAGTTTTAATAAACAGTAATAATGAAAAAGAGTACGATAATCATAATGGAAATAATTAAATATATGCAATTATATACAAAACCAAGATCGAACTCCCTCTATGATGATCACGTCACCACTGGCACTGCAGGGCAGGCTCTGGGAAGTCCCGGTCTGGACTCAGCGGTAGATGTGAACTAGATTCAGGAATTCATGGTTTGGTATTGAGGGCAGAAGAAACAGAGAGAGTCCTCTTCTGACGCCTCATACAAGAGAGCGCGACGCTTGTAATCCGTCAGCTTTAAACTCAGTATGATGTGTATGGGATGGAATACTTCACTGGTCAATTTTGGGTCACCTGTCCTGTCTGCTCCTCCCTGCAAGTGTGACCCTTCTATGACCCTTCACTTGTGGACCATAAGAAATTTAGCAGCAACCTTGTTTTCTATAGGAATAAATATAAGCAAGAGTCTTTCTGCATACTGTTTGTACAGCTACCTTAGTAATAACTATAAACTTTGAGCATTATCAACTCTAGTAGCAGATACTGTCTGAAAAACATGTAGTTAACGTCAGAAAGCACAGTTACTTACAAGAAACTTAACTGAAAGGAAAAATTACTGAAAGGAGAATTGGTTCTGTCCTTGTCCAAACCAGGACAACTTGGAAAGCAGCATGGTGTCAGCAACATGGATATGGATTTTTGTTTAATTAGGCTCTTTGTTCTGGCAAGAGGAAGCAAGTGGATGTCTCAGCAGAGTGGCCTGTGTGCCTCCCACATGTCACTGGGAACCTCCCAGTATTCAGATGGTTCTCCCGTGGCTTACGTGCCTGGGCGTGAGAGAGTGGTGAAAGACAGAGTGCAAACGTCAGAGCTTCATTTTTACCACATTCTACATGATGTAAACACCAACAGAGATTTTTGAAAGATGTGCTTATGCTGCTTATATTTACTGTAGCTAACTTATGCTGTTGATCTAGAACACATTGTGTAAAGTGAAAATAATTTCCAGCAATCAAGTGGCAAAACATACCCATTATATCTCACATTCACTCAGCCTTCTCCTCAAGAAAATACTTCCTCGATAGTCACTAAGTGGAAGTTAAATAGAGAAGGAAACAGCAAGCCCCCCCCAATTATTCATTAGTAATTTGCATTTATCACAAATTGTTGGCACAAATGTTTCTTCTTCTTTCACTCCCTGACCTACCATAGAATCACTCTAACACTATGTCCTTACTGCAAGTGTTGCCTATGCATTTGCTGGGCTTTTCTCATCCATCAGCTCACCAAATATAATTTAAAAGTATTAGTGGGAAAGGGAAAGGCAGATGAAAAGGCACCAAGATGTTCAAAGAAGATAGGCCTGAAATTAAATTTTATCAGTAGAAAGCTTTGTCTTGTGAACTTGTCTTGCATGTGACTCCTTCATGTCTTGGGAACTGACATGTGACTTTCTTTAAATACATGCCTAGGCTGGTAGCATGCTCCACAGCAGGTACTCTGCTAAGCTTCCTATTTGCAAAGTCCAGAAGAACTGTGTATTGGGTTTGCATGGCAAGGTTTTGGTAGCAGGGCGGCTACAAGGGTGGCTTTTGTGAGAAGCTGCTATAAGCTTCCCTTATGTCCAATAGAGCCAATGCCAGCCAGCTCCAAGACGTACCCGCTACTGGCCAAGGCCAAGCCAATGAGCTACGGTGGTAGTGCATCTCTGATAACATATTTAAGAAGGGGTAAAAAAACCTGCTCAATGCTAGCAGCAGTCAGAAGACAGAGGAGTGTGAATATGCGAGAGAAACAACTCTGCAGACACCAAGGTCAGTGAAGAAGGAGAGGGAGGAGGTGCTCCAGGTTCCGGAGCAGAGATTCCCCTGCAGCCCATGGTGAAGACCATGGTGAGGCAGGCTGTCCCCCTGCAGCCCATGGAGGTTAATGGTGGAGCAGATATCCACCTGCAGCCTGTGGAGGACCCCACGGTGGATACTCGAAGGAGGCTGTGACCTCATGGGAAGCCCACACTGGAGCAGGCTCCTAGCAGGACCTGTGGCCCCGTAGAGAGAGGAGCCCATACTGGAGCAAGTTTGCTGACAGGACTTATGACCCCATGGGGAACCCATGCTGGAGCAGTCTGTTCCTGAGGGACTGCACCCCATGGAAGGGATCCATGCTGGAGCAGTTCATGAAAAACTACAGCCTGTGGGAAGGACTCATGTTGGAGAAGTTCATGGAGGACTGTCTCCCGTGGGAAAGACCCCATGCTGGAGCAGGTGAAGAGTGTGAGGAGTCATCCCCATGAGGAGGAAGGAGCAGCAGAGACAATGTGTGATGAACTGACTGCAACCCCTATTCCTCGTCCCCCTGCACCACTTAGTGACCTTTCTGAGCTGTGTCCTTCATGAGATCAGTCAATTGAACTTGTTGTCTGTGACTTGCAGGGACATTCAGACATCAAAATTTTGCTTAGGTTAAGACAGTCGCAGAGAATGAATCACACCTGAATTACTGTGTGCCACCATTTGGTGTATAGTTTCATATATGCTAAAACAAAGACTCTTATGTTTATGTGATGTGACTATACAGATGGGAGCCTGGAACCTGTACATTGCTGTAGTTTGGAGATAAATGGGGAAATGCTCACATTCCTGCAATATTCCAAGATATTATGGATCCCACCCTAACTTAAAAACTGGTACTTGCATTTTGCATAAAAATTCCCTTTCAGCATGATCACATTTTGAACCTTCTGTCAAGGTAGGTATGTCCTGGTATCAATTTCTGATACCATTGGTATGAGAAACCCTAAGAAATGTAGGAAACCAGGTTGGGATTCATGTTACCACACTTCCAGTGTCAGCAGTGTGGACACCTGAGCAGGTCCTCTTTTAGAGTCAAGAGAAATAGGTACTTCTTTACAACAGAACCTATTTTGAAATGAATTGTACCCAGAAATGCCTTTTTCTTTTCACTGACTGTAAAAAGAATTTATGTTGGTCTAGATGTGTATGGCACATGTGCACCAAACATGGCGTGACTTCTGCCACTGGCCTTTTACCAAAACCACCAAGCTTCCTAAATGAGTAAAGCAAGCTCTCCTGCTGTGTCAACCTAAGACGGAACTGAATGCCTTAAATAAAAATCATGGTGTGGCTTTTCGTCTCACACTTTGTCTGTAATATGTGATATTGCCCAGACCTCTGCTTCTGCATTTGTAATGCTAATAAGGAAGCAGTAAAGCAAGAAAAAAAGTCTTCTGAAATGTGATGTCAATGGTTATATAAACAGCAAGTGCTTGCCACATGGCAGCCAGTATATTTTGTTGCATATATACAGTGATTTGTGGGCATAGTAGTGACTTGAAACATGGTAGGAAATGAGATGGTGCAGCTTAGAATTTTTTTGCAGAAGCCCTGCTTCAATTGTACAATTGTTCCTAAACAGTTATTTGTATTTATGAAGTGCCAAGGAATTTCCAGTTAAAAGAAAACTCTTCTTTGTTTGTTTTAGATTTTTAAAAAAAAAAAAAAATAAAAATTCAGGAATTATTTCTGCTGATATTGAAAACAAAGTATAATTTCCAGAATAACTTGAACAGACCTAAAATAATTGCAGACCAGATTTCTCCCTAACTCACCTTTTGGTAGCTAAAGAATTTTTTCACCACAAATTGATTGTGGGTTAGACACTGGCTTTATGGAGCATTCTGTCCTAACTCGATTTGGAAATTGAAAGGAAGTGCTGTCAGGGGCGACTTTTCTAAAGTTGAGCCTAAAGTGTGTATATTTTTAGTTGTTCTTGTCTTGTTGTTGACTTGTTATCCCTGCATAGATTGTGACTATGGCAGAAACTGCTATGATAATAGTCAAAAACCTAAGATCTGCTGGCTAAAAAAAGAAGAGGCTTTCTGCTTCCTCAAGGGGTGAAGAAATAAATTTGCATGGATCAGTAAAGACGCAATAATTAATATAAGCCCCCTCAGTGACTGTACAAAAGAAGGTCTTTAACTGATTTTGGTGGAAATTCAGATGTAAGACAGTGCAAATGTGCAAATGCTGTGTGTCAGGGGAATCATAGCTCCAAAGAGCAACATTCTGGAACCATTTTATTGGTGGGAAATGTGCAAATGCACAAAATAATACTGGAGGCTGTTGCAGAGGCAACAAAAGTGAACCATAATATTATTTATCACTCATATTGATCACTGAATTGTGATAGCAAATTAATGGTTTTCAGGATTTACCTATTGTTAAAAAAAATATGTGTTGGTAAGACAAGAACAATGTGCTGGCTTTTATTAAAATGAGAAAACAATTAAAGAGTAGATTGAAGGGGCCGTATTTTGTCTCTGTGATTGCTGTTGCTTTGAAAATGCAAATATAAAAAGGATTTCTTACAATTAAATTGAGGGAGAAATAACCTAACATGAGCTTGATTGTTTTCAGGGTAGAAATGAAACTATATTAGGAATGTTTGAAAATGTAGAACGCAAACAAAACTGCTTTAAACTCTAGCAGCGTATTTACAGCTGGCTATTAATATTTAGCTTGAAAAATATCATCCCCCTTATAGATCAGTAAGCCTAAGTTCAAATGTTTGTAACATTTGTTTTCAAACATTTGCACACTTTGTATATTCCAAAATGCAGCAGAGTGGATTAAAATAAATTAAGTTATTTCTGAAGGATGTGTAACAAAGTTTTCAACACTTCTGCTCAATTGCCAAAACAATTTCATAATTAAAGACATATCATATTATCATTGTGCAAGCCATGGCAGTGTTGAGGCATGATCCACAGAAGACAGTTTTCTCCTTAACATCCAGATGAAAGAAGCATAAAAGCATTTTCCATGTAGTTCACTTTTGTGCATCAAGTGAACAGCTCTGCAGTTTTTAAATATCTCAAAGAAGATGAAGACAAAAATGATGCATAGAAGCTTTTAAGGACTGAATACTAAGTGTTTCCCTGGTTTGGTATATGATTACCACGATGTAGTGTAGTACTTGGAACACTGAGATATGATAAAGAATTGATGTGTAGTTAGTTGGACACCTATATATAGCTCTTATCTAAAAGCACATAACAGCAAAGCAAAGGGAGTGTATGCACTCAGTGGTATGCATTAGCTCTCATTGACTTCACACTCTGACTTCCGGAAACATAATTACTTTAACCTGATCTAGCCTCACTCTCCAGAAAAAAACCCGCATACTTTTCAGAAACAGATAATCATAGAATCATAGAATCCTTTAGGTTGGAAAAGACCCTTAAGATCATCAAGTCCAACTGTTAACCTAGCACTGCCATGTCCACCACTAAACCACGTCCCTAAGCACCACATCTACACGTCTTTTAAATACCTCCAGGGATGGTGACTCAACCGCTTCCCTGGGCAGCCTGTTCCAATGCTTGACAACCCTTTCGGTGAAGAAATTTTTTCTAATATCCAATCTAAACCTCCCCTGGTACAACTTGAGGCCATTTCCTCTTGTCCTATCACTTGTTACTTGGGAGAAGAGACCAACACCCTCCTTGTTACAACCTCTTTTCAGGTGTGGAGAGCAATAAGGTCTCCCCTCAGCCTCCTTTTCTCCAGGATAAAGAACCTCAGTTCCCTCAGCCACTCCTCATAAGTCTTGTGCTCTAGACCCTTCACCAGCTTCATTGCCCTTCTTCGGACTCGCTCCAGCACCTCAATGTCTCTCTTGTAGTGAGGGGCTCAAAACTGGACACAGTACTTGAGGTGCGTCCTCAGCAGTGCCGAGGGGGATGATCACTTCCCTAGTCCTTCTGGCCGCACTATTTCTGATACAAGCCAGGATGCTGTTGGCCTTTTTGGCCACCTGGGCACACTGCTGGCTCATATTCAGCCAGCTGTCGACCAAAACCTACAGGTCCAGGGTCCTAGTCAAGCAGGACCTGCCTTTCATAAACCCATGTTGACTGGGCCTGATCACCTGGTTGTCCTGTCCATGCCGCATGATGGCACTCAAAATGATCTCCTCCATAACCTTCCCCAGCACCAAAGTCAGACTGACAGACCTGTAGTTCCCTGGATCCTCCTTCTGGCCTTTCTTATAGATGGGTGTCACATTTGCTGACTTCCAGTCACCCGGGACCTCCCCAGTTAGCCAGGACTGCTGATAAATGATGGAAAGTGGCTTGGTGAGCACTTCTGTCAGGTCACTCGGTACCCTTGGGTGGATCCCATATGGCCCCATAGACTTGTGTGTGTATAAGTGCTGTAGCAGGTCACTAGCCATTTCCCCTTGGATTATGGGGGCTTCATTCTGCTCCCTAGCCCTGTCTTCCAGCCCAGGGGGCTGGGTGCCCAGAGAAAAGCATCACTGAGTCTTTGCAAAAGATATCAATGCATTCTTTTGATGAGGAACGTTGTGCATGCACCTGCCCTGGGAAACTGCCCTTAGACCTGCCCCGACACTATGGCACCCTTACAATTTCTGAAAAGTTTTAGAATTTGTGATACTCATTCTTATCAATTAAATTCCTCAGATGCAGGACTGAAAACCCCATTTCTTATGTAAAGAGTTTGGGGAGAATGGAAAAGTGCTACTTGTGAAGTATTTAAAGGCTGAGCTTCAAATTAAATTAAATTAATTTAGTGCTACTTGTGAAGAGGTTTATGATTTAAAGTAATATATTTTGAAATTGTCAAATGGTAAAAATATACAAAATTAACATTTATAATACTTGAGTCATGTACTTAACAGTGGTAGATATGCCGAGTTACGCAGGCTACTCCATTTTCCAGCAATAACATGATGATGTCTTGTCCTCCTGGCAAAGTAGTTGTATATGAACAACTTCTTTACTGATATAAGATGTTGGAGTCCTTCTGTCCATTAGACCTTTCACTGCTCATTACTATATCAAAATAATAAAAAAGATTTCACAGTTCACCATTTGGTTTGTATTTCCAGGCTTTTTTTGTGGATCTTGGCTGCTTCTACATTCTGTTAAATTCTGGAGGGCTGCTCTTACCCTGTTTTGATGATTTATCCAAGTGTGAATAAAGCAATGAAAATCCTCCACTGAGGGTTGGTCTCCACTTAATGAATGTTACAGCACGGAATACATTGCGTCCTGGAGAGCTTGTCCAGAGTCCATTTCTCTTTCAAGATACTGTTTCTGCAGTTGCTTATGTGGAGAAGTGCTACTATGAAACTATTTGATGTACTTTTATACTTCTAGGTTTCTCAAATGCAATTTGGCAGATGAAAACAACTTGGCCAGCAGCCCATGCCACATTAGTTTTCCAGGAATGATCTGTTTGTGCTCTGAAGGCGACAGCATAGTTCCTGCTAGTGAAGAATTTGGAAGATACTTTGAAGTCATGACTGAAGTATTAGGTCATTTTCTTCTTTTTTTTTTAAAGGAAGATTGACTTGCAGTTAGCTTATTAATAGAAAAGATATTTAGCCTTACCTGAAACTCCCTCTGCAGACGTTGCCTCTGCTGGGAAGGATCCTGTGATGTGCAATGTAGTGTCGTTTGACATGACTGCCTAAGGAGGAGAGATCTAAAGTACGTGCAGAGCACCCTGAGCAATATGCTCAAAGAGCAACTACATGGAAGGAATAAACGATCCTTAAGGTCTCTTGCTGCTCCACTTAGTATATCTCAGGTATCTTAGGTATCTTACTGTTTTGTTGGGTGTTTTTTTTTTTTTTTTTGTGATTTTGCTTTCTGCACTTGTTGTCTGTGTAAGTTAGTTGCTCTGAATATGACTTCGAATCCCAGGTTCTTTCTTCTATATGATACAACATCATTTTTCAAATTATTGTAGTACATCATATCAAAAAGGAACAATTTAATTTTCTGTAACAAAGAATGCAAATCAACATTTTGCTACTGATTTAATGATACTAATATTCCTTTTTAGAAGCATTATAAGTTATCTTCATAGTTAATGTGAAGTGAATAATATGAATAGTTAATAAAGTCATATTTTTATAGGGTAAAGTGAAATTTAAGATTTCATAATGTTACAAGGCATACTAATTTTTAATGAAAATATTTTGTTGTGGCATTTGTGTAACTTAAAAAGTCAGACAATGTGTATTATGCAGTTTTGGTTCTGCACTTTAATACAGTATAACCATTTCTCTCATGAGACACTAAATAAAATGAAAGAGTATACAGTCATTATATGCAGGGACCATTCCTTTCTGAATTGAAGCAGTGTAATTAATTGATTAAAGTATATTGCATCTCTTAGTTCAAGAAAAAAATACATTACTTAATTACATTGTAAGTGGCTTTCCCTATTTTATCTTGATTATGTAAGATGCATGCATACAGAGAATTACTGAAGTGATCAATTATTTTTTATTCCTGAGTATCAGCAGTGTTTTCAAATATAGTCCAGGAAAACAGAGATAAATGTTTGCTGGCCAGCAACTGCATTGTGAAATACAAAGAGAGAGGAAAAAATACACACTCATGCATCTCATTATAATAAGTTGTGCAAATTAAATTGAAATTTATATTATTTTCTTTTTCTAAAAACATCATTCTAACAGCAGCAACGAGTTTTTGATGTCCCTATCTAAAACTTATTTGCACTATAACAGTGTTGAGTGCTTTTCTCCTGTGAGCTGTTTTCCACAGTGACTGTCCTTGACCAAACCAGAAAATGAATTTGATTTCTCTAATGCAAAAGGTAATTGGATTTCTCTTTATGGAATGCATCCCTTTAATGACTGTCTCTTCTTCAGCCAATTTAGCTGCAACCAACCTGACATTGATCTGGTGATATGACTTTAAATAAATGCCAAAGCTAGGAGGTGAAAGACCAACTGTCTGATATCAGAAAGAACGTTTCCTGCCTCGTCTTGCCATTTTCCTCAGAAAATGTCTCTTTCTTGAATGTCATTCTTATGAAACATGCTACTCTAATAATTAGTCATAGAGCGGCAGATTGCATCCTTCTACCAAATATAAGAAGTATTTCCCAGAAAGCATCTGGAGGAAATATTTTGAAAATTGAATAAAACCTCTCGAAATATCTGTTGTTCTTTGCAAACATTCATTACTATGTAGACTCATTCCTAAGAGAAAAAGGTGTTACTAAAGTAGTGAATTAAATCTTTACAGAGGTCTTCTTCAGCATTAAATATTTATTGGAATATTTATTTAGGTAATAGGGATCTTATAAAAAAGTATCATAGCATGCTGATCTGAGAAAATATTTACTTGCATAAAACAATTAGTAAAGATGGTATTTTGGGATATAATCTGTTCTTTCTTCAGGTTAGGCTTAATGGAATCATAAAATCTTAGAACGTGTATTTCTAGCTACATAACATATTCATTATCCTTTGGACCCAGCCCTTCAGGCTAATATGCTGAGCACTTTTAACCCCAAATGGACTTGGAACCAAAATTTAGAAGTTAAATGTAGTTTATATGTTGTTTTAGTTTAATCATGGGCCATGTGTTCTTTTTGATAAACACTGTTAATGTTGTTGATTGAAATTGGTAGTTCACACTCTGGATGGTAAACTGGATTTTAAACCCTCTGTATATCAAGCTAAATGTAGTGGAAAATAAAAACAAGAGTTCTTGACTTGAATTTGAAGTTATTTCCTTCTGAAATCTTATTAAGAGTTATTTTCATGCTAATCAAAACAGTTATTTTCCACTGTGTACTGATACCAATGACAGTAAAAATTTGTTTTACTTATCTGTATTTTGAAGCAGATGATCACCCCTATTTCCTTTATCTGTTCAATTATTTCTTAATCTTTATGTATGGGTAGATTTTCCACTCTTCTGGATTTTTTCCACAACGGAATTGATGAGTTTACTGTAATGTAACTTTCAGTGCTTTTTAGTACAGTTAACTTGAAGTAAATGGATATGAAAACACAGCTTCCCAAAGGTGCAAGTGCCTGAGGGGTATTCACCTCCCTCATTTAGCTGAAAGTAATTTTTAATACTTTTTTGTACCACCCAGAAGCAGTGCGTGCGTATGAGTCTCTGGACAGAAAAACAGATGGTCTCTTTAGATAGGAATTATGAAAATGAGAATAAATATTTCATAATTTTAAATTTCGTGCAACTTTTAAGGGATTTTCTTGTCTCTAGTCCCAAGTGTGCTTTTCTTACTGATACCAGGAAGCGAGAGGAGATTATAAATGGCATATAGTGCTTAATTCACAGGCTTGCACTCCCTGGCTGCAGTTCTGATTTCAAGAGTGGAAATTCTGCTGATGCTGCTCTCAGGAAAGTGGGTCCACTCTCCCAGGCTGGACCAGAAAGCTTTGTAGCCATAGAGGAATGTAGCTTGTGTACTGTAAGTTGCTGTAACTTTTGGACTAGTTCCTGTTCTCTTCTTATCTTTGGATCTCCACAGGTTTCCTTGTTCCTCAAGGAGCTGCATGCACTTCTAGCGGCAGCATATGTCAGCCAATATACTTTATCTTGATTGCAAATAACACTAGAGATACTATTTTTCTACTGTCTAACTAGTAAAATTATCAGAACTGAAGCAGGCATGTCATACATAAAAGAAAGTGTTTGTAAAGTCCATGTTAGTACTTCATTTTGTGACACCAGTTTAACTGTTTATTATTTCTTCTTTCCCTGTAGGTCACTGATATGATGCTTCAGGACAAACCCTACCCAGACTGGGGAAAGTCTGCCAGAGCCTTCTGGAAGAAAGGAAACATTAGGATCATTTTATTCTGGTAGGAAAATAGTAAAATCAAATTATTGTAAATGAACCTTTTACAGAACATCCAAAAATATATCTTCTAATTGTCTGTGGCGGTAAGAAATACGAATGGAATATATGGTTGGAAAAAAAGTAAACTTGGTCTAACAAAAAATTAAACATTACAAAAGCTGTACATGAGTGAACAATTCCTAATCAAAATTGTTGGTGTAAAAATATAATTTTAAAATTTATTTATACAGTTTCTTTTATTATATCTTTGATGCTGTTTATAACAGAGTTGCAAATTTTTTGCTATATGTGATAATATTTAGATGTCCCATTGTCAGTCCTTGCAATTAAGGTAAGTAGGTGTGTGAGTGTTCTTTTGTGACCTTGAAATTAATTATATCAGTTCTTTGAATTAACACATGAATGACATTTCAAATGGTAAATCAGCCTCAGATTACTAAGAAAAGTATTTAAAAATCAATGAGAAAAGTTTTGAGGGGTATGCCTTTATTTGACGCCAAATGTAGCCTCTTCCAGGTAAACTGTTACTGTTAAAACAGAAAACAAATTGTGGCACGAAAAATGGAAGATGGAAAATGTATAGTCTAAGAGGCAGTGTGCAGGCCTTATAGCTGAAGATAAAAGAAACTGCAAAGGTGCTTTCAACTACACCAGAAGCAGAAGACCTCATGAAAATATCAGCAGACCTGCTGTTTTTAAAGAGTACATTTAGAAGGAATTGTTACAGAGAAGCTGAAAGATTTATTTATATGCTACAGAAAGTGCAATGTAATATCTACACTTCTAAAGCAGCAAAAATGAGATATTATATTAAATTGAGGCAATTAAAGGAAATAATAAGAGAAATCTGAAGACTAAAAAGAAAGCAGAATCAGATGGCGGACCGGCTGCAAACAAGGTTTAGAAGGAACTGAAGGGGCTGAGCTGATGCACATTTTACTAGCACTTAATTGCTTATTGAAAAACTGAATGTTAAAATTTGGCTATTGTTTTGGTTTTGTTGCTTTTTTCAACAAACTAGAATTATCTTACTGGCTTGTAAGCCTGAGTTCAGTATTAGCTAAACGGATTGAATACATTGTCAATAATAGAATTATGAACAAAACTCTGGATTAAATTTTGCTAAAAGAAGCCAGGGTAGCTTTGCTGAAAGAAAACCTTCTCTGATCTGTTAGAACTCTTTGAACATGTCATCAAAATAATGGATGAGGGAGAAATGCTTGATCTAATTTATTTGGGCTTTCAAAAGGCTTTTGACAAAGTTCTTTACTGAAGGCAATTAAGAAAACTAGTGAGCTCCATGGAGTGTGCTGAACATTTAGGAATCATCTCAAAATGTGCAATGAAAGGTATAGATAAAATAATAATTTTCTGCTACATTGATAAGACAGGGGAGTCCCATTATTTAATGTTAGAAGTAGTATTCATTATTTGTATACTTCATATATATTAGTGACATGACAGAATTTAAAGATAAAGTGAATAATTTGACAAATGCTAACATGGAAGGGGGATCGTAGAAAGCTAGGTGAAAAAAATAACATGATTGAAAAGTTTGAGTTATGGAGGGAGGCGGGGGGGCTCAAACAGCTCCTTGTCATCATTGCGGGATGTGCAGAAGAAGATTCTGTCTCAGTGTGCCGAGGTGGGCAAAAAGGTAAAGCAGATGAATAAAAAATTGCTCAGACAGGTACCAAGTGGGCTAGCAAAGATTACAGTGTCATTTGGTTAAGTCAGCGAAAAGCTCAGTCTAGAACATCATTGATTTTTTTTGCCCTTGTCTGAAGAATAGCCTTGTCTGAAAGACTGGAAAGGAGATTAGTTAAGGAGTCGAGAAAAAACTTAATTGCACAAAAAGACTGGAAGAATGGAAAGAAGGGTTAAAAGCAAGGTGACATGATAGGGAGATTTCAAATTTACATGCCAGACAGGGAGAACAATAAAACACTATTAAAAGCACTTAGATATTGTCACAAGATATGTTTTGACTTCTTGCAATCTGAAATGTTATAAATCCATATTTTCTTTCAAATAATAGTCACATTAACAAATCCTACCAAAAATTTAAAATGGAGATAAAGTAAAAAATGATAGTTCTTTTCATGCATGATTCTCATACTAAAGAGTATGCTTAATGGGAATTTCAGAACCTAAAGGGTGACATAAATGCTTTTATTTTTAGCTTTAAGCAGTGAAATAAAGTAGCCCTGGGCAACAGTCTTCATTCTGTAGAGGCATTATTTAGATAGTACACTTTAGGCATCAGTAAATGTAGACTTTTTTTTTCAGTAATAAGTCAGAAAAATAGCGGGGGAAGTTAAAGTATTGATAATGTGGAGCATGATGATGTGGGCTATTTGTATTTCATTTATTGTTGCTTAAGCAGTGTGATGTGAGAAGCCTCATTTCCGAAATGTCCTAAATGAAGCATCCTCAATAGTATGTCCTACACAGATACTGCTATGCCAAAATCCATTTATTCAGGACGTTTCCTAGTGGCACACCTGTTTAGCAGAGATAGTGTAATACAGTGCACTGTATTTTAATTACTGCAAATACAGATATGTGATGCATGGTTTAAAGTGGTTGATGAAATGAAAATTTTAGATACACACTGGACTTGTTTTTCTGTTAATGTCATTTTTATTTTCAGATTTACTTTGTAAAATTAGAAAACGTCTATAAACGTACCAAAGACAGATGGATTGTCATGGAGATAAAGGCACTATCCACTTGTTTATAACAGTTGATCATGTGACTGCTTCGTATTTCCTATTTGAAAATGTTTTCAGCTCTCAATGCAACTAATTAGCAAACATTTTCATTTAGCTTATCATCTCCTGTTTTAGATCATTCCCTGGAAACATTGTCAGCAACTGGTTGTTGGTTGCTCCTGAGGATTCTGCCTGCCTTTTGAATGTCTTCACAATATAATTCTTCCACAAGCAGCTCAGCTAGCTCAAAAATGTCCATTTGCTATTAGCCTTTGTCTAGCCCATCAATAAGGGTTTCATTGAAGTGCCTTCTACTTTTTTTACAGTGAGGGTTTATCTTTTTTTTACAAAAAACGTCTCCATTTTGGCTATTTCCAGCTTTACTCATGGCTAATTTCACCATCCAGAGGCACCTTTGTGTAATAACACTGCTACCGTCTGTGTTATATGGCACAGGAATACAATGCAAATACAAACACACTTTCTTACAGAGTTAAGAAAGTGTATCATCAAGATGGCTTTTAGAAAGCAATAAAGAATCTGGGACCTTGGTGGAATTACTGGGATGGTGCAGATGTGTTTGTGGGTTATGCAAGAAAGATACCCACAGGGAGGGAAATAATCCGCACCATCTGATAGTCAGATGAGGCTGTGGTAGAGACAACTGTCTCCAGTGCTCTGTGGTTACTGTTGATATTGCAAAGTTGCAAGCATGAATTGAAACAGGCTGATTTATATTTTTTGGATATGTTGATAATTTCGCTCTTTTAGGAGAGACAAATTATATATGACATGAGAGAATTGGCATTTGAAAGGAGTAACAAGAATAAAAGGATGTTAAACTAAGCCAAATGAAGATCTTGGACAAGACTGATGACAAGCCAATAGCAGTAGCTAGTTGTAAGTTAAATATCACAGAATCACAGAATCACAGAATGTTAGGGATTGGAAGGGACCTCGAAAGATCATCTAGTCCAATCCCCCTGCCGGAGCAGGATTGCCTAGACCATATCACACAGGAACACGTCCAGGCGGGTTTTGAATGTCTCCAGAGAAGGAGACTCCACAACCTCTCTGGGCAGCCTGTTCCAGTGTTCAGTCACCCTCACCGTAAAGAAGTTTTTCCTCATATTTATGTGGAACCTCCTGTGTTCCAGCTTGCACCCATTGCTCCTTGTCCTGTCAAGGGATGTCACTGAGAAGAGCCTGGCTCCATCCTCATGACACTTGCCCTTTACATATTTATAAACATTAATGAGGTCACCCCTCAGTCTCCTCTTCTCTAAGCTAAAGAGACCCAGCTCCCTCAGCCTCTCCTCATAAGGGAGATGTTCCACTCCCTTAATCATCTTCGTGGCTCTGCGCTGGACTCTCTCTAGCAGTTCCCTGTCCTTCTTGAACTGAGGGGCCCAGAACTGGACACAATACTCCAGATGCGGCCTCACCAGGGCAGAGTAGAGGGGGAGGAGAACCTCTCTCGACCTGCTAACCACACCCCTTCTAATACACTCCAGGATGCCATTGGCCTTCTTGGCCACAAGGGCACACTGCTGGCTCCTGGTCATCCTGCTGTCCACTAGGACCCCCAGGTCCCTTTCCCCTACACTGCTCTCCAACAGGTCTGTCCCCAACTTGTACTGGTACATGGGGTTGTTCTTGCCCAGATGCAGGACTCTACACTTGCCCTTGTTATATTTCATTAAATTTCTCCCAGCCCAACTCTCCAGCCTGTCCAGGTCTCTCTGAATGGGTGCGCAGCCTTCCATTGTGTCAGCCACTCCTCCCAGTTTTGTGTCATCAGCGAACTTGCTGACAGTGCACTCTATTCCCTCATCCAAGTCATTAATGAATATATTGAATAGTGCTGATCCCAGTACCGACCCTTGAGGACAGTATAGAACAGTAGTTATTTTTAATGTTGGATATGAGGGGAAGCAGAAAGGAAAGTACAATGTGAGAAGACTGATTGTTTTGCAAATAATTTTTTATTCCTCTGGAACACAGGATAAGTCCAACCTACACTCAAAGTCTTTTTATAAGGATTTTTTTATAAGGAAACCACTTTTTAAGACAGAGGAGAGACAAATGAATACATTAAGAATGGAAGAGAATAATGTTAAAAGAGTTCATGAAAAATTACTTAAAACTAATTTAGTAAATAGCTATGGGGTGTCTGCTTTTAGAGTATTTATAGTATTTTTCCAAGTGAAAAAATCTGCACAATATCAAGCTTTCCAGAGGGTACACCGAGGTTTGCTGAGAGCATTACGCTCTTACACATCTGCACAGGAGCGAGCCCTCACAAGCAGCACATACAGGTGGCACACTAATGCTCAGGTTGTACGGTCACTGCCCATGTTAACATACAGGTCTCTGCCACCAAGGCCTGTGGTTAACCTCTGCCTAGTTTGTGCCTGAAATCACTATCTCCTCATTACAATGTCTTCTGCAGAGGCCCACCACATCCTGTGAAGAATCAAGCATAGTAGTTAGGATAAAATCACCAGGACATCTCTGGGCTGTGCGTGTGGTTTGGTTAAGAGGCAAGACCCGAATACTCTCTCTTGACAAACTGTTCCAACATTAATTGTCCTCAAAACTTTCCTAACAGAGGATGGGGGGATTATAATGAGCAAGACATAAAGAGTTCTTCATGTGAACTTTTGGCTATAGGGAAAAAATGAATATCAAGAAAAAGAAAAGAGTTTACTGGAAGAGAGGAAAAGAGCTGCTGAGGTCTGTTTAACCAGGGAAAGGAAAATTGATATTCAAAGGTAGATTGTCAAATAGGGTAGTGTAGAGATAACAGTGGATTTTGCAACTAGATATTGATTGCAGCAAGGTGACAGAATAATATATACAAGCAGAATGTTCGAATATGCAAGTAGCAGACTGGAATCCATTTCTCTGGTGTCCCTGGCTAGACATTCATTGTACATGTACACAGTGATCAGTTTTCATTGGTGCAATACTGTGTCTTTGACACAGGACTCTTGTCTGAAATAATACAAAGGACATACCAACATGCAGAAGAAATAAAGTAATACAGTGAATTGCAAATTTGAGATTCCCTGTGTTTGCTGTATTTGACTTTGTAAACTAAATAATGTTATTTTAGTATGTATTTCCATAAACTCTCTCTAGCTTTCTTTAATAAAAACCCAAAACTACACATGCTCAGAAATGTATGTTATTAATCACAGTACTTTGATTCAGCAAGTTAGTAATATAGGTTTAAAAGCTTTCAATCAAATTAATTGTTCAGAATTGCTACAGGGTACTAATTCATATACATATGTTACATTTATAGAGGATATGTTAAACATGAGTTTGTGTAGGATTCTTAATTGGACAATATTTTTTAATCTTGCAAATAGAGGAAACTTCTTATGACATAGATAGCCACGTCTCCCCCACTTCTTATTCCCAAGAAATAAAGCATAATTTCTTTAAGTGATTTTCTGTTATGCACCTATTTGAGTGTTTGTTTTGATAAGTTAGATTTCTGTATTCTATGCTTTTACAGTCAAGACGATAAATGCACACTGGACAATTAAGTTCTCGTATATGTGAATGCAGTTCATACATTTGTTTCGAAAGACAGCATCTTAAAACATCCATTCTTTTCATTATAGGCTGCACTGAAAAAAACCTAAATAGACATTATAGCTTTGTCAGCCTAAATTATACAGTAACCCAAACAAACAAACCTTTCATTAGGTTTGAGTAAAGGTTTTTGTGATGCAATCCCACGAATGCAACTGCATGAAACAACAAAATAATTATATCTATAATATACATGCATATAGATACACATACATTATTCTGTCCCTATTTTGGAGGGTTTTAAGTTCATCTTTTCATTCTTTCATATTTAAGTAATTTATCTTGTGATAAGATACCGACTACTGAACTGAAACCTGGAATCATCTAGAAGGTGATGCAGATTTCCTGTAAATAGTATAAATAATATAAATAGTATAAATAGTGTAAAAGAACATAAAAATATTTGACAATATAGTATTGCTCCCAATAAATCTTTTATTCTTATGCTATAGCCAAAGTGAATAACTTCAATTTGGATAAGCAAGACAATAAATAAATTCCTTACTATTTCCTTTTTGTCTCAATACAAAACATTCACTAAAGTCCTCCATAGAGGATTTATATTGGTAATCTGACTACTAATCTGGGCAGACATTGTTAAATATATTCTGAGAAAACTGTCCATGAATAATAGTTGATACATTTAGTCTGTCAGTCAAGAAGTATGATTACCATTTGTCAAGAGATGACTAAAATGTTTTTGATAGCATTTTTTTAATTTCTGTGCTGGGTATTATTGGTAAACTGTGCTGTAAGACTACAGTTGATTAACATGAAAAAATGTTGAAAATAAATCATAGTAATCCAGACCATTGGACTTTCTTTCATAAAAATGGTAGTTAAGGTTTCTACCTGTTTTTAGCTTTCATTTAACCATCCAATACTATATTATCTGAAAATATTGTATTATCTGAAAATATTGTATTATCTAAAATATTCATACACAAGTTTTTTGTTCAAACCTAAATTTGTTCCTGTACTAACTCACTGGTTCATGTCCTAAGCAATACTTTCCCATTTTGACAACAAAGTGCTTTTACAGTATCTAGTATGGAAAAGTAACAGTGGTCAAGACTCACCAGAATGGTTCGAGTTTGACAACCACATGAGTCAGACCCATTTTTGGGACCTCGTTCTCTGATGCCTTCCCCCCACTCCCCAGTGCATGAAGACCACAGTGTCAGTAATTCAGGGTTGTCCCATCAATCTACTCTCCCCGGTGAGCCCTTGTTTTCAGCTGGAAGCGTTACTCAGTCCTCCTCTAAGATATTCCTGTCTCCCCACTGATTTCCAGTACAAGCAGTCACTCCAATCCCTGTCAGAATACGTCTGTCCTTTTCCTTCTTCCTTTCCTCCCTCCTTCCAACACAGCTATAGCCCAAAACAGTACCAGTTTGTGCAGAAGCAAGATGGAAAGGGCAAGGCAGACCTGGGACTCTAAGCCAGCTGTGGGGTGGTTGGCTTCCAAGGTAGCATTCACTGCTCTAACTTCATGGCCTGTCTCAATCTTTCCCTGGCTTTTCTAGGAAAAGCCAAGGACATAGGAGCATCTTGGGAAATACAGTCAGTCCACAGGCCACCTATGTGGTCACATGGAGCATGTTATTCATGGACTAGTAATGCACTGCATGAGAGGTAGATGCTTTGCATGACGTTACTTAGACATGAGCAGAGAGGATGTATCCATATGTGAGGGAATGCATGTGAAAGTCTTCCATCTGTCTCACCTATCAAGGAAGAAATTCATATCTTGCCTATGCCAGTCTGTATTTGGAAAAGCTGTATCATGCATTTCCCCCACTCTATTTGTAATAGAAAGAATGGTGAGACAAATCATTCCTCACCTCACTTTGCTTCTCAGACGGAAAGATGTTTGAGGGACACAAAATCAAGCTTAGGGAGCTTTGAGATCTCAGATTAAAAAAAAATACTATAATTGTGAGATCACTTTAGCATGAAGATTAGGTTTGTTATTTGTCTTGTTCAAGTTACGTGAAGTGGTCTCATCCTATTTATTTTTTTCTGATGGAGACTCCTACAGATCAAACAAAACCATATGATGTTTCTTACTTGTATTTGCATGAATAAGAGAAGGGTTGGCAGAAAGGGAGAGTGAGTGTAGCATGGCAGCTTTCCTCTCATATGAAGTAGGACACGTGCGGGCACATCCATGTCCACACATGCAACCCCGCACTCGAGACAGCAATAGAGGTGAGGGAGGGAGCTCCTAACACCCCTGCACAAACACCGTTCCCCTGCTAAGTTCTAGTATGGAAGCATTTCATGTCCGGGGGGGTAAAAAAAAGATTCATAGAGCAATCTGGCTGAAAGCTAGTCATATTGAAGAGAGAAAAGGACCATCCATTAGCTACAGTGGGGTTCAGGACTAGGGCGACAGACTTGAGTTTCAGCTTTGATTTGGCTTTAAATTCTTTGAACTGCTGTAGTATATATGTATTTTGTAACATATTTTTTCAATTCCTCAGCCTGTTTAAGCTTTTTGAGTTATATTTGGTATCTACTTGCAATTCAATAGCTGATAGCCTGTTAGAAAAAGAGACTGTTTTTATTCCGACATAATTGCTAGATCCCTAAGTATAGCCCTTGTAATTGGATGGATATGGCAACCCATTTTCACCTCTTTTTAAAAGTATGCTGTATTCTATCCCTGTTAGTGAACAAGAGGTATATCACAAACAGTTACTAAAAATATTTATCCAATGTGTAGCTTTAATAAAATTTCTTAAAGTGCAGAGTCTGCAATGTTTCAGTAATAATGGTCCTTCCAAATGAAAATGCTTTCACAAAATCACATTCTATGCCAAAAACTGAAAAGCTCTAATTCTTAGACAAAGATTTTCCTTAGTATGTTTCAAAAGTTCTTTTCTTTGAAATAGGCAGATGCAGTCCTCGGTTCAGGCACAGGGCCACTGTAGAAGGGATGTTTCAGAAAGTCCTTTTAGCACCTTCTCTTCACTTTCCACAGAGTTTTTGCTGAGTAGGAGACACCTCTGCCTCCACTCAGACCCTGTGGAAGATTTTTCGGGAGAAGAGCAGAATCACTGATGTGACTGCTTGTTCTGTCAGTGCCCTCTTTCTGCTTAAGTGCTTTCCTTTCCTTCCTCTTCCACAGTATAAATCCGTTTCTTATTCGCAAAACCATCTTTTTCTATCTTTAGCATTCACAGCTAGCCTAGGCCTCATTCTAGGTCCACTCTAAAAGTAGGATGAGTATAGCTGTCAGATAATATGCATTATATGATCATGTAGGCAGAAAAAGATGCTGAAAGTTAAATTATAACAATATATAATCGGATAATTGTGACAGCCACCCCAAGACAGACGTTCCAAGTATTGCAATTAGATCAGCATGCACACTGTGGACTATTATTCATGCAGCAGAAGGATACATTTCAGATTATCAAGGTAGAAATTCACTGTCTTGCATCCTTGCTTCAGTGCGCAGAGGCCTGGAAAAATCTCAGCCTAAAATATGGACATTTCTACTTCTTTGGGGAAGCTTTAAAGAATCCATCACACAAAGACGTGCTGTATGGAGAAAATGCAGCCTCAGCCAGTGCTTTTGTGCAAGATGTGCACTCTGAAAGACCACAGAGTTCAATGGAAATCAGAAAATTAGTGCTTCAGCTGCTCATGCGCACAGACAGAGTTCATAGACTTTGTCATGGCTGGGTTCCAAAAATCAATTCAGTTTTGTAAAATAAATGTGATTATTAAAGCAATTAAATTATTTCCCTTCCTGGAACGCTGGAGTTCTTTCTAAAAATTGTATTTCTCTGTAATGGCATGTTTAAATTTGTGCCTTAGAATTTGCTAATGTACTTAGCTGAACTCCTGACTCATCATCTTTTTCATATACCCATATTTCCTGTAAATATTGAGTATTTACACATTCTGGACTGGAAAGCCCATAGGAATACACAAAAATACAAACTTTTTTTTATCATGGCAAAGACTGCAAGAAGTGCTGATCATATCAAGTGTTCTTTGGCTTTCAGATCCACCTCAAGAAGCCATTCTGAAATTGATTTGTGCCCAGTGAAAATCAGTTTGGCAACTATCTGGTTTTGGGGCCTGTGGATTTCATGTGTAACTGCAAGCAGTAACACAATGAAACTGTTCCACTGACGTTAATGGGATTGTTTAACAGTGGGGACTGAGAACTCTCTCCCTGGGGACACTTTGGATGAGTTCTAAGTCTTCCACTGGTTTCAAGAGCATATAGCAGTTGTCATCCATTGACCACCTGATTAAAAAAGTTTTATTCCTCTTGATTTCCTGATAATCCTTGATGACATGACTTATGCTGTGTCTTGGACATCAAAAGAATTTTGCAAATAGAATTTGGCAAAATTCTGTCTACCTTATCATCCTGTTCTTCTGGTGCAAACAGGCAAACAAAAGTCCATAGACTAACAATGATTCCAGTGAAATCACAGCTTGAGATGCAATGTGTTGCACAGGATTAGAATGTGGCTGTACTGACACTGAGTTACTTTCTAATTGGTAATGCTTTAAAAGAAGTAAAAAATGAGCTTGTTGCATCCAAATTCAGTTATTTAGGGCTAACAGAAAAATGATGAGACTGTCTTTTGCAAAGAGTGGACTTGAAGGTGGAGCAGGACATTATTATTTAAATGGTGCCAGACTTCATCCCCTATCCCATTCTGTCTCCTTCAGATTCTTATACTCCATGGCCACTATCAGAATGGAGCCATTTCAATAAAAATGAAAACTTAATTAAAACTAATGTTTCAGTATGTGCTTAACACAACTATAAATATGAATGTACATATGATTAATTAGTCCTTGTATAAAACCTCCGTTTAGATGTAAAGAGCATTTCTTTTGTTTCTTACTTGCTTTTCTACTTTAAAAAATCAGTAGCATTGTAAAATTAAAAGAATTTGCTGACAGCTATCTTAATCAAGACATTCAACTTTACAATATCTTTTTTTAGGCTGGATAACATAATGAGAATATTGTGGTTATATTTTTACTTCAAATAGTTGCATGTTGTCTGTCTGTAATTGTGACAGGAGGAAAAGCAACACCTAAAACAACGCGTAGATTAAATTGTCAATAAAAGCACAACAAAAAGTTGTTAACAAAAGGGCTGCAGGGCTTTTGGCTTCATAATGTATGTTTTGATACTTTAGCATCTTTTCTGGATTTTTTTTTTAACAACACAAAAAAAACATGTTAGCAGTTAAGTCCTTACCATAACAGATACCAGTTAAGTTTCAGACCATGCATATTTGAGGTACTTTGTCTAGCAGGAAATTATCCTGATGAACATAAGGAATTTGTCACACTGACTAATCAAAGACAAGACCTTCTGTAAACAGTGTGTAAACAAACATACTATTAATACATCACTAAACATTTTCCATCTTTTCTGGTTCTTTACCTACTGAAAGGAATGATCTTTTCCTTGAAAAAACACCTTGACAACAGTTTACTGTTGTTTGTTTTGTATTACTGATTGTGTTGGTACATTGGTGAGCACAGTGCTGCTCCTCATGCAGACAAAGAGTAAATCTTTTTGGATTTCAATGGAAAGGACATCAGCCCTTCCTGTCTGTGATGGCTGAAGGTATAAGGCAAAGCCACTGAAAACAGTTGGAAAAAAATCTATTCAGCCTTGAGAAAAGACCATATTTTTGGAGGTTTTGTCCCTCGTACTCTAGTTTGCTGCTTCCCCATTTCTTTTTTACACAGCCTACCAGAATCCACTAGTTCTGCCATGGAGTAATTCGAATTTAATTTCATTAAGTAAAGAATATCTTACAATTGGGAAGGTAACGGGCAAAGGCCAAGAAATTGTCAAAATATTACATTAAAATGGAGGAGGTTTTCATTTCAGTTTCATGACTTGCTATGGCAGTTTTAGTTTATTCAGTAACATGCTGAAAATAAAAAGAAGAAGGTATTTCTTATTTTAAAGATACTACATACAGCTTTCTCCCACTGCTGAACAAATGTTCTTTTTGAGATTGTGTGACTATGTTAGCTCCAGTGCAAGCTCCTGGGCCTTTCTGCTTTTTCATGCATTGGGGAACTGCATGATGTGTAAAATGTGCAAGATGTTTTTTTCTTTTATCTTTTCTTTCTTGTTCTGGTTGGTTAGTTACTTTTCATTTAAATGGGTTGGGTTTAATTTTTATGTGAATTTATACATAATTGTTGGAACTTTAAATAATGAAGTGCCCTAAGGTGTCTCTACTATAAACTGAAAGAAATAATACATTTAAAACTTTTAGTAAATTAATTTCCTCTAAACAACCACTCATGGCCATTGTTTCAAAACAAACAGCTATTAAAAATGCTCTCACTTGGGCCCTCCATTGTACTGGCATTGTGCAGCCCAAGTGCAAGTGAACTCCCTGCCCCAGGGAGGTTACTGTCTGAAATTCCAGTTTTAAAAAGAAACATGGCAGAGATGTGCTAAATCCTTCATCTCCAAATGCATATTTGCTGCTCACAAAAGTAGCGTGTCAGTAAAAAAATGGCCCTTGACACATGCTAAGCTTTCAGTTATTTGCATGCTTTGACCTGACCTCATTTAGTGAAATATTCAAGGCCAATTGACACAGGAGGCATAGGTCTTGCGCAAGGAAACAGAGTGAGGCATGTTTTCAATGACAGTAAACAAGCTGGAAATATCTTATTTGACTTTTAAATGATATATTGAGTTGAAAGAGCTGGAATTTAGGTGGGAAACAATCATCTTTAAATTGAATAAATTTCGTATGGAGAATCTGGAGAAAGACAGCACATGCAATGGCAATGCCATTTGTAGTGCATTAGTTCTCAGGATGAAATTCTCCCAAAGGCAGGCCCAGATTTCTTGTCTAAGCTTCTCTGCAGTATTCTGTCACATGAATTCTAACATACTCATGCTTCTAAACTTTATAAATAATGTATAATATGAATTTAAGTGTTTAGCAGGGATTCTTCCAATGTCTGATACAAGCTTGACCAAGCTGTATGAACTTACCTGTATTATAAGGAAGTGTATTATGAATGTAGCCATTTTTCATGCAAAATGTGATACAATTGATTTTAGTTTTAATGTCTTAAGTACTAAGGGTTTAAGACTGTCTGTAGTTTTCAGGTTAACCAGGTAAAAACCACTGCCTAAGCCAGGCTGTGCTTATGGAGATCTTCAGGATTGTTTCCTCTGTGTGGCTTACTTAGGATTTGAGCTGCCACAATTTAATCATATTTCTCTTTAATAACTTTAACAGGAAAAGTGTTGGTTCATAGTAGAATAATTTACACTCTACAACATTATCTTGGTTTGAATAAGACCTTAAAAACATTTAGCTCTTGCCTTGTGTGCAGCTGAATTGATAAAATTATCTGAACTTCTTTAGTTTTATTTTTATTGAATGTAAAAAATTTATACTTTCTCCCAAAGCAAATTAATTTACAAGATGCAAGCACAGACAAAAGCATCTGGTATGTGATAATATTTCAAAGAAAAATTGTGTAATGTTTCACAAAGGTGGGGCTTTGTACTTAGAATTAAACTTCTGTTTAAAGTGTTGTTTAGCAGAGTTTTTCAACTTATTATATAATTTCCAGCTCTTCCTACCTGAAAGATTTCTGTGAAGCAGATTTTGGTGGCTTCAGTGAGAAGTACCGCTTTCTTCTTGTGCCACAAGATATTTCAGTGACCACAATATATTATGGCTGGTTTCAAGAAGCATACACTCTCTTTTAATCTATACACAACCTCAATTAGTGTTCAGGTCAGTAAGTGGGAAGACATTTATAGAATCAATCATTTTGGGTTAAGGAGTACACATACTGCAAGCGTACTAATGGAATGGAAATAATGCCTGGAACATCTCCAGAACAGTCACAGTCTCAATGGAGCAATTAAATATGTATGAAGGATGTTTGCAGTGAAGTTCAAACACATCAGCCTGAGGCTTATATTTTTGGTTTAATTTATTCACAGCCTTTCTGTGTACTGCTGCTTGATGGTCCAAAAATGCTTCTGCACATTGCCTCCTGCATCACCTATGTATCCACTGACTGACAGATACACTGACAGTTGCTATTTTTAATCACCATCTCAGGAGCAAGGAGTAGACTCTGCAGTAGAAAAGTGCAGTGTTAGTATTCAGGTTAACAGTTTTTATTCATTAATAGATTTGACATCATTCATGGTATGGGAAGTAGTCTTCAGAATTAATTCAGACAGTGTTTGAGTATTTACCAAAACTTCTTCACCTGAATATACTGGCATTATTAGGTCTTCAAATTAGAATGTTGCATGATATGGCCTGTATTCCATATCTTCATATCACTGCTTTCATCCTTCATGAAAGAGGTGCTTATGCTATAGCTAGAGGCTGCTTTTTTATATCATCATGAATGCCAGAGCTCTTTAAAAAGTTAGTGGTTATATTTCCTGACAGTTATCATTCTTTGCAAAATGTATAAAAGAACACGTGCTATTTTCAGGGTCAGTAATTCTTTGCTCTCTCTACTATTTTCAGTAATAAATAAAACCAAACTGTTTGGGGCTTTGTAAAGAGAGTTTGTTTCTTTTGATGGGTCTCAGTTCTACGATTTGTCACTGATCGGAGAGCACCAGCATATTATCTGGTTCATCTGTTATCAATTCATACGCTATGAGTAGGTGGGATTGTCACATAACCAAGCTTAGAGCTATTGGCAAAGCAACTGAGCAAAGACAGACTTTTAAAAGGATTGCTGGTAATGTAATTACTTGTGGAAG
Organism: Nyctibius grandis; assembly: GCF_013368605.1. NCBI lineage: Eukaryota > Metazoa > Chordata > Aves > Nyctibiiformes > Nyctibiidae > Nyctibius > Nyctibius grandis. The sequence goes on from NC_090662.1 coordinate 36,098,809, forward strand.
ATGTATGGATGTCTTCCATATGAAAACACCAGCATCTTAATATGTTCTTTAAGCAATAACATTAGTGTAATGAGAGCTTGTGTTCCGGTAATGGCACACACTGCTGGTGGATAATGGCACAGTGAAGCAAAGGCACTTGTGTAAAGAAAATGCTGAGCTAAAGCCAGAAACATGCTTTTGTTTTTTTAACTAGTTTCAAGGCTGTTATTGAAGCAAAACTTACTTTCTAATGACACCGTAATTATTTTATAAAATTCAATGGAGTTGTGAGAACTCAAAGCTCCCAGTAGGTTTTCTTCTGATCTGGAGAAGAGTCTCTGTTTATATCCATAGTTAAATCTATAACTGCTAATAATACCAATGCTTATAAAGAAATTGTGTTGTTAATATGATCCCTATTACTGGAGATGCAAGGATATGTCATGCAAGTGCCCCCAAATTGTGTGATTTTCTAGAGAAGCAGAATTAATTTAGGACCTTCAATTCAGGCATAGGGTAAGCAATCTTGGTGATGTTGCAAAATTAAGGAAAGCTATGTGCTTGAGAAATGTTGTGGTCGATGTCTTTTGATATTCACTTTAACCATCAAGATGATTGACTTTTCCGAGTGAGAAAGGACATCTGCATAAGTATATTGAAATAAGTACCTCATCTTCATCTTTTTGAAATCAATGTTAAAAGCCCACTAGTCTTCAATGAAACTCTAATACTCTTTTAGATAATGGCAGCTTTTTTTCAGTTAGTTGTAGGGGACATTTTTCTTTGCAGTATTTAGTAAGCTCCATGGCATCCATGCAAATAGATTTCTGAAGCATACAATGACAGGTATACTGTTTCATTAGTTAAGTCTTAAACACTTTCTTTCCTCACATTTGATATGTCCCTCTTGCAACTTCTATATTTCTTTCTTCACAGTGTTGATTCATATCTTCCCATTATTCAATAAGCAAAATTCTGGTGCTGGGTATATGTTTCTCTTTGGTTTTTTTTTGTTTCCATTTCATCAGGCTCCTTTTTCCACCCATTTATTGAGTTTTGCTGTTGGCTTGTTGGTTTTCTTAAAGGCTTATTTTTCTGATTTTGAGTAATAATAATATTTTTAAGATTTATATCCTTATTTTTTTGCATCAGAAACCTGATTGTGTTATTTCTTATGATTTGTGGGCAAATAATCTGTCTTTATGAGTGTCAGAAGAAGTTGCATGCTTACCTTTTGTAGCATGGCATTCTGAACTGTAATGTGTCTTGTGACAGCAGGTTATGCCTCACAATAGCAAGATCAGATTAATAAAGGAAGCTGACACTAAGATCTGGGTATGTGTACACAGAAAGTGATGCATATGAAAAATGCTTTACCCTTCCAGGAAAAGGAGTCATAGCCAAAATTTTCATACCTTAACCATCTGAATTTACTATCCTATATTTATATTTTAAGCATCTAAATAGATAAAAATGTCCCTTGAATTTGACCAGATGAGATCTGTGGGTCTAGCTGCACTCTAGAAAATCAGGCCATTTAAATATAACTCCCTGGCTATGAATTTAGGATCCTGGCTTAAGACACAAGATAAAGATATAAGTTCTTTCCCTGGACCGTGTGAAAATTTCACATATTTTAACTCTCTGTCCATCTTGTCAAGCCGTCTTAGTATGTTCATTTTTGTGTTTTCGAATCAGTTTGGAAATAGAGGTTAAATGATTTTAGGAGACATGGAGCACTACTTTGTAACACCATTATTTAATTTACCTCCTCAGTTTTATAATTTTAATTTTTAAGATCATTCATGCTATTTGGATATCTGCAGTGAGGTGACTTACTGTAATTGGGATAATTCCCAGCACAAGGACAAAACCAGAGCTGCTTGAACTCAGAGAGGCAGGATTCAACTTTGGCGTCTCTCCCTGAATGAGCAGAAAGAGAAAGAAGATATTATCCCGTTTGCAAAGTCTGATTGCATGGACATGGGGTAGATGATGCCATCTAAGGTCTGGGCTTTGGTTTGTTTCACGAACCTTTTTGCTTTATGACACAGCTGTGCTCATTGAGACATCCACTGCCTGTTAGAGCTCAGTTTTATCATTCTCTTTGCAACATAAACAAACTGGATGAGCATTAATAAGACTCTGCTTTGTCAGCAGGTGTGACTATATTATAAAACAACCCCAAAATTAAAGAAGCATTTCAATTATTTACTTCATTTTATTAAATTTTTTAGTAATAAATCAACTAAAACTGAACAATCACTAGCAGGCCTTGGGTTAAAAAAGAACGGGCTTAACAAATCATTGCTCTGGAATACCAATTGTAATGTAAGTCAAAAGCTCTTGGAGATGTTTTTAAACATTTCATTTTTAAAGAGCTCCTAAGGCAGAGCTATTTTGAATTAAATTGATGGCAAGGTCCAAGGTGGGACAATCTGTCAACACAGCAGGCTCACATCACCAGCATAGCATGTTAAGCAGGAGCTGAGATTTTAAGCAGCTCTCATCTGTGGGAAGGTAATAGTTCATTACAAACTTCTTGACATTGTGAGCTGTTCTGTTACCGTCTTTCTAAGAGAGATTTGAGGACATTTCTCCACATGGTAAGTCCAGCTAGAAAATAGTCTTGATACTTCAAACTGAATGATGAAAACTTCTTTTTTTTTTCTTTAAGAAACAAGTGATCTATACACTGTCTTTGAATTATGCCTTTTAACCAAAATGCTTCATATGCTCAGTTCTTCCCATTTGAGTAAAGCAACAGAGCCTTTGCTAGTATCATTCATTACAAAGCTACACGTCCTTTCTTTTAAATCAATTTTATGCAAATGTAATTCCAGAAATCTAAATAGAATTAAACATGTTTTGTCCCAGCAATTAGATTTATGCAAATTCATGGAAACTATAATTTGATTGACAGAGAAATTGGTAACAGCATTAGTCAGTAGAAGCATTGTTTAGATTTATTCTATGATGTAGTGTTTTCTCAGGAACTTGTGGGCTATAGAAGATCCCACACTGAATGCAGCTACGGACATCTTGCTTTGAGGAGAGCTGGCTGCAGAGGAGATATTGTGGCATTCTGCAATTACTGTTCATAGCACAACTGGTAGTTACCCCAGTCCTGTACAATCCATCTCTGAAGCCACCTTTAAATGTTGAATGACATGCATATATAAGCAGTCACTGGTTATACGGTTTGTGAACACTTTTCAAACTCAAAAAAACCCAGCTGGTCTAGTATAGTATTTCACAGTATTCGGGGAGTTTTAAATGTAAAGTCCATTGCTCCCTAAATAGAACAGCAAAATAGCCCCACTGCAAAGTGAGGACCTGCTTTAACTTAGTGAAGGTAGCCACTGCCTCAGATGAAATTGATTTCTTTTTTTTAGTATACATTGGTGGGGTTATCAACCCAGAAGTCACTATGATAGATTGACAATAATGGTTGGAAAGGCCCAGGAATGATTGTAAGTCACATTCATCTTTCAAGGCCTCCTAGCTAGACAGTTATTTTCAAGGCTCCCAAGAAAATAAATCCAAAATACTCAGTGAAGAGCTGGCCAAATTCATTTAATATCATCTCTGTACAATGACTGAATGACCTAGGAGAAAACTGAGGACAATACTAACAAATTTAATCAAATCAACTAAACAAAGCTCTCTGAGAGACTATATCCAGTCCCAAAAGCTGTCCTCCATTTTACAGCCTATGTGAAATAGATGTAGTTGTTTGCTCTGCAGAGGTCTAAAAATTTGGCTGATTCTAGTCTCTCCAGCAGTTATTGATCAAAGAAGCCAAGTGCATCCATCTATTCCAAATGCTGATTTATTTCAAAGTCTCATCAACAATACAAAGGTTCCCTGTTTTGAGAGCAAGTGAGGCACTGCAAAATATAGCCCTTCCAAAACTATTCCTCTAGCTGTTCTCTGTAGGTGCTTGCTGGAGACTGATTGAGCAATCATATAAGTGATGGGGAGACAGCCTGTAGGCTTTTATGCTTGTCAAACACATATGTTGAAGTATTTTACAAGAAGAAAAGGATCATATAGGTGTAAAACTGGAGGTGACTCAACCAGTGCTGGGTAAAGTCTTTAACAGAATATTAAACACAGAATATATATTTAACAAAATTTAGGTCAGCACAATGTCTATTAAACTCAGGGTCTCTTTATCACCACCTAAGCTATTTTAAGCTTGACATAATCATGGAGGCAAAGCAAAAGTTGATGTAGTATGTGCGTCTCTGGAAGGTAAACCAGGAGGATACCTAACCTGACTAAATGTGGCCCCATGTTCTGACAGCTCACCTATTGTTTGCGCAAGAGAAAAGGGCAATCCCCAGCTTGTAGCCTGGCTCTGGTGAAAGAACTACCTTGTTGGATAGGTGTAAGAGGTGGGATGTTGATTACCTACTCTTTAATACTTTCTGCAAGATGATTATAACCCTAAAGGAGATCCACAAGAGAAGACTGCAGGAGAAGCAACAAATGCCACTGATTATACCCCAGAAGAAATGAAAACTGATGCCTTTTATCCACTTGCTGTCAATCCTCACTGCCTGAACTCTGCAGTGTCATCTGGCACTGGGCTGTGCCCCTGCCTTAGATACTGCTAAGGTGTCCTTAGTCCCTGCTAAGGTGTCCTTAGTCATTTGTATGAACCCTAGATCACCAAAACACTGTCAATTCTTAGGGCCAGGGAGGCCATATTACAAATTATGGACCACATTGAAATTAATGCAGAACTGAAGTCAGGTCAAGTGGACAGGTCAGGAGGAAGAAGCAGGTCTAAGACCAAACAGGGAAGAGACAGAAAATGGCAGCAAACCGCAAGAGTACTAACTGCCAAGTAAGAACATAAGCTAAAAGCAAATGGTAGGAGAGCTGCTTTTTTTAAACATACAATTACATGGGACTGAGCAGGTAAATTCTGAGCATCTTCACATCTGAGTCTTATTTGTTAGGACATTAGAAGTTGAAGAGACCAAGGCTGGAAAGTAAAGCATGACAAATTATTTCAGGAGGAGAAGGACCTTTGCTTACACCTTGTTAGGAATCCTGCAACAAAACTTTTTTTTTTTTTTGAGAAAACTGAAACATTCAGAAATGGATCACTTTTGATTAAACTTTCATTGGGAAATGTTTCTCATCTGTGGGAAGGAATTTCTGATCAAAAATAGTGAGAGACTGTCTCCTCAGAGTAGCCAGTAGCATGGTGATCAAATCCACATGGATGAATGCTAATCTGAGCCTCTGCATTTCTCAATGGGGGACAGGTGGGGGGAGAAGCCTCAGTCTGGGCTTACTGTACCTTTGCTGAGTTCCCTGAATATTGATGTTTCTTCCAGGATTTATCTGTTTTCTGATTTCTCTTTACCATAACAAACTGGAAAAGAGTGCAGGTTAGTCTCAGAATAGAACACAGGGCTTTTTCTGAAATACTGAAAAGTTCCTGTTTGAGGGGGATAACCATTTCCTGACAAGCTCAAAGTTTAACCAAATATGTATCTGGGCATCTTAGTGAATTCAGCCATAACAATTCTCAGGTTCTTTTGTGCTTCTTCCTTCTCAGAAGTTCTTCATCTTCATCTATCACTGAAAAAGGGGAATATTCATATTGTCACAGAACCAGGCATATAATTATCAGAACAGTACTGGCTTTCAGCATGTATTCTGGTGAGCCTCTTTATTAACTTCTTTTTGCTAATTCCTCTTTCTAACCCTGTTCTGTTCATAAAACGGTTAACTTTCCAGGATATCAAAATCACAGTAATTTGGATGTGATTTTTCTTTGTCTTCTAAGACGATGTGTCAGCCTGGAACTGGCTCAACTTGTGGAAAAACTCGCCTATTAACTTTTATTTCCTGGGTGACTTTTGAGTTGGTATCAATTCTTCTTGAATTATCTGCAACAGGTATTATATGTTACAATTACTGTACATGTCAAGTAAAGTTTTGAGTGCTTGCATCTGTAAAGTCTTAGGTGGAGCAACAGTGTCAGCTGAAATTTGGAAGTCCTATGCATAAAAAAATCCCTTCTGTTTTAATTGCATAGATTTTTTCAGGAGGAATTGTAATACTTTTTGTGGTTTGAGGGTAGTGCCATTGCTGTTCACTTTTTTCTATAGGCAAATAGGATTGCTTGTTGGATGATATGATTGTGTTTCCTTCATAAATGTTAATGTTGTAAAACTTACATGCTTGGCTACTAGGAGCCTAGGATCACAGGATAATTCAGGTGGATGTTCAGGATCTCAGGAGGTCTCTAGTCTCCTACTCAAAGCAGGGTTAGCTCTGAGCTGAGACCAGGTTGCTCAGAGTTTTATCCAGCTGGGTCTCAAAAACCTACGGGGATGGAGACAACAAAACCTCTCTGGGCAGCCTCTTCCACTGATGTACAGTTCTCATGGGAAATAGTTTTTCCTCACAGCCAGTCTGAATCTCTCTTGTTTCAACATACACGCTGTCTCTTGTCACCCTATCATTCACTGCTGTGAAGAGGCTAGCTCCATCTTTGTGCTAACTTCCCCAGAGGAACTGGGGAGCAGCTGTTAGGTGCTCCCAAAGCCACCCTTTCTCCAGGCTGAATTCGTTCACGTCCCTCAGCCTCTCCTCATAGGATAAGTGCTTCAGCCCCCAACGAGCTTGGGGACTTCCATTTTAGTTTATTGATGCTTTACATACTGGGGGGCCAAAAACTCATTGTGATATTCTGGATATTGTCTAACAAGTGTGGAGTAAAGAGAAATAATAATTTCCCTTGATCTACTGGCCATGCTTCTGCTAGCACAGCCCCAGACACTGTTGGGACCTCTTTTCTGCCAGCGCACATGCCCAGCTCATGCTCAGCTGGCTGTCTACTAATGCCTTTTTCTTACTGTGGTAAGATTGATATTCTTTGGAAGATTTTTGACATGAAAATGCATTGCTTAGGAGGCAAGATTAAAGCTTTTTGGGCTTTTTTTTTTTGTGTTGGAGTAGTTTTGGAAATACATGTAATCAAAATATAATCAACTTGTTAGATGAAAGAGCCTGCATTTATTTAAAGTACTTTGGAAAAAACATTAAAGAGCAGTTCAAAACAATTGTAATTATATTTTACTTTGACAGGGTTTGCACAAATGTAATTGTAAAAGGCACAACATCTTGATGAATGAGAAGTTATATCCCATAGATACCATGGTGTATGAAACCTAAAATAATGAGAAATTTCTTATTCCATCAAACTACTATATAGCTAAAATATGCAGCTAATCTAGTCCAGAATATAGAAAGCTATTAAACTATTATAATTAGCTTATTCTAAATTCAAACTGTATTTTTTAATTTTAGTTTTGGATATAATATGTTGTCTGAAAAGCCATGAGAATATAAGCGTGTACTATACAGCCCTCCCACCTACTCTTATCAAAAGCTGTGTTTAAGAGCAGCAACATGACAGCATCTGGGCAAGGGCAAAATGTTTTGTATGTTCTACATAGATAAAATCAGACTGTTTTTATCCTTAATGCTTTGTAATTCATGATCACAAAGTCAGCAGGAAATTTTATGGTTTTTTTTCTTTTTTTTTTTTCCCCAAAACTTGCAAGGATAATTTTAAGACTCTCTGTGCTGGTTTTGGCTGGGGTAGAGTTAATCTTTTTCACAGTAGCTAGTATGGGCTACGTTTTGGATTGGTGCTGAAAACAGTGTTGATAATGCAGAGATGTTTCAGTTACTGCTGAGCAGTGCTTACACAGCCTCAAGGCCTTTTCTGCTTCTCACCCCACCCCATCAGCGAGGAGGCTGGGGGTGCACAAGAAGTTGGGAGGGGACACAGTTGGGACAGCTGACCCCAACTGACCAAAGGGATATTCCATACCATATGATGTCATGCTCAGCATGTAAAGCTGGGGGGAGAAGAAGGAAGGGGACATTTGCAGTGATGGCGTTTGTCTTCCCAAGTAACTGTTACCTGTGATGGGTCCCTGCTGTCCTGGGGATGGCTGAACACCTGCCTGCCCACGGGAAGCAGTGAATGAATTCCTTGTTTTGCTTTGCTTGTGTGTGTGGCTTTGCTTTACCTGTTAAACTGTCTTTATCTCAACCCACAAGTTTTCTCACTTTTACCCTTCCAATCCTCTCCCCCATCCCACTGAGGGGGAGTGAGCGAGCGGCTGTATGGAGCTTAGTTGCTGGCTGGGGTTAAACCACGACAGTCTCCAACATCAAAATGATTTGCAAAGTCATTTCAGTTTTCTAAACTGTGTTTTAAAAAGCAAATAAACCCCAGCTTTTCAATGGTATTTTTCGTTTGATGGTTTCTAAATAGAACTTTTCCATTATTTTATTCAAAGATGAGTTTTGACAGTTCCTAAATAAATTTTTTTTTTTTTCCAATTCAAGCAGGCTTTTCACTATTTTCTTGAAAGAAATTAAAACATTGAAAACTGACTTCAATTTTGAGATTGAGCTCTGGATTCAGGTGGCTGGTATTTATGTCTTGATTATGGCTATTGACGTGCCAGCTCCTACCACAGCTGATGGAGCTCTGACCAATGCAGGTGACCGTCATTCTGCTCTCCCTAAGTGGAAACCCATATTTAGTCACCTGAATCATTTTCCAGACTCCACCAACTGAATAAAGGTGGGATTAAGGTGCCTAATCATTGGCATTGCCTACAATTTGAAATGTGTTAGGGTATTGAAAAAGTGCACAGGCCTGGTAGACGTGACACAGGACTCATAGAAGACATTCTACTGTAGGGTCTGGAGGTCAACCAAGGTACTCCACAGTGCCCCAAATCACACTAAACACGTATGTTTAGGCAACCAAATTTCACACTACATCTCTGTTGACTGTAATAAGAGATTAGCTATGTTAGTTCACATGTAGATTTCTACAAAAAAAAACCTACATGTGAGGTTTTAGTTTCTGGCTGAATCTGAATTCCTTATAAAATGTTTTATTCTACTGACCTAAACCATATGTAAAAATACTCTCTGTTAAAAAAATTAACAATCAGTTGTTCACTTGGCTGTAGCCAAAATGTAGCAGGCTTCACATATGATTTGGGAAAAAAATCTGAATAATTTAAATGCAGAAAAGAAATATGAGTCTATAATATCCTGAAGAAAACATTCAGAGTGTTGTCTATGTAGTAAGACTTCGATCAGGGCTAAAGTTTCATTGATTAGCTGATAAATTGTGAATATAAACAATGCTAGTAAATGCAATGATTGGGAAATAATGAATAAAGTTATTTATTAATGAAAGAATTGGTTTATTAATTCATTGATTTTTACCACCTTTCTGACTTACATGTTGTTAATTGGGTCTTCTGAAAATCAATCAGTTTGTCTTAAATCAACTATCCAGAAATCCAAATAACCCAGATCATAGGTAGCCTTGAAAATCTGGTGTTAAATTCACGCTTATGCTCTTGCTTGTTTCTAAAACTAGAATTTAATAACGTGTTTCAACGCGGGAAAATCAAAGAGGTGTTGGGATATACGTCTAGCTCCAGCTATAGATCTGAAGAGCCTAATTTTAGGCTCTTAGAGTAGCATTTCAATTACCATCTAGATGCATTTGAAATGGGAGTTGCCTTCTAAATGTAGAGACATGTGTTTTTTCCATTTCAAAAGCTTTTCCCCATTCTGTATTGCAATGAATTTAAGACTTTACTGAGTACTTTATAATAACTGAGAAAAGGAGGCCAAAAATGTTTTCTTCTCATAACCAGTTTCTGTGACAGTTACTGGGGTTGCTGGAAACATGGAAAACCAAAGTCTCTGTTCTATATGTTTTGGAATATGATCTCATGTCTTCCCCCCCTCAAGGTGAACAGCAAGCCTTTGCCACACTCTTACCAGGGACTCAGAATAATATAAAGACTTAATAACTAGCCACTAAGACACTCAGTTAGGGTGTGGGAAATCTGTGTCCAGAGAGTTGTACTAATGTTGACTTGTTTGTACAAAGTAGAGCAACTCCAACTGGAGAGGCTGAACAAATAGTACCATGTAGCATCCAAAAGCCTGGTTATTATGGCATTCAGCTGATCTGTTTAAGACTGGTATTCAAATGCCTGGTCTGAATCACACAGAACACGTATTTGCCCCTGGTCTGTTTGCCTCATCTCATGCAGCTGAGATGCTGCCCTAACTCCTGGCTCCTTGACCACAGCAAGGTGCAGAAATCGTGTCCAGTTCTGACACAGCTTCCCTCACGTTACAGAAATCAGCCCTTTCACAGGAAAATTCCGTGTATTGATGAACTGCCCTTGTCTGAATATAAACCATTTTCACTTAGGTTTTTCCTAAGGCACATTTGATGCTCTGAAAACATTTTTGAAAATCTTGTTTCTGTTGTTTCTTGAGCCAGCTGTCTTCCACCCCCCGTTCTGTTGATAGCGTGATATATCCATCTGAAAGGAAACCAGAAAAAAAAGACTTCCCTTTACCTTATATAGAATTGTGGGGGGGGTTCAAAATGCTCTCTACTGGAGTTAGGCAACTAACTTCTAACTTTGGAAGTTGAACATGGAGTAGAGTTCCTTGGATATAACTCATGTGAGTCCTATACTACCTTGCATATGATAGGTGTTGATTGAAAATGTTTTTTACAAGCAAGACCACGAACCTTCTTAAACTGTTTTTCCTTTTCTGTGTCACAGATAGGAAATGGCATTTGAAACTTAAAGCTTATGGCTGATGAGTTTAATTTAAATGAGCTGCTGTTTGAAACAGATAACACTTTCATTTTCGTAAATTAATGGTGTGGCAAAAGGAAACTCAAAGATGCTTCTACCTGTAATAAATAAATGATGCTCTCTAGAATTCTAATATTTTACCATGTGATTACATTACCTAATCTTATTCATTTTATTACAAGAAACATACTAAATTGTTTCCTCTATGCATTAACATAAATGTAATTTCAGACTTAATACAAATCTTTGTGTAAAAATCCCAAATAGCTCTGGAATCACATTGATATACTCTAATAAAATTGCAACTGTCACAGTCAAAGGATAGGAGCAAAGCAAGGTTTGTGGGAGAGGTAATATCCTTTCTTTGACAAACTGATATAACTGGATAAAATGAACTAGTGCTGTTTACATTCACAAAAATGTTTTTCATTTTTTGAAGTAAAATGAATGTATAAAAATGCAGAATAAACAATTCTAGTTTTGCTAAACTCAGAGCATCCCTTATACTCTGCGGTATCTGGTTTCTTCAGCTCACCAGGCAGAACGACAACAAGCGTAGACTAGAAGGCTTAACTGGGAATGCAAGGTTCTCAAAATGTACGATATCTGCTACTGATAAGCATTTATGAGCCAGTCCCAACATAGAGTTCCCTGTGCTATTCCCTGTTTGAAACAGAGAGTATTTCAGAACTTGCAATTTCAGAACAGGTATTTCAGAACTGGCAGTTACTGGCAAATATTGAATTACTTACCTGTTACTTCCTACTGTAGGACAGAAGTCAGAAATACACTATTGTGATGACCATTTTTTTAAAAAGATAACGCAATTCAATGTTTGAATTAAACCCCATTTTCTTCTAATTGGTATTTAAGTTCAGATAGTTAAGTCTTTTTGAAGGTAATCTACATTAATATACTTTCTCCCACTTATTTATGCCTGTGGAGCATGCCATGGGGGATGTGGTGCTCTGAAATAGCTCCACATTCTATTCTGCTCTCTGAAGAGCAGAACAGACACCCTGTATTTCAGGAGGAAGTAGTTAGTGACCTGCTGTGCCACTTGGACGTTCACAAGTCTATGGGACTGGATGGTATCCACCCAAGGGTGCTGAGGGAGCTGGCGGAAGAGCTTGCTAAGGCGCTCTCCATTATTTATTATCAGTCATTATCAGTCATTATCAGCTAACCGGGGAGGTCCCAGATGACAGGAGGCTGGCCATCCACAAGAAGGGCCGGAAGGAGGATCCTGGGAACTACAGGCCTGTCAGCCTGACTTCAGTGCCCAGCAACGTCATGGAACAAATCATCTTGAGTGCAATTACACAGCACATAGAGGACAACCAGGGGATCAGGCCCAGTCAACATGGGTTTAGGAAAGGCAGGTCCTGCCTGACCAACCTGATCTCTTTTTATGACCAGGTGACACGCCTAGTGGATGAGGGGAAGGCTGTGGATGTAGTATACTTGGACTTCAGCAAAACTTTTGATCCTGTCTCCCACGGCATTCTCCTGGATAAGCTGGCAGCCCATGGCTTGGACAGGTGCACTCTTCACCAGAGAGTGGTGGTGAACGGTACTGCATCCAGTTGGTGTCCAGTCACTAGTGGTGTCCCCCAGGGCTCAGTACTGGGCCCAGTCCTGTTTAATATCTTTATTGATGATCTGGATGAGGGTATTGAGTGCACCCTCAGTAAATTTGCGGACGACACTAAGTTGGGTGGGAGTGTTGATCTGCTGGAGGGTAGGAAGGCTCTGTAGAGGGATCTGGACAGGTTAGATAGATGGGCTGAGACCAATGGTATGAAGTTCAATAAGGCCAAGTGCTGGGTCCTACACTTTGGCCACAACAACCCCATACAGCGCTACAGGCTGGAAAAGAGTGGTTGGAAAGCGGCCTGGTTGAAAAGGACCTGGGGGTATTGGTGGACAGCCGGCTGAACATGAGCCAGCAGTGTGCCCAGCAGTGTGCCAAGAAGACCAACAGCATCCTGGCATGTATCAGGAATAGTGTGGCCAGCAGGACTCGGGAAGCAATCGTCCCCCTGTACTCGGCACTGGTGACGCCACACCTCAAGTACTGTGTCCATTTCTGGGCCTCTCACTTCAAGAAAGACATTGAGGTGCTGGAGTGAGTCCAGAGGAGGGCAACAAAGCTGGTGAAGGGTCTGGAGGATATGTCCTATGAGGAGCAGCTGAGAGAACTGGGATTTTTTTAGCCTGGAGAAAAGGAGGCTGAGGGGAGACCTTACTGCTCTCTACAACTACCTGAAAGGAAGTTGTAGCAGGGTGGGGGTCGGCCTCTTCTCCCAGGCAGCTAGCAACAGGACTAGAGGACATAGCCTCAAGCTGCACCAGGGGAAGTTCAGGTTGGACATTAGGAAGAATTTCTTTTCAGAAAGGGTTATTAGGCATTGGAATGGGCTACCTAGGGAGGTGGTGGAGTCACCATCCCTGGAGGTGTTTAAGAGAAGACTAGATGTGGCACTTAGTGCCATGGTCTAGTTGACACAGAATCACACACAGAATCACAGAATCACAGAATGTTAGGGATTGGAAGGGACCTCGAAAGATCATCTAGTCCAATCGCCCTGCCGGAGCAGGATTACCTAGACCATATCACACAGGAACGCGTCCAGGCAGGTTTTGAATGTCTCCAGAGAAGGAGACTCCACAACCTCTCTGGGCAGCCTGTTCCAGTGTTCAGTCACCCTCACCGTAAAGAAGTTTTTCCTCATATTTATGTGGAACCTCCTGTGTTCCAGCTTGCACCCATTGCCCCTTGTCCTGTCAAGGGATGTCACTGAGAAGAGCCTGGCTCCATCCTCGTGACACTTGCCCTTTACATATTTATAAACATTAATGAGGTCACCCCTCAGTCTCCTCTTCTCTAAGCTAAAGAGACCCAGCTCCCTCAGCCTCTCCTCATAAGGGAGATGTTCCACTCCCTTAATCATCTTCGTGGCTCTGCGCTGGACTCTCTCTAGCAGTTCCCTGTCCTTCTTGAACTGAGGGGTCCAGAACTGGACACAATACTCCAGATGCGGCCTCACCAGGGCAGAGTAGAGGGGGAGGAGAACCTCTCTCGATCTGCTAACCACACCCCTTCTAATACAGCCCAGGATGCCATTGGCCTTCTTGGCCACAAGGGCACACTGCTGGCTCATGGTCATCCTGTTGTCCACTAGGACCCCCAGGTCCCTTTCCCCTACGCTGGTCTCCAACAGGTCTGTCCCCAAGTTGTACTGGTACATGGGGTTGTTCTTGCCCAGATGCAGGACTCTACACTTGCCCTTATTATATTTCATTAAATTTCTCCCCGCCCAACTCTCCAGCCTGTCCAGGTCTCTCTGAATGGCTGCGCAGCCTTCTGGTGTGTCAGCCACTCCTCCCAGTTTTGTGTCATCAGCGAACTTGCTGACAGTGCACTCTATTCCCTCATCCAAGTCATTAATGAATATATTGAATAGAACTGGTCCCAGTACCGACCCTTGAGGGACTCCGCTAGGCACAGACCTCCAACTGGACTCAGTCCCATTGACCACCACTCTCTGGCCTCTTTCCTTCAGCCAGTTCACAATCCACCTCACTACCCGATCATCCAGACCACACTTCCTCAGTTTAGCTGCGAGGATGCTGTGGGAGACCGTGTCAAACGCTTTACTGAAATCGAGATAGACCACATCCACAGCTTTACCATCATCTATCCACCGGGTTACGTCCTCATAAAAGGCTATCAAGTTGGTTGAGCATGACTTCCCCTTGGTGAAGCCATGCTGAGTGCCCCTAATGATCCCCCTATCCTTGATGTGCCTAGAGACAGCACCAAGGACAAGTTGTTCCATCACCTTTCCGGGGATGGAGGTGAGGCTGACCGGTCTATAGTTACCCGGGTCCTCCTTCTTGCCCTTTTTGAAGACTGGAGTGACATTCGCTTTCCTCCAGTCCTCAGGCACCTCTCCCATTGCCCACGACTTAGCAAAGATGATGGAGAGTGGCCTAGCAATGACTTCCGCCAGCTCCCTCAGCACCCGCGGGTGCATCCCATCAGGGCCCATGGATTTATGGACGTCCAGATTGCTTAATTGGTCCCTGACCCAGCCCTCATCTACCAAGGCAGATTCCTCCTCTATCCTGACTTCTTCTGGGGCCTCAGGGGTCCGGGGCTCCTCAGGACAGCCTCCAGCAGTATAGACAGAGGCAAAGAAGGCATTCAGTAACTCCGCCTTCTTTTTATCCTCTGTCTCCAGGGCCCCCACCTCATTCATCAGTGGGCCTACATTGCCTCTAGTGTTGGCTTTACCTGCAATGTATTTGAAGAAGCCCTTTCTGTTGTCCTTGACCTCTCTTGCAAGGTTTAATTCCAAGGAGGCCTTAGCTTTCCTAGTTGCCTCTCTACATCCTCTGACAACAGACTTATATTCCTCCCAAGTGGCCAGCCCCTCCTTCCATGATCTGTACACCCTCTTCTTCCACTTGAGTTTGCCCAGCAGTTCCCTGTTTAACCATGCAGGTCTCCTGGTACCCTTCCTTGACTTCCTACCTGTTGGGATGCTCTGATCTTGAGCTCGGAAGAAGCAGTCCTTGAATGCTAACCAACTATCTTGAGCCCCCTTACCTTCTAGTACCCTGTCCCATGGGATTTCCCCTAGCAATTGCTTGAAAAGGCCAAAGTTGGCCCTCCTGAAGTTCAGGGTTGCGATTCTGCTAGCTATTCTGTTCCTGCCACATGAGATCCTGAACTCTACCATCTCATGGTCGCTACAACCAAGGCTGCCCTCAACCTTCACCTCTTCAACCAGACCCTCCTTGTTAGTGAGGATAAGATGCAGCAGCGCTCCTCTCCTAGTTGGCTCATCCACCATTTGCATCAGCAAGTTATCATCAATGCACTGGAGGAATCTCCTGGACTGAGGATGGCTGGCTGAGAAGGCCTCCCAGCAAATATCAGGGTAGTTGAAATCCCCCACAACAACCAGACCCTGTAATTGCGAGACTGCTCTCAGCTGCCTGTAGAAGGCCTCATCACCGTCCTCATCCTGATCCGGTGGCCTGTAATAGACACCCACAACAGTATCACCCCTGCCAGCCTGCCCCTTAATTCGCACCCACAAACTCTCAACTCGCTCCTGATCCGCCCCTGGATAGAACTCAATACATTCTAGCTGCTCACTCACATAAAGAGCAACTCCACCACCTCTCCTTAGTGGCCTGTCTTTCCTGAACAAGACATAGCCATCCATGACCACATTCCAGTCATGCGAGGCTTCCCACCAAGTCTCTGTAATTGCCACTAAATCATAGCCCCCCGACCGAACACGGATTTCTAACTCCTCCTGTTTATTCCCCATGCTGCATGCATTGGTGTACAGGCATTTCAGGGAGCGAGCTGAGCACACCGATTTCACCCCAGGGGGATGGGGGGCCTCCTGGTCTACCTCAACACTAGAGCGTTGCCCCAGTGGTGCAAGCCCAGCTACCACCCCATCCCCCTTCGAATCTAGTTTAAAGCTCTCCGAACACAGTGGTGTTAGGTCAAAGGTTGGACTCAATCATCCCAGAGGTCTCTTCCAACCTAGTTGGTTCTGTGATTCTGTGTAGAAATCTAGCAGTAGTATTATTCCATACCTCTACCACGTATTTGTCGCCATCAGGGGAACAAGCGCCATATTTTAACAAGAGATCCAATGTAATTAATTTTCCAAATATTCCTAGAAATTTGTTGTGTGTGACTTCTAGAGTGTGTCTGTCTTAGCAGTTCACTTCAGCATCACACTTCTGAAGTGGTTCTTCCAGTCCATCTCTCCATCTGCCCTTTGGTTCATGGCATGCATTGATCTTGGGGTGCACAAGTGGGATTTCTTCTGGGTGCAACTGAAGTGGAAGCTGCTCTCTTGGATCTCACTTAGCAAGCTGCAGTTATGGATGGGTGCTCAGTTCAGCCCAGAAGACGCAAACACTGTGAACGTGGGATTCTCAGCACCAACTGTGTCACTCTATGACAATGCACTACCCCACCACACTGCAGTAGCTGCTGGTAAAGGCAGAGCTGTCGAGTCCCTGTTCTGTCTCCTTTCAGAGCACTGTCCCAGCCAGGGCAGGAGAGCAGTGGCCAGCGGGAGGCTTGAATCCATGCTGCTCCAGAGAAGCCAGATGCTTTCCACCAACAAAGCATCTGTCCCTTATACTTGCTTAATTGCAGAAGTGGTGCTGACACCAAGCAACAGGCAGGCTAAATATTTTATTTTAAATGGTTTTAGGGTTGCTATTTTTGACAGTTTTAATAACAGCACCCTTCCTAATTAAAACAAGTGAAATAAAAAGTGTTGGCATTTGCATATGAACATCTGCAGTAGCATTGTTCTTTATAGTTATTGTACACTGTGGGATGGTATGTTTGGCCAATGCTGATTCTGGGATTAAAAATTACAGAAAGTATTCAACTTGATGGATGATCTTTGTTTTCTGAGGACTGGAAAGCATTTTTAAATATCAAGTACAATAAAATTTGTTCCTCCCTTTCTGTATCTGTTTTCACAGGGTATTTTTAACTATTTTGGCACATTCATGAAAAATTGACATTGTAAACCACTGCAACTGAAAACATAAATAATAATTTATAAAACATTGATTAGAATTGCATTTCTGTTTCCTACAGCACCATCTGAAGCTGAAAGTTTTGATGAATACTGATTAACTGCTAGGTCGTTTTATTAAGAGTTTAAACATACCTAGACTATATGTTAGTTAATTTTCTTTCTTTAGTGAGTACACATATATATTATATATTTTATTAAGTATATGTGCTCATTTCCTTAATGAACAATAATGGGAATACAGAATTTATGATCCTGGCCTTGAACACCCCCTCCCTGGAAGTGTTCAGGGCCAGGTTGGATGGGGCTTTTAGCAACCTGGTCTAGTGGAAAAGTGTCCCTGCCCATGGCAGGGGGGTTGGAACTAGATGATCCTTAAGGTCCCTTCCAACCCAAACCATTCTATGATTCTATGATCTCATTTCTTTATAATGTGTCCTTCTGTCCCAAATGTACATAGTATTAAGCAATACCTGAAATGCTTATTTGTGATACAGCTTTTAAATAACCTGGCTTAGTGGCAATTATGTGTGAAAGTGTGATGAAAACTTCTCACAATGCTATGTCATACAAATCTAAGAACTACTTTTGACTAAGCACAGGTAGGGTTTTTTTCTGGAAAAAGTGTAGTCAAAGGGCAAGATACTGCTTTTTTCCTCTTGGAAAAGACAAAATGAAGACAAGGAAAATAGCCAAAGTTTGTCTTTCATCTCTTCAGTCGATCTTAGCAGAACTCTTGCTATCTGATCATCAAAGATGCAGCTTCATAAAAGATTTGGCATAGGGTCATGCAAGACAGAAGAAAATTATAAATAACTCTGAAAATGAGCAGCTCAAAGCTGCTGGTAAATTGAAGGTAGTATTATCTTCCCCTTATGTATGGTTGTGCAAAGAATTGTATTTGATATCTGAGGAGCGAAAAACTTCACTTTCTATATGAGACCGTTTGAGAAATGAGGTCCCATCATAGATCAGAATTTGTTTTTTGTACACTTTGCCCTGCTGATTTAAGCAGGAAGAATCAGGAAACTCAGATTTGGAACTGTTCTTGTTTCCAACATTAAGTGTTTTATGACCTTGTATACATTTCTTAGCCTGTCTTTATCTTTCCAGGGACAAATTCTGTTTTGTTGTTTTCAACTCAGTACAGACAAACACAGACTGTTTCCTGAAGATGTGGCTAGATGGAGTCAAAGGTACTTCTGGCTTAGGTCTGGAAGGGATGTCCTTATAAGTGGTTTTTGTGGTATTACATTGGGGCTGCAAGAGGATGAGTGAGGGCCTCATGTCTCTTCCTAGGAAATTCCTGATGTGGGAGGTAGGACACGCGAAACAGCAGAATAGGGTGTTCCCAAGCAACCAGGACCTCAGATCACTGCAGCCAAGACTTCTGAGAATGTCAGTAACTTCATGCTTGGCATACTGATTTAATGAAGCAGCACAGGCAAGCCAGCCTTCCAGTTTCAACTGCCTTTGTCATGGCCCATAATATTACTGAGCGATTAGAATACGTGCACTTGCATGGGCAGTTTACAAATATAACCAGGAAAACCAGGAGGGCTGGTGGCAGTGCTGTTATTTTGGAAGTAAAGCAAAACTAAGTGATGTGGCCCTCTCTCCCCCTGAAATAAAGCCAGAAAATCTTAGATTTGCATCAACACTTGACATTGGTTGTAGTAGATTGTAAAGCATGAGTATTCCCTTCCTTTCCCTTTTTGTCTCAGTCTTTCACAGCTCTTCTTCCAAAGCCCAGCTTCTTGTTTTGGAGGAGTCCATCTGCTGCTCTGGCACACACTGTGCTCTCAAGGCAAGGACTGCATAGACATGGGATGGTGCTAGTGGCATTTCAGATGGCAGTGGTGGGATTTTCCTTTGGGCAGACAGACTGCAAACCCCGGTATGGCAGCCTGAGCTGCACAGGCTCAACTGTGACGTTCCCTGCCACACTCTTTGAAAAGGAGTTCCCAAATTACTGACTTCTGGTGGGAGAAGGTCTTTATTTCTTGCTAGTTATAGAACTAAAGAATTATTGATGTATCTGAAAGAAATTACACATTCAGAAGAAAATAACTGCATTGCAGATCCTGGGAATAAGTGTCTTTTTCTTTTCTCCACAGACAAATTTGGGCTCATCCCATTCATAAAGAACTTGCAGTTCACAAGCTCAGGATTGAAGGGAGAAGAGTTACGGATGAATCAGCCAGGGCAAGAACAATGTCTGCAGTGAGATGAGGGCACTGGCAAGACAGCACTGTAGGGGAGTCTGCAGAGTCTTGAGACTCTTCAGTGCCAGACTGAGCTTACAAAACTCCTTTGAGAATTAACTTGTTAACACAGTTATGTCCAGCATGCAGTATGACAGCTCCTGCTCCTCATATACCAGGAAGCTGAGTATCTCAAGTTGTCCCTAGCACTTGGAAATGGAAACAAGCCAGGCTTGCTTGGAGGCAATGGGAAAAGTCATCTTTACTTTTTCCAGTGTTGAGTGATGTCACCCACGAAGTAGCCCAGAATGTAGGAATGGAAACATCTACTGGGGAAAGATTCTGGCAAAGAATCCTATTAAAAATTTAGGTCCTCACAGCACTGGATGGATTACTCACTCCTCTGGGCAAAGTCCAACTGGCGGCCGGTCACTAGCGGTGTTCCCCAGGGCTCAGTTCTGGGGCCGGTGCTGTTCAATATCTTTATAGATGATCTAGACATAGGGATTGAGTGCACCCTCAGTAAATCTGCAGATGACACCAAGCTGGGTGGGAGTGTCGATCTGCTGGAGGGTAGGAAGGCCCTACAGAGGGATCTGGACAGGTTAGTTAGATGGGCCGAGACCAACGGCATGAGGTTCAACAAGACCAAGTGCCGGGTCTTACACTTTGGCCACAACAACCCCATGCAGCTCTACAGGCTGGGAGAAGAGTGGTTAGAAAGTGGCCCAGCAGAAAGAGACCTGGGGGTGCTGATCGACAGCCGGCTAAACATGAGCCAGCAGTGTGCCCAGGTGGCCAAGAAGGCCAATGCCATCCTGGCCTCTATTAGGAATAGTGTAGCCAGCCGGTCTAGGGAAGTGATCGTCCCTCTCTACTCGGCACTGGTGAGACCGCATCTTGAGTACTGTGTTCAGTTCTGGGTCCCGCACTTCAAGAAAGATGTTGAGGTGTTGGAGCGAGTCCAGAGGAGGGCGACCAAGCTGGTGAAGGGTCTGGAGGGTCTGACCTATGAGGAACGGCTGAGGGAGCTGGGGTTGTTTAGCCTGGAGAAGAGGAGGCTCAGAGGTGACCTTATTGCAGTCTACAACTACCTGAAGGGAGGTTGTAATGAAGTGGAAGTTGGCCTCTTCTCCCGGGCAGCTAGCGATAGGACAAGAGGACACAGCCTCAAGCTTCTCCAGGGGAGGTTCAGGTTGGACATTAGGAAGAATTTCTTTTCAGAAAGGGTTATTAGACATTGGAATGGGCTGCCCAGGGAGGTGATGGAGTCACCATCCCTGGAGGTGTTTAAGAAAAGACCAGATGTGGCACTTAGTGCCATGGTCTAGTTGACAGGGTGGTGTCAGGGCAACGGTTGGACTCGATGATCCCTGAGGTCTCTTCCAACCTGGTTGATTCTGTGATTCTGTGATTCTGTGGGTTTTGCGGGTTTTGCTTTCTTTCACTGAATATTTAGGATTTATCTTAGACTTCTGGAAGAGCTTTTTAGGAAATCCCACCCTATCCTCAATATTTTGGAGTGGATGAAGGCAGGTAGCCCTGGCACTTTATCTTTAGAGTATAGTCTGCTGAAGAAGGGCACAGCTCTGCTCACCCAAATACACACTATTCTTGTTTTATTTTCTAGGGAATGTGTTGGCCTCATCTGGCCCTGTTTTGCTTCTGGTACTTTTCCTTGCTGTGATGGAATGAATTCATTGGCTTTGTGTCTTTGGTGTTTGTGTCCAGGTTATTTTTTTCATTACACTTTGTCAGTATGTCTTGTTTATTTAATGTACCTGTGTTTCTGTTGTAAGTTTTCTCAGTTCTTGTTCACCCTTTAGCCACAGGTATGCCAGAGTGTGGCATGCAGGGCATCTGGGCACTGGGACACCAGCAGAGAAATTTCTCAGAAAGCCCCATGAGAAGAGCTTTTCTCAGAGGGTGAGGGGAGAGCACTGGCAAGGAATGGGTGTTGAAGAGCTATCTTCCTTTACAACAGGGTTTTTATGTGAAGAATCAGTAGGAAAGTCTAGCCTGATCTCTGTGCCAACTGACAGCTCAGGCATTGTATACCAAGGACAGAGAGACAGAAAGTCTGGGGAAAATTTTTTTTGTCATTTTTGAAAGAACAAAAGGTATTTAAGAGAAGGCTGTGATATTTTCAGCCCAACAGGCAGAAATAGGGCTGAAATAGTATGCATGGTGACCATTGCATGTGTGGGCAATGTAGTTATGTATGAACTCTCACAACACAATGAAGCCCACTGTTTCCAGTGACAATGCTGTTAGCAGAGCTCCCTCTTTAGCAGAAGCTATGCAGTACACTGCATGCCACCTTAATGTGCACAGGGTTTAGGAAGCTTGTACCTAGGTGAACATATGACATTTGTGATCTCATACCAAAGCAGCCCAATGCATGCTCCATGAGCATGCTGTGAAATTTATGGGCATATCCAAAAAAAGTTTATGGATTGATATTCCCAGAGACAGCAGGGAATATGCAGCACTGGCTACAGTGCAGGTCAGTACCTGTATACTGGACTGCCCCAAATCAAAGGTGCCCTGTTTTCTAAACATATCATTCAAGCCTGTTAATCCACCAGGGTCAGCCTTTTTCTGTTCACATAATTATGACCTCCACTGAAGATTCATATGTGACCAGCATCTCAGGCTTTTGTGAAGTTCAAGAGATCACAAAGAGCAAAGCCATGTATGTCAGCTGTGATGGGAGCATGTGACTGGTGACGTAAGCTCTGAATTTCCCCACCTCTACATGCTTTCCAAAGAACTCACTGAGATTGGGTTGTCCAGACTTCAGAGGCTGATGGCTACTTTCTTGAACACTAGGATGGCAGTATGGAGACATTGTAGCTAAAGTGATGCCAGGTTCTTGCCATAGTCTGTTGAAGATGGCCCACTGCATGCGGATGTTCTGTACTTGCGGTTGATTGTACTAGTGTAGAGGAAAATTATGTGTCATGGGCATTCTCCTCCAGAAGTGGCATTTCTCCATGATAGAGACTGCAGGTTATGACCCTGTCTGCTGTGAGGGATTGTCTGCAGCCACCGCCAAAGACAAAAACTGCTCAAGCCTCTGGCCCATGTTATGCATAAACTCTTGTAGTGTATAATATGTTGGGTGATAGATACTGAGTGGTTGGTTGGCTTGGTCAAAGCTTATGGTCCAAGAAAGTGCTGTTGTGCGAAGGTGCAAAAGCCAAAGATATCTGGTTTTGCCCTTGCTAAGTGAGTGAGGACAAAATTAATGTTCTGTTGGCAAATGAGAGCCAGCAGTGTGGATTCACTTTGGCAAGAGTGACTTGGTTTGGCAAATTGAAGACCAAACCCAGTCCTAGCTATATAAAGATTATAGAGATGCAGTCTAAAAAATTACCTGCTTCTTGAGAGGTTCCTGGCAGTAAAAAGTTCCTTTCTTCAGGCTTTCCCTCAGTTCAGTGTAGAACTAGGGGTTTTAGATCATCACTAGCAGTGATAATCACAGTACTGACTTTTCTGGACCTACCTAATAATTTTAACTTCTCAGTATGCAGTTGGCCTGGACAGTGGGTTTTTTTTACAGATATTTTTTTATTTTTATTCTTCATAGCAACCTTGCATGTGTGTTATTGTAGCTGAATAGATGCCCAGGGCACATAATCGTTCAATACAGCAAGCTAGAAATATAAATATATTTCCTCCATGAAGTAGAGAAAGAAGTATCATTTCTTAATGTCTGATACAGAGGAGTCAATCCTCTTTTGCATTTCCCCACATAGCCCTTCTATAAGCACAAGACAGAGAAGTCCTGCCAGCAATGCTGTGAATAGTTTGATGGTGTAGCTCTTTCTCAGGAATGTGCATTGCAGGATAAAGGACAAACTACACTGGCCTAAATATTGCAGGGTAGTTCACATCGGTTCATCTGATACAAGTCATGTCAAGTTAAATGAAATCCTCAGCTGCTTCTCTAATCCCTAGGACACTGGGGCAATGCTGTACTGTCACAAGAAGTGAACTGAACTCTAACCCAGACAAGCTCAGTTTATAATAACTCCAAAAGCATGTATTGAATATTTTGCTGTGTTCCAGTATCATAGGTCAAAAATACAACTGAGCGCTAATTATGCTGTTTAATGCAGCCATTTCAAAAGTCTATTTCTAACCTTTTTCATTGGTTTCACATTTTCTTATTCTATTAGCAGCCCATTTTCTGCTCACTTCCCTCCCTATTTGACATTTCAGAATGAATAACGAAGCTGGTTTTTAAGTGCATATGCATTTCCTCAAGGAAATCAGGGCTTGAGCGCACACATTGGTCTTTGCATGCGTGCTGATGAAGCATGCATAAAAATATGTCTGCCTTTGCTTGCATACATGCCAAAGTCTGACCTTCCATGCTTTGAACTCTTGCTCCAAAATGCAAATGCATAATTCAAGAGGACTGAAGCATAATAGTGTTGAGCATGACTTCTGGGTACATGGTTCCCATAGCAAACTATACACACTTGAATTACATTTCTAAACTGTCCGTGCACCAGGAGATGTGGGTTCCTCAGCATGAGGACAAGGAAAATCAGTGCGCCCAACAGCGAGGGTAGTCTGCACGGGCCAGCAAACAAGCAGTGAGGACTGTGTTCTTTCTGGAGATCTTCTTAGCTAAAGTGAGAACATTTACCTCCATGTGAATTTCAGATATGAAGGTGAGATAGGTGGGAGAAATCACCTTTGTGGGTCTCGAGACTATATGCATGAAAGAAGCACTGTAATGAATTGCCTTTCTGAAGTAAATCATTCTGGATACGTGCCAAAGTGGGCCCTGTAAAAAAGTCCATCAGGTTCAGGTACTGACGGGGGAGATGGTAGCTAAGCAAATGTTTCAGGGATAAGCGGGCTTGAATGTTGCTTAGCTCTAATTCAGTCTAATATGCCTCATTTGTTTCTTTCTGGCCCAGATGCTGGTAATACACTCAAGGGATACTGTTATGGTGCCAACCACAGTGTTGAATATAACTGAATTTATTTATTAAGAATAAAAATAAATATTCAAAGGTAAAGGTGGTATCAATCAAGTCATTTTGTGTCTCATTATATTGTGAAGAAGCACAGCCCATCGTGCCACAGAAGAATGATGTTTAGGAGTCCAAATGTGTACACTGCTGCTTATGTGCATTTGTTTTCCCTTCCTGCACAGGCACAGCCAAGGCTGAGGTATCAAAAGAAATGCCTACAGACTGGTAGCCTGTGACTATTGGTGTACAGATTTTCTTTTACTCTTCTGACCATTTGTCCGATTTGGAAGTGTCAGGATAAATATTCTTCACATTGTTTTACAGCCCTCGGTAGCTGAAGGAAATGAGACTTTATTGCTGTAGAAGAAAACTCCACCCTGCCACAATTATTTAGTTGTGTGCATGCATTCAGATGTTGATATGTCCCTGTTATAGCACAGATTTACTGACAGCTACGGCTGCTGGGAGAAGCCTTGCTCCCCCTCAAATTACCAGCTAAATTTGCTGGCTTCCATGGAACCAGGAATTCAATCAGTCATCCCTGCCAACTCTGAAGGATATCACCAAAGTGCTGCTGGAAATGATGCAGAGCTATTTTGGGGGGATAGCTTAGAAAGATATTTTCTTAAATACCATATTGCAAAATTGAATGAATTAGCCAAATGTGTCTTCTGGAATTCTCATAGCATTCATATGGAGGTTTTATTACTTCTGTAATTCACTCTTCACTGACTTCTCAGAAATGCCATAAGATGTGTTGAAAACTTGTACAAAGGACATCTTAGGAGACGCAAAGCAAAATCTTTCTGCAACCCTCAGAATTTCTTAAAGACTAATTTGGTGCAATGAAAATTTCTTTCATACAGACTTGTTTCTATATAAAAATTAGACTTCACAGTTAGTGTCCTATAGCTCTTACAGCTGAGAAAAGACTTTTCAAAGGTTCTAATGTCTTTAGTGCCTTAGAAAATGTTCTCTCAAATTGTTCATTTGAATTTGGCCTGGATCATACAGTCCTTGGTACATTATTATCGTTTACTTCTTTCTTATTTTACTTAATTGTTTGCATCTTCAGTGAAAAATATGGAATGAAGAGCAAGACTGATGATAACACTCCAGCCTAATTTTTCAACATGCTTAGTACTAGCTACCAAATTTCTTTTTACTGAGGATACAGCTGACTGCTTTCTTATTTTGAATTAAATTATTTGTTTGCACACTTAATTTTCTTCAATCTCTTTTCATCAGTGGAAAAGTGCTAATAAAGTGCTAGTTGACCATTAGAAGAGAAATAAAATAGAATGATGTATCTTCATTACTATCATATTCTCTCTGAACTGTTTTTTTTCCCTTGCAGGACGGTTCTGTTTACCCTGACCTCTGTAGTTGTGCTTGTCATCACTACTGACTGGATCAGCTGGGACAAGCTGAATCGTGGATTTCTGCCAAGTGATGAGGTCTCAAGAGCCTTCTTGGCTTCTTTCATCTTGGTGTTTGACCTTCTTATTGTCATGCAGGTACACTGTCCTATTGTTTCATTCAAGGCTGAGGCTGCCTAGTCATTTTTTTTCGTCTAGGGCAAATGGTGTTTAGCTGAGACTACATAAAGGTAAATAAATGTTTAGTTTGCAATCGCTATTAGTAGAGGCATTTTATAACACCATTCTCAGTGACTTTGCGAAAAGCCTGCTGGCCTTTTATTGTGAAAACTGCTGATTTCTTTTCTTGGACTACCAGGTAAGAACTGCATGACTTTCAAAATTAGAAGGTGTTTTCTGCAAAAATGACATCAGAAAAAGAAATGGAAGCTAGTTCTTCTGTTAGGAAGGTGAAAGAAATTCAGTCAAACGAGAAAGAAATACTTCCATATTTCAAGCATTTACAATATTATATATAGACACATTATATCATTCTAATAGAGGAACATTAGTATTTGCTATTAAGATTCCACCTTCCACTTTCGCATGAAAATTTTGTTACTTTGATGGCAGATCCTTGTACTGTAATGTCTTCTGCCAGCAAGGTTAACTGGGGAGATGATTCCCTGTAGTCTGCCTGATGTCTGCTCCTTTGAATCTAGCTGTTAAGAAAGGAATCTGGGTCATAAGTATGTGGCCAAAAACCTCCTTGATGTGACACTGTGCTTTACCCTTTGCATTTGTCTGTGGTTTGACCCTTGTGTGAGTAACTCACCCAATGCTCTGTGAAGAATTAGGTCATTTGGGCTGAGGCAAGGAAAAGGAGCATTGATGGCCTGAGTGAATTTTGCTATTAGTCCTAGACATGTTAGATTGTTGAACTGAAGTTTAGCAAAGAATTTGAGAACTGATGTGTCCTTTCTCTCCAATATATTACTAACTTACTCTGCTAGCAAAGACCGTTTCCGAGACACTTCGTTCCCTTTAATGAGATATCTATTGTTTGAGTAATTATCATAGAGGTAACACTGTGGTGGCACTCAGAATTTATCACTGCTGTACTAGGACATTAAAGCTGCATAAAGTCCTATAGTTCAGGTTTGTTTCCCAATGTCCACCACTGTTCAGTGCTCACTGCAGTACATGGTTAGAACAAGGAGGATAAGAAAGGGAGTACTGTTTTTCTAGTAAGATTTCTGGTGCTTTCTTTTCTCTCCCTGTGCATCTTACATTTTGTTTGCTGTTTCAAAAAGATTCAAGAGAATGTATAATAAATGATTGTACTTCATAAGGCTGTAATGAAAGCAAGAATGAAAATACACTATGTGTCAAGCTATACTGAATTTGATATTGTATGCAGGGTAGAGAAACAGAGTTGTCTTCATACCAAGTAATTATTAAATCATCCTTTTGATTTTGAAAAATGAAGTTCCAGTACTTTGACCTTGGAGCTGCTGAATATAGGGAACAGTTTTATTTGAAGCAGCCCGTCCTGAGCACTATTTCATATTTTTACAACACAAAGCAAGAGGCTCTTTTTAATTGAATTTTTGACTGATGTTTGTGTGATGGAGATATTTATTTATTTAAAGTTATTTGGACTGTGCAGCTAAGTTGGCATGTTTTATTTACAATGTAGTTCTAGCATCATTGCATTGCTACTTCAATAAAGTCAAGTTGAGACAGAAAAGTAGTGTCTGTTTCACAGATTTTTTTTCTCACTTAACAAGCTTTAGCAACAAACTGGTAAAATTAGAAAAAAAAAGAAAAAATGCTTAGTATTAAGTAATTTCTGTTTGAGGCTTGTGCTAACTAAGAGCACAGATGAAGTCTCATCTAATTTTTGAGCACAGGCATTTTCTGTCCCTCTGAATGGTAGCATTAATACTGTGTTTAGCAACAAGAGAAAACCAGTTGGGTTTGGAAAACCATTCTCAATGCTGTGCAAAATAATCACCTAATTGTAAAGGATACCTTTGCCTTCTTAGTATTATTATAATTTAATATTTGTCTAAGCCCGATGTAGAACACAAGAAAGAAAGAAAGGACTGAGAGGTCCCTGCCCTGAAGAGCTACCTTTTTTTCAATAGATGTAACCCAGACAGACATGTGAAGAGGAGAACACAGACAGCTGAACCTTATACAGACAGTTATACGTGAGTGATACTAAAGGGTACGTGCACTTCTTAGCTTTGGTTTCCATCCTGCAACAATCCCTGGCTGCCTCCCAGCCCTGCTCTCCTTCTAGTGTGCAAAGGGTCCTTCAGTCTGAGCAATTCATCCAATATTCAGGGGACGGGTCAGGGAGAAAAGCACAGATGAGAGACAGAGTAGAAGACAAAGGGTTGTGTCTGAAATGTAAATGTGAAAGTTATGACTGCAAAAATATGAAGACAAACTGAGAAAATAGATCATGGAGAAGGCTGTGGAACTACAACAAGACCTCATGGATACTGTGGCTGGCTTCTGGCTAGGCTGTGTTCCTACCTGTTCTCCCAGCCTCAGTGTGACACATCACCACATCCACCCTCCTTGGAGTGAAGAAAAGGGACCCTAACTGCCTGTTTTAGATGGCTGCTGTGTATACATCTCCACCTGATTTTGATCACTGTCTCCTTATAGTCAATGGAGAGATCAAGGTATAGTTGGGGTGTTTTTAAACATCTACAGTAGGATGAGATGCAGCAGGCCTTGGAGTTGCACATTTCGCTCCACGGAGAATAAACAGACCCAACATGATTAGCTGAGAGGAACCGTCCCTTAAGTCAGACTCAAAAGAAACTTTATGAGTGTGGAATGGCTCAAGTTAAGAGCTGCAGCTCTGCAAGGATCCTGCTCAGCTATTTCCACAGCTGGTCAAAGGGCCAAAGTAGCATTTCTCTGCTAGTGTTCTATCAATGAGGCTTCTTTAGAGCATGTCTGACTCTTGCAGGCAGGGTGATCTCCACTTCTCCCACTGCTGCCTGGCCATGGTTTGAAAGGAATTTAAGTTTCACTGGATCTAGGACAGGGTATCAGAGACAATACCCATGTTAGTCTGTTTAAGAGGCAGCACAAAGGTCTCTATTCCAGTCCTGGTTGTAAGGACATTTTATCCAATGTAAATACAAACACTGATTTTTTTTTTAAATATAGAGATTGCATATTTTCTTACTGAAAAAGAAAACAGATCAAATTCAGTCCAAGGCAGGTGAGCATTAGTTCATTTTAAAGGACATGCTCTTGTTTATAGTAAGAAAGTAAAAACACTATGTTTGTTATTTTTTCCACAATATGGAAGTGATGAAGTTAGTAATTTTCACAATATAGAATCATATGTGTTTAATTATGCCTACCCTGATAATTGAGATGGCAAGATGCCAACATATGTATATTTCTGGCACCTATAGCATTCACTGCTGTACATGGGCATCATTATATTTTTAGCCTTAGTTTCAGACTGAGTGCAAGACCACACATATTAAAGCTGGATGTGTAGTGATGCTGTTACCATGTAATAGAACTTTTTATTAATTTAATTAAAAATTCTCATATTTAGGTCTCTCTCTCAAAGTTGTATTGGAAAAGCTGTTAATTAAAGGAGTAAATATGAAAAATGAAACTATAATCCCACATTCCAAATACCTCTATTTGAGTAAGTAGACAGCAATTCATGCATTAGCCTATATACTGCTTTTCTTTTTGGTGTCATGTTCTTAGTGACTTTGCTAATGGGTAGGAGCCTGTGGTGGCTGGATTATTAAACCTTATGAGTCCAGGGGAGATGAATTGTTTCATCTCTGTAGTCTCTTTTGTGAGCGTTTACGGGTTTCTCCAGACTTGCGAAAGACTGTGGAGTATTTCAGTGTCACTGTGGAGTTACATGCTGTAGCTGCCTTGCTGAGCACTTTGCAAGTCCCATGGTATAAATTCTTGCAACTCTTATGACTTACTGCAACTTTTTATCTGACAGTACAATCAGATGCAATGTCTGAGTGATTTAAAAGCTACCTGAAAATACTATTTGATTCCAAAAGGAGAATTTATTCTTCAATAACTGAAGAAATTCTGTAGTGGCTGAGTGGAATAAACAGAAGCCAGGAAGTGCTTATGCCTAAGATTCTTTGAGAAAGCTCTTGTACGTGAATCTTTAACCAAACTAGCTAAATAATCCCATTAATACCAAATGGGAATACTCTTATAAATAAAGAGAACAGAATTTTGTCCTTCTGGGTAACTTGAAAGAAATGAAGGTCAAAGAGAGTTCGATAATTAACAACACCCCTTATGACTAGTGCTGGATCTCTGCTTGTGTAGGTATTAGGATACCAGTAGACAGATTTTTCTTTAATAATAACCATTTTTCAAACGTATTTTTCATTATATTTTTGTATGTAAATTGCTTTGACATGTAACTATAGATCACTCCTTGCTACTGCAGTTGAAAATCAACATATTTAATGGGTGGCCTGTCACTTCTTTTTTTCTTTTTTTTCTGCAGAATGTCTGGTCTTCTGTCTTTGGTAGGGTTTTAATAAGAGAATTAGAAGGTTAACAGATTGAAGAAAACCTGTATTTAGGCTCTCGTGTGTTTTTTCTTCTAGTTCTTTGTAATTCCCTGGAAAAAAGTAGTTAATTTAGTTACTTTGTAATGTTAGTTATGTTTTGTGTATGTCATTGTTAAACAGTAACACAGAAACATTATCAGCAAAATGGAACAGACTCTGGTCTTGCTAACAAATGCATAAAGCAGGGACAGTTCCATTTAGTTTTGATTTTGCACTGATGGAGAGGCTTTTTTTCATTAAAATCTAGTACTATGTGTGAGCATATTAAAAGCCACCACCCGCAACATCAAGCGCATAGAATATATGATTTGCTTAGTTAAAGATAGAGTAGAAATATGGTGTTGTCCACACAAAGTGGGTGAAGACTTGATTTTTGGAGGTGGGTATTTTTTTTTTAGAAAATCTACTTAACTTTGCAAACGTAATTCGATTGTGACTTTTAACTGGATTTACACTCAGTAATTTGATAGAATTAATCTACATGCATACAAACGAGAGGAGAATCCTGATTTACACTTCAGCAGAATACACAGGTATAGTAGTTTTTCTTTGAAACAAATAAGCAAGAAATGACTTTATGTTTATAGACAAAGCAACATATACAAAATAATTTCTCATTCCTCTCAGAGCAGATTCTCTCAGCCATACATTTGTTTCAAGAGTGGTATATAATTTTTTTTGTTTCCTAACAAGCAACAGCAAAAAGTACCAACGTATAGTTTGTTCCCGAGGAAGTTATCAAACTTTGAATGAAAATATCTGTCTAAAAACCACCCATTCAGCACAGCAGCTTCTGAAGAAGCGAGCATTTGAATGTCAGGGTACTTTCCATCATACCTTTGCTGGGTTTTGTAACATTTGAAAACACAATAATAAAATACAAATATCTATGTTAGTAAAGTTAGCAAACAACTATTGCATCATCTCTGACATTCAGGATTTCTGTATATGAGGGTTACTATGGTTTTTTATTCATGTACTACTTGCCCTATGCCCCTAGCCATAAGGGCAGGTGACCAGTGACAAGTTTTTCAGAGGAGTCAGGATAGTTGGGAATTCACCTTTAATAAAGCTGATGACAGATCCAGCTCCATTACTGGTGTCCCCAGCCATTACCATATGGCAAGCTTTTACAGGGAGGAGCCATATACCCTGGAATACTTTTTTCAGATATTATGTGGAGTATTTCATTCCGCTCAGAGTACATTGCTCTTCACTAACAGATTTTAGACATGCCTGTCAAACAGCATTACAAAAATGGGTAAGCATTTTGAACACGTGATTGTACTCAGCTAATTGTGCAATGTTTGCCGAAGAACCCTACTGTGAGGGTTGGCTCTGTGGTACTGTACCTACCATGGCCTGCAGATCTCTGAAGGAGAAGGGGACAAGTTCAAGTGAGGTAACTTTGGGAGAAACCTTTCTGTAGCAAGTAATAGTTTTTCCTTGCTGCAAAGTCTCTCATGTAGGAAAGACCTTCCCCTCTATTTTTGTCCTTTCTACGTCCTCATCCTTCTATGGATCATGGAAATGTTCCTTATTAGCACTGATGTAAAACATTCAAAAATAATCCTGAAA
Organism: Nyctibius grandis; assembly: GCF_013368605.1. Classification (NCBI taxonomy): domain Eukaryota; kingdom Metazoa; phylum Chordata; class Aves; order Nyctibiiformes; family Nyctibiidae; genus Nyctibius; species Nyctibius grandis. The sequence goes on from NC_090662.1 coordinate 36,130,822, forward strand.
AATAAAAATTAATTAGAAGGACTAGAAGGGGACAATTCTTGATCTACAGCTTCACTTTATTTGTACTTACTACAAATTCAAGTGACAGACCTGAGTACATTCCTAAACACTGTTTAAACCAACAAATGATGATGTTTCTCATGCCATTATTGGCACCATGGCATTTCTTCCTAGTGGGTCAAACACAGGTCTTTCTTGCCTATCCTAGAATTGTTCTTTTTTCTTGAATCTGCGTCCACAGCTGCTACTCGTGGATTTATATCTGCATTGAATTTCTCAGTCCCAAAGTGCTTTGTTTCATTTCCCTGAGAGTCACTGGTTTGAGGGGTATCACGTCTTCCCCCTTTCTATTTTGAACACAGAACAGTAGTTCTCCTGAGCTCCACTTTTGTCCATCCCATCAGACATCTGTTTTCTGTCAGCTTTCCTGTATCTTCTTTTTGTGACTGGTATCAAGGGAGTGGGTTATTTCCTGGCTATCCTGTACTGAGAGTGACAAGTTAATGTGGTCCCAGAAATGGCCCTTTTGACAGCTCAGGAACAAGCAGCTAGAAATGGGGTCAGCGTCCCATAGAGTGAAATGTCCCTGTCCCTCTCCTAGCGGGGAAGTGAGGCTCTGAGGAACTGGTGCATGGACCCTCTACACCTCTTTCACGTTGTAGTTTTCTGTGGACAAGGCAAAGAGAGTGGAAATGTAGTGTACTATGCTTATAGATCAGAGAATAAAATGACGCATTTTGAAATCCACTGCTTTTATTTTGAAGGGTAACACCTTTTGAGTTTGATGGAAGTGTATGTAGTGCTTATGTAAAAGGGTGATGAGGGTGGAAAAGTACAGGATTGTTATGTGTAATTAAAACACAGAAGTTTATGCTGGAAAATTTTCAAGATCCAGCTGAATGTATAAATTCCTTTTGAAAATCCCTGAAACATTCCTTCACCCCCTTGCCAGAACCCACTATAAAGCATAGTTTATTTCTTCAACTCTTGCGGTTACTTTGGGACTAAGAAAATGATAAGCAAAATCATTTTCCCCTGAGAAAAGGTGGATGTACCTTGTCCCTTATTGCACATTATATACCCTACCTTTTTAATGAGCTGTCTGGTTTATATTGCAGTGTTTTCATTCTATGCTTGTCTAGTTTGATAACCAGCACCATCATTTTATCATGTGGATTTTGTCAAACAAGATATGTGAAGTACAGTATTTTTGAGTACATTTTGTCCTTTACGCTCGTTGCGGATGGTTAAATCTTACTTGGATGCATTATATTTGTCTCAGGCATTATAGATTCAACTCCAGGGTTTGCTTCAGCTGCTGTAACTTGGTGTATTTGTGCTGACCTGAATCCTATTGTGCCAATTTATACTGGCTGAGGGCTGGGCTCTTTTTTTAGCTCTATGACTCAGTTCCTCATTTGCTGAAAAGGAACAACTGTAGTTCTTTTCTTTCATCAGTTGTCTGATTGTCTGCTTAGCCCCTAAGGTGCTCAGAGAAGGATGCTGTCTGACTTGGTACAGCTTCTAGCATAATCAGGCACCAGTCCCAGCTGGAGCCTCTTGGCTCTGAGATGACTATACACAAAATGAATTAGCTGAAAAAACTTCTCATTTGTCACAGTCATTCCCTTTTACCCTGACAATGGGTACGTGCCATACAAATGACACTGAGGCCCTTCTTTTGCAGTGCAGGTATTTGCCTGACATAATGAAGCAGTTCTCCAAAAGTAGGCTTGGCTTTTTCACACACTGCCCCCTGAAAGCATCATATGCAGCCCAAATGCACAAAAAATGTGGAATTCTGGGAACAAAAAAAGCTGGAAATTGTTTGCAAGTTTTTCACAGGGCTGTTTTCATCTTTAGTCGCAAGGAGAGTCTTTTCACAGATTCTGCTATAATCAGTGTGTGTTGGGCTTTGTTGTCGTGGGATGTATGTCTGATGAGTGTTACATTGCTTAAGATCATATTGCAGTGATATATGTTGATATAACAGTAATGGTGACATTCAGATGATTTCAACTCTCCACAGCAATGCTCTGGAACATATTACTTGATTGTAGAAATCTGCTTTGTAATGAGCATTGTTACACAGGTTTTTATCTAAAAATGAAAAATCTGAGATGAGATTGAACTGGTTCAGCTGTTTTCTAAGTGATAGAACTGCATGCAATTTGTAAATGCAACCATGTGAGTTAAAAAAAGGAAGATAAACCTCAGTTTGCCATGACTAGATAGAGTGTTGCCTTAAGACATGTTTTATGCCTATCCGTATCTTACATTTAGCTACATGGCACACTGAATTTACGGGACTTAGTGACAGGTCGTACCTGGGCATACAGATCCGCCTAGCAGCAATAGTGAGTTCAAGTAAGGAGAAGGAGCAAAACCAGCTTGGTTGCTCTTAATCAAACCTTAGAGGGGAACAGAAACAAGAATATGCCTGATATTGTTGGTTTAACTGCATTACTTCTGCAAAGCTGATTGAATGGCAGTTGTCTATACTTCCTTGGAAAGTATGAAGCTTGTTGTATGAGACATTAACAAAAAGACATGCTTACCTTTCTTGCCTTTGTGTTCTTCTAACGTGATATAAAGCTGCTGCTTTTCTTTGTATAACAAAAGGGACGTATGTAGTTAATCACTGAGTGTTGAGATACTGAGTAAATTAAATATTTTTGCATCTGTTAGGATCAGACTTTATTTAACCCATCAATAAGTAATTAATTCTTATATGTGTAGAGGGGGGAAAGTATTCTCTGGTGCTTTCAGTGATTTGAAGTTCTAGTTGCAATGATTTCTGATTTTGAACTAACATTTAATTATTCAGCTGTATTGTGTTTAGCATCATGTCCCTGTGGGTCATAGATGTTGGTAAGTGTGGCCTTAAGTCTAACAGGCTTCTAGTCTCCTACAGGTCAGAAGCTAAAAAGTTTCTCTTTTCTTGAATCTGACCATGTTTACCTGCCCGTCCTGTGATGCTCATTAGGGAGAGGAGATTCCCCAGCATAACACTTAGCAGATTTGACAGATAGATTGGAGACCAGCATTGCATGACACAGTGTGAATCTGTGTTTCCCACTGGAGCAGCAAAGCAACTAAACCAACATATGCATACAGAGTCTCCGGAACAGTCTCAGTAGTGTGCTGCAGCTGACTTTGGTCTGCACTATGTCTGGACTGGTCCCCAAATAATTAACCTCTTCTCTATCTCTTCCTGGTACATAGATAGTATTTGCAATTCAACTTTTCGTTAAGATTCCTTAGAGCCCCACATGAGCCAACGGGTGCTGTAGGTGTATTAACATGTTGTTACTGATAAAATGGTATGAACAGAGGGAAAAAACGATGTTAATCAAACTGGGAAAGAGCTATATTTTTCACCTCCCTCCCCCAACACTTGTTCGATTGCTGCAGTAGCCAGTAACGCTGAACTTGTCTTGCTACCTCTGATGCCAGAACGACACAGCCTCAGGTAGTATGTGATGGGTACAGCTGGCTCTGTATGCCTTCCATCTCCCACTTCGTTAGCAGGGAGGGCAACCGCAGGCATGGAGGGAACTATCCATTATCAACCAATGGAAGGTGGAGCTGTCAGGGCTTCTGAACTCACTTACACCAGGCACTGAATCCATTTCTCCCTGGATGAAGATAGGTGAATTAAAGAGCCACTTTCAGGACTGGCTGTGAGCAAGGCAGTCCTGCATGCTAAGGCAGCAAGTTGCTGAAGGCGATTTGAAGCACTCATGAGGGCTGTAAGGGAGAGAGGGGCCCGGGCCCCGCAGCTGTGGCTGCAGCTACATGCCTGGCTGCCTCCAGCTCGAAACAGCCATTTGCAAGCAGTTCCCTGTCTCTGAAGAAAGACCATGGTGGTAGCCGGCTGGTCCTGCCATGCAGGGTAGCACAGTAGTGGGGAGAAGGACTTGAAACTGGCTTGATCCCTGAAATCCTCTCTCTCCATCCAGCAACACTGTACAGTGCACCAGTGGCACAGAAGTAGGCACAGAGCAAAGGCAGGTGCTATTTGTGGAGTCCCACTCATGGATGAAGTACTCGCTTGGTTTCAGTGCCCCAAACCTGGCAGAGCTGCTTTTCTGGTACGACCAGACAAATTTGGCTTGCACCTTCAAGAAGCTTTTATTCTGTCCTGGCCAATTCTGTTTCCACTTCTTCAGCAACTGTAGAAGCCTATGGAGCGCTGCGTCTCACCGTGCGTTTATGGCTTGCACCCCTACCAGCACTAATGACGTGACAGAGTAATCCAGAAGACCACACTGTAGTTGTTCTGGCTGGTACTGGTCATTTTGGGCTGTGAGTTTATTTAATCTTTCAAGAGAGACATGGTAGCTCTTCCTTTCATACAAAACTAGCTTCAATTTCACTCTCCATCAGTTCTCAGTGAGCTCTGCTATGATGTTGTTTCCCACATCAGGTACTACACGAGGAATTAAATGATGGAAATTTGTGTCTAGGTAATCCATTTTATTGCCTGTAGATGAAAATGAGAAAACAGTGTACATCTCTTTCTAATGTATTGCCTTATGGATTTAAGGTTATAATCCTGTAATCCTTCCTGGATGGCTCTTTGCTTTTAGTTGCTTTCAGGTGGTCTTTGGGCTTGACTATATACATTGTGCAGAACGCATTAGGTTTATAATGAAATTTCATTCCACTTCAGAACTGTATGCCCAAAGTGGAGAAACAGACAATCCACAACAGCAGCAGTGATCCCATGTATGGCACACAATCTATTTAGGAGTAGGTGGCAGAAAAGAAGTGATTAAGTGATCTGCTTTATCAGGCAGACAGAGATAGAGGAGGCCAAAGGGACTGTTGTCCCATCTCAAGTCAGCAAGTGTACTTTTTGATGGCCCTGATGCGGCCCAGTTTCTGCAGACTGTGTGTCAGAGAAGGCTGCTCAGACTGTCCAGATGGTGTCCCGTAGTATTTCTGAAAGCAGCCTGCTTGGTGCTGCACCAGCCACCTGCAGCTGCCACCTCCCAGGCAAGAGCTGCAGCATATTCTCTTGGCTGCAAGTTGGTGCTTTTGTCCTGACCTTAAGTTGTGAAGCAACAGCTACATCTTCTGAATTAATGTTAAATACCCTTGGGGATGTTTCTGGCATCTGGGCCAAACAATTACTGCACTAATCTAAATTATACAAATTCCTAGTATTCCTCAAGGTCAGGCTGCGAAGATTTGCATGTCTGGACAAAGTGTTCCAAATACAGGGGATGGGAGAAGGAAAAGCATCACACAAACAAGCCTAATATCAGAAATGAGCAGATCATGATTTAAGCAACACAAATACAGTTACACATATAAAATGGTGTTAAAAATGAGACAACACTACTGAGGCTGCAGAGTCCTGCATTCCGAAGTCAGGAGATGCCAGAATTAAGATCACCAGTATGAACTTTTCACCCCTATTGTGTGTATGCATTATGATACAATCTTTAATTATCTATTCACATCCCATTTTTCCACAGGACCTCTATCTCCCTTGCTGCCCTGGATGAATGGTGTTCACTTAATGAGAAGCTATTCAATATTTTGGTTTACCCTTTCTGTGCAGCGTGTGGCCCCAGGCCTTACTTACTGCACACTATTGAAACCTTGATATGAAGATGAAATAATTCATTTCCTCATAGGCTTTTTTGCGACATTCATTGCCATACTTCCTAAGGGCTTTCCAAGCTTTAATGTATTTATCTTCACAATAGCCATCACAATAGGACTATTGATGTCCATTATTGTCCACGTTTTATATTGAGGCACAAAGAAATTAAAGTCAAAGGGGCCCTAATTTGAGATCTCTGAGGACATTATATGAAAATTTATATTATTACCCGTCTTTTAGCTGAGCGGTTACCTAACTGGGGGAGGAGGTTTTCATTGTTTCATATTATTTCATTAGGAGAAGAGAGCCGCATATTTACCTGATGTAATCTTAAATTTCCCTTGTAGCCTTATTTCCCTTGTAGAATTCAAACAGTTGTAAAAGCAGTTTCTTTGCTCATTTTGATTGATGACTGTAACTTTGTCATATATTTAGCTCCATAAAAAAGACTGGTTACTTTTTACACTGATCTTAAAGGAGTACAGTCCTATCTAGGTAGTTCTATGCACTACAGGACTCTTCCTATCCCTACGGATATTTTGTCATCCCTTCCTCTTCTTCCCGGTGGCAATATATTCAGGTCCAGCTCTCATTGATTTCAATACCATCCATGGGCACTTGTCACTTGAACAAATCTAAGCTTAAGTGGGATGTGGAGGCAATCACACAGAAAAAAGGAAGGCAAACAATTTACAACTGCTTGGGAATAGCTTAGTTTTGGAAATTCACTTAGTATCTCACGGACATGACACAGCAGAGTTGGCCAAATTCAGTTCCTCCTGGCCGCAGTGACCCTCAATACAAGAGGTAAATGTTTTCACATCTGCTGCTATCTATCTCTTGCATTTACACCCTTCTTCCCACACACATTCCAGCCTGTGCAGCAGATGCAAAGTGCAGGAGAACTACAGAGGTCTCTGTCACTATATATTCCCACCTCACAATCACAAGTTAAATCCTCTTTGATGAAAAAGGGTCGTGTCCTCTGGATCAGTGTATGATCATATAAGTAAGGATTGTACCATACATACACACGCAGTACAGATCACCTTAGCCTGACATCTCCTAGTTCGTGAGTCTTCACCACTGAAACCTCCAGATGATTCCCTTAATGCAGGACTTTCTGTGTGCATATATCCTTTAGTTTTTACAAAAAAAAATAGCAACCTCAAAATCAAAAGTTTGCCATATGAATCTGATGTGTCTTATCAGGGTACTGGAACTGTTAGCTCCCCTGCATGGATGTTTGCCATGTAAGCTACCTGCTAATAGCAGCATGTGGTTTTTATTCCAATGAGCAATTTCAGAAGGAAGAGGAGACACATACTTTGCCTCTGGGCTTCACATCTGCTTGTTAAGAGCAGAGGGTGGTGATAATTGGAGTCATGGTGACCAGTCCAAACTCCAGAACCAAAGAGGCACTGATGTTTTCTGTCCATTTCCGCAAACTTGGCTTTTTCCTTCCTGTCACTTCCAAACCCTCTCTCCCTGTGTCCCTCTCTGCCTCCATCCTGAGTCCTCCTCGTCCCTGGTTCTGTGACATATCCCATTACTTTTATCCAATTCCAGTTTTCAGTCTTTGAGACTCTCATTTCTAGTCTCCACATCCAGTTGATCTTAATCATCCACCCTGAGCCTACTGTCTGAATCAAAATCTCTCCTTTTCTCCTTTCCTTCTCTCCCCAGGTCAGTCCCTTTTCTTTAGTCCCAACCTACTACTCCCATCCCCACCATCCTTTCTAGCACTCCACCCTCTTGCCCTGATTCAAATCTTTCCCCTCTTCCCTCTCCTTTTGTGTAACCTATTCTGATTTTCCTGTCAAACTTTTCTCTCTCTGCTCTCATTCCTCATCACAGCACGGCCCAGGTGGTCACAGCCTTCATTTAACCATGTGGCTGCACACAGATATGCCAAGCCTTCTGCTTGGCCTCTTAGAGAGGGCTGGTGGGGAGGGAGGAGGACAAGACTTGGGCCACTGCATCCCTTCTAGACTCAGACCCAGAGCTGGGAGCCCTCCTGCCCCCATCTTCCCTCAGCTCCAGGTGCCTGGCTCCATCTGCACACAGAGTACTTGGGATTAGTTATTACAGGAAAGCTGGCTCTTCTTCCCTCAGCTGCTGTGCAGGGCCATCTCAGTCCCTGTTTGAGAGCAGCTCAGAGTCCTGCCAGCAGCAGCAATGGGGGTAGGAGGCAAAGGGGGAATGGAGGATGCTCTGTCTCTCTTCTGAGAGTGGCAGTTTCATAGTCTGATGCACTCTATGAAACTTTGGCATGCTGAATGATGCAGTTTGTGAAGACACTTGTTTCTGAACCTTTAGCTAAATTCTTGCAAGTATGAAAATTATTGACTTTTCAAAGGTACCTTAAACTCTTCCAGCTTGGGGCAGATATTCACAGGGAAGCAAAAGGCACATCTCTGACACGAAGTTACTCCCTTGCTAAACCGTGCGTCTCTACTCTAAAGCATGAGGTATTTTTACAAAGCAAAGCAGCTTGTTTTCTCTTTGGTCTCACTCTCAGAAGTGTTCGAATGGTGCTAGTTGGAAATGTCAAAACCCTAAAACAGAAACATGAACCAAACAGAAAAAAAACAGCCTGAGGCAGACACCTGGCATGGGCTATGTTCAACCCAAGCAGTTAAATTTGGAAAAGTTATAAGCAAATGAAATCAGTACATTGTACACAAGCACACTTGAATGGTAAGCAGCAGCGCTGTGATTTCCATCTGTTCTATATGGCACCTGCCACAGTGGTAACTGGGTGCCCTTATGGTATGGGTTGTATGAATTACTCCAGTGCCATTTCAATAGCAAAATAAACCCCAAAAGGCTCTCTTCTCATAGTGCTGATGGTTTGTGGCATTTCTTTCTCTTGCACTTATAAAACTACACCTAAGCACTGAGAATGGCGAAAATCACCAGGGTTTCCCCAGGCAGAGGTTTCTCCCCCTGTCACTCTGTGGTTGGGAGGGGTCTGGAAGGAAGAACAGCCTCTGCCCCCTTCACCTGCTGAATTTCAGATCGACAGAGGTGAGGCTTTTCCCAGAACTGTGCTCCAACATCCTGGCTCCATTTTTAGCCTTCACTCAGACAGTGGCTCCAACTTGACACAACTGTATTTATTTGCAGTCAAAATACCTAGTTCATACTGGTGATGCTCAGAGTCTCAGAAGAGTTGTTAGATAGCCACATCCATGTAAACATTTCTCAACCTCATTTTCATATTCATTTTTATACCAGTAATACTCTTGCTTTTCCTTTACATGGCACTTGTAAATATAAGCAACTTTGAACGCTGAAAAGATCTGAAAAATAAAGTTTTCATTCGCCATACAGAGCTGGTCAATAAATTTCCACATTGTGTCCCAAAGCAAATATACACAGTTAGAAAATTTCTTCCATAAAGAATGCCTCAGTGAGTGCTGCTGAAGGGACTACCTGTCAGGACAATATTATCCATCAAATGCAGTTATTTACTCTATCACTTACCAGTAGTCTTAATTTATAAGATACAGATTGCTATTGGAAATGCAGAAAAGTAATGAGTGTCTTAAAAGATAATAGTTAAACCTCAGATTCCCTTGGGGATGGGATAACCATGTCTGTACAGTCACACAGAACCATACTGGCATACAGGCTAGATGGACCTCCAGGTTGTATAAGAAAATTAAATAAAGCTATTAATATGTTTTTGGGAGACATTATAGATTTGTATAACATTAAAGTCAGAATGAGAACAGGAACTCAGTTTTCCTCGGTGATCTAGTTATAAAAGGTAACACATTCTTGTAGAAATCCTTGTGCAGAATCATACTCATAGAAAAAGAAATTCAGAGATCAGATATGTGATTGGTAATTGCCTTTACATCATGGAAATCAGTGAAAGCTTTTGGTGGTGTTGTCAGGGAAGTAGAATGTTGTCATTAGTGCCAATTAAGTAGCAAGCCTTGAATAACTCTATTTTCTGTCAAAGAAACTGTTTCATGGGGCTTTACATTTTTTTAACATAAGTTTTTCTGTGTATCTATCTAGTAAGGATTTATAGAAAACAAGTTTTTAGAATTAGGTGTGAGATGGTATATACTGGAACTGTATATTTTTATCAAGAAGGAAATAGTACTGCTTGCTTCTTAAGTGGTTGCTACAAAATATGCAAGAGTGACATGAGTGATATTATCCTTGTATTTTGACTCAGCATTTAAAGCAAGAAGTTTGGCAGCTGACTGCAGGAGAACTCAGAGGAGGAGTTGGGAAACACAGATAAAATGAGAGGGGGGAAAGTCATGAACATTTTAGGAAGGAGCAGTTAATTCCTGTCTATGTCGTGAACTTGTTATTTTGAGTTTCTTACGAAAGGTTTGGTCATTCTAAGTAATTGTTAAAGAGTAGCTGATACTTTGATCAACCTTTATATTGATCAAGATTACAAGAAGATAGGGAAATGTTACAACAAGCTTTGTGTCCTCAAGCCTCATGTATCCTCCGTGCTGTGTTACTATAGGAGCTTCTAATCTTCCACAATGCTCACCTGAGCCATAATTTAAAAAAATTCTGTTCTAGTCAGTGTTTTTTTTTTGTAGCCCAGATCAGGGGAGTCTGTCTTTTGTGAATATCTGTGATTTGCAGTGGAAAGACTATGAGATGGAGCGCTCAGATCCTTTCAGCATCTGCAAGGTCTACCAGGGTCCTTGCCAAAGTACACTAGCAAATGTTATTTTATTAATAACTCAGCTTTTGAATTTTTGCTTGTAGAAGCCAGTGAAATTGCTTTTAGGCCAGACCAGAACATTTGGCCAACCTCTGCTGTCAGGCATGCTGATGCAGACCAATAGCCCAGTAGTCTTTAATTCCTAAGTAGTACATTGCTGTAATAATAACCTGTGGTGTGGTTCTAAATTGCTTTCCTGCATTATACCTCTCCATCTCTGATTACAGATTCTTTGAAATTGCAGTAATACTTGTTATCATCTGATGTGCTCATATTTCTTTCATACTTGCATGTTTTGCAGCCATGCTTTGTGCATGCAAACTGAATAAACCTCAGTAAAAATGTACTGAGTCTGAGGAGACATGAAAGCAATAGTCTCCGTTTTCTTTTAAAAACATGGCAGCAAGCATGTTGCTCTCTGGGCTCTAAGTGAATTTACATATTTAACAGCAGAAGTGTCCTGCCAATAGTCATCACATGGTGGGTGGCACTGCTACAGACCAGTACGCCCCTAAATATACTTTGTAGTGCATTTCACATATACCTAAACTGCTACATTTAAGTGTGTGGATTTTATCTATTCATTATTTTGGTAAATGTAGATTGCCCAGGACCCTCCAATGTATAATTATATGTTTGAATGAGCACAGCAACTTCACTAGCAGACATTTGTTCTGTAGACATGCTAGGAGAATTATAATTGATGCCTTTTTTATCACTGAATGAAAAAAAGATAAAAGTGCTGCTATAAACTGGAATGTGAAATAAATTATGTAAAATACATAATTCGCATAATGACTGTCCCTTTACAAATGTTCGTATTAACTAACCATATCATTTGGGATAATTCCTCCTTGAGGAATGCTGTGAAAGAACAGCTCATTCATTATCTTGACTTGGAGAATTGCTCTAAAACAGCTCCTCTGATGAGAAAATTGATTTAGCATTTCTTTAAACAGTTCAAAATGATGCTTGAATTCTATATTTTCCTGTCCAGAAAGTTTCAGTAACTGTCTGCATTATATGGCTTTGACTAATTAAAATGGAACTCCCCCCCAAAATCACATGCATTTACCTCTCCTGTACATGCATATACACGTGCAGACCCTTGCTTTAAAACCCCACCTTGTCTATTAATCACACTGAGAGAGTAATCACTCAGCTGCTGTAATGTAGCTCCCTTGATTCATTGATGTCAGTAATTAAAAGTTTTGAAGTCATACTTGGAAGTTTGGAAGCCATGCATTTATCTACAGGCAGCATACTGCGTCGGCTTACTGCCCTTGTAACAGCATCTCTGAGAGCAGGCAACATGTCATTTACCAAAACTTTTGTCAGGAAAGTTCTTAAAATTAAAAATATGAGCTACTGAATTAAGTCTACCACTTGTAGATGTTAAGGAGAAAGTTATGGAAGAAAATACAGTAGGGGGAAAAGCACATAAGTACTATTGTTAGCGGCAAAGGTTATGGAGAGTAAGGTAGTGTGGGTAGGTGAAAGAGAGACAAATTTCTGAAACAACACATAGTGGAAGAGACCATCTTCCCCTCCAAAAAGAGGGGCTCATGGGACACTTACAGTTGACCCCAAAGAAAATTCTCTGTGGAAGGAAATTAGCAAGTTGTCTTCCAAAAGTAGCATTGGCAGTGAGGGGGAAAAGGAATTTCTTGCACATCAAACGTAAAGACTGAATAGGAGGGTTGCAGGAGGGCATCCCGCAGAAAGGTCTGTTAGTTTGGATAAGCTTCTGCCAAGTGCTGTATATATTGTTTCTTATCTACACTGAATTTCCAAACCTTTTGAGGTTGTCCACCCTGTTTCATCTGCCATTTAAAAAAAATTATAATTCAGCCTTTCCTTGTGATCAGCGTAGGTGCTATATTTAGATTCAAGTCTCACTAGGAGAACACTTTAATTCATTGCACACCACCAGCCTTTGATTTTGTCTTTGAGATTCAAAAAGACACCTTAACAACATTCTCTCTGCTCTCAAGGATTTTGATGGGAACAGTTTTGAAATTCAAACCGAACTGTTGTGTTTGTCAAGACCAGGGTGAGTTTGTGCAATTAGAACTTGGTTCACCGTGTTTTTGACAAGTTCTCCCAGGAGGTTTCTAAACATTGTAAACCTTTTAGGATGAAGTTCATGTTTTCTGCATGCACTTGACAAAGGCAGATATATTGCTCTGGTACAAAAAGCTGAAATTGCATTTTTCCTCTCACACTCAGGAAGTGAGTTTTTGCATGGGAGTCAGGGAGGCTGTAGAGAAGGGTTATCTTCCCTAATTTTTATTCACATTGGAGGCTGTATTTTGGGGTTTATGAATTTGTTCATTCTTTAAGGCATGTACTTTATGCATGCATAACACACAGAGAGTACTGGCAGCATTTCCCCAAGGGGTAAGAAAATGAATGGGTTTTTTGGAAAGGGGAAGGCAGATGGGAAGGGGAGAGCTTAAGTAAATAATTTCTGCAACTGTTGAGTGACATACACTCTCTGTAGTAAGAGGATATTTCATGTCACTGAACTTCAGTGAATGACTCATGTATTGCTGTGGTCTATATGGAAGATACAGTAAAATAATCCAAGCAGCACACTAGTTTTATGTAGCCTCTTATTATTACTGAAAATAATAAAACTAGTAGACCTGTGCTTATGTAGGGACATTATTGTTTTCTTATTTTTCTCAAAGTCCCTTTAGTCAAATGATGTACAATACAATGAAATAAGGGTATCTTATGACAAAGTTCTTATAGTGCTTCTTAGCACCTGGATTTCCCTATCATTTTGCTTCTGTGTGTTAATGAAGATGAGTATTTTTGGTGTTTGATTCAGTAAATTGTTTTGTAATTAAAGAATGTCTTCTTTTAGAAATTGGGAAGCTATTTACACAGAATCACAGAATCACAGAATGTTAGGGATTGGAAGGGACCTCGAAAGATCATCTAGTCCAATCCCCCTGCCGGAGCAGGATTACCTAGACCATATCACACAGGAACGCGTCCAGGCGGGTTTTGAATGTCTCCAGAGAAGGAGACTCCACAACCTCTCTGGGCAGCCTGTTCCAGTGTTCAGTCACCCTCACCGTAAAGAAGTTTTTCCTCATATTTATGTGGAACCTCCTGTGTTCCAGCTTGCACCCATTGCCCCTTGTCCTGTCAAGGGATGTCACTGAGAAGAGCCTGGCTCCATCCTCATGACACTTGCCCTTTACATATTTATAAACATTAATGAGGTCCCCCCTCAGTCTCCTCTTCTCTAAGCTAAAGAGACCCAGCTCCCTCAGCCTCTCCTCATAAGGGAGATGTTCCACCCCCTTAATCATCTTCGTGGCTCTGCGCTGGACTCTCTCTAGCAGTTCCCTGTCCTTCTTGAACTGAGGGGCCCAGAACTGGACACAATACTCCAGATGCGGCCTCACCAGGGCAGAGTAGAGGGGGAGGAGAACCTCTCTTGACCTGCTAACCACACCCCTTCTAATACAGCCCAGGATGCCATTGGCCTTCTTGGCCACAAGGGCACACTGCTGGCTCATGGTCATCCTATTGTCCACTAGGACCCCCAGGTCCCTTTCCCCTACGCTGGTCTCCAACAGGTCTGACCGCAACTTGTACTGGTACATGGGGTTGTTCTTGCCCAGATGCAGGACTCTACACTTGCCCTTGTTATATTTCATTAAATTTCTCCCAGCCCAACTCTCCAGCCTGTCTAGGTCCCTCTGAATGGCTGCGCAGCCTTCCGTTGTGTCAGCCACTCCTCCCAGTTTTGTGTCATCAGCGAACTTGCTGACAGTGCACTCTATTCCCTCATCCAAGTCATTAATGAATATATTGAATAGTGCTGGTCCCAGTACCGATCCTTGAGGGACTCCGCTAGACACAGGCCTCCAACTGGACTCTGTCCCACTGACCACCACTCTCTGGCTTCTTTCCTTCAGCCAGTTCACAATCCACCTCACTACCCGATCATCCAGACCACACTTCCTCAGCTTAGCTGCGAGGATGCTGTGGGAGACCGTGTCAAACGCTTTACTGAAATCGAGATAGACCACATCCACAGCTTTACCATCATCTATCCACCGGGTTACGTCCTCATAAAAGGCTATCAAGTTGGTTAAGCATGACTTCCCCTTGGTGAAGCCATGCTGAGTGCCCCTAATGATCCCCCTATCCTTGATGTGCCTAGAGACAGCACCAAGGACAAGTTGTTCCATCACCTTTCCGGGGATGGAGGTGAGGCTGACCGGTCTATAGTTACCCGGGTCCTCCTTCTTGTAAGCTATTTAATATAAAAGAATAATACGGTTAGAATTTAATACACCTTTAAAAACACACTGCATATCACTTTGAGGCTTTGATCCAGTGCTGAGTTCTGTACTCACCAGAAATCGTCTGAGATGGGACTGCTACCAGTGTGAGAACCTCTCATTTTATCTTTCACAGTCTCTTGTGTTAAACTGCGGGGCAGCACCTTTGTGTTCAAACATAGTGTCCTGGGTCTGTTGTTACTGAATTTGGCAGTCTGTATCTGATGCATTGGATCATTTGGACTGAGTCTGTATTTCACACTAGCACAGTTAAGAAGGCCCTTTCCTTTTGTTTTCATGTATTTGTACTTTCCAGGAACTTTTCCAGTCCATTTCTATCAGAAGAGTGGGCCATTCCATTCAAATTCTGTTGAAATAGGTAATGGTTTGTACTGAATTTTAAATTTCAAGGAGCGAAGGGAGATGCTCCCATTTGATGAGGATGCACTTCACCAGAGCAGCTCACTGAGTGTTCTGCTGTTTAGCTTCCTGACCTGGTGAGGGAGTCGAGAGAAACTGTCTCAAACGATTATTAAAATTATTATGATTCATGGAAAAAAAAATAGGCAGATCATGACAAACACAGAAAAGGTATTCAGAGGTCATTAGGCCAGCCGTCATTGCCAGTTAGGGTTTGCGTATTCTGCAGAACTTCAGTGTGAGAAAGGACATCTGCTTTGTAACATGAACTGACAAGCTGTGAGTGGCTCATCAGGCTTCTGGAGTGGGACTCAGCTGAAACACCCCAAGTGTGATTCAGCTTGAAGCTCAAGACCCCTAAATGTAGGCGGCTACTAGCAGTATGCTAGTTCCCATCCTGGTGAATCTAATCCACACAATAAATGTTAGAGACTGATTTGGCAGCATGTATAATGCAAATAAGAATGGACAAAATCAACGCCCATATAACATATATCCATTTTCACTTGTATTCTAGATTGCTGATGACAGTCTGAAAACACATTCCAGAGATACTGATATGCAAGCAAAGCTGATTTTATTTTTACATGCATGCCTCCTAAGCTTTATATGTTTCCTTATATCCTCTTTTGCTACACAGATGTGTTTACATAACAGCTATACAAACATAATATACGCATTTCCTACTGCCACCCCAACTGATACCAAAAAAGCCACTCTTACTTCTGGAACAGATGTGCCTAATGGCCGCACCACAGCTTTGAAGATAAAACTGGGGGTAGAGGGGGAGTGTGAAGGAGGAGTTCAGGAACGGGATATTGCCTTCAGGAAGTGAAGGCAACTCATTCACAAGTACAGTATGCTGCCACTGCTAATCCTATTCGCAGGCTAAAACTCAGGACACAAAAAATTATTTTAACTTAAAAAACAAGAGAGGGAGCTGGGAAGACCAAATATATTCATTTGTACTGTTGTCCCTGAAACAAAAACTTAAGTGCAGATAGCCACATTTTGCAAAGTCAGCCTTTCTTCTTTCAACATTTGCACACAGTTTCCTTTTTCTTTCCTTACATATTGAAACTGGTATATTAATTAGCACAAGTTATGAGGAGGAAAATAATTTTTGAAAACAGTTATTACTGATTATTTTAAAGGAAAGGGAATTTGCACTGACTTGTTTGCAGACCCCACATTTAAATTTATGAGGCACATTTCTCCCTGCTTTCCATGTCTATCTGGTGCTTTTACTTTCTGTCGTCTTCTTAAGCTCTATTAATTTTCTCAGTATCAGTCAAATGCAGCATATAATCCTGTTTTTTTCTTCAATAGAAAATTAATATTACTGTTTCACTACCTTAATCTTAGCAAGTTGAACCTGCACAAGCACAAGCACAGCTAAACCAAAACAAGTTGGATGAAAGTTTCAAACTGAGACCATTGGTCCAAATCTGCCACTTCAGATCATGCTTAATACCAAAGAGCAAGTTTATAGTTTTGTTCGTAACCGGCTCCGAATTCTCTCAGAACAGGTGATGGTAAAACTCTGAAGGAATTTTGTCCGGAACAAGAACGGCTCCTCAGTCATCCATTTCTAACGTTGAGGCAGCTGATTTACTTTCCATCTACAGTGAGCAACATACAGTCATCCTCTTGCTCTTTGTTTCTATAACACCATTTTTATTATGTTGCAAAGCTCATAGCAAGAAAAATATCTGCTCAGGTATTTTGCTGCAAATCTATCTTCTTGGGTTTAGGCAACACTAAGCTCATAGCAAGAAAAATATCTGCTCAGGTATTTTGCTGCAAATCTATCTTCTTGGGTTTAGGCAACACTAAAAAACACTGTTAAGATTTGAATATCAGGCAACAAGGAAATTCATGCATGTGGGTATTTGGAAAGAGAAAGGGACATTATACTTCAGCTGAAGACAGCTGCCTTAGTGCAAAATAGCTTCAGAACTCTTAAGTAGAGCTTACTTTTCTGAAATAGGTACAAATGGCATTTACAAATCCTGAAATGCTCCAGATTTCATATTACTGTTCAGCTGCGATGTAGGTATATTTTCCACAATTCAAAGGTATATGTATTACTGCATATGTACTCATATTGTTGAAGATGATTACACAGCAATGTATTTAAAATTTACTTTTATTCTCCACATGATAGTCAGATATTTGGTTATCTAGGGTACCAGAAAGATTGACTGCTCTGTCGTGATTTCCCTTGACAGCAAGCTGTAGTCTCAGTAAATCTGTAAATTTAAGTATTGCATATTATTGGTGAATGTTCATTTCTCGTATTCACCACAGAAATGGCTTTCATAGAGTGTGTCACTGAGGTAGTTACAAAAAACGTTATGAGTGGCTTGCTGATGTTTTAGGGAAGTTTCACATAGGGAACAAGACACGGTTGCTTTGCAGGAGCTGATTTCTGTGTCTCTCACAGGTACACAATATTGTAACATTACCACTTTATTTAGCAGCTTATCAGACTCAAGAATTAACTGGAAAAGCTCACACTGGTGTTTGTCATCCAGCTTAGTTAC
This sequence comes from Nyctibius grandis, assembly GCF_013368605.1. Classification (NCBI taxonomy): domain Eukaryota; kingdom Metazoa; phylum Chordata; class Aves; order Nyctibiiformes; family Nyctibiidae; genus Nyctibius; species Nyctibius grandis. The sequence goes on from NC_090662.1 coordinate 36,148,420, forward strand.
CCGATGGCTATTTAGCTCAACCAAGTTGAGACACGAGTGAGACAGTAAAGCAAGAGTAAAAGCTTACAAAAATTGGAGAAACTCAGAGACAAAATAGAAGAACCTTTATTTTTGAGCAGCTTTTTTTTAAATCAGCATTTTCAGCAGTCGTGAATAGCTAATCAACAGGTCACAGTGAGTTACAAAGAAGAGGAGCCTCACAGTGTCACTGAGATATGTGAGACCTCACATTTGCCTGATGGCAAAACTAGTGGACTTGCTCCTAGGACATCCTGGGTGTGCACAGAGGCTGTGCTTAGTGATGACTGCTGCACCTCTGGCATGGATGAAGTTGTTTCACCTTGCTCCTCTTTGACTCTCATGAGTAGCTAAAACTTAAAGGGTAGCTGTAAGAAAGAACAGTTCTTGCCCTCAGTGAGAAATGATGATTAGCGTTCCTAGTCACTACACATCTCAAGACATGAGACCTTCTAGTGTCTGTCCTTTCTTGTGCACTGGTTTGTTTTCAAACACAATTTGTTCCTAATGTAACGGGAAGAATGGATAGCCATTAATTCTTCACAATGCTACCAATGTTTGTCCTAGCAAGGAACTAGCAATGGACACTAAGGACTGGGGCAGTATTGTGCTAGGTGATCACAGAATCACAGAATCAATCAAGTTGGAAAAGACCTCTGGGATCATCGAGTCCAACCATAGCCCTGACACCACCATGGCAACTAGACCATGGCACTAAGTGCCATGTCCAGTCTTTTCTTAAACACAGCCAGAGATGATGACTCCACCACCTCCCTGGGCAGCCCGTTCCAATGTCTCATGGCCCTTTCTGAGAAGAAATGCTTTCTAATGTCCAACCTGAACCTCCCCTGGTGAAGCTTGAGGCTGTGTCCTCTTGTCTTATCGCTAGTTGCCCGGGAGAAGAGGCCGACTCCCACTCCGCTACAACCTCCCTTCAGGTAGTTGTAGACTGCAATAAGGTCACCTCTGAGCCTCCTCTTCTCCAGGCTAAACAACCCCAGCTCCCTCAGCCGTTCCTCATAGGTCAGACCCTCCAGACCCTTCACCAGCTTGGTCGCCCTCCTCTGGACTCGCTCCAACACCTCAACATCTTTCTTGAAGTGCGGGGCCCAGAACTGGACACAGTATTCAAGGTACGGCCTCACCAGTGCCGAGTAGAGAGGGACGATCACTTCCCTAGACCAGCTGGCTACACTGTTCCTAACAGAGGCCAGGATGCCATTGGCCTTCTTGGCCACCTGGGCTCATGTTTAGGCGGCTGTCGATCAGCACCCCCAGGTCTCTTTCCACCGGGCCGCTTTCTAACCACTCTTCCCCCAGCCTGTAGTGCTGCATGGGGTTGTTGTGGTCGAAGTGTAAGACCCGGCACTCGTTCTTGTTGAACTTCATACCATTGGTCTCGGCCCATCTATCTAACCTGTCCAGATCCCTCTATAGGGCCTTCCTACCCTCCAGCAGATCGACACTCCCACCCAGCTTGGTGTCATCTGCAAATTTGTGGAGGGTGCACTCAATCCCTACGTCTAGATCATCTATAAAGATATTGAACAGCACCGGCCCCAGAACTGAGCCCTGGGGAACACCACTAGTGACCGGCCGCCAGTTGGACTTTGCCCCATTCACCACCACTCTCTGGGCTCGGCCATCCAGCCAGTTTTTAACCCATCGAAGAGTCCACCCATCCAAGCCCCGGGCAGCCAGTTTGTCTAGGAGGATGCTGTGGGAGACAGTGTCGAATGCCTTACTGAAGTCTAGATAGACTACATCCACAGCCCTGCCCTCATCTACTAGGCGGGTCACTTTGTCATAGAAGGAGATCAGGTTGGTCAGGCAGGACCTGCCTTTCATGAATCCATGTTGGCTGGCCCCGATGCCCCGATTGTCCTGCATGTGCCATGTAATGGCACTCAGGATGATCTGTTCCATCACCTTGCCTGGTACCGAGGTCAGGCTGACAGGCCTATAGTTCCCTGGATCATCCTTCCAACCTTCTTGTAGATGGGCGTTACATTTGCTAATTTTATGCTCAAAGACAACCAAAATACAACTCCAGTCCTAGAGCATTCCACTTCTAAAGAATAGCCAAGAGTTATGGCTGGTTAGACAGGCAGGTATAAGCAATAGTGACTTCATTGGTCAGGATGACAGGTAATCCAGTATACCTAATGCATGACATCCTCATGTTTTCTCATAGCAAAGAAGAATTATAAAGGAGAATGAGAAAGGGCAAAGCTCTGCAGCTGATAGGGAACTGCACAGGGGAAAGTTTCTTTAAATAGAGAGAAGATTCATAGCCTGAATTTATAGACTGATTGAAGGAGCAGCTGTCATATAGACAGCCTGTACTTGGGGTAGTGAAAGATCTGAAGGGACTTCAATATGAAAGGAAATGACCTGTATTTTATTTGATCAAAGAAAAGAGTGATATGTTCAAAGAAACAGACTAGGAGAATGGTCTTTGCAGCAGCATTTCTGTATCAATGGAGAACAACTGCACTTGTGAAGTCCAGAGGGAAAGATGCTGATGTAACTGAACAGCAGATGATGAGGGCCTCGATAAAAATTTTAGCTGTGGTGTTTGATAGGAATTGTCATATCTGTGATATGTTATGCAGAACAGATCTGCGGTATCAAGGCACTACCAGGTTGTGTGGAGTGAATAGAAGATGATAGCCAAGCTATAGTCACAGGAGAGAGAGAGGGAGTGCCATCTATCACAAATCAGGCATCTGCCAGTGAGTATAGGCATGGATACGGGCCTTTCAGTGAAAAGCAAGCATTTCTTATTTTAGGTGGTCTGAAATTTTGAGATTACTTTGAGCTTGCTGTGGAAAAGCTAAATACCAATTCAGACATTTCAGTAACAAGGGTCACTGTTTTGAGGACATGTGCATGCACAGCTTTGTCTAGGCTCAAAATGCATTAATGTATAAATTCAAACTGTGGAGACCCAGGGCTTGTTTGGGACCTGGGTGGCCTGGGAATTGTTGCCTTTAAATAAGCAGAAATGGAAAACAGATTAAAGGATTCTGTAATGATTTTTTAATGGAAGGGGACATTCAAGACCGAGCACACACATAAGAAGAGGCTGTATTGCTGCTTTAACTCTCAAGGAGGGAGCTATTGCTGTCTTATTATCATTTTCTCAAATAAGGGAGAAAATGAACAAGACTTGCAGTGGGGGTTCTAGAGAAAGGCCAGGAGCTTGAAGAAGCTAAGCAAAGGCTGAGGAGGAGAAGAGCATAAAGATGATGGAGAACGACAGCAAGGTTGTGTGTATGTCCATGACTTTACATTGCCATATAGTGCAGGGGTAGCCTTTCTATACCCGTATCTGGTCCTGGAAGCTATCTTCAGTCTTCTGTCTCAGCAGCTTGGAGCTCAACTGAAGCAGTTACTCCACTGTTACAGTGGATTTTCCATATTTTGAAGTCTTTAAATCAAGACTAAGAGATAAAAGGTGTTAATGTGTCTGCCACAGTTCCTGATGGGGTTTTGTGATTGTTATTGCCAATTACAATCCAAGCAGGTGAAGCCGAAACAGATCAAATAAAACTTTCTGGACTTGAAAACTATGAATAGATTAGCACTGATAGTACCAGCATGAAGCAGAAGGTTTTTTGAAGAATAGTGTGTCATCTTTCACTGTGGGAGCTAAGTAGCCCCACTGAAGCCATACAAGTATACAGGTGGTAATGTTAACAGTAGATGTATATTTTTGTTCAGTAAGGGCTAAAAACCACAATGTTTGTCAAACTTTATTTGTTTAAATAAGGTATTGGCAAACAGAAGGCCAGAAACTGGGCGGTAGATTTGATCTCACAGGCATGAAAGTGAGTTCCAGTCATGGCTGCTGACTTCCCTTCTTATGCACGTTTGAATGAAATATTAAAATGATGTTTGTACTTTAGCAGCTCATAGCTGCAGAGATCTCAGCTGCAGAGATTACTGGAAGTTGCAGCACTGCAATTAAGTTAGAGGTATCCACAGAGGAGTTGGGCCTTTGTCACTGAATTCCAGCTGTTCATTTCTTACTTTAAACACTTGCAAAAACATATAGTCATCACCTCTCATTAAATTTCCTCTAGCTGCCTGTCTGTCTGCCACGTTCTGAGAGCTGAAACAAAGCTATCTAAGAAATGCAAAGATACCTGAAGACACACAGTCTTCTACCTCATAAGTTAAAAGGATTTTAATAAATTAAATAAAAATTGCTATAGGCAGTTTCTAGAACAAGCACACATATACTCATTCATATATGCATTTTCTCAGTTCCTTCCCTCTGTATTTGTTTGTTTATTATTCCGAGGGGTTTAAAGTACAAATGTATTCCTAATATTAAATATAGCATGTATCATCACTACTTAAAGCAGAAATATCCAGTGTGCATTTGTCTTCTTTCATGATTATATCTGAACAGTGTTTATATTATTTTTAGTGTTATTTCATATTTACTATGTACCAATAAAGAGAGATGAAAGTGTGGCACATTTGTTTCCCATTAATCGTTACTGGTTTATAATCCTGGTCCCACCTTCTCTGTGGCAGTTTTCCCTGGGTGGAAAGGGGCTGGTGGCTGAGGGATGTGGGGTCGTGTGTGCATGAAGCATGGGATGTGGTCTGTCGAGGGCTAGCATCCCCCCTCCCAGACAGCTTATGATCCTTGCTGAATCCTGCCAGTACCTGGTCCTGGTCCTGTGGAGTTGGGAGGCATGGCCCAGAGCCTGCAATTAAAACCACCAAGAAGCAAGTAGCAATCCTGCAGCCAGCAGGGGTGCGGGGTGTTGCCAATGTGCCAGCAGCCAGCCAGGAGCCCCAGGGCAGCTGCGTGTCCTGGCTCGGGGTCAGGACAGGGCTTCCCCAGGCACCTCCTTCACTTTTCCTCAGGTGATGGCAGAGAAGGGCCAGATCATATCAGAAAGTTTGGCTTTGGTGCTCAGTTACCATTACTAAAAAAATCTTTTCTTAAAGAGGTACCAAATCAGTGCTGCCTGCTCCACTGTAGGGTCCGGCATTGCAGCAGAGAGTGTGTGCATTTGTTTGGGGCACAGAACTAGAAGCAAAGGGAAGAAAACAAAAATACCATGATCTCTTCTTTTGCAGCATCCAGTGTTGTCTGTGCTTCTGGGTTTAATGAGGTAGCTGATGGAAATCAGAGGTGCTCCCTTTGCCCATTGCAACACTAGGATGAACCCCTCGGTGATCTTAAATTCATCCTCTGGCTGCCCTTTCCTCATGACTAGAGTGAAATGAGGCAATAACCTCATTTGATTTGCACATCCCACAAAACTTGCCAGTGAGGTTAGAGACCTCTGCGCAGCTGATTTAAGCCTGCTGGTTCTGGGTTGGTTTCTTCCTCATAAACTGCGTAGGCGTGTGCTGCACGCGTGTGCTGCTGAAGTAGATGAATATTCTAAATTTACTGCTGATGGATTTAAAGGAGAAACAATCTGTTCATGCAGTATGAGCGATACAAATATGAGCTAACAGTATGGTTGTATGGCTTTATTTTTCAAACTCAGCAAGTAGAGATACATTCTAAATATGGTATTTTGGGCCCAGTTCCTAATGAGATCCCAGATATGGCAGAGTACAGGCACCTCATCAATAAGGGCTAAAGCTGCTCAAGTGAACTTTGCATAATTATGAGCTGAGAACTTAAAGAACGTAGTGTATGTCACTTGTGTCCCGGAGGTGAGCACAGACTGAGAGCACAGACTGATATCAGAGACCATGGAGAGAAAATACCGTGTATGAAAGCACGGTGCAGACCTGCGCTGTGTTCCAGAGAGGGAAGCGGTTAGATTTATGGGCTTGTACATTTGCACCATTAGTATACCTATTAAAACATGAGGTAAATTATTCCTACTAGGCACCTTGAATTTCATGGAAAAATGGTTTTCTGGATACTGCTGAAATTAAGTTGTCTTTTGCTTGTTAGTAAGGAAAAAAAATGGCAACAGAGTCAGAAGATTTTGGACAACACTTTCTTAGAATCTAGATAGCAAAATGACCACTTTATTGGGTTCGGATTTGGCAACCTGATATTGGCAGTAGCCCGAAAAGTTAATATTCATCTTCTCTTCTCCTGCACAAAAATAATACTACAGCTATGTGTCCGCAAGTGGTAATGTCACTACACGGACAGTAAACGCTCACACTTACCAAAGCTGTGAGCCAAGTGAAGCCCCGAAAGCTATTTAATCACCTAAATTGAAGCTTCATTTTCCTAAGTGCTGTGGCTGTAGCGACTTTCATGGAAGTCAGTAGGTTTAACTCATTATTTTAGTTTCCTTTTTTTAATATTGCTTTCAAATACATTTTATTGTGTTTGTTTTATTTTGTTGTTGTTTTTTTTTTTTACTTTATTTCTGTATTTCCAGTGGGACTGTTCTTAAATAACAGATTTTATGATCATACTGATAAATGTGTTACATTCAGAACATTATTTACAGGCAAAGAAGAAACAACTTATACATAAAGCCAAGAATTTATTAGTATCGTTTAAATTTTAACAGTGTAATCCAAGAATCATTATTAGTTGAGATATAATTATTACATAAAATATTACTTCTGTGTAGAAAAAAGTTTCAGTAATAATAATAATTAATAATGTCAAGATTGTTATACATGCACTTCTTAGCTTATACCACTTTTTGTGGTGTTTAGTCCACCCTCACTCTGCTCCTGCGGGTCCTGAAATGGGCAGTTTCAGTCAGGTGGGGGTAGGTGGGGACATTACAGCATCTCATTGGCATCTGGAGTCCTTTGCTGGGCAGGATATGATGTGCATTGTGATGGTTTCTTTTTCCTCACTCTAGGATCTGCCTGGGGACATTTTTATGTTTGCTAACACACTTTTAGACCTTGCCGTTTCTTCACTGATCTGAAGGTCCACGTTACAGCCAGGTTTAGTGTACACAGTGCCTTTGACATATTTTTAGATAATTCTTTGTTCTCGTTCTTACCCCTAAAAGCAGTTTTGTCCAGCTCCAGACCTGCATTTCTTTAGCTGAGCACTGGTGAGTTGTTTATAGCTGTGAGGTCTCCAGTGCCAGCCTGTGCCCATCTCTCTCTAGCAACAGCAATACCATATTACGGGGCTACAAGTTAACACAGGTCATGATACAATTCGGGCGTGCTTCATACAGTATGGGGTATATATGTAGAAATGTGAAATAATGTACACGTGAAAGGTAGCCGTAGTTTGCAGTATCAAGGATGTCTTTTTCTAATGGGCTCTCCACTCACCTGTCTGTTATAATATAAACAGTAGCACACTGGTGAGGCTGAGTCTCTCTGACTTGCTTCTGTTTTATGAAATATTTTCCAGTCTCAGTAGTCATTTGCTGAGACAAATAGTACAGTAAATTGAACATCTGACAGAGCTGGCATTCTAGTTACTCATTATCAGGTAATATTCATACAGATCAGAAAAAATGCTGAACTTTTAAATAAAATTCAGATGCAAAGACACAGTCCAATACAAAATTCTGTATGGTGGAATTTCATCTGTAAATCAGCAGAAGGCACAGTAGGAGCACTGGGGCAAGGCAAGAGCAGGAGGCTGGATTTATAGTCCCATGTTTACTTATTTCTAATGCAGAGTCCACAGCTCTCCATTTGTTTACCTTCAGGAATACGTTATGTATTTCTTCCTATTTATTACTGGGTGAGAGTATGTATGACTTAACATGAGACACCAGTCCAGAGCTGTATATTAGATACTGTGAACTGAGAGCGTACACCCATAAAATTTTTATCTTCGGGCACTTTTTGAATGTCTACTGCCTGCGAGGGGATGGTTGCAGGTGCAGTATAAGGGATTGGCAGGTATTACCATACCTCGTGACCAGGAGTGCATGCATTGCATTAGTGATAAGGCAAAAGAAGAGCATCTCTTATCTTCTGCATCTGTAAATTGGCACTTTCTGCATCACTGTGAACATTGAGAACCAGGTACAGAGGGTCAGGTTTTCGCCTTGCTTGTACTCCTGTTAATCCATTTAACTCAGTATCACAAAGAGTTAGCACAAATCAGCTGCTGTTAGTGTTTGGGCCATGCTATTCCCCACTGATAAAACTCCTCCATTTCCCTTCCACTGCAGAAAATGTTGGAGCACTTAGCAATTCTTGGAAATTAAGTTATATATAGTGATTTATCTTTCAGAGATGATTTTTAGTTTTGAATATTTTTTTTCATTACCCTGGTAGGAAACTTTCCAGCCTTATAAAACTGAAAAAGAAAACGGAATTCATTCTCTTGGGGAGATGGCTGCACTGGAATGGTTTTCATGTGAAGGAAGCACAAGTCACTTACAGAGCTCCTCACATTTCAGAATCCTTTATCTTACTTTTAGTAATTCAGGTGCTTGTTGCACTAACTTGTGGGGTAGAAACCCGGGAGTATGCATGGGAACAGGGCCAATATGTTTTTAACAGCAGATCACCAACAGTTCGCAGTGCACAGAGTGGTAATTGTACTGATCCTAGCACTATTGCTAGACTTTCAGTTTTAGCTGTAACGAGCCATGCTAATATATCCATTTTCAAATGACTGATGGTGGGTGCAGATAACCAAGCAAAAAATTCCTTTAAATGCAGCTCCTCCTCAACTGGGTTACCACATGCTATGAAAATAAGCATAATGATAGGTAAGAAATTCCACATGTCCAGCATTTCCTTGTCAGCTGAAATACAGCAGTGGAGAAAAATGTGCCTAGATTGATTCAGGCAGATTATGCCGAAGGGCCTGCGCTTGCAGGGAGTGTTTATTTAGACGTATTATGGCCAAATACAGAAAATACCCTGTAAGTTGAACACGTAGAATACAGATATATGAAAAGTTTGAAAGGGTCAGGCCTTCTTTGCCAATTTCTTACCTTTAAACTGTTTGCCAAATTAGTAACAGAAGTTGTAACTAGTATTGCAAGATTGCTAAGTAGGTATTCATATTCTTAGACTATTTTGTACTATCAGCTGGTACAGTGGGTTCAATATTGTCATTCTCAAGTGAACTTGAGAAACCTATAATTACAGAATCACAGAATCACAGAATCAATCAGGTTGGAAGACCTCTGGGATCATCGAGTCCAACCTTTGACCTAACACCACTGTGTCAACCAGACCATGGCACTAAGTGCCACATCTAGTCTTCTCTTAAACACCTCCAGGGATGGTGACTCAATCACCTCCCTGGGCAGCCCATTCCAATACCTAATAACCTTTTCTGTGAAGAAATTTTTCCTAATGTCCAACCTGAACATCCCCTGGTGCAGCTTGAGGCTATGTCCTCTAGTCCTGTTGTTAGTTGCAAGTGAGAAGAGGCTGACCCCCACCCTGCTACAACCTGCTTTCAGCTAGTTGTAGAGAGCGATAAGGTCTCCCCTCAGCCTCCTTTTCTCCAGGCTAAACAATCCCAGTTCCCCCAGCTGCTCCTCATAGGACATACCCTCCAGACCCTTCACCAGCTCTCTTGCCCTCTTCTGGACTCCCTCCAGCACCTCAATGTCTTTCTTGAAGTGAGGGGCCCAGAAATGGACACAGTATTGGAGGTGTGGCCTCACCAGTGCTGAGTACAGGGGGACGATTGCTTCCCTAGTCCTGCTGGCCACACTATTTCTGATACAAGACAGGATGCTGTTGGCCTTCTTGCACACCTGGGCACACTTTTGGCTCACGTTCAGCCGGCTGTGCATCAATACCCCCAGGTCCTTTTCCACCGGGCTGCTTTCTAACCACTCTTCCCCCAGCCTGTAGTGCTATATGGGGTTGTTGTGGCCAAAGTGTAGGACCCAGCACTTGGCCTTATTGAACTTCATACCATTGGTCTCAGCCCATCTATCTAACCTGTCCAGATCCCTCTACAGAGCCTTCCTACCCTCCAGCAGATCAACACTCCCACCCAACTTAGTGTCGTCCGCAAATTTACTGAGGGTGCACTCAATACCCTCATCCAGATCATCAATAAAGATATTAAACAGGACTGGGCCCAGTACTGAGCCCTGGGGGACATCACTAGTGAGTGGATGCCAACTGGATGCAGTACCATTCACCACCACTCTCTGGTGAAGAGTGCACCTGTCCAAGCCGTGGGCTGCCAGCTTATCCAGGAGAATGCCATGGGAGACAGTATCAAAAGTTTTGCTGAAGTCCAAGTATACTACATCCACAGCCTTCCCCTCATCCACTAGGCGTGTCACCTGGTCATAAAAAGAGATCAGGTTGGTCAGGCAGGACCTGCCTTTCCTAAACCCATGCTGACTGGGCCTGATCCCCTGGTTGTCCTCTATGTGCTGTGTAATTGCACTCAAGATGATTTGTTCCATGACGTTGCTGGGCACTGAAGTCAGGCTGACAGGCCTGTAGTTCCCAGGATCCTCCTTCCGGCCCTTCTTGTGGATGGCCAGCCTCCTGTCATCTGGGACCTCCCCGGTTAGCTGATAATGACTGATAATGACTGATAATAAATAATGGAGAGCGCCTTAGCAAGCTCTTCCGCCAGCTCCCTCAGTACCCATGGGTGGATACTGTCCAGTCCCATAGACTTGTGAGCATCCAAGTGGCACAGCAAGTTGCTAACTACTTCCTCCTGAAATACACGGGGTCTATTCTGCTCCCCGTCCCTGTGTACTGGCTCAGGGGGGCAGTTCCCTTGAGGATCACCGGTCTTACTGTGAAAGACTGAGGCAAAAAAGGTATTAAGCACCTCAGCCTTTTCCTCATCCCTGGTAACAATGTTCCCGCCTGCATCCAATAAGGAATGGAGATATTCCCTTGATCTCCTTTTTTTGTTTTTGTATTTATAAAAACACTTTTTATTATCTTTTACTGCAGTGGCTAGATTGAGTTCTAGATGAGCTTTTGCTTTTCTAATTTTCCTTCTACATGACCTAACAACATCCTTGTACTCTTCCTGAGTTGCCTGCCCCTTTTTCCAAAGATCATAAACCTTCTTTTTTTCCCTAAGTTCCTGTGAAAGCTCCCTGTTCAACCAAGCTGGAATTCTTCCCCCATGGCTCGTCTTTCGGCTCATGGGGATGAGCTACTCCTGTGCCTTTAAGATTTCTTTCTTAAAGTATGTCCAGCTTTCCTGGACCCCTTTGTTATCAAGAACTCTTTCCCATGGGACTCTCTGAACCAGTGTCCTAAACAGGCCAAAGTCCTCCCTCCGGAAGTCCAAGGTAGAGGTTTTGTTGACCCCCTTCCTTCTTTCCCCAAGAATCGAAAACTATGATTTCGTGGTCACTGTGCCCAAGATGTCCTCCAACCACCACATCTCCTACCAGACCTCTGTTCGTAAACAGCAGGTCTAGTGGGGCACCTACCCTGGTGGGCTCACTAACCAGTTGCATTAGGAAGTTATCTTCCACACACTCCAAGAACCTCCTAGACTGCCTCCTTTCTGGTTTGGTTTCTCCCCCATCTCTGGCATTCTACCCCTAGGCTCATTTCCAGCAAGCCTGGTCTTATCCCCCTCCCCCTTCAAGCCTAGTTTAAAGCCCTCTCAATTAGCCCTGCCACTTACAGGTTAGAATCCTTTTGTCCCTATTAGACAGGTGAACCACGTCTGTCTCAAGCAGGCCTGGTGCCGTATAACCCACCCATGATTGAAAAAGCCAAAATTCCACCAATGGCACCAGTCTTTAAGCCATGTGTTGATCAGGTGGGTTCTACTGTTCCTTTCACCATTCTTTCCTGCTACAAGAGGAATCGAGGAAAACACTGCCTGTGCTCCTGACCCTTCAACCAGTCGCCCCAGTGCTTTGAAATCCTTCTTCATTGCCCTAGGGCTTCTCTCATCAGCCTCATCACTGCCAACCTGAACAACCAGCAATGAGTAACAATCAGATGGTTGAATTAGTGTAGGGATCCTCCTGGTAATATCCCTTACCCGGGCCCCAGGGAGGCAGCAGACCTCCCTGTGAGATGGGTCTGGTCAGCATACGGGGTCCTCAGTATAGAGTCCCCCACTACAATCACCCTTCTTTCTTTTTTAACACCCGTAGTTCTGATCTGTCTGGTTGACTGACTTATTCTAGGCAAGCCCCCAGATGGACCTTCTTCTCCACTATCATCTGCCTGACCCTCAAGTTCCAGAGCCACATACCTATTCTGTAAGGGCACTTGGGAAGGTGAGGGGACCCGAGGGGGGATTTTCCTATCCCCCCAATCAGGGACCTGTTTCCACTCCCCCCTCATCCTTTGGGTCCCCTCCTTCCTGATGCCAAGAGGACTGGGGCTCCTCTGACTCTTGCTGAGTTTCCATCTGCTGCATTTCTCTCAGGGATGGAAGGGTGTGACTCCACCAGCCAATTTCTCTTTTGTACTCCCTGATACTCCGCAGCCTCTCTACTTCTTCTTTAAGCTCTGCCACCAGGCTGAGCAGATCATCTATCTGTTCACACCGCACACAGGTGTCGTCTCTGCTAGCTCTTGATACTAATGCCAGGTTCAAGCACTCCCTGCAGCCTGAGACCTGGACAGCTGTATGCTTTTTGGGGAGCTCCGTCTGGGTCCTGCTAGCCATAGAGCTGAAGTAAAAACCATAGTTTAATAGCTAATGTAAACAAAGTATTCTATTTCAAGTGGTTCAGTCAAATGTAAAGTAAGAAAATCCAATAATCGGAGGCTTAAAAATAGAACCTTTCTCTTTTATTAATTTAAGCATTTTAAAGGGCAAAAATATACCGTGAAAGATTTTATTTAGTCTCTTACTTTTCTTTTTTTTAATAGGACTGGGAGTTTCCACATTTTATGGGTGATGTTGAAGTGAATCTTCCAGGCTTGCCATCTGCACACATGCAGTTCAAAGTACCTTATTTCCAAAAGATCTTCAAAGAGGAATATCACATACATATAACAGGTATGTAATCTTACAGATTGTGTAAATCACAGTCACAGTCACAGTCATATAGTGAGCTGATTCTGTGTAATAAATGTATGCTAACATGTTCTTAACCACATATTTTTTTTGTATGTGTGTCCCAGATTACTATTTTTCTGTCTGTTTATCTGTCCATATCTATATCATCCATATATAAACATCTCAGGGGAACAAGGAATCTGTTTCTTACAAATCAGAGAGACCTGCTGTTTTTCATGGATTTCAGCAACTTCTTGTGACACTAAGTAATACCTAATGTAGCTTCAGAGATCTTTTATCTAAGATTACTCTCCAGGGGAATTAGTGGCTTATTTCATTCTGAAATCTCTTATGCTTTCAGATGCCTTTGCTATGATTTATGCTAATATCTTTTTATAACTTCAGTCATTCTCATCTGGCAAAGGCCACTCACAACCATACTTCCATCAGTCATCTAACCAGAAGCAGACAGTTAAATAACCTCAAATAAAATAGAATTGCAGTTATTCAAATGGATGGTATATATAGATAAAAAGTACCTGATCCTTTCATACTGTGAGACAGTATTTTAATAACAGTAGGGAATGAAAAAGAGAAGGAGGTTAAATAGGGATAAATATTTTGGTTTTACCTTCAAGCTATGCAGAAGGAGCATAGCTCCTCTCTCTACATTGGGAAGAGTTGGATAATAATGGATAGAAAAAGAATGCAGGTGTGAATTTGCAGGGGTCTTTAACTGCTGATATAAACAATCACAGCACATGATACTGTACAGGAATAAGATAGATGAAGGCATCCAGTGACACAGCCATCTGAAACTCCTGCAAAGCAGGGACAAATGTATCATTCAGAGATCATACAAGGATAAGACCAAGAGCTAGCAGGTGAGTCACAAGCTCACCAGGCAGCAAAAGCCAAGGGAAGAAAATGTGCCGAGAGGGAAAGAATGATGAACACAGGAGTCAGCTGAGATAGGCTGAATGAGGCCACAGAAAAGGCATTTTCAGCAGAGAAGGTAGTGAGTGATCCGATTAAAAACCAGAAAAGAAGAGAAAATGAGTGCACAAATGGTCTGCTGGTTATTGAGTGAGGGAAGGCAAATGGGCCAGTAGGAAGTACAGATGGAGGGGGATGGAAAGTTTTTCAAAATTGGATGTAAGTGCTCTGCTGGAATACTGAGAGACAATAGACAGCCAGCAAGAAGAAAGAAGGGCTGGGGCACATATGAGCGAGACCGTTTGAGACACTAGAGGTTTATGGAACAGAATGAAGTAAATGATCTCATGGTCAGTGACTAGAAGGTGTAGGGTGAGAGAAGATGGGATGTGTACATGATGAACACATTTTTCTCTCCCAAGTGAGCAAAAAGGGAAAGGAGAGGGGAAAAAAAAAAGAGTATAAGTATCAAATATTTGATGTGACTTATAGGCATGCTATTCAGGGATAGTGAAAAAGATTTTTTTTCTACTTCTCAAGACTAGAGCATGAATTTGGAAGGACTCAGTCCCACAAGGCTTCCAGATGCCCTGCAGTTATTCCGTATTTAAGGAGAAGTAGTGGAATGGGTGCACAGAGGAGCATGAACAACTGGGGCATGGTAGGGTGGGCTGCACCATCAGGTACAAAAACTTAGGATATAATTAATGCAGATTAAAAACAATGGGTGGTAGAAGAGGGACTGAAGAGTAAAGAACAGTTTTGCATTGTAGAAGAGACAAGGATATTAATGATCATCAGGGAAGAGCAAAGAATAAGCAATGACAAAGAACATAAATTAGGGATCAGAAATAGAACTGCTAGCAGTGCTGCTGTTTGAAAACAGACCAACCAAGAGAAAACAATATTTATGCATTGTAGTCTTCTGCAGAAAGGACTGGAGGCCTTTCTGATTTTCTGGCGAGAAGGCATTCTTTTAATGAGGATGAGCTAATGAATAGGGGCTGAGGAATATTTTTCCCTGCTCAGCATTAACAAGATGCATTTATTAGATTCACTAGACAAATCAATCCATTTGACTGCACGTCACGTACTCTGTCTACTGAGTGCCTGTTTTATCTCGGTGCTACGCCACCCTTTAGGAGATCTAATAAACAACCATAACACAGGGCACAAGAACCTCCCTTTGGGTAAGTTTTGCTTGAACCATCTGTTCTTGCCATCAGTTCTTGTCTTAGTTTAGGGTATCGTCTTGGATCATTTTCAAGCTCTAGTTATCATGTGAATGTGTAGATACTTGCGATTTTCTACGCAAATCAAGGAGCTAATAAAAGGAAGAACTGGTTCCATATATATAAAACAAGATGAATATAATCCAATCTAAAATGAGGGTAGAGAGTGATGCACATGAATGCAACTGCAGCAGATGACATGGGGCTAGGACACTGATAATGGCAAGAAGCCTGCTGTGTTTAAGCCCTGTTTAATACATGGGATCCAGAATGTTAAATTTAACCATAGGACTTCTTTTTAGTAACAATCAGGAAAAGAAGACTAAGGCCTGAATATTGCTTATTTTAATACTTGCTATAGGGGTAATGTCAGGCCGTAGATCTGTGGCCTGTGCCCTGACTTGCAGAAACTCATTTCTCCCAAATAGCAAGGAGAAAGAAAGCATGGCTGAAATAACATTTAACATCTTTTTCCTGGCAAATTTTATTCTTCATAAGTTCTTTTGCAGTCTGTTTTGGTCACTGTTGATTGATATAAATAAGAGCAGCCCTAGGACTCCCCTGAGCAGCCCTATTCGGTGCTGGGTTGCTCTAATGAGCAATGGTCCCACAGCGAAGCAGCTCTAAGTAAAGGGACATTCAGAGGAGTAAAGGACTTTAAACCATCTTTCTGTTGGTGTGTACTTAATGGCTTCATGCAAGTTCTGTACAGAGGAAGGATTTCACAGTTACATGCTCTGTGTTGCCAATTCTCCTGATTTTATCACAAGTCTTAAGACAGTTGCTTTTCTTTTTTTTTTGCTATTTTGTCTTAAAGTCTTAGCTCCTGAATTCAGTGACTGCATGAGAATTTCAGCTTTCATAAAATAAAGCTCAAGATTGCAGAGAAAAAAATGAAATTTTGTTTCTGCATAACTCCATGTTATAAAAGCAGATAAATAAAACAGATAAATAAAACAGTATTAAGTGTATTATTTTTAACCCACTTTGCTATTTTAAACTAATAACATGCTTTCTTAGGCCTGGCTTGTGATTTCCGAATGTTGTAAATTGACAGCAATATTGAATTAACATTTACAGCCTGTAGCTGGTATGTTTCAGTGTAATTTTAAATTTACTATCAAAAGCATATCGTATTTTTACTGGTAACAGAGTACCTCATTTTGCTCGAATTTCTTTCCATCCAGGAACTCCTAGCAAGCATCTACTCAGTATTAAATATTTTTTTATTCTGTTTTGATAGCTGCTTTTCTCTATGAACATCAAAAATAACTTGAATCCCCGCATTTGCCTAAGTCATCTGCATTTCCCTTGACAGGTGGTTCATTGCGAAGTGTGTGTTTTCCTTCTTGGGCTGCTGTTTATGAAAATACATAGTCTATCCTAGTTTCTATAATACCCTGGGAAATTTGTAAAACCTAAAAGTAAATTTTGTTACTTCAGATTCTTTCGTGGTTAAAAGGCACTAAGGGGCCTGGCTGGTACCCTTTAATAGCAGCACTGGAGATCCAAGAGCATCTGCTGTCAAGTATGCAAATAAGTTTCAAATACGAAATGTTAAGGTGTGGGTATCAAAACAGATGGGAGATTTCTCTGTCTGTTCATAAATGTGTTTCTGAGTGCTGATCTAGCCAGAGTGCCCTTCTACGCAAAGGGGAAATCATCACCTTCATGTCCGGCAGGTGCCTAGCATGGCTGGCTTGTGGAGTTAAACCAAAAGTGTGTCTAGATTCAGGCCAAGCATCACCTACATGGGGAAGCCTGACGGAGCCCGTGGGCAAAAATAGAAAGGTTAGAGGTAAAAACAAAGCTGTCCATGCACACAGATGTGAAAAAAACCTCAGAGGATTTGCAGCTTAGTTCAGCTGTGAGTGGTCTATATGCATGTATCTAGCTAATAACGCTAACGTGACAGAAGATATGAACAATGTTTTGAAGATACCTGAATGTTTTGCAGAGGTGTCTGCATGTTTTTAGACACAAATTGCAATTGAGATAAGAGTCTAAAGTCAACATTTCCTACACTAGCCTCTGGCTGCAGTTGCACAGCATGAGGCCACTTGAATCTAGCCTTACTATGTAGAATTTTCACATTTCCTCTTGACCTCAGAAGGGATGCTGAGGACTGGCTTCTACATGAGATCTCTTTTTTAGGACATGACTGTTCTGTTACAGAGCAGACATACAAAAATAAAAATGCTCTAGAATCAGCAGCTGGTTTGGAATATTTGGACCTGCGGCATCTGCCTCAGTTGCCCAGTAGACCTGCATGGTTAAACAGGGAACTGCTGGGCAAACTCAAGTGGAAGAAGAGGGTGTACAGATCATGGAAGGAGGGGCTGGCCACTTGGGAGGAATATAAGTCTGTTGTCAGAGGATGTAGGGAGGCAACTAGGAAAGCTAAGGCCTCCTTGGAATTAAACCTTGCAAGAGAGGTCAAGGACAACAGAAAGGGCTTCTTCAAATACATTGCAGGTAAAGCCAACACTAGAGGCAATGTAGGCCCACTGATGAATGAGGTGGGGGCCCTGGAGACAGAGGATAAAAAGAAGGCGGAGTTACTGAATGCCTTCTTTGCCTCTGTCTATACTGCTGGAGGCTGTCCTGAGGAGCCCCGGACCCCTGAGGCCCCAGAAGAAGTCAGGATAGAGGAGGAATCTGTCTTGGTAGATGAGGGCTGGGTCAGGGACCAATTAAGCAATCTGGACGTCCATAAATCCATGGACCCTGATGGGATGCACCCGCGGGTGCTGAGGGAGCTGGCGGAAGTCATTGCTAGGCCACTCTCCATCATCTTTGCTAAGTCGTGGGCAACAGGAGAGGTGCCTGAGGACTGGGGGAAAGCGAATGTCACTCCAGTCTTCAAAAAGGGGAAGAAGGAGGACCCGGGTAACTATAGACCGGTCAGCCTCACCTCCATCCCCGGAAAGGTGATGGAACAACTTGTCCTTGGTGCTGTCTCTAGACACATCAAGGATAGGGGGATCATTAGGGGCACTCAGCATGGCTTCACCAAGGGGAAGTCATGCTTAACCAACTTGATAGCCTTTTATGAGGACGTAACCCGGTGGATAGATGATGGTAAAGCTGTGGATGTGGTCTATCTCGATTTCAGTAAAGCGTTTGACACGGTCTCCCACAGCATCCTCGCAGCTAAGCTGAGGAAGTGTGGTCTGGATGATCGGGTAGTGAGGTGGATTGTGAACTGGCTGAAGGAAAGAAGCCAGAGAGTGGTGGTCAATGGGACTGAGTCCAGTTGGAGGCCTGTGTCTAGCGTAGTCCCTCAAGGATCGGTACTGGGACCAGCACTATTCAATATATTCATTAATGACTTGGATGAGGGAATAGAGTGCGCTGTCAGCAAGACACAAAACTGGGAGGAGTGGCTGACGCACCGGAAGGCTGCGCAGCCATGCAGAGAGACCTGGACAGGCTGGAGAGTTGGGCTGGGAGAAATTTAATGAAATATAACAAGGGCAAGTGTAGAGTCCTGCATCTGGGCAAGAACAACCCCATGTACCAGTACAACTTGGGGACAGACCTGTTGGAGAGCAGCGTAGGGGAAAGGGACCTGGGGGTCCTAGTGGACAGCAGGATGACCATGAGCCAGCAGTGTGCCCTTGTGGCCAAGAAGGCCAATGGCATCCTGGGGTGTATTAGAAGGGGTGTGGTTAGCAGGTCACGAGAGGTTCTCCTCCCCCTCTACTCTGCCCCGGTGAGGCCGCATCTGGAATATTGTGTCCAGTTCTGGGCCCCTCAGTTCAAGAAGGACAGGGAACTGCTAGAGAGAGTCCAGCGCAGAGCCACGAAGATGATTAAGGGGGTGGAACATCTCCCTTATGAGGAGAGGCTGAGGGAGCTGGGTCTCTTTAGCTTAGAGAAGAGGAGACTGAGGGGTGACCTCATTAATGTTTATAAATATGTAAAGGGCAAGTGTCATGAGGATGGAGCCAGGCTCTTCTCAGTGACATCCCTTGACAGGACAAGGGGCAATGGGTGCAAGCTGGAACACAGGAGGTTCCACATAAATATGAGGAAAAACTTCTTTACGGTGAGGGTGACCGAACACTGGAACAGGCTGCCCAGAGAGGTTGTGGAGTCTCCTTCTCTGGAGACATTCAAAACCCGCCTGGATGCGTTCCTGTGTGATATGGTCTAGGCAATCCTGCTCCGGCAGGGGGATTGGACTAGATGATCTTTCGAGGTCCCTTCCAATCCCTAACATTCTCTGATTCTATGATTCTGTGTAAATCAGTTGCATGTGGGATTGCAGACTGGTTGCTGAACCTCTCATAGACCTTATCAGCCTCTTGAAAAATGACCACTGCCAAACATCTTGTTCAGCTGGTGAAAACAGATGCCTTTCTGGAAAAAGGAAAAAGAAAAATCCATACCTTTTTCACCATGAGAAGGCCCCTGGCATTCACGTGCAGTGCACAGTTGTTCAGCTTCAGCAGGGAGGGGAGAGTGCTTCTAAGAAGAGTCCCGTATAGACTGGTGTGCAGAGCATGGTCCTACAATGCAGGTTCAAACTACTATAAGTGGAGACTGTTCAATGGTCAAGGTTTCACTTCTGGTGAGTGCCCTAGCCATGAGGACACAATACTCCTCAACAGCCATGGTTTCGCAGAAAACAGGGATTGAGTTTTCATCCCCAAATAGGGGTTGTAGGCTACAATGCTTAGAAAAAGGTTTCACATTTTGCATCACAGCCTCACAAGGACACCCAGTGCATGCTCTTGGCTAGCTACATACCTCAAATTTTTCTTCTTGGGGTTCTTTATTGCACCAAATTTCAATATTGCACCATGTTTCCAAATACACTATACCAGATTTCTGACTCTCCACATGTCATGTGTAGCACGTAAAGACACAAATGCTGTGAAAGACAGTTACTAACCAGGTCTTTTTTTAGGTAGTGCGTGGCTGAATGACACAGCCTATTTTACCATCTGATTTTCTTCATTGTAACTTCAGTGAAGAGTTTGGGTATAATTCTTTGCAGTTTGCTGAAATGATAGACTAGCCTTCCAGCCTCGAAAGCTTATCTTACTACATCCTTCCATTTCAAATTGTGTCTATTTAAAATCCACCTGCTCCAAGAAGGCCTAAATGGTGCCAGGTATATGCCAGTATTCTTGGCCACACAGACCTCACTGGAGTAGAGCCAACCCTAGAGCAACAGGTAGGTATTGATCCTACAGAAATTGATTAAGAGAGAAATTAAATGACTTCATAGTGTGGGGCTTCATTTGCCCTTACCACTTTTCATCTGAAATGAAAGCTGAAGCACTGTAAAAGAAATTACAAATATATTTTTAAAGAAAATGAATATCTATTGCTTCATAATATATTTTTTCTGGCCATTTGCAAAACTATAAACTTGAGCTTGTTTATGCGCAAGGTAAGAGGTCAGGAATGACTTCTAATTTCCCAAGTTTATTTCTTATATAAGCTGGAAATGTGACTTAGAGTTTGCTATAAAAAGGATTCTGCTAAAATTAAGTTGCAATAGACAATCATTCCATATACATAGATTATACACATGTATAATGTTAAAGGTTGGTCAGTATAATAAGCCTTAAAAATTACTTGTCATGGGGAATTATCATCAAATAGATATTTTTGAGTGGAGACTGCTAGGCCTCTTGGTGCAGTCTGCTTCAACACAGTTATCACTGATCTAGAAGGACTGCTTGGTAAACTGGACTTATTTGGCTATCGCACCTGCTAGAATAGCAGTAAAGTACATGTCTTGGAAGAGGGACAGACAGCAGAGGACACTGTATTTTACAGAGAGGCAAATACTTTCTGTAAGTAACCAAGAGAGCACTAACTCCCAGTCATTTTGTGTTGAAGAAGATTAACGCAGCCCTTGGCTACAGGGAATACTGAGTAGGAGTAGAAAGATGTCATTGTGTTCATATATGGTTACAGTGAGACTGTTACTCCTATACAGTGTTTGGTTCTGGTGACAACAGCTTTCAAAAGAAAAGGAAAAATCATAGAGCTCATCAAGCATGACAGTGATGCAGAGGATGGAAAAATTGTCTAGAAATGAGAAATTTAAGGAGTTTTGAGAAGATCCGCTATAGAACTGAGGCAGATCTCAGGCAACTAGCTGCCACTTACACGTAGAGGTTTCAATTCATCTTAGTTAACTGGGTTGTCTGCATCTAAACTGTTTGTCGATGCACCCTTTATATAGCCCGTATTAACCCAACGATCCCAACAGTGGAGCTTAGGGCTGTGCACTTGCCTGCCTAACTCTGTCTAGGAGCTGAGTGAGGGAGTTTCAAATTCATGTTTTTTATGAAACGAATAATTGAAATGCATATCTCTCTTAGATCAGATGAGCACTCAAATTCTTAACATAAGAGGTGTGGAGCCTTTTTTAGACAGATCAGTCTTAGAATTCTGAGATTCACAATTATGGAACCACAGTGTAGGATAGCTACTACATGAAGCCTGAGATCAAGCACCTGGCTACTTCTTTTCAGTATTTTCAGTGTTTTCTGCTAGCTTCTTAATCAACTTCTTCACCAGCAGCAGGCTGCCATATCAAGTCTTACTCCTTAAGTGACTCACTCTACACATGTCGCATTTAGGACAATGTGGTCACACAAGTGATTGCTGTGAAATCCACTGGGTGCCACCATGCCTAAAGAGGAGGTAGGTCATAGCTCAGTATTGCAATGTCTAAGTTTCCTTTGTCAGTCATACCTGAAACCTACAATCAAGAAAACCATAACAGTGTATTTTGACCTTTGTAAAGGCCATCTCAGTAATGTTCCCATTTCATTATGCTTTGTATTTTGATCTTTCAATTGTCTGTTTTCTGCCTACCCATCTTCACTCTTGCCATGTCTAGCTGAAGGGAAGGAGCAATACTGGTCCTACATGAGCTTTCCCTCTTCCTACCATCCCTAGGGTCTAGCAGATCTCTCTGGAAAGTCACCTGTCTTGGCTCTGCAGAAACACAAAGTACCACAGATGATAATATTTTGATGAAGCCAATAATAGAAGTGGAAGGTTTTTTTGGATGGGCTTACGATGCATTTTCCTGGGAAAAGAATTTGACCTAAGAAGTTAACTTTGGGGCAATGCAGCAAGGAGTTGCTTTCTGATTGGAACAGCTTTCTGGTTGAAACACAGAGTAATATTTGACAACAAATCATTGTTTCAAAAAGTGTTCAAGTAAACAACCATAGCAGAGAAAGAAAGTTTAGAATGCAGTAAATCATGTTTTCTTTCAAACTGGCCATAGATAAACAGATAATGGTTCTAGTATTTGTTTCATTGTAATTTGTGTTTAGCCTATTTTCCTAAGGAAATGAGAATTATGTGATCATATTCTCTCTGTGGGTTGGTCTCACTCTCTCTCTATCCAGCACTCAGCATCAAATAACTTTTGAACCCACGGCCAGTTTCAAAAACATTTCTCAGAGGGTGGGAATCTGAAAAATAATGACATTATCATTGTGTCCTAAGAAATGATGGTGAGGTAAAGGAGAATCATCTAAGTTAGTGCCCAGCTAAGGAAAAAGCAGGGAGAAGTCAGCCATTATATTCTGTTTGACAGCAGCCAATTGATGTGTGTCCCAGACAGCCCATCAACACGCACTATGCAAGATATATTCTGTCTCTGTCTGTTGAAAGGTCATATGTGATGGAGAAGCTAGGGTTATTCTGATGGAGAGAAACACATGAAATACAGGGCAAAAATCCACAGGAAACAACATCAAGCTAGATTGTATTGTTTGTTACTGTATTTCATATTTTAGCATCATTTTCAGTGTCGGTGTTGATTTAAGAAACTTAAATATTATAAAATGTGGTGATAATCTTCTGAAACCATAATTTTTCTTTAACACATCAATTATAATATTGATGAAAACCCAGAAAAAAAAGGTAGAGGAGTTACTCAGGAAGTATGTGAATAGGATTGGCTGCAAGTCTTTTCAAAAGAATGAACATTCTTGTTCATTTTTAGTCTAAGTGTAATCTAGACTGAAGAGGACTATTAAACACAATTGCTGAAATAGGAGTTACCCTCCTTACCCTCATGAAGCATTCTGGTCATACAATTTGAACACACTGACTTTCAGGAACTGGAATCCATTTATTCTTTAAAAGCCAATGGCATGAGTCATTTCATAGATACTCTGATACATTTGTTTTCTTTTTCACTTGAAACATACTTAAATATGATTCTAGCACAGACCAATATCATTCATCACCAGCAGGAACATTCCTCCATGAATGTCCTTTCACATAATGCTGACATGTAGATTTGCTGGGTTCTTGGGTGGTACCAGTTGGATCAGTGCAGTTACTTGGATCAATGCAGTGATCTCAAGTAAGATCTTAACATATGTCCAGCTAGAACATAAGAGATGCTTTGACTATGAAAACAGTATAATTTTTTGTGCATTCACAGAATAATTTAGGTTAGAAGGGACATCTGGAGTTTGTCTGTTCCAACACCCTACTCAAAGCAAGGCCAACTTTGCAATTGCATAAAGTTATCTTTAATGTCTTTTGGATGCCTGGAGGAAGCATGCAAAAGAGCAATTTTAAATCATAAAGGGAGAAAGGTTTCCTCCTCCAATATTGCAGAAGCTTAATGTTAGACTATGAGTCACTCCTTGGAGGAGTTTCTGACTGCACGGACTATAGAAAAAGCTAAGCTGACTAGCCTTCCAAGACTACAATCAGCCCTTGCTATTTCTTGAGGGTGCAATCTCTCTAAATCCCAGTTTATCCAATTGCCCCCACCTGAATATGTCTGCACACCATGGTTGATATGTCAAACGATATATGTAAATACTCTTAAAATTTACATAATTACCAACCCCAAAAACTTCAGTCACTTCAGTCATTCCTGGCATATAAACAGTTCTGTCAAATATGAACTTTTCATGGAAAATTTCCATGTGAATATTTTTTAAGTGCTGGAATTCATGCTTTTTTAGGTTTATTGATCTATACCACATCACCTAGTGGTCTAATCAACAGGTCACCTACAAACTGCAACGTGAATTCAATTGATATACTGCTGTGCTTGTGTTACAAAATTATTTTATTACGTGCCCAGATCTAATTGTGAAATACTAGGGGATATTCAGCGTAAATCTGACTATGGTGGAAATTTTATTACAACTTTGCTTTACAGATTAATAAACAAAGGGGTTTTTTTCTCTGAGTAGCTTTTACATATGACTGCATTTGTACTGTTTCTAAAATGGATATATCAGATGACAGAACTTTCTTTTTCCAAACAGGCAAATGGTTTAACTATGGAATTATCTTCCTTGTTTTAATCCTGGATCTGAATATGTGGAAGAACCAAATATTTTACAAACCTCATGAATATGGTCAATATATTGGTCCTGGACAGAAGATCTACACAGTGAAAGACTCAGAAAGCTTGAAAGACCTTAATAGAACTAAGTTATCTTGGGAGTGGAGATCCAATAACACTAACCCATTGACCAACCGGTCTTATGCTGAAGGAGACATGTTCTTGCACAGCAGATTCACAGGCTCTAGCCTTGATGTCAAATGCCTGGCTTTTATTCCAAGTTTGCTGGCTTTTGCTTTGTTCGGTTTCTTCATCTGGTTCTTTGGGCGATTTCAGAAAACTGACCAAGGCATGGAGAATTTAGACAAATCTTACACAAGAATGAAACGAAAGTCACCGTCAGATGTGGGAATGACACGAGAAAATACACAAGTGTTAGTAGAAGAACCATTAAGTTTTCAAGAACCACATCTTGTATCCATAAAATCAGACTTAAGTGAAATAGTTTTCAATTCTTCTCTCCTAACTTCTGAAAACTTGAATGCACAACTGAATGAACAAGATAGCCCTTTACAGCCAGTACCAGAGTCCTCTGTCCCTAAGAGTAATCCTGTGACATAGAGGCAAATACCCAGGAAAATCAGCTTAAATAAGCAGTTACTATAAGATTTCAGTTTTACCTTTTGTAAGTTAAGATTTCCACAGTGTTTAGAATAAGAAACTCAACCTATACCAAAAGGTGCTCAGCATGCTTTTTCTAGGAATTTTGGGTTTTATTTGTATTATAGTACGTGCCTACTGTATATCTAACATTCCTTTATAGATTGCTTCCCAAAATTGCACAAGCTATTTATTAATACATTACCTTAACTGTATAATAGTGTACTAGATGATTACTTGCAGGTATAAAATTCTACCGTGGTGGTGCCTTGGGACATTAAACTCTTTTTTAACTCAACACCAGATGTATATCACAGTTCTTCTAATCTATTTTGCAAAGCTTTTTGTATATGGTTATTTTAAGTATCATTTGATGTCTTGACAGAGGCGATAAATATAGTTATTCCTAAAGAAGGGTTTCTGTTAGGACATCACAACTTGACTTTGTTATTTACTCATCTGTGAAACCAGTGACTTTGATGACCAGACTGCAGAGAAGCATGTTGATTACCTCTTAATTTTTCCTGGCTAGCTGCCAAACACAAATACAGATTCATTATGCGGTAAACAGCAGAGTGATAATACAGCATGGGTCACTACTTGTGAAAATATGACTTTCTCCACCAGTAATAGCAATTAGGTGATAATGCCTAATTATATTTTTCCTAATTAAAGATAAACTGCTCCTTGATTAAAAGTTTTGCCCTTCACCTTTTAGAAACAGAGGTGAAAATACATGATTGAAGCAACTCTTTCTGTCATCACACCAAACCTATGCAACATCAAAGAGCCAATGGAGTGACTACAGTAAAGGACACAAAGCCCATTAAATGCAGTATTTGTGCGGTTCGGTGCAGATATGGTCTGGGCATACGTGAAACCTACATAGAAACACACCACGTATAGACAGTCTGACTTCTCCAAATACTGAAGAAATGTTTAGGGGTTTTAATTCAAATAGATTAGTCATTGAATTTTATCGTACCCTTTTTTTTCCTTCATTCATTATCCATGAATAAGTGTAACCTCGAAGCAGAAACATAGAGAAACTGGGTTTTTTGCTTTTTTGAAGGGGACTTTGTAATGTGAATTCCTCTGCTGTGTGATCAAACTATATGCACTAGAGAAATTACGTATCTAAAACATCAGAAAGACTCTGATTTGCTTCTAATTTAGTTCTATAAATTGTTGTTACAAGCTACTAAATAATAAGTCATTTTTAAGTCTGAATTATTTCCCTGTCATTTACTGGTGTTGCTGTATTTTGTCTTTGTGACTTTTTTATCTGTGTTGTTTTGATCTATCTGCTTTTAAGTTTTCGGAATGCTGAATTTAGCATGCATAATAGAACTATGCATTTATTAACTGTCACTTGAGAGCCAATTTTAATAAACATCATTCAACAATTGTTTATTATGAGGCAGGAACATATGCTGTTAGTTTTGCAATTTTTTTAAACATTTTACCCATGCATTTTCCTGTTTAAAATCGTGAATATGTCTGACACTAAAAAAGACAGGCTATATCAGAGTAATGTCAAAATCAAATATTTTCCTTATGGAACATTTAATATTTCATCAGGAGAAAGTTCACTTCATAATCAGACTAAATTTTTACCTGTTAAAAATTATGGCTTTTGCCTACTACAACCTATAAATTTATTTGACTTACTTAAGATATAGTCAAAGACAAGCCATTAATTGCTAACAGTAAAACACTGAGATCCTGCTTGTACTATACAGGAGGTGACTATATTGATGTTTGACTTTTAAACAGCATTTGGTTTCTTAAGTAGTTGCAGAAATAGCTGTTTGCAGCTACATGCTTCTCTATGTTTTGGACACTGTAAACCCAAGTACTAAAAATCTCCCATTAACTCATTTCTCCTTTTTGTGCATAGGAGTGGTTAAATCCATTAACATGTAAGCAGAAAATGAAAGAATTACTTGAGCCTTACAGCCTGCATGACTACATGACTCCGAGAAAACTGTTATTAAGCAACTGATCCA
The DNA here is from genome assembly GCF_013368605.1 of Nyctibius grandis. Lineage (NCBI taxonomy): Eukaryota > Metazoa > Chordata > Aves > Nyctibiiformes > Nyctibiidae > Nyctibius > Nyctibius grandis. The sequence continues at coordinate 36,175,444 of NC_090662.1, forward strand.
CAGTTAAAATAATTCTGTGACCTCACATGGAGTTAATGCTTTTAAGATCATTATAAGCCGGCATGAGAGAAAAGCATCAAGTAATCCTAGATTTTGCATGAGTATTTAAATTAATGGTCAAGCAGAGAGACTGCTTATATCATGAATTCATAAGAAGTTAAAAGATTCAGTATAGCCACTCACCATGGTCAACTCATCAATTTAATTAAAGGAGGAAGGACTCCTCAGTTGTGTGGGAGTCTCATATGTAAACACACAGAGGGGAGAAGAGAGGAGTATTTCCACTCTCCACTTCCAGTATTAAGTTTGAGAAGCCTGAGTTAGGTGTCTAGGCTTACTCTAAGCTCCTTCTGAAGCAGGCAGAGACTCAGGAGCTGAACACCCTAAAGGTGATTCAGTACCTAATCTGTGCATTAGTAAGTAGTGTAGCAGAGCAGGAATGGGTTTGTGGAGTGAAACAGTTGGTGCTGAGGACCCAGTCCCCACAGTTTGTGCATTTCAGGGTTTTACTTCTGCTTAACTCTGATCTGGTCCTTATAAACTGAATGCACGATAGTAGCTGGAGTATGTTTTGGACAAGTCTCGTTCATGTGCAGAGACCATGCAATTTGAATTAGGGGAGAGTAAGTGGGCACAATCTAAACTGTATTCCTGAGCTGAGCTACTAATGCAGAGTCATCCTTGGTCTTCTGAAGCAACTTGTCTTCCTCCGTGGTCTGTAGAAGGGGCTCCACCCATGGGAGACAGGGTGGCTAAGTAGGAGGCCTAAAATAGATTACCCAAAACAGAAATATTCCTCCTCCAAACACATTCATTGTTTTCAACTGTTGTTCATTATCAATATTCTGAAATGCTTCGCTAACTCAAAACACTCTGAAATGCTTTCTAGTCTAGTACTCATCACTGGGACCTTGATATGGATGTTTGACCTTTTCCTGAAAGCCTAACTATTACACAAATTTTTTTAGTATTTTTTTATTTTCCTGAAGAAGTTGAAGAATCCATAGAAGGGAAGAAACTTGAGGAAGTGTCAATTTTTTCATACACTGCACAAGTCTCCATTCTACCCTCTATAATAAACCATCTAGCAACTGCCATCACTACAGCACTGGCCTGTGTTTGCTTTGTCAGAGATCACATTTGGTACAATAATTCTTTTTTTTTACCATACATATACTGTACAGTGATGGATGATAGATACTGCCTAAACCAGCATACATAGAAGAGACATCTCCAGGATAAGCACATAAGATTTATGCGTCCACAGGTGCTTACAAATTGCCTTAGCATCCTTAACGATTACCTTTGCTGAGATGGAAATGACATGAAGCAAATAGAAGGTAAGAATGTTTGTAGAAAGTACCTTAAATATAATATTCATGCTTATGAAAGTGTATATGTATGTCTAAAATCCAACTGTATAAGACATGTATGTATGTTAGGAGCCTAGGGATTAGTTGATTCTGTTGGGGGAAACTGCTGAGTCTCTCAAGCAGATGATTTACTACTGCCCTCTTTATTCTACATTGCTCCATGAGCTACTTACGCCAGGTTGCTTCATCTTCTCTGCATCCACTTCTATTACCCAGAAAATATAAAAGAAAAAAGAGCATTTCATTGCACTGTCTGCTTCCCCAGATTACATTTTTGCCTAGTTTATGCAGAAAGTAAATTTGTTCTGTTTTAAAAGATTTCTGTCCTCTCCAGCTAGTATCATCATACTCTGGGCTATTGCACTGTATTACAGTATGTGTTAAATTATTGCTTTTCTTGTGGTGAATAGCCTCCATCATGATAACCTCCTGGAAACAAAGAGCAGACACCTCTTAAAGACTGGAAAGGTGGCAGTTCAGATACTTACTAGACTGGGAAGCTCGTTTTCCCACAAGTGAACAGGTTATGACTCACTAGTAAAAGATGTAACAGATTTTTAATACACTGCCCTTAATTTTAACAACATCCTAGGAGGGGCTCAGTGAGAGAGGACTTTTTATCTCAGGCCATAATGTTGAAATAGTTACAGTCCTGCAAACAGAGTGTTTCAGCTGTTTAGGTTGTGTTTTAAAGTAGCCAGTTTAAACTTTGAGCAGATTACAAGAACCGTAAAAATTAGACAAACCAAACTGTGAATAAGAACATAAAGTTGATTCACCTATAGCTGCCCAGTTCAGAATATAGACAAAATACACATTTATCAGATGTTAGAATGTCCCTGTGGTTGGGATTATGGACAATGGCATGCAAAGATTCAAACTGTATTTATCAACAAACAGTTGCAGTCCCTTTATCAACAGAGATGCCACTGCAAACACCAGACAGACGAGGTCTTCTACCATACGGTCTCCCTCCTGTCCATCCATTCTAAGTCGCAAAAGACAAAGGGGTTATTCATTTCCCTGTGCACTCAAAACTGTCCTGTGGGGATCCTGGGCTGTGATGTGGCATGTCATTGTGATGCCTAACATACAAACCCCAAGTAGGACAATGAAGGACAGGGAAAAGGAGGAAGTCTGGTCTGTGAGTTCCACAGCCTTGAGGTGAAGAATGGCTTATGTGACCATTTCAGAGGCAAATCAATATAAATGAAAGTCCCGTTTCATAGGAACACAAGAGTACAAATAGAGAGACAGCAAATCACTAGAAATCCTCTCCATCCCCTTCAGATATTCAAACAAAAGCAGCAAGTCCCTGTTCCCAAATGCTCACAAAGAGTTCTCAGCTTCCAGATGACTTCTGGGTGAGTAGTTTTTCTGGGTGACTAGGTTTTGACACCATCTTATTTCCCTCCTAACACTTCCTCTGCACGGAGGATGTCAGCGGCTTTTCGCTATTTGGGGGAAAGGGGTAGTTTTCTGAATGGAAAGTAGGGAAGAAACTTGTGAAGGAGAAACCCCATGAGGCTGGTACTCTCCATAGCAAACTCCTTACTGGAGAGAGGAAATGCATAAATCCAGCTGCTTTGCAAAGAGGAGTGAAGTAGCATCAAATCCTTTCAGAAATACATGTTACAGCAGCAGCACAGTCACAGAGGTACTTCTAATCTCATGCTTTTCCTTTGATGTGTAGCAATTGGGGTCTGCGGAAGAGCAGCTTATCTGATTCCTGCAGGCAGGTTATAGACCTGGGTCTCATGCTGCTTTGTGACATCTGGAGCACTTCTCCGCATATTGAATTCCTTCCTCTCTTCCTTTTATCTTTTTTTTTTTTCTTTTTCCCCTAAAGTCTGTTTCATTCTTCTGGTTTTATTTCCAATAAATTTTTGTTGTTAGTGACCTAAACTGCAAATCACCCACCAAAGGCCCATAATTGCTGTTATTGATGCAGTACCATCTGTACACAGGCTTTGCCCAGCCAAGGAGATTCTGCCAAAGCAGCAACAGGTACCTTTCCTAAGGCTCTGTCACAATCTAAGGACAGATCTAGTGCGAACATGGTTCATTGCAGTACCGTATGATACATCCCAAAACATTGTGGGTCTTTTTAGCCATGTCCCTCCATGGAGCAATACAAAGGAATGTTTACAGAGATATTTTTATGACTCAATGTATTTATTCAAGAAGACGCATAATGGTGTAACTTCTTTAAAACAACCAGAGCCCTGTCTCTCCTCTTGCAAGTAACCTGCCTTACTCTCAGCTACATTCAAAGCAGACATGAGCCACATGAACACAGTAGATGTTTTCCTGAAGTCTGCCTTTATTCTAGCTCTTCAGTTCCTGGGGAAACGGGACTCTCAGCCTGGTCATGCACAGAGCCCCAGTGTGTCCTGCCTGGCATAGCTTCAAGGCTGGGGATTTTAAGAAAGAGCAGGCTCCTTTCTTCAGACAGGAAAGTACTGTTGGTGTGGCTGGCCATGGTATAATACCTACCTATTGTCAGGGAAATGAGAAAGACAAGCAGAAAGGAGTCATAGTAGTCAAAATTGAAATGCAATATTTGTTACTAAGAAGTCAACACTGGCTGCTTGCTTGTTCCCTCCTTTTTGCCATCTTTCAGAGAGGGAGTTTGAGATGAATCAGAACATTTCCTCAGCTACCAACTAATTTTTTCATTGTTTTTTTTTCCCATGAGGTCCTTTCCTCCCTTTTCCCGCTACTTAAATCTCTCTGATTCTCAACATCCTCAAAATCATTCTGCAGTTTCCATTTGGGCTCTTCCTTTCCTCTCTGCTTACTCCCCTTCACTTTCATAGGTCCGTAGGATAATTCAGGTTAGAAGGGGTTTCTAGCCAAGCTCTTGCACAAATCCGGGTAAGCTCTGAGCTCAAACCAGGTTGCTCAGGGCTTTATCTTTGCAGGTCTTGCAAATATCCAAGGATGGAGATGCACAACCTCCCTGAGCAACTTGTTCCAAAACCTTCTCAGTATCACTGTATAAATGTTGCCACTGGTAGAAATCTCCAAAAGAGATTCCCCGTAGTAATAAGTGGGAATTATCAAACTATGTGCAAACCATGACAAGCAACACAATGTAAAGCCAAAGCTATCAAGATGTGAGCATGGTTCTGTTCAGGTACACTCTGCCCTGTGGGAATGAATCCACACCAGCTCTCACTAGATACTACACAGGCATAACTGAAAGCAGAAAATGGCATGCAAGCGTCAAAGAAAATCGAGAGAGTTTCTTTGTGATGCTGAAGTTAATTGTAGGTATATTTCACACTGATGTAACTGGTATCTGTTTATTGCCTGGTACTGTATTTGCATATTGAAGAAGTCAATTATCTCTTCAATTTGTAATCCTTGGCTCATGTAATCAATTACCCTGAGTACTCATGGAAGAGTCATACTTTGTTATATTTCATCTGGAAGAACCAGTAGCACCCATTAATAGAATGGATTATTACATTTTTGGAAAACCTGTTTGGAGTGGTCAGAAGGAAGCAAATCGAATAGCTGTACTTATGCATTGTCTGAGTCATTAATCTATACAACCATACTGTGGTCTTTATTAACTGAAAAATCATTTAGATTAACTGAAAAAAAGACTTCTTTCTTCTCGGACTTCCATTCATATTGACTTTCCATTACTGGCCTCATGTATGTCTGCACACACAAGAGTGTTGGAACTGGTCTCCAAAAGGAAAAACAGATTAGAAGCCAATGCTTGCATGTAATGTAGATGAAGGCTAGGCTGGTCAGGGGTTTATTTTGTTTTAATTCAGGTTTACCTAGTACAACTAAGGAGCCCTTCCCTCCTAGCAAGTCTAGCAGAGGTAATCATAAGAAAGCTGGCCCCATTCAAGTTCTTGTCTGGGCAGGTGGCAGATTCAAGAAATGTGAAAGGGAGACTGACAACTTTTCAGAAAAGCAGGAGGTTTAAGGAGTAAAGGAGAGGATGAATGTACAAAGATCAAAAAAATCACTACCATTTAATCCATATTTGTTTCTTAAAGCAATAGCTTATCTGAAGAGCCTGTGTAATTTTAAAGGACAGAAAGACAAAGGCAACGGAACTAGGTAATAAGAGACTATCTTATTCAAAAAGAGCTTTTAAAAAAAGCACTGAAGGACTCTCCCGCTCTTTAAATAGAGATAAATGTCAATGGTGAATGCTTCTGAGACACTGCATGCTTTGCTGACCTTTCCTTTGAGAGATTTAAGGGAACTTAAAGGGACTTGATGTGCTGGTGGCTACTAAGTCTTTTGGACTACCAAACACATCCTCAGGCATGGTCACAGTTTCAGTATTTAATTGTTCATAAAATCATATGCTGAAAGTAGGTATAGCTTGAGCCAGCAGCAGCTAGAATTAATATATTCCAGAGCTGCAGCAGCTCCAGCTGCTCCAGATGTTTGAGGACCTTTGTGAGGTTCATTCCCTGTCACCTGTGGCATCCTTGCCAGGTAACACTGCTGAGGATGCATGTGTGGCTTAACTTCTGTGTCATCCAGCAATAACACAAACCTGATCCCACAAGTACAGATAATTTCCAGTAATCATTGTTTCTATGTTTCCATGGTTACTGGAAAGAGAAAAATTTCTATTTTTGCTTCACGAAATTATACAAAAATGGAGCATTTTCCAAAATCTTTGCAAGGTTAAAATTAAATTGTAACCAGACAATATAACCATTTTCCCTTCATGTGTGCCATCTCTTTACTCTCTTTTCACCTTTTCCATCACTTCTGACCTGCACAAATCCCACCAGCTCCACAGCAAAGCTACTCCTCAGAAATAATCCCAAAGGGGGCAGAGATCAAACTCTTTCCTATGAGGTCCTGGAGTGACTTCAGGCATTGTTCATTCAAAAAGAAAAACAGAAAAAAGAATATTGATTCCAAGGTCTAAAGAGTTTGTTATTTGTATAAAAGCATCTAGAGCAGATGTGGCAGAAGTCAACAGTAATCTCCTACTCCATTTTCACAGCAAGTCTGCCTATGAGGGACAATATAATTATTTGTTGAACCTATCAACTACGGGTGGGTTTAGTGTGTAGTATTTAATGAAACCTCCATGGAAATGTGTGTTGTTGCGCCTAAAAGAGTGGGGGGGGTGGGTTTCAGCTTTCAAGGCCATGCGATACTTATATCACGTAAAAGAGCACAGTGACGGGTCATTAGCAACCAATCAGTGCTAACAGCTTCTTGAAATTCATGCAGGGCCATCCAAAGGTACAAGCTCAGGTCCATGCGAGCTATGGTGCTATTTTAGGTCACTGCACCTGCACAGTTAGCCCTGTTGCTCTAAAGAGTGTTACAAAGACACAGTGTAATACTGGCCTGACTAGACTTCAAAGGCATCTAGTTCATTTGGGTCTATTTTAGTGCCTTGCAAAAGGCACATCAAGGAATAAACACAGATAGCCCAAATGTCCCTCCTGTTGTTTTGATGGCTCCAACTTTACATCACAAAAATATCCACCATCTCTTTGGAGAAGTGAACCAGGCAGTTGACAAGACCTTTCCTAGAGACCTCTCTGTTCCATCTTCTGTGATCTGCTGGAAAAATGTACTCTACTCAAACTACCCTGTCATCATATTGCTCTTGCTATTATTTATACCACAGTAGCGTCTAAGTGCCTTAGACAAATAAGACTATGAAGATTGGAAAGGAACTGCTTGACAAATTTGCAATACAAAAGACATGCAAATGTAGAAAGGAAAATTAAAATGTTAAGACATGAAATCACTTGCCCAAGTTCCCAGAAGTCAGATATCCCACTGCTTGTGTATTTTATTAGGACTTTGGCCTTTCTAGGTGGTTGCTGTCAAATGTTTTATTTGCTTCATGAGATCTACACACACACATGGACACGGCATGAAACATCCCAGGAACAGGATTAGGCCTATTTCTCCCTGGCATACATTCCATTTGGAGAAATTAAGTTTTTGAAATCAGAAGGCAGTTGTGCTAGCATCAGACACCCATTGTCTCCTGTCATGAAAACACCTGCAGGGTCACAGTAATGACAAGTGGAAATACCTCACTTCTTCCTCAATTGCCTTCCGGATTTTGCTGATTTCAGTCTGGGTTCAGACACTGAGAGTCTGGAAAACAGCTTCAACAGCGCTTAAAATCACAGCAAGTAACCTGCAAAGAAGTTACAAAGCTGCTCTTTTATCCCCTCAAATGTTGTCATCCTATTGTTTCTTTGAAAATGATATTTTGCAAAAAGGAAGTAGTTAAATTCCTTTTCATAGTAAATGCAAGGACTGTCAGTATTTATGTGGCAGCAACTTCAGATTTTATACCAGGTTGTGTTTTTTCTTCAGGTGTGTCAAGTGTCACTGAGAGGCAATGCTGGAAGTTCAAAAGACAAGCAGTTAAAAATATCTGTCTAACATGTTCCTGTCGTGTACACTGTGAGTGCATTAATTTTTACTTGAACGATGAAACAGGGAGACCTGTAAAACAACAATCTATTTGTAATGGGATTCTGCACGTAGCGTCCTGATATACGGTCTCGGCTGAGATGTGAAAGGGCCCTACCAGTGTCAGTGTGATAAATACTATTTTTAGGGACAAGATGAGGGGAAACTTTAGCCCGGTGAGAGCGCGTGTGAGCAGCAGAATGTGACAAGTGCTGTGCTATGTCTCAGCCTGCGCACAGCCAGGCTGGGGTGTTTTGTCAATCAAGGTCAGTCTGTGCACACACAGGGAATGGTGAAAGGCAGGTGGTGGGAGAACCACTGCGCTCCCTCGTTGTGTCGTGCTGCATTGCACTGGCCATGCACCCGGGCAGCTATGGAGATGGTTGCGGACATGCAAAACCCTGGGCTGGGGCTGCCTGGTAATTTGCTGCTGAAAGCATATGGGAAGTCGCCGCTACCAGACCTGCTACTGCTGTAAATTAAAGTTGGTCAGTGTAATCCATTTCTAAGCAGTTTCCACAGGTGGGAGAGGAAAGCTGAGGCTCTCTGTGAGCAGAGGGACCTGGTCGAAGATGTCTCTCCCAACAGCGGGCTCCAGGAGAGCTGGCATCACCCCGTGCCTCTGCCCTAGTCTGGTGATGGGGCAAGAAGGTGGAACAGGGCCAGACTCTGCGTCTTTTAGCCCATTACTTTATGAGGCACAGACAGAAAAGTTTATATTGCCTGTGCATTTCATCTGTGAAACCTCTGTCTCATGACGGTGTCAGTGTATTTTGGCACAGGCGAGACGCAACATCTCCCAGCGTGGGGCCCTCGGTGCTGGAGGATCAGGATGCTGGCATGGATCCTCGGCTCCCGGCCTGTCTGGTGATGGTTATTTTGGTCTGGAGACCAGGAAAGGCTTTTGGCTTTTGCCAAAAATGGTGTGTCAGATGTCAACGGTGCAAAAGCACAGGGGGTAGGCTGGAGATGGGGGGCACTAAGATGTATGCAGGTGATTAGTGAGGCTGAGCTGCAGGGGTGAATGGTGGTTTCTTGGTCCTATGAGGGCCACTCGGTACAGGAACAGATGTAAGGTAAGTGGCCCAGGGGCATCCAGTGGTCTTCAGCTTATCTTCCCCAGACCTCACTGCCCTTTCTGTGGAACAAAATGTGGAGATGCAGGGGTGCGGGACGGGAGGTGCCATTTGCATACAAGTGTTAGTCGAGGCCGCGGCTGTGCAGGAGGTGAGCCCCACCACATGACCACTGCAAGAGCCCTGCTGTGGGATTGAGGTTGTTCCAAGGGGTGACAGAGGCCCGCTGCCCTGCACGTGCCCCCCGGAGAGCCTGGGGACCTGGTGGGAGCCCGCAGGGGGCACGGGCAGAGCAGCCCTCCCTGGGTGACACCCACTGGGGCAAACCACAGCAGCAGCCTACAGCAGGGCAAAGCTGCGCAGCTCACGTGGCTTAAATCATGTCAGGATCAGAGTGTTTTATTCAATTAGCAGCACCTAACTAACCAGCAATCACTGGACTATCTATTCAGATCTGATACCAGCAATACAGCAGATAAACCATATCACTAGACATTTAGCAAATGCTAATAAACACCAGTAAAATCCTAAAAAACCTAACCCCAAAACCTTCTGGTCACCCACTGACACACATGTGCGCGTGGCTGCAGTGTGGGCTACGGCCACATTGTGTCCCCAGGATGGGCTGCTTCTCCAGCCTGTCCTGGTCCCTCTGCACAGCAGGATGATCACCTGCTGTCTCAGCCTCTCCCCAGCACCACACCACCCACCAGCTCACTGAGGGTGTGCTCTGCATGGAGCCATTTTCCCATGGACAGGAGCACAGCCATTCTCTGGGCCTGCAAAGTGTCCCCTCTCTGCCTAGGCCACTGCTGAGTCTCCTGCTCTTCCTTATCCAGTTATCAGGAGCCAGTTTAATAGAATTATGGATTCCCCTTATGTGCCTTCCTGACCTTGGGCTTTGGCTAGCTTTACCCCTCTTGTTTTGGGAATCACTGGCACATTGCGGCAAAAGCAGGCTCCTCATGTGAAAGCATACAGCTAGCATGCATGGATTTTGCGGAAAAATATTTTATTGCGTGGATCCGCTGGCAGTTGCCCCTGGGGCAGTTTTAGAAACATCTGTGTGAAGGTTCATCCCCTTCACACCTTCATTTTCATGCGGAGTCATGGTGTTCTGCTCCACAGAGGAATGTTCTGGTGTGGCTGTTATGATGATGGGCACCCTGCCCACGATGGTGGATGTGGTACAAGGAAGGTCAGAGGTGCCTACCAGCTCGTACCTGAATGCCATGATTTTATTTTCCATGAGAGTGCTGGTGACAGGCATGGGTTTCGGTAGAACCAGCGCACTGGTAACTCTCATCACCGCAGAGGGAGGCGTGTCTGTCCAGAACTCCAACCTCATCACTTTGCTTCAGTCTTCCAAGGAACATTGTTCTCCTCTGTTGCTGAAGCCACTATACAGGACAATGCTATGTACAGCAAAACCAAGATTTTAACATGCTTGCATGTCCTGTTGGCAATATCTGTTATGAAAACAATGGTTTCTCCGGGGCAAGATACGCTTTTCTCCAGGGAAATCCGAAGGATTACAGAGCCATGACTGAAGCAGCAGAAATAAACTACATCCTTCCTAGCTTCCACCACCAGTGGGGCCTCCATGGAGAGCGTGAGAGGATAGGCAAAGCATAGTGAGTTCTTGTTGCTGAATATGGGGTGATTCCCAAATACCACATATGCAAACTCCTAACACAACAGCTGAGGCTGCTCAACCCTCCCCACAAGCCCCACCATTAACCCAGAGGACAGTCTTGCTTGCTTCACTGAATGTGACATGGCTGAATTATCACAGTGCCCCTGAGTATCTGTGCAAAGAATTCATGTGTGCACATGTAAACCTTGTCACCTTTATCTATCCATACCTAAATTTAGAGAGAGGCCACAAAATTATTAGAATCACTATGTTCTAGCTGTCTTTATGACCTTTGACTAGGCAAAGGACCCTCGTCCCAGCCCAGGCAGAGTTCAGTGAAAAAGGCACCTCCTATTTGGTGATGCTTGCCCAAGGTTTAGACTTCAAAGCAAGAGAATAATCTCCCTTTTCCCTCATCGTGCATCTTAAAGTGCTCCATACATGTCACTCTTGAAGTCTTACAATGCACCTTGTATGCTAGAAAAGAAACATCTTCAGGCAAGCCCTAGGACAAAGATGGCAGAAGATATTGAAGTGTCATTTGAATGCCAAAAGGAGGAAGCTCAGAGCTAAAAGTTTGTGGGCACTCAGTAGTAAACAGTTACAGCTCTGGATCAGAACAGGGTAGGTCTGTGTGTCTGCAACTGAGATAGCTTGTTCCCCTTACCTTGTCTTTCACATGTCTTCTGTGGTCACCAGCAGTTCCTTACAACAGTAAACATCTCTCCTCTTTAGCTGAGACAATTTGGCCGCTGCAGTAAGTCCCTTGAACAACGTAGGAGATGTAGCCAATTTTGCTGGTGAACGTGGAGGGAATACTTGGAGGAAAGCTGAAGTGGAAGTCAAAGGTGTGGACGCCAGAATCCAGCCAGCCATCTGAAAGCCAAACAACACGCTGCTATCAGAAGCCTTTTAAACATTTAGGATGTTTGTACCTTATGGTACTTACCATCTGGTATTGCACCCGAAGTGCCATAAAGGCATGGTATAGGGTGGACTGTGCATCGCCTCTGCAGGTCAGCTGCTGGATGTATGGACCCTTACCAGTCAGCAGACTTGAGAATGGCTGATCTGCCTCATTTTAACACAAGATCAGCAAACCTGCAGCTCCTTGCAAACTGTTTAGGATTTTCACTTATCAAAATGGAGTGCCACAGACTTTAACTTTGCAAGTAAGCACTAATAGGTTTTTAGGGAGTAAAGCGGTGTAATAACTCTCACTCCTCTTTTACCATTGTCTACAACACCTGTGCATATGATCTGAAACTTTTGTTTCACTTGTGCAAAAGACCCCACTGACAACAAAAATAATATTTGACACTTTCTCTGCATAACTGCAAGAAAGGAAAATTACGATCCGTTCCTTCTAATGTGTCTGCTTCTGTGTCACTTCCTCTTAATCAAACACAGTTTTGTGTGGGTGAGGTCCCATAATTGTGATGACAGACTGTCCCACCTATGCAAGGATAAGGTTGGTCCCTTCTGGCCAGATAAAACCAGCTCTTGGCTCTTTTCTTTATCCAAGACCTATTTCTTTTAAACACATGCATCTGCTGGCAGCTTTATCATCCAGACTTAAGCCTTCCTTCCTCCTAGTAGCTTGTGCCAAAACTTCACTTTGAACAACAATATTAGGGGGTGTGAGACTGCTAGAATTTTATCCTGCAGACTGCATCCTTTTCCAGATGAATTCAACTATGCCTCGAGTTTTAATAATCTCAACTGGATATTCTTGTTGGCAGGAGATCCTGGATATTGTTTCCTTACAGCATGCGACATTTACCAGATGGCATAACAGCATTTTCAATCAGTGTTGTAACTCTGAAGAAAAAGATGCCTAAAACAATCTGAAAGGAAGGAAACTAAAATTCATCAGCCTCTTAGATAACTGCAATGTAAGAAAGTCATGCTCTCTATCCTGACAGTTTGTAGAAACCTGATATTCCCAGGGCCTTTACTTCACACAACATTGCCTTTAAGTTATTTTGGCAATGTTCTTGTTTTGGTAGAAGGAAGGACTTTGAACTGTGAGCAGATCTGCAATTTAAACTTGAAAGAAATCAGTCTTCCCCTCCTGGAATGATCTGCAGTTGGGCACTGGTGTGAGTGGTCTGTTTTGCAGCCCCAGCACAGTGTGGGGATTTACTGAGTTCAAATTTCTCGGTTCCTGCTGCAGGTATGGCCTGAGAGCTGGGGTGAAGTAGTCCCTGTGGTGCAAGAAGGATTACAGATACTTATTTCATTCTATGTACAGCTTTAATCCCACTTTCTCTGGCTTGTTTTGCATCACTTCTAAACAGACTTCTTTGAATTGTGCCTGCTTGCTAAGCTGTGCTTAACTTTTGACACAGGCCCTCAGACTCAAAAGGACGGTGACTTTAAACAATGTCCCTGAATTCACCCTGGAAGAGAAAGTGCACTCACTTTCACTGGCTCCCCACGGCTGCTGGATGTGAGCCCCATTGCACAGGAGCACGTGCCCTCTACGTGGGCTCCAAAAACCTTATTCCCCTGAAAACACACAGCAGAATTAATTCCACTGTAGAAAGTTTCCCAGCAGCTGCAGGGGTGGGAGGGTGCTCCCAAGAGTTAGCTCCTCAGAGGCACCTGGGGATACCATGTGCTTGGTTTTGAGCAGAACCTGTGAACTTCAGTCACACTGGAAAATTTAAGTAAATTCCAGATAATTTATTGCATTACACAATTCAAAAAGTGTTCCATCTTGTATTTCCCAGCAAGGGAGATGAAGGCTGCAGCTGTGGGGAAAGTGCAAAGAGGCTGGTGGTAGGAGTGACTTGAGGGGTGACATTTATATGAAGGACACAAGGGATTTCCTGGGGTGTGACTGACGGTGCACAGCAGTGCATGAAGAGTTTCAAATTGCCCATAGTGTTGTGAGTTCCCGCCTCTGGTTTTCTCTGACTGGGGGGTTTCTGCTGCTGATGAGGATGGTTATCCCTGGTAGCACTGAAACTCATCTTTTTAGTCTCTGGATCTAATTATTCTAGGGCTGTTACTAGTCATATTCGATGACTGCCAGGAGTCAGTTCCACGAGCAGTCTTTGTTTCACAGACAGACAATACTGAGCTTCTTGTGCAGTGGCAGGGCTTACCAGGGTTAAAAAAGGAATATGTCAGCAGGCACCTGGATCCATGTATATACACTTCTTACAGAGACATCAGATGTGACCCAAGTAGGGCATGTGATAAGATCAAATACCAGATAGCAACATGCTATCAAGAGCATATTAGCAGCTGAGTGTCAAAAGCTGACACAGGCAGCAATCTGTTCAAACATACATTCCTTGTATGCCAACAGCAGTGGGGGGCACAGAGTATTCAGGATAAGAAGGGTCAGGTCCGTATCTTCTTTTATGTTTTAAAATGGCTTTCTTGGACTTGTTAGAGCACTTCTACAGAGATGTATTCAATGCTGGAAAAGGAGGAAAAAGACTGAGTTACAGTAGTAAAAGTCTGTTATTAAACAGATACTGCATTGGCAAGTCTTGATGGATGTGGGTGCTCAGCTCTTTTGAAAACAGGAATATATGTGTGGGTGGCAGAATACAAATTCAAGTGTGTCTTTAAGCAATACCAATTTGAACTTTAGCCGAAAAGATCCAGAACTGAGGTGCTTTACAGGTACTTGTTCTTATAATGGCAAAAATAATTTTTCCAACACTCAGCCTTTCTGCGTCTTTTTTGTCAGGGCTGTAACATCTGGTAGCCTACTGGAAGCATCAGCATGCTGCAGTATGTCAGGGCTAAGACTCTAATGCTTTTGTAAAGGGAAAATGACCTTTGGGTGAGGTAAAGCCTTCAAGTCTGAGAGGAAATGAAGACTGACCGCTGCAGGTTGTAGCTCAAAAGCACGGTTTCCACACATTGGCACAGTCTAACTTCAGTACTAAATTAATCTAGGGCAGTGGCCACCTGTGACCTGTAGACTAAATTTTCAGGGTTCCCAACAGACCCTAAGAAAAAGGAGCTGAGAAAGGCGAGAGCACCTCCTAAGAGGCTTCTGTTTGCTTTAAGCATCCCCTGGAATAATTCACTGTCTTAGGTGGTCGTTACATCCCACTGACTTTACTCTTTTTAATAGGTCTGTACTTTTTAATAGTTAGCTCTGCATTTATGTGTGTGCATATTGGGGTGTATAATATGTGAAGGAAAGGTGCAAAGAAGATAGAGCCAGGCTCTTTTCAGCGACAAGACAAGAGGCAATGGGCACAAACTGAAACACAGAAGGTTCATTCTGAACATCAGGAAACACTTTTTCACTGTGAAACGGGTTGCCCAGGGAGGTTATGGAGTCTACTTCCTTTGAGAAATTAGAAAGCCATCTAGATATGGTCCTGGGAAACTGGCTCTAGGTGGCCCTGCTTGAGCAGGGGTGTTGGACTAGATGACCTCCAGAGTTCCCTTCCAACCTCAACTATTGTGTGATCTGTAATTCAGTGAAATAATAAGTCTTTTGCAGGTGTTTTCAGTGTATGTCTTCCATTTTTCTTGTCTCGGTGAAGATACAGCAGTAACTCTAATAACGCCTTTACTATAGTTGCAAATATAACCAGTGGATACTTGCTGACATGTAAGTCAACAAGAACACTGAAGGCAAGCATTTTAGATGACCAAAGAATGATTTAGTGATGTGCTTGTGACTAACAGTTTCCTACCTGCTGCTAGACAGCTTGTGATAGATTTCTGTGCAACAAATGTTCACTTCACAGATACAGCCACCAGCTTGCGGGGTACTGCTCACCCTCTCAAATACTGCTTTCTATGCAACACTACTGATCATCGCAAAGCCCTGGTTGCCATAGGATTATCCTTCTCAAGCCACCTCAGGAAACCTCTTCCCACGAGCTCCACCTTCACAACAGGGTTCACCAGGGTACTCCTGAGTTTCAGAACCAGTTGGCCATCTGTGCTGGAGCCGGCCAAATGCACGTCAATCTCAGGCAGCACCAGGTTAATTGCTCTGACTGTTGACATGAGGAAAGAGCAGGAGATGGGTGCTGCTGGGGTCCAAAGGTTGGATTGCAAAGTCATCTTCTGTAACTCCACCCCATGACTCCAGAGTTTGTGAGGTCATAGCGTGCAGGAGGGGCGCAGAGTGCCCCACAGGGAGAAAACTCATCTCTCCGAGATGCGCCAGAGGGGATAGGAGACATTTATCTGATTATTAGCAGCACCTAACTAATTGGCAAGCATTCAACTACACATTTAGGATTGGTATCGGCAACACATAAACACCTAGAAATTTCTAAGCACCCTTCCATGACTAATCCTCAAAACATCTAAGCATGCACACACACGTGCTTGGTTAGGTGCACCCCCCTCCTCTGGGGTGCTGGTTCCCCAACTCATGCACCTCTCCTTGGGGAGACGTGGGTGCTCTATGTGCACCCTACCCACTAATCCATCCACTGGTGGGAACACAACCCATAACCCCCCCCACATCTCGCAGCGCTGAACCCCATCAATGTCAGCGTGCTGGCTGCACGCAGGCTGCTCACACCATCTGGCAGCAACAGGCTGCTGCTGGCAGTGCCAGCCCTGCCTTTGGTGGCTACTGTTTCCCGCATCCCACTCTCAGGTCTCATCTTCAGTCACAACTTCTCACACTTCCATGACATTTCTTTCCAGGCTGACACTTTCTACTCTCATAAATCTCCTGGTAATCTCCTGTCTACTGTTTAATTCAGCTGATGGTTGTCTCAAGTAAACTTCACCATTCCTACTTTCCTCAACCATCTTTTATTGTGTTCACACCTACGCACACTCACCTCACTACCACTTTAGCCATTGTTATTTCGGCATGCTACCAAGAGAGAGCATGCAAACTCCCCCACAGCAAACTACTAGTGGTGAGGAGTAGATGTGGCTGATATTGCCAGCATAAGCAGTGGCTAGAAGTCTACAGCAAGTGCCAGTGAGGTCTGAGGACAGCAGGGCAGGCGAGCAGCCACCACACCACCCCTCTGGGCAGGGAGGTCCTGCAGGTCTGGCTGAAGCCAGCAGGGTCTCATTCACCAATGCAGGATGATTGGCAAGATTTTATTGTAATGTAGGAGGCTTTGGTGAAAGTGGCTAAAGGCATTTTGTTTCCTGAGCTCCTCTTTGTCATATTAGAGCAATTCCAGCTATCTGGAGGTGATGAAAATCCATCATAACATTAAGGGGAAAGACATATTCTTCCAAAAAAAAAAAACCACCCAGAACACTGTAAGGCTGATCACATAGATGTGGGAAAGAAAGAAAAAGGATGCAACATGGGAGACAAGACAGACATCTTCAGCCAGGGAAGCAGGAATGAAGACAGCCACAGCAAGGGCAGCAGCGAGGATCATGTCTGAGGCTGATGCCAGCAGGCATCTCTGAGCCACTGATGAGTTGTGAGCCCAGAGAGAAAGTGCTGGCACCTGCTCTGCAGAACTCAATTCCAGATGCAGTGTTCTCAGATGCAGGTTGAGGATGAGGGCACGTGCTGAGAAATGCTGAAAATTAACTGATCAAGATGCCCAACAGATTAGGAAACAAGTCACAGCTGCACATAGAACTTTAAGATTTTCCTCCTCCATACTAATTAGTCACTATTCCAAGGCTGTCAAGATTCTCCCTCACAGCCTCTGTACCCCGTCCTTGCTTACAGTGTTTTCAGGTGTTTCTTTTTTATAGGAAAAAAAGCACTGAATTAACATGCTGACTGCAAACTGTCACTCAGTCTCAATTCTTGGCTGCTGCATCTTGTTCTCTGAGACTCTGCTTGCCTGGCCTTGTTAAAAAACAAACTCTTTGGGAAAAGAACTGTTCCATGCTCAGTTGTAGTGAGAAGGAACAGTTCTCAACTGGGCACAGAATTAACAATGACAAAAATATCCTTTTTCTTATTTACGCTTAGCAGTTTTCAGCAGTCATGGCCTTGTGCAAGAGTTGTGTGGTTATGGGTGGAAAAAATAGCTTATAGCTACTTGCATGAGTGATGATATATCATCAAGTAAAAAATTATAATTAGTGAGAATATATATGAACTGAATGCTAGACTCCCATGGTTTGATGCTCAGGCACTTATTTACGCTTTATAAAAATAGCTTATAGCTAGGTTCTCCATGCTGCCATTACACCAAACGAATATTTCATCTCAATCTGTACAACCCCTGGGAATTTTAAGTGCAATCTGAGCATGCAATTGTCCAGAAAAGGAGGAAGCATTGCTTTTATGTCATGGTTTCTGCTCCTTCCTGCTCCTTCCTTAACTCCAATTTCTGTCTTGAAGTTAAACCAGCTAAAAATGAGTTGTGCAAATGTTGTTTCTTTGCACTTTGTGACATCTCTGACAAAATGATCTTTAAATTCCATTTCCAGAAGAACAGTAAAGTTTACTTTTAACAAAAGTAAGCTTCAAAAAGAACAGTAGGGAACATTATATTCTGTCTTTGCCTATGCTGATATGTGGTGCCATTGGTTTTGAGCTTTCAATTGATATCAGCCAAAACGGAACTTTCATCTGAATCAGCTACACTTTAGAAGTTACAAATGGAAGAAAAATGGACGCATGCCTTGCTATATTTAATTTTGCAAATGAAAACTTGGCTTCCATAGCTTCCTCTCAGTCATTTAAGCAGCTTTACGCAGTCCCACTATGTTTCATAGTTTTGTGCAGGCATCAGGAAAGACTGTGTCATTGTTTGCTCCTGATTTCATTCTCTGAGGCTCACATGAATATTTCCTTAGGTTTGAGCCTCCTGGTTTTGTTTAAAATTTTGAACCTGAAAACTCAAGGAGAAATGAAGGGCCAAGCCCTTGAGCTTAGAGAGTTGCACTGTGACGAAACACACTGGTGTAAGGTTGTGTCAACAATGCCCCAGAGTAACAAAACTCAGCCCAGGGGGGGGCCATTGTCACTCTGGGTCTGCACGAGGACTGGCTTCCCCAGAGAGGCCTGAAGGAACTGAATGTGGCAAAGCAGAGGGAAGACCCAGGCTGAGCTTTTGGATTCATCATAGAACTTGGACTGGTCTGCACTTTAAGAGGATTTAATATAAAAGTGTTGCACAGATCTTGTTTGTATTCTGCCTCTTTCCACCAGTATATGAAGGACCTGCATTTGCACATAAATTCCCTTTGTGAGCTGAGCTGCCTCTGTAACTCTCCTGATGGTGACATATGGTAAATGGAGTACCTGCATTTGAATTTCAAATTTCTTGTATTACAGGGGAATTAGGCCGTACTGATAGTGCTTTAGATGCACTAGCTTTCTTGAAGCCAACTTCACAACCACCTCATAGGCAGTGACATAGCTATGAAGAAACTGTCATGGAGGACTCTTCATACACTCAACTTCTGTTAATACAGAGATTTTACGAGAAAGCATGAATCAGGCAAATGAATGCAGTTTCATTTTGCCAAGCAGCGTCTCTCTATGGAAAAAATAATGTGCAATAAGCTCTGTGAGTGGGATGGCCAACCAGAGCTAAATGGATAATTCTTACTTGGCATTCCCATACAATGAGTGATTCAATTGGCAATCACAAGGTCCAATTACCTTTTAATACTCTTTTTTGGATATGATTATGAATATATTGTGCATACAAGTAGAAAATCAATGCTTTCACTAATAATGTTTTTAATTTTATTAGTGAATGCATTGCAAAATATAACTTTTTTTTCAGCTCTCTTCCACCTTTGAAGATTTTTTTTATACTGATATTAGTATTCTTCCTAATCCTGGTATTAAAAATTACCTGTTATTTTAATGTGGTCCACGACATCCACAGAGCAGAAAAACACAGTTTCTACTGCCGGTTGGTTCTCCACCAACTTGTTCTGCAACAAGATATAAAAAGCCGTGCCATGCAGCCACATAGGGAAACTAATTTCATCAGAGGGCATGGAAGTGTAGTTGCCAGGTTTTTGTAAGCCAAAATCTTATGACACCTTTTTTTTTTTGCAAGGATCAGCATAAGTGAGGCTGACCATAAATTCAGAACATCTCCTTTGTTCCTTGGTTAATCTTAGCATTTAGCAAGCACACGCAAAAGTAAAAACCACTTTAAGAATTTATAACTGTACTTGGCAAGTGAGGGGAGGTAAGAAATACAGCAGAGCCAGCAAGACTTTAAAGCTCTACCATGATAGATCTTACCTGGAGAAAGTACTGCAAAGCTGCCAATAGCTGCTTGTAAACAGTAGAGCTTGAAGTAGGGAAAACGTGTTTTTTCCTTGTCGGAATGGCACAAAGCCTTGGCTGAAGCCCTTGCCTGACCTATCCATCTGGCTGATGTGAGAAATGAGGTATCGATTTTTCTTACACCATATGATCAGAAACTTGGAGGAGCCACAAAGCTGGCAAACAACACACAATTTATTACACTCTAAGTGAGATGTTGGAAAACTTTGCAACACACATCTTTCTATTTACCAAATGCAACTTAATTCACATTATTAACGAAAGAAATATAGAACACACACTGCTAGATTTGCTTCTGGTGAGAATTGATGTATCTAGGAACTGGCTTACGTGCTGCAGCTTTCCATGTTACAGATGATTTGTTCACTAAAAGGAAATAATTCCTTTGTTAAAAATAAGTTGAAAGTCTACAATTTTTCAGAAGTACTCCATTAAATTAGAAACATGGTTGCTGCTCATTCCAAGGAAATGTGTGACACCAAATCCATTCTGTATCTTTGAAATTATGGATCTAAGCACCCTGAATGGTCTCTTATCTAGAAAATAGTATACAAGAGGAAATCAGAGTGGAAAAATTCACATATTATAATTAAGAAATTGCAAGGCAAAGTCAAGAGTACCTGTAGATACTCACAAAAAAATAAGATCTCAATATACAACAACATAAGATATTTCATTCTTTCTACTCAACGTCACTTACTTATAAGAGCCAAAATAGAGAAGTCTGAAGATCCAGAACCATTAGTGGGAATGAGAAAGACATGCTGCTGGCTACAATATTTGGCATCAGTAGCAAGTTTGCATTATTTTATCCCTGCTAGAGAGACACAGTAGTTCAAAACTTTCTTAATAAGCCAAAAAGTCCCAGAGGGCTGCAGTTTCCCATAGGAGGTCTTTTAATGATAGACCAGCACTCATGTCCTAAGCGTCTGTTCTGCTGACTGCCATTACTTTAAATAGCCACTGCATTAGTCTGTCTGCATTTAAATAAGCAAGGAGATAAGTAGGCCTATTTCAATTTCAGAAAGTGTTACCAGTGAGATGGACAAAACAGCAGGATGGCCACAGTGAAAAGCATGAGCCCAGGAGGACCTGCACGCCCCAGGCCCACAGACCTTGTCCATCTCACGGGCTGCAGGCTGTGAGCAGCTTTGTTAAGAGCACAGAGGAGAACGTGGTGCTGTTCCTGACAAGCGGCTTTCTAGGGTTTGTTTCAAAGCAAGCCAGTTCAGAAGTGGGAATGTTCCTCAATATTCCTCAAAAAAAAGTGAACAGAAACACAGAGTGAACCTGACTCTGCAATCATAATGAAAGGAGGTAAAACAAGCAAAACCCAAGCCCAGCAATTAACATAAACAACCCTCACAATGAAAGCACAAGAAACAAGCCTGATCATCTATACAGGTATCCAATGTGAGGAAAATGTAACAGACAGAGTCCAACCCTTGACCAGCACTAAGCTGAGCCCGTGGAGTATGTACAACCCCCTTCTCCGTGCCCCAGAGGTTTTCGGTCATGGCTGTGTACCCCATCCTGGGGCCTATGCTGCCTAACCAGGTTCTGTGGGTACCTCCTGGGCACATCATGCAAAGAGCTTCCCTCCCCTGTGATGTTGTCAGAAAGTCCACCATCCCTTCAAACCCTGTGCCTTTTCATGCTGGACCCTGCAGGTCCAGATTTGGTCTGTGCCCTGTGAAGGCAGGTGGAGACTCCCCGTGACCATACCACCCTGGGAATATCCACTCATCTCAGCAGCCGTTCACAGACAGGCATGGGGGCTGAGGTACCTCTTCTTAGCTGAATTGAACAGCTGGGTTTTCTTTTTTGGACGTAGGTCCTCCTGCCAAAGCCAAGGAGGAGTGAGGGCTTTCCCAGGAAAAGAGGGACAGAGCTGCTTCATTTTTTACCTGAAATACTGTGTCCAAAACTCTCACTTTATTGATAAATAGCACTTCTACTCTGTTTTGCTTTCAGGAGAGCATAACTGTTTAGCTACAACCTGTTCTGTCCTGGAAAGATTCACAGGACCTGACACCCTCTTCCTTCTACTGAAGCATTTCCATTCCACTGAATGTAATATTCATTACATCAATAAGAGGTACATAAGAATGTCTTCTCTGGCTAATTTCCAGTGCCATTCCTTGTCAATACAGAGTTTATTACAACTGATTTCCAATGAGAGCTCTTTGCTCCTGATACAAAAATCGGAGATCTCCAAACCCCCTTGCTTTCTAACTTTCCTCACTGAAGTGGGAAGCTAGGTGCGGCTGGGTAAGGAGTCCAAAAGAAAACTCAATAACACCAGAGTGTGTTATTAAGCAGGCATTCTTTATTGCAGCGCTGGGCAGCACTGGGGATTGTCCACCATGAGTGCTCCGCCGATTTTGCAGATTTTCAGAGATTATATACCATAAAGTTATACATAGTCATAAGATTCCCAATAACTCATTTGCATAGTCATGAGATTTCCCAGAACTCATTAATATATGTAAATGTCCATTCCGCATGCGCAGTCGTTTTCTCTGGTGGTCGTCAGGGGACTTCAGATGAAGGCTTATAGTCTTCCTCACTGTTCGCTGACTGACCCCTGCTTCTGCGCAAACTCAGTCCAGGGATCACGTAGGCTGTGTCCTTCAAGGTAGCTGTTGCAACTCCCTTATCTTTAGGTTTCTGTGCCTCTGTTTTCCCAAGGCCAAGTTGTCTGAAGTGAAATACAGCCATCCTAATTAGAAACTATCTTTTCAAGGCCCAGTTGTCTGAAGTGAGATATACCCATCTAAATTAAAAAAAGGCTCCCCTTTGTTTATTTATATAACTAGGTTAGTCGAATGTCTAAGGTATTTACAACATCCTCCTTGTTCTTGGGGCCCCCAAACGTTTCACTCCAGAATCCCCTACAGCATATAGCCACAATAACCATGTGAGATCCAACTGGAAGTCCCTCTGAGCCAACAGTCACCTAGAGTGGTTTTGGACAGGAGAGGGTAGGGACTGTTGGGTTACATGACAAAAGCTGAACACACACACACACACACACACACACACACAAAACACCACAGCTGGGGGAACCTCCCCTGCCCAGCTCCTCCTGGGACCTCACAGGGGCCACAAGCCCATGAAAGGCTTATCCCCACAGAGCCAAAGGCATGATGGCAGGGGGGACTCCAGTGCCCCAGTAAGAGACAGAAGCCCCTGCTCTACCTCCAGGGCTGTCCCAGGGCAGCCCCAACCCCACAGGCTGGGGGCCATCCAGCACCAGGAGTCAGTGGAGAGGCTCTCTGGATCACCCCACAGACCCGAGGCACTGCCCAAGGGTATAGAGCCTTCTGTGGGGTGCAAGGAAGAGCATTTTGGGACTGCACAGGACTTATTGTGGGATGTTTAGGGGAGGAAAGGGAAGGGAGAGATCACAGTGGTTTGGGGTGGAACAAGTGTGGGAAAAAAGAGAGAGAAGGGGAGAAAAGGAGCTGGTCCCGTGCAAAGAGGCACTGGCTAGGATGCAGTCAGTCCCAACTTCTGACTAAACTCCATGGCTAGCAATTTTCCCAGGTGCAAGGCTCTCTGGGCTGTGTACATGTGTGTATGGTGGGGCTGAATGCCAGGGGTGGACCAGAGGTGGAAGTCCTGTGTGCCCATGGTGCCAGCACGGGGCATGATGAGGGTGTGTTGTCAGTGCATGACCCTGGCCGGCACCAAGATAGACAAGCTGGCAAGTGGGGCAAGTGGCCGGGCTGACAAGAGTAGTTGTCTCTGGGAGTGGGGCACCTGGATGCATGGTCCGGGGGCTGTGGCAGGCTCCCCACGCTGGGACTGCCAGATTCACCACTTCCTAAAAGGGAGGACTGAGTCGAGCCCTTGCTTTTGAGAGCTGGGAAAAGACATTTTCCAAGCATATAGATCAGGTCAGACATAACTGGTGAGATGTTTGTTTTGGCTCCCATCAAGGCTTCAGCAGGAGCTAGGTGTTGAGCTGTCTAGCACACTTAGTCTGACACAAGTTAAACCCAGTCTATTTGTTTGGGAGGTATGCATGTGTTTGCATATGTCTCAGCTATACATCCAAACAGTATATTAAAAAAATATATCAAGATGGCGCAGTTTCAAATGAACACTTCAAACAATGTAAAGAAAGCCAAATGCCTTACACACCCCACGACTTGTGGTCCAACGAAGGCATGCCAGGAAGATCTCTCGCTATTTAAGGGAGCCTGTATTCCCCAGTCTGGTGCTGCCCACTTCTATTGATTTGTGATGCCATTTTTTTCTTTTAGCTTTCAGATTCAGGCCTAGAAGCGTTATTTGTTCAACTAGGTTTGGGGTCAGAAATAATT
Source organism: Nyctibius grandis (assembly GCF_013368605.1). NCBI lineage: Eukaryota > Metazoa > Chordata > Aves > Nyctibiiformes > Nyctibiidae > Nyctibius > Nyctibius grandis. Next base: position 36,199,494 of record NC_090662.1, read on the forward strand.
GAAATGCACTAAGAAGTGGTAGATTTGGTTGGCTGATTTATATAGTGAGGAGAGTAAAGTGGTTGTGACCTTCTGGCTCGACCTTTGACAAGCATATAATTGGGAGACAAGGAAGAGGCTCAAAAGCATGCCACTACATGGAAGACGAGCCACTTTTGCTTATGAAGACATGAGGTTATTCTTCTAAATTGCCTCTCATTCATGCAATCCATAGTCTATATAGTCATCTTTTAACAGCCCTGTTGGCTTTTCCAGACATGCTGGATATTCCTCAGTGTCTTGTTTGGTTAGGTTGGTTTTAGTGGTCAGAGAATATGAAAGCAATGCAAGCCTAATGAGTGAAATCATTGTGCAAACAGTGCCAGGAACCTCAGCAGATAAACCCCAGGAACACAGAAAAGCAAGAGCAGGGAATGGAAAAGGGAGAAGGAAAAATGCCCAAGCCGAGCCTTTGGTTTGTTTTTCTGTGCCACTAACAGCCCTCAAAGAACAGCAAGGAGTTCTTCACACAGAAGTGAAAGGAGTAAGTTCCTTTGGTTTAAGTGTGGTGCAGAATCAGTTCCCTTCTTGGTCACTTGTGCCGCCTGTGTGAGTTCATGCCCTCTGTGGGATTCACTGGCTTTGATTCTTCCCTGCCAATGTAAATCACTCGTGATCAGAAAAGGAGGACCAGGTTCCTTACCTATCTGTTATCACCTAAACATGGGAGGGACTTTACTGTACCATAATACAAGCCATACTGTCCATAATGCAGAAATGATGCCACTGTTTCTGCTCTTCTGCGCTGATCTAACGCGTTCAAGCGGTTTATTATTTATGGATACAATTTTAGGTCTAGTGTAAAATATGTTGTTCTTTTTGAAAAGTCAAACCACAGTATATTAAGCATGAATTGTATGGAATTTTTTATATTGTTAACTCTTGATGCATAGGAGGAAATGCACTTTGCATCAGTCCTTGCAGCCCTTAGTGTCAATTTTTTATTAATGCTTCCCTTGTAATTCTGTATTTGTTTCTGGTGTAGATGGGGAGCAAAATTGGAGCTCTACAGTGACTGATATGACATTTTTGAATTTTCATGGATGTTAACAAAAGACTGTGCGGTCCAGTGAATAAAAGCTACTTAGTAAGTTAAAAATGACACTGATTATATCCCATGCAGATAATTTTTTTATTAAAAATGATTCATTAAATGCTTGTTATTTTCCTGTAAGACAATATTTTCAAAAAGATTTAGAGGTCCATAAATGAAATAGGCAAGTTCATGATCATCTGTCATTCTGTTATTTGATTAGCTCTAAATCTGTGTGGGTTGTGAGTGCTGACAACCTCATCACTGGGCTCTTGGCCTGTAGCATTCACCTTTCTGTCTCCTAAGAGGCACTCACTAAAGGACATTTGAAAGCCCCAACAGCAGGGCTTGGAGGGCACATTGATGGTGGGTCCTTCCTCTTGCCCACCCCATGCCTTGCAGTAACTGGACAACCAGGAATGCAAGAGCCCCAGGCAAAAAAAGAGACCGAGGTTAAGACATCATGGCTAGGCTCAAGGCTACGGCACTCAGCTAGGAGGATAGACGGCTTTTTTAATCATATTAAAAAAAAAGTACAGGGAAAAGGTGGGGATGGGACCAGAAGGGTGCAGGGGGTAATGGCTGGGCACTTGCTTCCTGGCCAAGTGAAGAAGGAAGCAGAGAAGGGTCTTACACTCCAGGCTCCTCCATCCCAGAAGAGCACTGAGATATGCCACTGCAATGCAGTTTGGCTGAGTACGGCTTTTACTTAGGCGAGTAATTCTAGCTTGTCCCAAGGAGCCCTTGAATTCAAGCATTCACCTGATTCATTACTGCCCTCTGAAACTTTGCAGTGTTGAAGCAAACATTTCAGCAAAAAAAAATCTCAAGTTCTATTCATTTCTTCAGGCTAAACATTTTCTGATATATACCTTACAAATTCAGGCTGTGATAAATAGCGTTCTTTAAAGACAGGCTTTGGTTTGACATATTGTATCACCATCCCACATCAAAAACATTGCCAGTTCTAACAATACACATTATCTGGTGAGCTTGTACATCTATTTTCACTAAATACACTGAAAAAATGTTTATTACTTTAATGGGGTACATCTGTAAAAATATAGCATAGGCCAAGTATGAAAGAAATACAGATTTGAGGAACAGCTACTGTGTAGAACTAAAGGTGAGAGTGATTAAGAAGAAGAAATTGTATTCAGAGTTAAAAAGCAGTTTTGCCCCAGAATAAATATAAGTGAGCTTTCTGCTGCTTCAGGGTTTCTGGGCTTTTTTTCTGAGTTTGAAGCTACTATTCTGAACACAAAGGAGGGAGGTAAATTATACAAAGTCGTACAAATAGGATCAAAAATTTGTTCAATTTGAACTTTAGCCTATGAACTAAATAGGATGTAGATTAGCTCAGGCTGCAAATCTGAGCAGAGTTAGGAAATGTCAGCTATGTTAATGAGCAAGCGGACATTTATCAGGGAACCACTGCGAAAGTAATCTTCTTGCTAAGCCATTGAAGATACACCAACAGGTTGCGTCTGTAATTGGGGGCACCAAGGCACACAATTGGACAGACTGGACCCCTCTTTTCACAGCTGTGGTGTTTCAGTCACATGTCTGCAAGTCTTTCCTGTTCTTTGTGTCTGTAATTTTTTGCATCACTGCCCCTAATTGTGCACCCTTTGAAAAGCTGCCCTGTATTGAATGGATCCTTTCCTTTGTGACACTTCAAGGGACAGCCAGGGCCTTCTTGACGTTACCAACCCAAGCTCCCTCTCGGAAACCAGAGTAGCTTTTAAACAGATTTGACTTTTTTTCTTTTTGCCTCATTCAAACAAAATGGACTAACTTTATTTCTAGTTGACGTAATTTTCAGGTTTACGTATATTTATAGCCTCTTTGAACTTCATCCCAGCAGAGAAAGTGATGGAAGAGCACGTCTGCACCGTGCCAGATATGATGTGTAAATGCTCCAACCATACCAAAAACCATAGATTAATAGCATGCTTTCATTTAGCATGTGCATAAATATTTCAGGGCTCAGATCTTAAGATGAGAGAAAATCTCTGCTGACTTCCCTGGGCCTTGGATCCACTCTCTGCTGTGTCTTTATGTCTCCTTGGCCAGAGGTCATCTCCCTTCAAGACTGTGAGCTAACCGTTGACAGCCTCTTTGCCTGCTCTCCTACTGCTGCAAGGTCTCCATGTGTCCTGTTTTTGCTGGGATGAAATAATAGAATCAATTTTCTGTTACATTTTACTTCAGTTTGTGGCCAGCTGTGGTATGGTGATCAAGGCCATTAGCAGCTAAACCCAGGGCAGCTGACCCAGGCTGGCCCACAGGTGTATTCTATAACATAAACGTCACGTTCTCTATGAATTGGAAAGCTTGGTAGGGATGGTTTGGGTTTTTTCTCTTTGTTGTTCTGATTGTCTCCTCTCTCTCTTTTCAATAATTGCTATCCTTTGCATCTTTTGTAGTAGTGTTAGTATCGATATTGGCTTTCCTATTTTATTAAATCTGTTTGAATTTTAACCCACAAGTCTCCTACCTTTTCCCAATTACCTGTCTTGACTGGGGGTGGGCCTTGGGAGATAGAACAACTGGTTATTGTTTAGCCCTTGGTGCAGGCTAAACGGAGACACTATGACAGGAAATTTCTTTCAAAAATAGGTGCATTTAACCTGAACTGATACTAAGGGTATGGCTAGACAGCCACGAGCCGTGACAATAATACAGGTCGACCACCTCCTGAAGACCTTCAGCCACAGCGCAGTAGCTGTCATATGCCTGCTCCTAACCCCCTGTAAGGAGAGCTACAGAGGAGTCAGCTGTACCACAGCAGAGAGGAGGTGACAGCAGCATCCCTAAACTGCTCCTCCATCATCATCTGACCATGTCTTCAGGTGCCTTTAATCAGTTGTGAAATGTGCCTAAAGCCCAGTGCCAGAAGTTTTTCAGTCCAGGACACTTTTTCATCCTGAAGTAGTTTTTTAACAGCTGACCAGTATCTGCACTATTCAGTTGGTGCTGTCTCAGGATTTTCTGGTGTAGAGCAGTACAGCACTCAGTAAATACACTATAAATTCCCATCTGAGATTTCCTCTGATCTTGCTATCACTAAACCTGGGGAAAAATTTATTACCTAATTCACTTGAAACCATTCTGTATATTTATTTTTGTACATGAAAAGCATTTTGGTTACAGTGAAATCTCTGCTTCTCTAAATTGTTACAAATGTCCATGTGTCTTTTAAGTTTTGATACATACCATGCAGGCAATGGCTGCTGTTGACCTTGTACTGATTGATTGTTCAGAAATCCAGGTTTATACTTATAAACTAGATTAATGCAAAACTGCTGGAACACAGCTGAAGAACACAATAAAACACAGAAACTATTTCAAATACTGAATCAAACACATTTGCCTTCATTATGTGTACTGGGCCAAATTCAGCTCTCTGGAGGATTTTCTTCTGCTGACCAGGTGTATGCAAGGATATATTTCATATATGAACCTTAAATTCTAATAGCTCAAGAAAGTCAAATGCAACAGCTGAGAAGCTTTACGTGCAAATGGGTATTACCCACAAGAAGTAATTCAAATACATGAAGCATGCAAAAATCATTTGAAAGCTACACAAATGAGGAAAACTTGCTGTATAAGAAATAAAAAGATCACTTAAATGGGCTGTATAAATGTCTGAATTTCTACAGCTGCTTTGCTGGGAATCGATGAAGCATTTTAAATCTTGGTGTAAGGTGATTCGAGAATTTAGACTGAGAGCATGGGGGTGCAAACTGGCCTTCTGCGCTGCAGATTTTGGAAGTTGCTTCTGTTAACAAAAAAGAACCTGGATCCTGGGTTTGCTTTAATCCTCATTTAGAAGAAAAACAAAGATAATTAGCATTTCAGCAACTGATTTCTCAGTCTGGTTCAAGTCCCAGAGCAATAGGAAATACGGATGAGTCTGAACTGTGAAAATTGGGACTAAAGTAAGAATTTGACTCCAAATTTATCCAAATTCAGTGATGTTAATTGTACAGCTTCTTAGAATGCACAGTGGGAGTATATATATTTCAGTTTTTGTAAAAGGGTGGTTAACACTGGCTGAAACCTCTAAAGCAACACAAGTGATCTCTAGCCCAAGGAGTGATAAATTCTGTGTAAGAAAGTTTGAAGACATGGCAGAATAAAATGATTTGTTATGGGAAACACCAGTGCCATGCTGAGATAGGCCAGCACTGAAAGTGATCTGCCAAGCACTGATACTGTCGAGGAGACATAGGCAGGAGCAGTACATCATTTTCTGAATAAAATACCAAGCAGAGGGTAATGTAGTTGCAAAACCCGGTATGTTGTCCTTTCCCCAATCTATTCCCAGCCAGAGGAAGCTAACCCAACAGCTTTGTGGTGAAGGAGTTAATTATTTGTGACAGGGATGTTAAAAGCAAGTGCTCTTGCTGCTGGAGGGCACCTGCTGCCCAGAGCAGGCAGGGACTGGTCTAGGTGTGATGTGTGTTTCTGCTGAATTGCGGTGGTTTTGGTGGGATCACAGGCTCTGTGAGCAGCATCTCTCCTTCCTTTGAAGGTAGCAGCAGCTGAGCAGCCTCTCAAGTTTACCAAGTGAGGAAAGAATTATTTCTTCCTCACCTGCTGTGTTCTTCACAGGAGCATCAGGGCCCATCAAACTTAATTGTTACCCAATGGAAACTTAAAATGGCAAAACAGACTAATTAAAAAAGATCATTTAATCAGTATCGATATTACCCCCTCACCTTGCCACCAGCAATGTCTGCAAGGCTAAATTTTCACACCATCTGCATTAGCTGGGCTTTGACATCCATTTGTCATCAGCCTGACCCAGCTGGGCAGGTGAAGAGGGGCTGCCCGGTCCAGGCCATGCAGGCACCAGCTGCAAAGCAGCATCCACAGGTATCTCCCCAAAAAAGTCCTGTGGAAGGAAAGCTGGCCGTAGAAGAGGGCTTGCTCTCAGTGGGCTGGAGTAACTTCTGCAAAGCTACATGACTACCAAACACCAAAGTGATGAGAGGACTGCACTTTGAGGGGTGTTTGTGAGCATTCACACTTTGTCCATGGCCAGTGTAAATGAGGCGAACACAGGATTTTTGCCGTGGAATGCAAATAAAGGGCCTGGCTTCTTGCTTTTTTGCAGGGAAAAATATTTTTCAAACAATAAGAACTTTTCGTTCCTGACTTGAAGGTAGACCTTACCTTTCCTGGGCTGTGGGCTGCACATGTTGCAGTGATATGGGAGCTCCTGGGACAGTCCCGGTCCTACCCCTGCATCCGTCTGCACTGACAAACCACTTGACTTGCAAAATCTATGTACGGCAGCTAAAAGGGGAGGTTTCTTTCTTGCAAGGTTGTAAGAGGAACCAGTTTGAGCTGGGTCATTCTGGTCACAGCTTACGGAGGACCCAACTACACCCAGCTAATAAAATAGCAGAACTGCACAAAGACACCTTTAGGTAGGGTGCTGCTCCCCCCACCCGCCCAACTGGTGCCTGCAGCTTGCCTGGGGGTAGGATGCTCCAGCTGCAGTGCAGTGCCTGGCTTCGAAGTGAGCCAGTCCCAACCTTGGGAAAAAACTGCATTGTGATGGTCCTAAGCATTTTTTACATTTTTACCAAAGGCACTAAGAAAATAAACAGGAAAGGGCTGTGGCCTGCTCAGTCAGGTGAAGTATTCAAAAGCAGCATCAGCTGTGGAGCTTCTTGTAAGAACTAGGTAGCCATGCAAAAGGGTGCATCCCTCTTCTTGTTCAGATCAGCAGTCATGGGGGACAGGACCAAATTAGCATCGGTGTGATTGCTGGATGTTTTTCTGTTTTGTTTGCCTCTCCCCTCAATGAAATTGCCCTCCCTCCCCACCACGACATTGCACGAGTCAGTACTTTGTTTCTGGTGTTCTATCTGGAGAGATGCTGTAGCTGTGGTGATGCAGTTCTAGTTATTTTGGTTTTCAAATATGACTCAGTCCTAAAATAAGCCCTTAAACAGTTTTATTTTATGGTTCCAAGCAATACTACTGATACATAAATGACATCCTGGGAGTTACATTTGAAGTCTAAAATGGTAAAATGAGATTACTGATAAAAAGAGATTTTAAGATGAAGCATAGTAATTGAGTTTGGCTGTCTTATGGATGAAATATTATGTGATCAATAGATTATTATGGTTTGTAGTAGCTAAAGTTTCATGTTATAGAAATAATCTATGACCAGATAAGTAGAATATAGGGTTGCAAACCTCCTGTTATAGTAAACAATGCCTATCTGCCATTTTACAGACTCTGTAAACTCTGGCAATAAGAAAATACTGATTAGTGCAGACATAGATGAGTAATTGATTTTAACAATTGATTTTTTATTTTTATCATTTTGAATTAGCACCATACTGACAAAAACAAAAAAGTGAAATACACTGACATGCTAGTGGCCATTCACGTGGCTGATGAACAGCCACAGATATCTGAGAAACGGGGTTTGCAACACCATCTTTTTCTTTTCAGGCTCTCTCTAAAATGCTGCTTTTTACTCAAAAATCCAGTGGTACGCTTTGTCTTTTCTCCCAGGACAGACATTTGGCCACCATGCTAAAGCAACAAGAAGTTTTACATTTTTAATTAGAAATTAAAATAGCAACAGAAGAGATGGCCAGGATGGTGACTTGACGAATACGGCTGTGACTTGGGCAGAAGACACGACTGCAGTGGGCTTTACCCATGCATTGAAGAGATGCTTCTCCATGGGTCACCCACTCAGGCTATGCCAGAGCTACTCTAGTCTTCTTACTCGTATAACTCTGAAACATTTTCTTTATAGAGCTAGCAAAAGCTATCTGGTGATTTTTAACTTAAATTATTAACTGGTTTGGGGACAAGTTAAACTGCATTTGCCTGTAAGTAAGTTTCACTATTAAAAAATAACTAGCTGAGCACTACTTTAAAGCTACTACTATTTTTATCTGCAAAATCAAGGGAATCCCCAGCTGTTGAGAGGCCATGTGAGCTGAGCACCATCGTTGTGCTGCAGCGGGAGTGCACCATCATTATGCTGCAGTGCAGGAGGAGACCCACAAGTGCTGTCTGGCCCATGCAACCTACCCCACAGCTGAGCACTCCCTCACAGCAGGGACCAGGTGACACATTCAAGGTGAGACTCACCGTGTCCGTGGAGGAGCAGATGCCACCGCATACACATCCTGCATTTGAAGCCAGCAGGATCTGAGATCTGGGCTCTGTGGCTCAAGAGGTTATGCTTCTCTGAGGTGCCCCAGGGTGAATCTGCTGTAGCCCGATGCAGTTAATGGCAAGACTCTATGCTGGCACTGAAGGAGGGCAGTTTTATAGCACTCCCTGCATAAATATTCACTTTTAGGCATCCTAGAAAAAAGCAATGGCTAGTATTTCAGCTGTGACTTAATGACCATATTTCAGCAGTTGCGCTGTAAAAGGTGGAGATCTCACAGAAGGCAAAGGCATCCTTAGACATAAGGAGAACTGAGGCAGCCAGCCCCCTGTTCTCACCCATGGTAAATTTGTGAGTACCAGAAATTTGCAGCTGCACAGTTAGCCCCCTTTTCAACAGTTTACAACACTGCTGCTTTTTGTCAGCCTGTTTCACCATAGCATTGAATTCAGTATCTCTGCCTTTATATCTGTAGGTTTATTAACTTAGGGCAATTACTCTGCAGAGAGGTGACAATTCCTTTATGGAAGTTATTGAATTCTGGTAGCGCAAACACTGAGAACAGTGCGTCAATAATGAAAGGCCAGTAAGAAAGCACAACATACCTGCATCATTCAGAAATATAATTGTTTTTATGGACTATATTGTCTGACAGATAATTTAACCCTGGGAATTAGACATCAATTTTTAATAATATTTAAATTTACTTTTCAAGGAAAATTAAAAACATGAGATACTAATTACTGGCTTGACTGAACAGCAGGGAGATGGGGAACCGGAGGTGAAAGGGGGTGAAAACGCAGGTTGTCAAGATGTCTCATTGGAGTTTGCTGACCTCTAGAAGAACTCCCAACTGATTACTAACCTTGAACATTGATAAATTAGATAATATTCACTCAACCTACTCTCATTTTTTATTTAGCAGAGAATTCCAGCTTTGTTCAGCAGTATGGCTTCCGCTCTTTACATACATGTAACACTGACTGTCTCTTCCAAGGATTTGATTCAAGGTTTAGCTATTATGTTATGTTTCAATTCTTGGCTTTTTAGCCTGTTTTGTAGTGTATTGCATTGTGCTTCACGAATCTACAATAGCAGAAAGATCCTACAACACTCAGGTCAGACTAGGCAACAAAAGGAAAGAAATGCTAGTTTTCCATCTATACACCATTTTAGTTTTGATTAAAAGCTGGGATTAAACACCAGTATTACTCTGACTTCGAGAAAGGATTGAGAAAAAAATCTGGAGATAATTTTCCTTCCATTTCTCATATCTGTTATAGGTCTAAATCTGATGTTGGTGAACACACTGAACCAGATTCAGGGCAGGGACGCTTGCCTCACCCATAACTTGTCTATCCATGGACCCAAAATAGGGATGCTTACAACTGTTCTGTGGATATCTGCCCTCCTCTCTACCAGCTCCACTGCTTTCCTTCAGAGCTTTCTACAGCCTCTGACAGAGCCCAAGGATTCTGCCCTTGAAAAATGTTAGCTCTTTTCAAAAGAAGTCTAGTCTTCATGCATTTCCTATGTCTATCTTACACCTATTCTTGAATGAAACTGAATTGCAATTCTTAAATGGTAACACCTTCTGCTAAATCTCCTCTCAGAAATAGGCACGCAGCTGACACTGAAATCCACTGGAAATGTGCCTCTGCGTCCGAGGGGAAAACATGACCTGCTGACAATTACTAGCAGGCGAGAAAACACTGTACAGAAAGCAGCTTCTTCAAGAAGCTAACAGTCATCTTTAAAAACTTATTGCAGCTTGCCAGGAACTGGACAACTTAGTGAAACCCTTGAGTACTTGTTATTTATGGACTAGGTGAGGAAAAAGGTTTATTTGGTCTGAAAATCTTCATAGCTTTAATGGTCCAATGTAAACTATCAATTCAGGGGGGTTTGCATTTTTTTTCCAATTTTTAGTTTCTTGGTTTTGTTTGTGTTATTTGCATCTAGTGGCCTGGAATCTCTTGTATTCCCTACTCCATAAACATCCAGTACTCAGCAGACACTAGGGCTCAGACACACGCAGTTGCACGGCACTCCTTTGATCTCCTGCTGTACATGGAACACTGTGAAGTGGCATCTGTTTGCAGGAAAATAATTCTGTTTTGTAAAAAACATACACATAGACTTCCCTGGTAACTTAATAATACACAGGGGTAATATTAATGGAAGTTTTGCCTGTCCAGGTTGCAAGATTATCTATTGAACTGGTAAGAGAGATGCTAAAGAGCAGCAAGGCACTTTGAAAATAACATGACTGCTAAAGTAGTATTTAAATGATGCTGTCACCATCTTGGGCAGTTTCCTCCTCTCCTGTTTTGCCTCCACTGTTCATGATGCATTCCTTACAAATTCAGCTTTTTCAGCTCATAATTTGTAAGCACTGCTTTATTCTTTATTTCTTTTCCACAATAACATAGCTTTGGTCACGTAGCCTCTTTTATTTATTGTCCCAACAGTATAGTAGTGAAAACAGGGTTTGCATATTGAAGTGATCCCCATGCATTAAGATACTTTACACAAACAACTAAAACAGCTGCGGAGCTTATAGAAAGACAAGTCAATCTGGGGCAGCTGAAGAGAGGAGCAATCTGGGGAAGATCCGCTGTAAATCTGAACAGATGCAAGTCACGCACAAATGGTCTGTACCCACTCTGGGTGACAGCATCCCGCTGGCACGTAGGGTCTGATCTTTAGGCACATGAATTTTCTGTTCAATCCACTGTAATGACTCAGATATATGAAGTTATTTATGTATTCCCAGAAGAATAAAAAAGATAAGATATGATAGGCTTAAGGTTGTGCTGGGAAGAAGCTCCCCTACATAGAGGAGCTAGACCAGCGATACTCTACCTGTATGGCCCAGCTGCCTAGGCATCCTGGCAAAGAAGCAACAGTAACAACACACATGAAAATGACATCCCTGAAAAGGAAAGACACCACAAACAGAAACTTAAGGTAAGAGAAATATTTATTTAAATTTGCACAATAACAAGCTTATACTGAACAAATTCAATCAGGAAATAATAGTAAGTGCCGTAAACCAAGGAAATGTTGATGAGTTTTCCCATCAGAAAACATTAAGAAGCCATGCCTGTGTATCACGGGTTTTCTTTTTTGGTTGTTTTTTTTTGTTTGTTTGTTTGTTTTTGTTTTTTTTTTGTTTTTTTTGTTTTTACAATAACGTCTATTTTTTTTTTTCAGCGCACATACTGTACATATCACATCTTAGCTGCTAGGTTCTTTATTCCTGAAGGCTTCATACTTTTACTCAAACATCTGCTAAATTCTGCAGTGAGCAATCAATCACATTTGTGCAGATCCAAATATGATTGCGTAAAAATCTCTGCATCTGGTTGGGTGTTGGACTCTCAAAGCTTCAGAAGACCCTGTAAGAGCACTAGTTGTTTTTGGATCTTGACATTGTTATGTACAGCATTACAATGTGTCACTTTACACTAACCTAAATATTCTGCAGAATGATGTCAGACAGACAAATAGCCAGAAGATTTGGGCCTAACTTCATACAAAGGTTTACACATCTGAGCTTGTCTTGAGTCCCATAAATTTCACTCTGATTCAGGTAACTGAGTTCATCATATATCTGCACTTTAGATGGACAAAACCAATCTAATTTTAGTTTTAATTTTGTACAATTTTTGGTCTAAAGGTCTTTTTTGTGAAGGAAAGTTCTTTAACCAGAAACTGCTTGTGAGAGATGGTTGTTGGTGTCACAGCTCCTGAAGGCACTGTGGGTCCACTGAGCAACAGACGTGGCCATTCTAAAGGAAGGAAAAACAGAAAGAAGAACTGAAACAATTAGCATTTTGTGCAAACCAAGTCAATTTAACAAGCTGAGCCATTTGCAATAATCTATCAGATCTGAAGGTATAGAATTGTAAAATACAAGACATCTACAGGTTTTGATTGGATTCATGACATTGTCAACATGCCCTTCCCTTGCCCAAGGGAACAAGCTATTATGATTCCTCTAATTGCTTGCTTTGCTGCAGTCTGCATCCAAGAGCTACAACAGTCAAACTGAAAGCTGGGATCAGTGGAAGAAAAGCTCCCGACATAAAGGTATCAGGCATCTGCTCAAGTACGCAAAGCTGTTGAACAAGACAGGGCACTTGGGAGTTTTATTTAGATCAGGCAGAAGGGACTGTGGGTTTTACTTAGCCCTGAATGCTTCAAGTTAATACATCCTGGCTGTAACACCAACAAACATAAATCCATAAAGTTTTTCCTGATAGTCCAGACATTCTTCTGAGAATATTAGCAATTAAGTGAACAGATTGCCTATGGACATCATTAAAGTACTTGAGAAATTGTTTTCTGCATCCCTACTACTTCTTAAGTCTGATTCTTACAATGCAAACAAAAAGTGTGTATTATTTTTAAATTACTCCAAGTACATTCAGTTAACTAAACTGCCAGAACTGATTACAGACCAAGGTCTGAATTATTCATTTTCTTTCACTCCTTCTCTTACAGGAGGTTAGACAATCCTACTGCCCACCTTCTTTACCTGTGATTTGAAATGGTTTTGTGGCTAAGTCAGCTTTAGCTGACGCCCAGGTTTCTGAATTCTTAAAGGATTTGTGTAAACCTATTTTGCTATAGCTTGCTTAGAGAGGCTTAGACTGGAGCTTTGACCTTCCATGTGATGCTCTGCAAGAAAAGAGTGGGGTGACAGAGGATGAATGAGATGGAGAACTATACAAACTGGGCACAGCATTAACCTGATCTGGAGGGAGCGGGCTGCTGGCATGCAGAACTACAATATTAAAATGCTGGCAATATGAGCGTATAGCGTATTTCAAAAAAAACCTGCTCTAGAAAGGAATTGAGTAAGATTTGGCTTGCTGAAGGACAAAGTGGTACATCGTAACTGTTAGGCTGATTCACACCTGAGCTGTATTAAATCAATAGGGTTTGGCAGAGTATCTGTTTTAATCTTATATATTTTCACAATGCAGCAATGGATTTTATCAATCTATGTATATGTTGACACTGAACACGAATTAGTCGATGCTTAAGGTTCAGTCTTTGCTTAAGAGAAAAGGGCAGATGGGAGCAGCACGCAGGTGGCCATCAGCAGGACTGATACACGGCTTGTACATTGCCATTGATCAGCAGTACAACAACGAGAACACATTCCCCACCACCGAATCTCAAAAGTGCTTTAGAGAAGAATCACACATAACTATTTGTTTTACAGATGGGGAAACCGAGGCACATAAACCTCAGCAACTTGCCCAAGCAAAAAGTAACTTCTAGTATTGGAACTGGTGTATGCCACCAGCTACAGACCCCGAAAGTATGGGTTTCTGCATGTAAGCCTGTTTCAACATCGTTCAGGCAGCAGATGGCTTTCTAACCATTAGCCACTCTGTCAGGTCACACCATTCTCTTCTAACCACCAACCCATTCTGACATCAAGACAAATACCTATGCTTACTTGGCACATACCGCTTCCCTTGTAAAAGGACTATGCCTCGACAGCAGCAACTGCTGTTGCACACAGTATTGCGTCAAGCAAAGTGAAGGAAGAAGGTGGTGCTTGACAGCTTCTGCTACATGATCTGTTACTCCCCGTCTCTCCCAGAAGAAGGTGTTGAAGTTAGATTATTTTTTATGAGCACCCTTTCAAAGTAGTTAATTGTACTATGTACTAGAGTTTGGGAAGTATCTTCCTTGGGTAGGACATAGGTTAAAGATCAAAATCAACTGTGAATTTCAGTAATAATTAAAGATCTTTGGATTAATCCTGCTGTCTCTCTCTCCTTGGCTACTGCAGAAACACATCATTCTTCAGTACTGGATGATGGAAAATACAATTCACCATACAGGCTTATTTTTGAATGGAAAAACTTATTTTAACCTGTTTTTCTTTTGTACCTTTAAAAAGAGATGCCAGAATTCATGTAAACCCATAGCCATCAATTTTTCTGCTCAGAAATTAGTTCCTTTGATTACAAAAACGATTAAATGTTCTAAACATTATGTTGATTCTACTATTAATTTTAAAGCAAGAAAGCTATGTAACCATGTAACCAGTCCTTTAATTCTCAAAACAATTATTATTCTCAAAAAGCAATTCCATCAGTTCTGATAACACTATAGTATCACATAGAACAAATTTCTTGTCTGAAGTCTAGTCTTACATACCTATCTATACAGCATATGTTTCCAAGATAGCATGGAGCTATATAGTAAGAACTGTGACCAAACCTGAACTGAGCTATCATGGTAGAAAAGCAAAGCCCACTACCATGTTCACAGCACACTGCAGCACGGTCTGTTGTCCTGCTTCGGACCTGCTAGCACATCAAACCATCCTTCTAGCACATGAAAGAGTGAAGGTAACTAAGCTGAACACTTTTACTGTTATCTCCACTGCTTTAAAACAAGTGCAGACACCAACTACACACTGACCAGACTCAGTGCATTAATATTTATATGCCACAGAACAAGCTGGGACATAAACATCTCAGCTTAATTTTTACGCTCTTTACCTTGCACTGGCAGAGGGTGCACTCTGTGCCGTGCTTAATCCAAGAAGATCCAGTAAAGCGAACGACATTGGTTTCATCCAGACAGGTTTTAGTGATGTCATTGCGGATGGTGTCTGCTTGGCAGGGGTCAGTGACACAGCGTGGGCAGCACTCATTCTCGGGGAGGACGCTGAATTCACAATCCACCTCCGGGCATGGCAAGGGCCAGCAGTCAACTTCGCCTTGCTGTTTACAAATATGATGAGAACAAGAGCAGATTATTAGCTCTTATTTTCTTTCATTACCCATTCCTCTGACTCAGCAGTATGTTTCTTAGCTGGCTAGTTTTATCCATCTGGTCCTCTTCAGATGTCAGTGCAGAGAACACTGATATTCACTGCCTGTAGGAAACACAGCAAGCTAGGTGCTTTTTTCTGCATGCTGTTCAGGAAGTGTATTAGGTTTAACTTATTTCAACACACTCTGCATCAAGCTGCAGCTAAAAATTCTCCATAAATGTCATGCAATACAGAATATGGATATGTCCTTGCGAAGTCCTACTTCTGCAAGTGACAGAAGCCATAACAGGGCTGTACTGAAAAAGTGCTTCAAAATCTCCAGTTTCCCCTACTTCTTACTTCTATTCGGACTGTTGGTTCGCCATAGAAAGCCCTCAAATCCAGCTCTGGATGGGCTAGAGTTTATCTTTGCCATGGCTACAAATCCATTCACTGGACTACGGGTGTCAAGCTACCAGCAGCCCAATGCAGCAGGGAACACCAGCGCATTTTCAGTGAGAGAACCTCCACCTACTTACCATCCATTTAGGATGTTACAATCAGAATACCTGAACTTCCAAACTTAATCACCCTTTCTGCATGATGGGTTCAGTACAGTTAGGGTATGAAAAAGTCAAAAGAGAGATTTGCGTTGGGCCAGAATATTCTTAGGGGAAGTTACTGTATGCCTGTTCATAAATCTAAAGACGTCTAATTATTCATGTCAGTTACTAGAAGCTGGGGTCAGCTTCCCTTCAACTCTGGACAAGGGACAAAGTTTCAGATCTATCAGTCAAAGAAAAGACTTCACAGAAGTCATTAATGCATATTTCTTTTGGAGCAGGTCCACCTCTGACCTCCAACTTACTCAGCTCATTTGAGCACAGATTGAGTAGTCTGGATTTAAGGGGGGCAAAGAGAATAGCATTGGGGCCTAGAAAAGAAGTTTATTCACAAAAACTGTATCTAAGGCTTTGAGAATGGTGACTTCAATATCGCCAAAGCAAAAGCTGAAAAACTTTCCCAGGGATTTGCTGTAGCTGAAAATGTACTCCTCTTGTTGCAGAAAGTATTGTGAAGTTACTCTTTCACAAAATTCTCATCTGGGTCAATTTTTGGTTTTTTTGTATCACATGATGGTAAGAATGAAAGCAACCTTAAAACCAGTCACTGATCTTGATATTTCAATTTATTTTCTGTAGTGTTGGACAATACAAGGAGTAGACAATACATCGTCACCCAAAAAAATCCCTGACAACTGAAAGAAAGCAGGCTTTAGTTACAGAAGTAGAATCTTGAAAAAAGAGACATCTATTGAGATCCCAAACTGTAGGTTGTTTTGTTTTGAAGACATTTAATGAAGTGCCTGGGAATCTATTTCACTGGATTTTAGCAGTGGTAACACTGAAAGCACAGTGTCTACAGAAACTGGTTTCTGTCTGTTATTCATGATACTCTGACAACGGAAGGCTGCTAGATGGACTAGGCTTTACATTTGGAGATAACCTGTGACAAAAGCTAGTTGTTTTTATCTTGGGATCTTTTCTGTCATGGAAACTTCCTGAGTGGCATTATGCAGAATATTTTTTTCTCAGACTCTGAAATACAAGCCTAGGAAAAAGATCACAAGCTTTAACAATTTTTTTTTTTGAACCTCATTTCACTATTTTCAAAAATGCATCAAGTCTTTTTATTTTTTCTGTTACTCAGAATGTCTGAATGAATAAACAAATTTAGGTCTATTGGCATCTTTGAAAATATCGACCATGATAATAAATACATATTTAGAATTTCCTTATACAGCTTCATCAGCCTTTGAATGAGTGAACACGAGTGTTGATGTGTAGGTGCCGTATCCAAATGACCTCCACTCTTTGCTAAAACAATCTTCATGATTAAATAATTTCTATTATGTCTATTGTGTCAAAATGCATTTTTGACTGGAACTTGACAATACTGACAAATATCCATGAAAAACTGATTTCGATTATACACATACTGCAGAGGAAATTAAATGGATGCTAATGCATGAAAATTAACTATTCACAGATCAGAATATCTCATATCCTTTTTCCCTCCTGTCTCCACTGCTGTAATCAGGAGCCTTACCAAACAGCGACACTGGTGACAGTTCTGTATCCAGGAGTCACCGCTGTTGTAGGAAAGCTCCCCGCTCTGATGTAAACATTGACTGCTGAGCCTTGGGTCACATTCAGGACAGCAAAACAGGTCAACGGTGGGATTTTCACAGTCACAGACCATTCGCCGGCACATCACATATCCACTCTGTTGTTGGAATACAGGCATAGAGTGAGGGCAGAAATGTGACCAACTCCAGCAGTACTTGTACCAAAACTTGATTTTTTGGCATGATTCTAAGCCACTAGCAGCTCACGAGTTTTTCCACTATACGATATCTTTGTCAAAATACAATTCAGAGGCAGAAAGCACAATACACACTCAGTAGCTACCAAAAAGTTCCCCTGTTGTCTTATACAAATCCTTCATACAACCAACCTTCAGGCAGCTTTCACCTAAGCTGACGAAACCCAAGAGTGTCTTTCCCAAGGGTCAAATTTTAATGGATTGCACTAAGTTTACGTCATTCTTATATGATGCTAGTCAAGTCTTGCTTTAAACTTCCAGATCAGTCCCTCTCTTCTGCAATTACTCACATAGGGAGGATGACAGATAGTCTGAAATTAAATTCATGCCCATGAAACTTGAGCTGCTGAAATGCTTAGGACTTTGTCAGCAGTGTATTGGGCCATCATTCTCCATCAGCATTTAGCTTGGGATCAAGGTTCCCACAGATAGCATTTGAGAAAGCTAAGCTGAATTACTCTGCTGATACAGAACCTACTTCTATTTATAGCCATCTAGAGATACTGGCGTCAGTCACCAACGCCAGTATGTGTCTAGACAGACAGTTTCTTTGCATGAAAATGCCATTACTCCCACCCAGGAAACACAGGTGGCATCTCTGCTAAGAAAATAGTACTATCTTCCTTCTCCCAGTATCGCATAATAAACCTCCCATGGAAGTTCTGCTCATGCAGATTGGAGAGGGAAGCTCTCCCCCAACCCATGCATAATATAAAATTCCATTTTTCTGCAGCACCACACACACATCTGAGAAGGCAGCTAACCCAGGAATTTCACTTGAATCATGACACTTTTCCCTTCATCTCTACCACCATCTTGCAGAAGCAGCTAGTTCTATGTCTACCGACCTGGCACGAGCAGACAGAGCATCTGTCATTCTCCAGCACCCAAATCTGACCGTTGTGCTTGATTTTGTCTTCATGGATACAGTCTCCTGTGCAGTTCTTGCCATGGGGACATCGACAGTCGTACCCACCATCCAAGTTAAAGCAAACAGTGTCATTGGCACAGCTATGCCTTCCAGTTCCACATTCATCAATGTCTGCAAAAACATGCCATGTAATGCTCTTAGACCACATTCAATTAACGAAAATGTTCTTGCGGCACTTAGTATAAATGATTCTTGGCCATTAAAGACTTCAGCTGAAAATTAATTTGCACTTCACCAGAATGGGGAGAAATAACTTGCAAGTTTGCAAAAAATATTTTCCAGGTTACATCAACTTTTAAAACATGATATTTGGAGTTTTTTAATACATCTTTCTAAGTGAATGCGATTGAGTAAAGTAGTTAGAATGAAGAAATCACAGGAAACGTAAGAACAAAATAATTCTCAACTCCCTAAAGAGCATTAGTTTGTGGCAATTGTTCATGAGACACATGCAGTTAAACAAGAAAAGCTTCAGAATCTTGTTTTGAAAACCTTTTGCTGGCTCTGTCTAGCACATTTGAGTTCACTTGCTGAGAAGTTAATGTGAAAAGTGACTTCTGACCTGTAAGCTCATTTAAGCAAGCGCACCATGCTTTAAGTTGCATCATTTATTAGGGTGTGAAAACTAGAATATTTTAATTATTCAAGTTGCAGTGACATCTATAGCTCTTGTGTCTAGCATAAAAAATAAAGAAAAAAAAATTCATGTCTCCAGTGAATAAAGGTAAATGACTTCAAAACAATCATATCTCAAAGAATTCAAGAGTACCTTTAAAGACCTACTTCATCAAGGTACACAAAATTATTTTGCAAGGGCAAACTAGCAGGACACATTGCTTCTACTTGAATAGTCTTTATTTAGTCTTTTCAGCTGTCCATATGGAGAAAAGTTATATGGGAAAAAAGCTTTGAAAGGGCATGAAGTAAACAGCTGTATGCAATAAAATGTGGAAAACACTAGAAGAGTAAAGACTGGATCTATGGCAATTGTAAATATTGATACACTGAGTTCAATTCTACATACAATTTCACAACAGTTTGGCCCAAGCTCTTAATTAGAGTTCATTAAAAAGTAGCATTGTGATATTTAACTATCCAGCAGATCAGTACAAGGCAAAAATAAGCAATATGGTCATGAACGTATCTTTCACCATTAGCATAAAAACTTAATAAAACACTCAGCTTTGGGTTCAACAATGGAAATGAAACCTCCAATTCACCTCGTGCGCATTCAGTTTAAAGCAAAATAACTCAATTATCATTTCAATTCCAAGTGTGGCTGCAGTCAAAAAAAAAAGTAAACAAGTTGCTAACATGAATATGAATTGGGACGGAAAACAGCAGGGAAATTATTAGAATGCCATTGTATAAATAAGCAGCATTGTGAGTTTCCTTCAAATACTGCATGCAATAACAGCAGCATCATCTCAAAAAAAGTATTGCAAAAATACTAAGGATTATGGGAAGGATGAGGAAAATGTCATTTGAGAAGAATTGAGAAGAAATGGATTGTTGATCTCTAAAAGAACATCAGCAAGAAGGGATATAACAAAAAAAATAATGAATACTCCAGAGAAGACGTGTTGAGAGCTTTTGTTCTCCATATTGCCTAACACACAAGACAGGGAACAGTGAACGAAACTGAAAGACAAAAAATTTAAGTCTGATAAAAGGAAATAATTTTTCATATAATGCATAAACAAACCATGACACTCACTGCCACAGAATGGTAAGAGGGAAAAAATATAGCATAGCCAAAAGTGTATAAATCTAGCAAGAATATTCATAGAATCAGAGAATGCCTTGGGTTGGAAGGGACCTTGAAGATCACCTAGTTTCAATCCCCTGCCATGGGGGTATCTTCCACTAGATCAGGCTGCTCAAATTCAATTTGCAATGCTAACAGATTTTGGAAGAGAGATTACATTTCATGCATTAAAGTCTATGGCGCCCTTATTTACATATCAGATAATCCAGAACAGGCAAATCATCTCAGATCTCCACGTCTTCTACCTCACTATCTTCTGAAGCATCTGGAGTCAGCCACTGTTGCAACAGGGCAGAAGATAACTGGGATCATGAACCTAATTCAGTGTGGTTGTTCACATGGCCCTGAGCAGCTGAAATGTCACAGGCACATCAGACAGGGAAATCCACCCGAACAGTGAGGATACACAATTAGTGGAACAGACGGCCCCGCGGAGCCTGTGCAGTCCCCAGCCTTGAAAGTTTTTAGACAAGTAGCTAACAGGAATGGTTTCAGTGATGCTTATCTGGGCAGAGCAGAGGGAAGGAAGAGCTGCTCTCTCCTTCCTCTTTTTTCTCTTAAATCCATACTGAAAGTAATACAATCTGGCAATTTAAAATTAAGATCTCAATATACTCAGTCTAACTGGTTTTATATTATGCAACAGAGAACAAGCACAAATCCTATTTCAATACAATGATTAAGATTAACAGCAGGATTCTCTTTATCATTGAAGTGATTTTTAATAAATGACTTTCCGACAATTGTGTTCATTTGTTTAAAACACTCTTTTGTACAAAGTTTTCACATAGCTAGTGTCATAAATGAACAATATCACTTCTCAACAACCTGGCCACTCAGCTGAAAGCATCCATATTTAATGAGACACTTGGACAAAGTCCAGCTGTCAAGTAAATAAGAACAGCTTCCTTTAAACAACAAATGGTGACCCTATAAACACTAAGTCTGCACTTGGCCCTTATGTACAAGCATATTTCACAACTTTCCCATGAGGAAAAGGTTTCTGCGGTTTGTTTCTCAACATGGTAACTGTTAGTGCACTTTTACTGAAAATAATTGAGGTTTCATCATGGACTCAATACCAGAGTTGAGCTTATCCAACATTGAGAATTTATGAAAAATCCCAACCTTGTTTTTTTCAGTTGTTTAATTCATGAAAATAAATATTCTGGATAGGGAAATTTAAATATTCCTGGTCAATGCAGGAGCTATTTAGGTTTTGATTCTAACCTCATCAGAAACAGCAGTGTGTTTGTAATACAGCAAGATAAACACAAACTTTGCACGCATGAAATTCTCATCTGCATTATTCATTGACATCAAACTTCAGGCATTATCTGCAAAGAACTTGCACACAAATCATCCATACCAAGCAAAACTTCGTTCAGCTTTTTTACTTTGGATTTATAATGGATGGTGAATTACGTTACTGACATTTTGTTTACAGCCATAACCAGCTCTCCAATTTCCATAGCCATATGGACAGGGTACACTGGACCCTGCATCGTTTGTGTCTGAAAAAGGGAGAGGAGAGGATTACAGGTTGCATATTTCCAGTATATCCAGCCACAGAGGCATGTTATTATCTCTCCCATATTGTTTAAAAAAAAACCAACAAAACAACAAAACCAAAGAACAAATAATTCACTTCAGGCTATTTACAATACACTGCTTGGAAATCAAGCAGCTTGAACGTTATGACATTAGAACGTTAAGTCTCAAAAGACTTGGAGGTTTGCCTCAGAGAAAAACAGAAACAAAATGTAACTAGTTATCTAGTGTTAAATTGAGGACCAGTTCTTATTTATCTAATCTACACTAAAAATTTCAGCAGCTTTGATCTGGCACACTTTTAAGGATTTTCCTTTTTTTACCATCATCCCTGGGTACAACTTAATGTTCCAATGACGAAGGAGTACCATGGATGAAGAAGCAGTGATACACGTTAAAGAAAGCTAGGAGTTAATTGTATCACAAGTCATTTCATACAGGA
This sequence comes from Nyctibius grandis, assembly GCF_013368605.1. Lineage (NCBI taxonomy): Eukaryota > Metazoa > Chordata > Aves > Nyctibiiformes > Nyctibiidae > Nyctibius > Nyctibius grandis. The sequence goes on from NC_090662.1 coordinate 36,221,595, forward strand.
AATGTCCTAGAGAGGAAAAATACTGGATTAAAGCTATACAAAATGGTGACAGTACCTGGAATGACTAAACTCCATTTGTAATATTTGAGAGACTGCAAGGCCAGAAAACTCCGGAAATACAGAAATTTCAATTACCCCACCAGGTTGTGACCTAAAGCTGTGTTTAACAGATTTACCGACTGTTTCTTGGAACAGATAGTCAAAGAATCCCAAAGGGACAAGCCACCATTTGACGTGGCCCTGAGCAGTATGCAGGCTCTGATTAAAAATGTCTCTACTGAACAACTACTCTGTACCGGTGACCAACAGTGACCACAACGTATGCAAGTTCAACATCCTTAAAAGAATTTAAAAGTCTGCAAAAAATCTCTGTGGTAGTGCTTTTATTTTCAAAGGGGGAATTATGTTAAAATGATGAAGTTTTAAAGATGAATTAAAACCAGTATCCAAAAGGATACAATGTTTTCAGATAGAAAGAAGATTGTTTAAAGATACTATATTATAGATTCAGAGTAAATGTATACTATACTAATGAAGACGACTTTAAAGAGGGGAATATATTTCATATAACGTTCTACTTTTATTCGAAAACTTTTCATGACCTCTCTTGCATAATAAAGAAACAATTTGCCATGGAGTAAAAGAGGTTACTGACTCACAGATTAATAGCGGGTTAATTAATAAGCAATAAAAGGTGGGAATAAATGGTCAGGTTGTCACAAAGTAGAGCTGTCCCAGGGAAGTTCCCCAAGAATCTGTGCCAGAACGTGTGCTGCCCAATATACATAGTCACCTGTGGGAATGGATGAACAGCAAGATGAAAAAGGCTGTTGATAAGAAAGTATTAAAACCAAAAAAATGACAGTGAAATATAGAACTATTTAATGATACTGACTAAACAATAATATGCCAGATTCAATTGTAAGGTGCACGGGGAAATATTCATTCAAAAATCAAATCAGTCTTTTAGATCTATTCTGGAAAGAGATCTTGGAGCTACTGTGGATAGCTCTAAATAATGACAGCTCAATAATATTTTGGGAAAAAAACACACAAATGCAATATTGATAACAACAGATGAGAAAATTTGCAATAAATTCACAAGGAACATGAACAAGGCACAATTAGAAAATAACCTGTGTACACCTTGCTAGGCAGTGACAAGGGGCTCAGAGATGCATTCTGATATAGCTGATGGAAAGTTGCAACTTTCCCTCCTCGGATGAGCTATCCAGTCTTACGTGCAGGACGTTCACGTAAATCCCCAAAAAGTCTCCCCTGGGCACAGTTTCCTAACAGAATCGTTCTGACAGCAGTTAGAGTGTCATCTATGTAAGGAAAAGGTGAACACCTCTACCATTGAGAAATATGCTGTTGGAAGAAATGGGTTGGGATGGTGGACAGTTTCTTTGCTGTGAAATAACTGAAGTTTCTCAGTTACTTTAGCTCCGAGGAGTGGCATTAACTCAGCAAGGTGACAACATGAGGATACCTTGAATACTTCTTGCTTAAGGCAAAACAGGAAGGAGTGCATTTCATAGGGATCTCAAGCTCTTCTGAGCAGAAAGTTTGGTTTCTGTTCTTCTCTGTCCTAAGTAAATCTACTGATTGATGTAATCATTCTTCAAAGAGCAAGTGAATTGTGAATAATTTATTCGTGACTTCATGCAAGCCAGCTGTCAGAGTGCTTAGCAGATGTGGAAGATGAAGAGCTGAGACTTCAGATGCTGGTAACACCAGCTTCACAGAAATGTTGTTCGCTGATAGAGTAAATGTGTTCAAATTACTGTCTTATAAAATGTAGTGGTCAAGTTTCTGGTTTATTAGTCCTTTTATAAAAAATGAGAAACTCCGCCAATGTTGTACTCTGCCCACACTCCAAAATATTTAAATACTAATGTGTCTCTACATCTCCTTTCTGCTTGGTGATGCTTAAGCTGGGTTCCCAAACTCAGTAATGAAGCCTTAATGCCTATAGCTGTGTTTGGGATGGATGGAAAAAAAGTCATTTCATTTGTTGATCTTTTATGATCATGAATAAAGGAGAAAGGATTTTGACAGAGCTTTGTGAGTGTCAGTAAGATTTCCCGCTGAAGAGTAGTGATTCTTTATCTCCTGCTGAAGAGTAGTGATTCTTTATCTCCTGTCTCCTTAAGTGCTATCAATAACAAAGCTTCTGTTAAACATTACCAGCACTGTAGAAAGATTTGTGTGTTGGACTCTGAACTGACAGCGGTTTTTCAACTACAAGAAATTTCATGTACTATTTAAAATACTGGATGTACTGTGAGATAAATTCAGACATCCTGACAATCAGCAATTCCTCTGCCTTCCAGATCCACAGACATGGATGCTGAAGTGACCATTTTGGACTTTTTTCATTCGTTAAGGCTGGGGAGCATCCTGAGGCTTTTAATATGCCTCCATCCCTCATTATCCTGGATCGTGGAAAATATTGTTCAAGTAGAGCCCTAGCCCTCTGTCTTGACAGGCAGCATGCCGTATTACACAGGGAAGGAAGGGATTCTACTTCTGCAAGCAGGACAGCAGAGGTAGAAGAAGAATATAACAAGACATTTCAGAACAGAAATCCTAAACTGTGAGTTCACATACAAGATAAACCCTTGCAACCAAAAATATCCTTTTTGAATTGGGCATTCTGGATCGATGCTTTCCAGTCCTTTCATTTGCACCTGTCTCATTTAAAGACTGTGGTACCTGCTGAGAGTGAAGGTATGTTGATCTCATATCTGTATCAACAACAGCTGGTACCTGCCAGATACTCTTGGTAAGTCCCAAGGAGCTGCATTAATTAGGTGAGCTATCCTTCAGATGTGGAGGTATGCAAAATGTCCAACAGCTGATGAGGTATAACCCGCACTTTTCTGGTAAAAACCAATACAGCTTCTCTCTTCAACTGATTTTGGAAGCTTTTAGACATTGCAGGGAACAAATTCAAAGGAATCACGATCTTACACAGAGTTGCAGGCCCCCAAACTGGGCTTGAACGCTCTTATTTTAGGATTTTGCCCTCAGTGGTTCCACTATTTTAATGCAATGAAGCTTGAGGCTGTTATATCTTTGATCTTAGCTAACTCTTTTTTATGAAATGGTACATGAGAGACAACCTTCAGAGAACCAATGAGACTGTGTAAAGAAACCATAAAGAGAAGCTGTAGGGGGCAAAGAGGAAGGTATCAGGTAATATACCATGCTGAATGCCATATTTACATACATATAAAATTTAAGACTTCCCAAACCCATGCAGTTCTCAAAGACTAAGTGGATGATCTTTCACCACTTTTCTGGAAATAAGATGATGCATAACATAATTCTATTTCCAAGTGAAAAGCAGCAAGTGCTGGTAAGAAGTTGAAGCCCTACAGCTGCATTTCCCATAATTTCTCTCGGTAATTGTTATAGAGACCACAGGTCTACCCAGGAGTATAATATGAAGCAAAACTAATAGCAAAGGAATCTCTAGGTCTTCTATTGCCTGTAGGTACAATAAAATGGGATTATGAATGTCTGTGTTCAGGTACGTTAGTCAAAATACTCAATATTCTCAGTTGTGCCAAAGAAACAGAAGTAGCCAAGGTCAATATATGTGTAAAACAGGCAATTCAGCAATTATTATTTCATTACCGAGCACTGACAAAGTCTAATGCTACCAAGGAGTCCACCTCTAGTTAGGAATTTTTAGTATGATGTCCTAATGGGGCCATTTCCTGCAAAAGGGGTAGGTGCAGTTTTGGTATTCTGTTAAAATAAGATTTCTAAGGAAATCCTCCTGTGCTTCTGTGATCTTAAGAGGTGTTTCCACCTGAACTTTTAAAACTGGAGTCTTTGCTGAAGGAAACAAGTTTCTGATTAACATCGATCACAGAAATGCTCTCTGTAGTACTATCAGCACATGTCCAGGGGACACAGGCAGACCCAGATTTGAGGCAGACCATGTAGAACAATCAAGAAAGAAAAGATTTGAACCCACACTTCCTTGGCTTTTGATGGTTTCCTCCACTGAAAGAGGGAACTTTCTTCAAAGCAACTAAAACTTACAAAAGATGAGCCAAAGACAAATTTGTTACGGACTCCATATAAACACTAGTTTGAAGTAGTCCTCTTAGAAAGCAAAACTGAAAAGCCCTCAAAGAACATTTTCTAATCCCCATGAGGTTTAAATTCTTTGTTCCAACAAGAAAGAAATGAAGGCAGGCCCAGTTTCTCTTCAGTGTAATTCAGCACCGTTCCTTCTACAGTTCTGCAAGCTGCAGCACTTGCACAAGCCAGAAAGCTTCAGAGGACACTGATCCCAGATGCTGCAAGCTCATACAGCTGCAGGTGGGAAGAGGAGAAATGAGATTTGAAATCTGAGGTTAGTATAGACTGGAAGCTGCTCCCCCATTACCATGAGTGTCTAAAAGACCATCCACAAACAGCTCAATCTAATCACCTCTAGCTAGGGGATACTGAAGAAGTGACAAAAGAAATCCATTTTCTTATGTCTTTAAACCCAGTAGGGGAATCTCTCACAGTGGAAAGATCTAACAGCAGAGAAACCAATTGCTTTTCTGCTACTGTGCTCTGCTACTGTAGTTCAACTTTGCATACTGCCATGGATTTTAGGCTGTCTCTTCACACCTTTTTCAGGTTTTATTTTCTGTCTGAGACACAATGTCACAGGCTTCAATCCAATAAAAAGCGATGTCGTAAGACTAATAAAATATCTAACCTTTCTCCCCATCTCAGGTTGCTACACATTTCAAAATTTGGAGCTGCAATCAATCAATCAAATTGAAAGTGTTTCACTGCTAGTGACTAGGGTTATCAGCAATGAAGATAGTTTTCTGGCATCTGTGATTTAATTCTAATTACTTGTTATCCTCTGTGTATGTTTAATAAAGAGCTGCTAGTGCTTCATAGAAAAGGTCAGAACATTCTAATAATTGCCACTTCTGCATACATGTAGCAATTCCCATATTTCTTTTTCCTTGGCTTTTCATTTGCTTAGAAATTGCTGCTTAATTGTTGCTTGTTTGCATACATCTTAACAGAGTCGCTTTATATCATTTGTATCTCTTGAGACAGCATGTGCCAAACCACTGTCTTCAACCCAGGAGACGAATGTTATATTGACATTGAAGAAAAAACATGGGGTATTGAGAATATTTCCATAAAGGCCTGGCTAGAGTATTACCTGCCACAAGTGACAGAAGGGCAACGTTGCAATCAGAGGGATCACAACTTCTTTGCACCTTCTTATCCTACCACCTGGCCAGATAACACTGACATTTAGTTAGTTCTTGGCAAAGAAAGCTCCACTTACAAAAGCAGTGGCTGACTCAAATCGCTGATTCCTCCTGGGAATACAGGCTTTCAGCTGTGGTGAAAATGTGTTGAAATAAAGTATTGATGATGGGGCTACCGAAAAGGTCATTCTCGCTCCTGGAGAACTGTCTGTGTGTCTGCCTTAGTGAAATTAATTCAATTGCTACCCCTTGGGACTGACACAGCCCACCAATGTGAGTTTAAACGGCAAGGTGGGAAAGCTTACACTGTGCGAGCACTGAATATTTCAGCAGGCAGAGACAGGAGGGTTCTTCCTTCTCCTAATTTTGCCCTAAGTAGGCCATGGCAAAACAGACTCGTTTGTTCTCTTATTTAAGAGCAGCAGCATGCAGTATCTTAAGAGCCGAATAACATACCACACTAAGAGGTCTGCATCTGAAAATAACTGTATTCTTACTAACCTGCTGTTCTCCCTAGCATAATTCAAAAACAAAGAAAACCTTCCCACCTCCTTGTCCCCGCTGTCACTCTCTTGTTCCCTGCACCTTGTCCCAGTCCTAAGCCCACTGAGCTTCCCAGTTTGTAAGGTTGTTCTTCAAACTGCAACTTTCTACAAGCAGTTAGACTATGCACAGGAGCAGCAGCACAGTATTAACCAGGTGTGGGTAAGGGTGTCAGGGCTGCATAATCATTCTTTGCAATGGGAAATATTTTCATCACAGACTATTTCAGTGTACAAGTAATGAAGTAGAGGAGCTGAGGTCTGGATTAAGGCCCATTTCTACATATAAACAGATTACTGTGGAGTGACAGATAACAGTGCATGCTGTCAGCCCACGGGAAATCATTTATGCAAGGCCTGTGCAGAGAGGCAGATGTAGGGCCAGAGAGACTGCATTTTAATCACGGTGCCTGACTTCACATGTTATCTTAGCAAATCATAGAAATGGCCACTAATGCTCCACCTACATGTTAGGAATACTCGTACTTTATTTCTTTTGCCTTTTGTTTATGATGCTTATTTAGGCTACGATTGCTTTGGGTCAAGGTTTAACTTTCATCGATACAGTGCCCAAGGCAATACTTGACCAGCACAGTCAGAGATACTAGAAAATACTGTAATGCAAGTCATAACACTACCCCACGTTTTTTAGATACTGACCTTCACAAGATTCTCCACTTGGTGAAAACATCCCATTGTCATGGTAGCCATCTCTGCATTCACAGTGATACCAGCCAGGCAGGTTAATGCAGTTAGCACGGCTGTCGCACTGAACAAAGCCATCTGAGCATTCATCAATGTCTGTTTAGCAAGAACAAAAAAAAAAAAAGAAAGAGAAAATTCACACAGAGGAAATTGCTATATTCATCTGATGGATGAACAAGGTCTCTGGTATTCTGGGTTTCACAGAAGTATTTTGATTACTGACACCTGAATTTCCAGAATTATTTATCCAGAGGCAAAGTTTTGAATCATTTCCATAAAAGGATGTTTGCTAATGGTGTTGGCCCTGCCAACAGTCAAAGTTCTGCTAATTCCAATTTACTGTTTACATATTAGTAACTCATTTTGTCACAATACATGATAGGTAATCTGACATCTGTGTAAGTTGCCCACAGTATGAAGAAAGGAATTGGATCCCAGTTCAAATAATAAGATGTTAACCCTTTGTGCTGATTTTGCTGGGCATATAGTTAATTTTCTTCATAGTAGCTAGTATGGGGCTGTGTTTTGGATTTGTGCTGAAAACAGTGTTGATAATGCAGAGATGTTTTTGTTATTGCTGAGCAGTGCTTACACAGCCTCAAGGCCTTTTCTGCTTCTCTCACCACCCCACCAGCAAGGAGGCTGGGGGTGCAAAACAAGTTGGGAGGGGACACAGTTGGGACAGCTGGCCCTAACCAACCAAAGGGATATTCCATCCATATGATGTCATGCTTAGCATATTGTCCCCCCGTACTCGGCACTGGTGAGGCCGCACCTCCAATACTGTGTTCAGTTTTGGGCCCCTCACTACAAGAAAGACATTGAGGTGCTGGAGAGAGTCCAAAGAATGGCAACGAACCTAGTGAAGGGTCTGGAGAACAAGTCTTATGAGGAGCAGCTGAGGGAACTGGGGTTGTTTAGCCTGGAGAAAAGGAGGCTCAGGGGAGACCTTATTGCTGTCTACAACTACCTGAAAGGAGGTTGTAGCGAGGAGGGTGCTAGTCTTTTCTCCCAGGTAACAAGTGATAGGACGAGAGGAAACGGCCTCAAGTTGTGCCAGGGAAGGTTTAGATTGGATATCACGAAAAATTTCTTCACAGAAAGGGTTATCAAGCATTGGAACAGGCTGCCCAGGTAAGTGGTAGAGTCACCATCCCTGGAGGTATTTAAGAGGCGAGTAGATGTGGTGCTTAGGGATATTGTTTAGGGATATTGTTTAGTGGTTGACTTGGTAGCATTAGGTTAGTGGTTGGACTCGATAATCTCAAAGGTCCTTTCCAACCAAGACAATTCTGTGATTCTGTGAGATAAAGCTGTGGGGAAGAAGAAGGAAGGGGGGGACATTCGGAGTGATGGTGTTTGTCTTCCCAAGTAACTGTTACCCGTGATGGAGCTCTGCTGTCCTGGGGATGGCTGAACACCTGCCTGCCCATGGGAAGCAGTGAATGGATTCCTTGTTTTGCTTTGCTTGCATGTGCGTGGCTTTCGCTTTACCTGTTAAACTGTCTTTATCTCAACCCATGAGTTTTCTCACTTCTACCCTTCCGATTCTCTCCCCCATCCTGCTGCGGGGAGTGAGCGAGCAGCTGCATAGGGCTTAGTTTCTGGGTGGGGTTAAACCACAACACCCTTTGATGAGTGAAGACTGCCTGATTAACAAAGATTGTTCCTGGGGGCATATCGAAACATTAAATACTCACTCTGGTCCTTGCTTATGCTCTTGGTGACACCGATTTTAGGCTAATAGGGCTTCCCTATCTTCTGGAGTTCCTGTTGACTTACACCAGCACCTCTGACTTTCAGTGTAACTAATGGCAGCCTCCTCTCTCACTATCAAAAAAGAGCAGCTGGGACTCCAAACAAACACTTGGACTCTAAAGATGAAATACAACACATTGTCCTCCTCCTGATAATTCCTTTGGGATGTGTGTTTCCTAAAAGAACAACTTCCACTGACTAAACTTTACAACTCATCATAGAATGAATTTCTGGATGCACTTGCTAGATCCAAAATCCATCAAGGCACATTCTGCAGACACCTGAACTCATGGACTCAGCAGAGACGCAGAGAACTTTGTGACATGCTCATTTCCAGTGCCTTCTGTTACACAGTAAGCCATATTAAGGAATAGGTCCCAGAATATGAGTGTTGTTAACAGCTGGGGAATACCAGGAGTACGGAGTCGAACATGGATAAAAATGTGTCCTTCATTATCACATGTATCACATTATCAGTGTGTTTTATACCAGAAGTAGCACATGTATTTGAGCAGCAAGTTGACCGAGAGATGCCTATAGAACTGGCACAGAGGGAGACATAGCACATGCAAACTTCCTTGAGAAACAAAAAGCTCTAAACCCCCTCCACGAGTGTGAATAATTAATAAATCCTCAATGTAGTGGCCGTTCTGGCCTTTCTTTAAAAGGTTGAATCTTTAAAAGTAAGAACTAAAATAATAAATTAAGACTCAAACTCTTAAAAGTATCTCAGCAGTTGATCTAGTATCCTCCGGGATGCAGCTATGAAGGAGAGGCGTGATGTGACCACTGAGATATATGCAAAATATGTCAAAATCCTGTCCACAGTCCCTGTTCACTCCCATTTATGTCATCTGTTACTTTCATAGGACAAAAAGTGGTAAACTGGCTAAGAAAATCAATTGTGAGCTGCAATAAGGGCACTCTTTTCTGAGAATACTAATGTGTGCATAGATAAAGATACTCTAGTCTCCTATGAAATCAATTCAAACACAAACTTTAAAAAACTCAAGGCTTCTTTATCCATGGAAAACACTTTGTTTCACATTTGAAGGAAAGAAAATTATTAGGTACATGGGGGTCACCTGCATACACTGTAAGGTGTCACTCAGTCACTCGTATTTGTTTTTGAGTTGCATTTTCTTCTACACACAAGGGGGTAGGTGGGATGTGCTCTGGGTATTTTATTTACATGCCAAATAACATCTCTTTGGAATCTCTTTGGAATAACTGTACACCCATATGATGAGTGTGTTGGTTTTTAAAAGCTTTACAGTTACTTGATGAAATTTCATTAGAAATTTTCATTATTAGGTCTCAGTCTGATTTTCTATCGACAGTCTCTCTGATCGGGCGTGCCTGGTGTACATCACTAGTATTAATGATGATGAAAATTACCAGTACTCCTGCTGGAATATCACACCAAGCATATACTTTTGTCGCTTTGAGTACCACAAATTAAGCCATAAGTCTCTATTGGTTTAAAACAGAATTTTCAACTCCACTATTAATTCCAGCATAATCATCTAAGTAGTCCTGCTGCAAGACTGAGAAATGCCAAACCTTTACAACCTTCCACTGTTCAATGTGTCTCTCTAAATCAGTATAAACTCTGGCCTTTTCCTTGTGAGCAGCCAGGAGCCAGTGGGATCTCAGAGGTGTTTGAGAGATCAGAGGAAGATCAATGAAAATTGTGTTACTGTAGTGAGAAAAGGCTGGTTTGCAGTCTGTGCCTTATGTACTGCTATTCACTCACACACCCACAGATTACTTAAGAAAAAGGAAAGGAAAAGAAGAAATATGCCACCTGGGAGACAGCTTGCCTGGCAGAACAGAATCTAAGTGACCATGCTAAATGCTTGGGATCAGCTGGTCAGTCCAAGATAACTTGTTGGGCTTGGCCAAAGCTACGAGCCCTAGAGAATAAATGAAGCATGCAACCTCAGCGTGTGAAATAGAAGAGCTCTTGTTCAGACTCAACATGAGTCTTTATTCTTGCTCCTTAATAAAATGCATTGAGATATTGGATGGAATATATTTCTTCTTTGTGAAAGTGGAATGTATTTATTGGTGATGAGGTGGAGAAGAGAGTTATTTAGGTCAAAGTAACAGATATTAATTAAAGAAAGCCTGTGTTCCTCTCTTCAGAACAATTTATTTGTGAATCCGTAAGCCTTATAATTATAAGCACAGTATTGCAGGCACAGGCTGAATGCATTCTAATAAACTCACTTACTGATTATTCAGGAACAACAAGCCTTGAATGTCACATCAGTATTGGTAAACTGACAACAAAGCAGCTTCTCTGTATTTATTTGCAAACTAGCTGACAAACCTATACCCCAAGAAATATTACTTGGGATGAAATGCTTTTACAGATGCCAATAAGCAAAGAAATACATTCTTCTGGTTTGGTTATGGCTGCACGCAAAGTTGAGTGGAGTTATGTAAGAATGCCTACCATAATAAGCGTGGATGGACGCACACTGTTGGTCTTTAAGAAATGTCCTGTTGACAGACTGTTTGCCTGAAACCTTTGCATTGGAATAATTGCTGCATCGCCGCTGAATAATCCATTAGTCCTTACATGATTTTGCAGCAAACAAAAGAAATCCAAAACAATTCTCCGCACCACTAACTGTTTAGGCAAACAACATTTTACAGCACGTGCCAGTGGGTTTCAGAATATAGATGTTCCTTATGCATAGAATTTTGTTCTAAATCTCCCAGCTAATCCTGATCATTAATTCTAGTAGAGGCTTGCTCTGTAATGGGACAAAATGTAACTGTCATAACTCTCTTAAACAAGAAAACACAGCAGAAATGTGTTTTGCAGAGCCAAAGCACTGATTTCATGGAAAATTTTCTTGACATTTGAATAAAAGGATTTCTATTTTCAAATGAGCATAGCATGGCTCAGGAAGTGCTGCAAAAGTATCTACAACTGAAATTATCTTATTAGTATGGGAAAAGCAGCCAGAAATAATTTTTCTCTGTCCTATGGTGAAACATTCTCCGATGAATCATCTTGCAGCTGCTCAGTCAGAGGTGTGAGCTGACAAGAGAAGAAAAACTGATTGAAGTTTTGCTTGCCCAGTGGCTACGGTATATCAGTGGGCTACATGGAACATTAACAGCGCTAATGAAGTCCTGTTTGATGCTGTAGGAGAAAGGCATGAAAAAATGAAATATTACTTTATAGAAGGAAGTTACTGAAAGGCTTTATATTTTCACTTATAAAAAAAATAAACAAAAAGTTTAAGTACAATGAAAGGAGGGATGTATTCTTTTCAATAGCAAGCGATGACATTTTTAAGCAAATAGACATCTTATTCTGAGTATGCAAGTTCTGCTCTTTAACTAGATATAAGAAGCTGTGGCAAAGTGTTGGGAGAATAAAAAAAAAAAAAAAGAAAAAAAAAGTAAAGCATTCCCATTCAGGAAGTAAAATAGTCGCATATGTGTGATGGGCCAGAGCAAATGGTCTCATCCTGGCCTTGCTCCAGTTTATGGCAGAGCTCTCATTGCCTATCATGGAGGTGGCATTTTTTATATTTTTCTCTTTCCTTTGTAAATAAAGAGCATAATTGCACATACCAAATCTCCCACCCCACTGATATGAGTGGCCAGGTTCGGAACAGAAAGTAATACCGAGACAGTCGCTGGAAGTAACCTTCACTCCAAGCTGGAGAGCAGCTCCACAGCTGTACCGTAGCACTTCAGCACTGCGTGCTCTGGCTGTACTTCACCCTATGGTATTTGCATGGCAGAAGATTTCTGGTTTTAGCTCTTGAAACACTCTGGCTGGAGAACACACACCTGTGAGACTGGTGAGCCCACAAAACACCAGGAACATGGGGACTCTCTCTACCCTATATAACTCATGGACGCACTCATGGCAATACTGTACATGCCACATTGACACAAAACAGGGTAACTGATCACTACACACTTGTGTTGCAGACAATTTGGTTTTCAAATATTCAAGTTCTCTCCTGTGCATTTTTCTTAAACTGAAATCAGTCAGTCAGGTTATTTCCATGTTCTGTCACCCATTTTTCAACTGGAAAAGAACTTTTTTCTTTTTGCTAACTGAAGCCCCACTCTAATAAAGTAGACACACAGTCACAGGCATTTTGAAAGTAACTACTGTATACACCTAGCTCCCCTTGACTTGAAAAAACTTTGCTCTTCCAAATCAACTTCTTTATACCTCAGAATCACTCATTTCTTGAACTGTGGCAACAGTTTCTGCTATTATACCCCTTGCTCTTGGTGAGACTGAGAAAACTGCTTCCTGAAGAGTAAAATAAGACCATTAGCAAATTATCCACTAGTAAACCAGAAAAAAGGAAAGCTAGCTGTCTGATGAGTATTATTAGAGAACTTCTGTATAATAAGAGCTTTTGAAGATTGAAAGTGGTATAAAATTGCAATTTGAAAGATAGCAGTGCTCTTTCATCAAGCAACAGGACCAAACAATCTAATGTGGACAAGCTGCACTCAACAAAGAACCATGGTGTGAGGGAAGAGGGGGTGGTTATACCATTTTATATTATTCACTTCAAGATGGAAATATTAATCATCAAATCCTCCTCTCAGAAAAGCCTGTATGCTACCATCAAGCACAAAGTTACAGAGACACAGAGCACAACTTAGTCCTAAAAGCCTTTCTTTCATAAACTGCTTTATCCAGGTCAATATAAACCAAATCCCCAGTAGCCCTCTCCTGTCAAGAAGGCAACAGTACAGATTGGCAGCTGTGAATACTTAGAATTTAGTTATTTCCATTCTGGAAGTTTTTCTGGGACAGTATAATTCATGGCACTCAGCTAAGATGGCCAATTAACAGAGACTCCCAACTGCAATAATCTGTCCCAGTGCTAATCGGGTTATTATCACTGGATATATTTATAAAGATTAATGAGCAGCCAGCAACTTCCATAATGTTCAGCCACTACTGACTGGCTAAATTTGAGATCTCATTTCAAAGGCAACAGCCTTTTCAGCCTAATGCTAACCTCCAGAGCCACCCACATCCCAGCCCCATATAGAGTATAAATAAAGTGCAAAAACTGAAAGAAAAATAATTTCAGAAACAGATCACTGAAGAAGTGGTTTAGGGGACTATAAAGCTATTTAAAAAAGATAAATCTTCAATGTTTTTTTCATGGGTACATTTGGAACAGTCAGACTCTGATATGTCTTTGCATATGTCAATACATTTTCAAGGGTGTTATGTCTGGCTTGGATATAAAAGATTATATCCTAACTATTCAGACTTATGATCAGATAACAGAATGCCCAGCAGGATTAAGATGATGTCTGAGTTATCTGATTTTAGTAAATAAGTACACAAGGGGGAAAGGCCTTATTCAGTAGGACAAAATGAAAGTTCACTGTACTGCATAATGTATTTGCTGTCAAAACCCAATTTTCTGGAGTGGCTTTGAAAAGAGTTCATTATCTCTACTGCAAGTTCCAGAGTCCCATCTCTCGCATTTAAGAGAAGTGTTTGTTTTGGTTTTCATGTGACAGCAGATTTCTAATATGATGATACTTGAGAAGACCCTGCTGTTCAATCAGACCTTTGAGTTGAGATCTTGTACAAAAAACAGGTCCCAGCAGAGAAATATGAGGGCCTGAAACTAGTTCAATATACTTGAGCTATCTTTTTAAAACAAAGTATCAGCTTTTGGGATTTCCATCCCACTACATTCCCGTATACCACTTGCATATAAATATCATACAGAGGAATTAAAAAAAAAACAGGAATACAGAAGCTGAGACTGTTGAAATAGTCCAGGAAGATAGCAGTTATGCCAGAAAACCGAAGTTGTTTAGAATGCCTTTTAAATCTGTTTTGTAAAGTCTGATCAGCTCCTTTCTTCTAACGCTGCTGCTGATTCCCAAAGGAACTTTCTTCCTTAGTCAATAAAAGTCCTGGAGCTTGATTTTGTTTACAATCTCACTATGATTTGTTCAGCTTCCAGTAACTCTTTATAGATATGACATCATGTCATAAGTACTAGGACATGCTTTTCACCATATGGGTTCTCACATCAAATTTTTCATTAAACCATAGAATATTCTTAATTTTAACTGCATTTGCAACCCAACATTTCACTCAGTTACAAGTTTAAATCATGAAGAGCCAGATTACAGCTGGCCTGTGGGGCATAGCAAAGAGAAGAGTCATCCACAATTGTATCCTAGCGTAACATAATTCCGTGAGCAAAAGGACTTTTTGATATAGCATTAGAAACATCAGTTATCTCAGATATAGCCTTCAGAGACGAGTGAAGACCACGGCCTTTCCTCTCCCTGCTCCCCTGGATAACAAATTAGGCCCGTGTCAGAAAAAATGCATTTGAATGCCTTTGGAGTTGCTGCTTCTATCTCTACACCTCCCAGATCTAGTAGAAATTCTAGCTGAGTCACCTTAAAACCATAATCTGGCTCAAAGGGCAAGAAATAAGAGCTGGGGCTAAAAATGTCACATTAAAAATTGCTTCAACAGGTTGAGTCAGTGCTGCAGATATGTTCTTCACTAAAAATTTCCATCTGTCCTGTTGCATGAAAAAATAACTATTGTTAAAACAGGTCTTTTTCTTTTTTTTTTTTAAAATCCTAGCAAGAGCATGATTGCATTTTTTAAAGTACTCTGTCCATGGAAAACTAATTTAGTTCCATTAATGAAAAGGAAGCAAAATGTGATTGAGGATATCATATGGAATTATAGTTCATTAATTCTTCAAGTATGTAATTTTCCAGACTCCTGATCCCCCATTGATTTCTGCACACCCCCATAGGTCCTGCTAAATGCCAGCACAAAGAAATTCAATCGTGTTGTTATTTCATGTGTGGCAGTGGTGGCATTCCAAAATTAGATAGAAACGTTATGAAAGGGAATTTTCGACTGACTGCTTCACCATGCAGCCCTGTTAACAATTCTTTCTTGTCCAAAATTGATCAATCACAGACCCCACCGATGATAACTGATACTATGATAGTCTCCATTACACACTCAATATCATCAACGGAGGTAACATTTGTAACAATTGACGATGATAATTCAGAACACCTAATTAGCCATGATGAACTAGGTACATCCATGAATACTGTAAAAAAAAGTATATATTTTTCATAAAGATTCTGTGAAACCAATTGTGCCGATCCACATTAGAAAGACTAATAGAGAGGTATTGGGCCTCTATTTCTAGTTGTTTACAAAGATGTGGTTTTGCTTTCACTTTGTCCATACTTCTCAATACAGCACTTCATCTTAACGGCAACACATGCTTCTGCTTCCTTGTTAGTCCTATCTTGAAAAAGAAAAGGAATTCTTTTCGTCAAGATAGCAAAAGCACTTTTATACCTTGAAACACACTGACAAATCCATTTTAGATACCTACTAGTGTTTGAAAGTTATGTAGCTCCATTTGCACAGGTTAGAAATAGGACTAACACACTAGTGCTGCTCACTAAAGGTGTCAGTTGCTGGGTAGGAGTAGCTGAGCCCTAAACAAAAGAGAACTAATTTGTCTGAAAAGAGAAGGGCTAGTTTGGCCAGCTGTTATCTCTTTTCTAAAGAGTGGTAAGAAAGGCTTTACTTGCACTGTGTGCTGACCAAAGATCTTGAGTTTCCTGCAATGAGGAGTCAAATCAGTCATAACCATGAGTTACGACTTTCATGTATTTGAACCAAGAATGCAACCAGCACATTCTCAGCTTAGTTTGCGTTCAGCTTTGCAAAAAGTGCTTTCAGATCAGCTCTGGTATGAATTACAGTAATTTTCCAAGTATTTAGTTCAGAGGCCATTTAAGGGAAACAAACAAAAGAACCCACAAAACAGCTCAAACAAAGTTTTGGCTAGGAATTGATTTGACACTTTGATTTGAACTTGGTCTTCTGCTATCATCTTCTACCCTCTGGTCAGGGTACCATATATATTATATGGTGTGCTTAAGTTTAAAACATTCTTATTTACATTTTCTTTCCAGTGTCTTGTTACCATGTCTCTCAGTCCATATATCAGTGACCGTTAATTTACATTGCTGCTCCCAGAGTGTAAAATCATGTAGAGATTGTACAAAATTGCTGAAGCACAGAAAAGGAAAAAAACACACTATACCTTTGCTTGGGCTATAAACATATTGGCATATATCTGCAGAGACTGCAGACTCCCTCATGTTGACAGCAAGAGGAAAGGCTCCATAGGGACACGGGACAATGATTGGCAGCGTTATAGATTTTAATTCCACTAATAGTTGAATGGCTCGTAATTCATAAAAGAGAGAGCTTACAGTGAGTGATGAAGGTCATCTCGATCTCCTTCATATAACAGAAGGAAATTCTATTATAATGCTGCCCAGTTGCACTATTCACATTCTATTTATAGCCCACTATATTTTAAGAACCTAATTAAAATTTTAGTTTTCATGTTTAGTAAAGGAGGTTCTTTCCCATAGCAAATAATAGCTAAGTAGGGGATGCATTTTGATGTTTTTAACAAATGGCAAAAAAATTCTGTCTCCTCAAAGCTCTTTTGTAGCACTCTCTCTTCCCTGGTTTCTCTTTTTTCTTTTTTTAAAGCTGCTACATATAGGAATATAGTATTGCAACAAGCTAAAGAAAATATAAAGAGAAAAAGATAAGTACTAGTATGTGGCCCTTCAGCAGAGAAAAATCTTTTGTTATTTAAAAATGACAAGGACTCTGAGGGAGGAAAGAAATAATATGCACCCAAGAAACTGTGTCAGGCAAGGAAAATGAAGGGAGAAAAAGACACAGAAGGATGAAGCAGCAAATCATCTTAAGCTACAAAACAGAAAGGATGAGGTAAGTAGGGTTCATGCCTAAATCCAGAATGCTCACCAAACTCAATATGGGCATTTTTTGCTTAATTTTTGTCAAAGATTTACTTTGTGAATAAATATAAGTAAAAATGTAAAGCAAAGTAAAACATTCCAAGCTTCTAAAGTCACCAGCCCTTGTCTCACTGCTCATTTTTGAGCTTATTTTTCATATCTGAGAAAAAATCAGGTGATAACAGGGATTAGGGTGACCTCCCTTCCAGACACTACAGCCAAGCAAAAAGCATCTCATCCGCAGAACCACAGCTTTCCCCTTGTCATGCTGCAGATCTCATTTGTTTACTCTCATACACAACTTTTAAACCTTTTTCTGCAATTTAATGAGCTAGCCATTTTAGAATATGTCCTTTTTGAAAGTCAAAGGAAAAGTATTTTCTTAGGTTTTATGACCTGGCTGCACTTCCCACTCAGATAAAATACGATATAAACCCCACCACCATGTCCTCTCTCAAATAAAGACATATTTGAACAGAGGAGCAAAGGGAGCAGAAATGAGATGACCTATAACTTATCCAGACTTTTGCCACTGCCTTGTTATGCAAACCTTGTAACTTCCTCAGTTTTCCCCATGTGTCTTGATTTCTACATCTGTAAAATGGGGAGAATGTGCTTCTACCAGCTCTTTTTTTTTTTTTTACATAAAGAACTCCAGGTGAAAAACTTTAAGTACTAGCAATGATTTGGTTAGTAGTACACGTGACGATACCAAGGCATGGTTTGGGGAACAGTAGGATGCCAAGGAACAGGAACTACAGAAGAGGCCAACATGTTTTGGGGAGAGGTGAGAGGAAGAGCATTGAGCAGTAGAGACGAAAGCTGCACCCGCTGCCTTTGCTCCCCTGCCTGCTTTATTTGGTAGCACAGACAGATCATAGAAGTCACAAGGACACTCACTGATAGTAATTTAAGACTTGCATATATTTTTTTTCCAACATATCTCTCAATGTAGACCACAAGTGTTGTTTTTTGTAAAACTATAATAGTCTCCTGTGCAGTTTTGCTGCACTCTAAGGATCTTTAATTTTTATGGACCTTTGAAAGAGTGGTTGAATATAGCACCAGCACATGTAATCACCTTCATGTTATTATATATGTTCAGGTGAAATATTTGAGGAGAGGGAGGGGCAGTAAGATATTTTGTACACCAGCATGTTGAATTTCAGATTCTCACTTACAAACAGCTTATCTATATCTTATATGCCATGTTTGCAACACATCTGCTGTCTGCATATGTCTATTTTTCTGTAGCCTGAATTGGTAGTTGGAGCATTGTTAAAACAGAGCATTCCTTGCAGGAAAGGCTTGTTCTCCAGGGTTACCTGAACACCTCTCTACTACAGTTTCTGAGACTGCCAATCATGGTTTTTTTTGCTGTTCTGAATTTTCTTGTAATACTAAATATGAAGACTTGGCTTTTACTTGGCATACAGTTAGCTGAAGGTTGCTGGAATTATTAATTGTAATAACAATTCAAATGACAATTATTAATTCTTTGCTAGATTTTTATTGGTATTGTGGAATATGCCATCTTATTTATCTTCTAAGCAACAGTCCTTTCGGAGTCTAAAGTTACTCTTGGACTGTAAACATCACATGCCCAACTTTCCTAAGCTTATTTATGACTAAAATCCTTCAAATCCATTAATTTTTTTCCTGAGGGGAAAAAAAACCTCATGCAGAGATTCTTGAAGAAGAGTTTCAGCAGAAACTCTGTGCTAGAGTTTCTTGTTCTCTCTGAAAAGGATCTTCCAAATTCTCTTGGACTGGGGAAGACAAATAAACTTTCGCTACTTCACACACTTTATACAAATGAATGGAGAAATCTCAGACAAGTCAAAGGGGACAGAGATGTGATGGCAGCCTGGACAACCTGCATTTGTAACCTAATTCTTACCAGATTATTCCTCAGACTCTACGTAGGGTTTGCTGTTTACCACTTTCACAAATGATTAAGATCCCCATCAAATCCGGGTTATTTCTCCCACAGAATGTAAAAATTCTTGAGCTTTCATCTCATGTCTGCACGAATTGTCCCCTTCCTTCAACCTTCACCTCTTCATTTGGGCATATTTGTTTTAGAGGGAGAGACGGACATGCCCTTTGCCATCTACAATCCCTGCAAGCAAAGCTGCTACTGCAGCATGCATTCCACACACTGTTCTCTCCCCTGCCTCCATAGGACTTCAGCATTAAAGTAGATGCCAGTTAAAAGAGAGGTACAGTCAGGAGAGAGTTAAAAACTTTGCCTCTGCTTAGTTTCTGACAGTGTTTGTTCTTGTCTGTCTGCCTGTGTTCATAAGAGCAATTGAAGCCCTATTAAAAAAGTGGAGATTGCAATATTTGCCTCTTTAGTGCTCAGCGTTCCTTAAGATGTAACAACATATCAAATGCTTTGCAGTGACTTTAGACTTAGGCAAAGTCAACATATTTTTCATGAACTCATTTAAATAGCTTAGAAAAATGCATCACACTTGAGATCCTTGCAGGGGTAAAGCCTCTTTTGAAATCAACTCGACTTTTTTCAAACAATGCTACACGTATTACTTCTAAAGTACAAGCGTTAGTAGCAACTTGTTTTATTTTTAGGTATGTTGGACTGGGCCGCTATTCACCTAGAATACTAATTAGTTGTGGGGGAGGCAGATGATTTACAAGTAAAGCTACGAACGCATTGCATGTTATAGTTCCTTCAGCTAGACTCTAACTTAACAGGATTCCTGCTCGCCCAAGGCCTGACTTCAGAAACATATTAAAGAGTGAGCATTACAACAGCATGCCTCATGGTCCTTGGTTACCTTAGGGTTGGTCAGAGATACCAAAATGGTCTTGACCATCAATGGTAAAGAGTCATTTTTGCATCAGCACAAATGGGCATTTTAGAATGAGCCATTACAACCTGTTATTATTGTTCCTTAATAGAAATAAACAAGAGAACTTGGATCATATGCAAAGGCAGCTCATTAAAAGCACACAGCAGTGTATGCTGGGAGAACTGTATTACTTTGTATCAGTTGAATACAAGGCCCAGTTTTTGTGACATGAAAGCATGAGAAGGAGATCAGTTAGGAAAACAGTTATTTTTATCAGGTTGGCCTAGAAACCAAAATAGATGAGGAGTATGGGAAAAAAAAAAAAAGACAAAATAGTCATTAATTTTGAATTAGTGGAAGACAGTTCAAAAAGATAATACTCTACACTTTTAATAAAATACCTTTGGCTGACTACAGAAGACCATAACTAAGGAAAATAAACTATTTCATCAGCAGCACTCTACAAGACTTTCAGTACCAG
Organism: Nyctibius grandis; assembly: GCF_013368605.1. Classification (NCBI taxonomy): domain Eukaryota; kingdom Metazoa; phylum Chordata; class Aves; order Nyctibiiformes; family Nyctibiidae; genus Nyctibius; species Nyctibius grandis. The sequence goes on from NC_090662.1 coordinate 36,242,017, forward strand.
CTTTTCAGTAATATCCATACAGCTGCAAGTTGTGAGGTACAGAAAAAAATCCCCTCTTGGTCCACTCAGTCTTGGGGAGCTGAAAATGCACAGGCACCAAGGCCATAATTTGCTTGCTTTCCTTGCTTCCTCCGTTTCACCAGACCTATCATATGAACAAAGCTCCTGATCAGAACAGAAGTTGTGAAGATGATGGCTCCTAACCTCATGATTTTCTGTAAAGCATATCACAGGAGTGCAGGAACAAAAACATAGGAACCAAAAGTTACTTTGCACTCTCTGCTCTAGAGCAGCCAAACAAGATTATTCAAAGACTTTCTAGGAAATTCAGATTTGACAATACAAATTAGGCCTGTCTGTCTGGAACAGTCACCCTCTATTACTGAGGACTTTCCTCCCTATTAATCACCAGTCAGAAGTTGATACAATATATTGTGCCCTAAGCAGTACATCAGAAAACTATACTAACCAAACAAAACAATGCAGAAGCATGTAAGCAGTGCAGAGGTCCAAATTCCTAGAATTACTGTTCTCAAAAACTATTTATTTGAAATAGAGGCAAGCCAAAAAAAAAAAAAAAAAGAAGAATGGATATACTTTCCAAGTCCTGAAGGGACCTGGGGACACCACCAAGGTACTGGATGAGATGGTTCACTGAGGCACAGTTCAGTATTTGAATCATTGCTCTTAGGCTCTATTTGCCTAGAGTAGCTTAGGAGGTAAAATTTAATAGCTTTCACCCTGGGTGACAGGAGAATTACATTGTCAACTATGCAAATATTGATTTTAGCCTACTCCCTGCTAGTGCTTGTTCAAATCTCAAAAGTAACCTCATATTTTGAAAACATTAAAGAATTTTTCAACCACAAGAAGAGCAGAAATGTTGTCAATATCAGATGACTGACATACTGGTATGGCTTTGTAAGGGAACTCATATAGTCATTTCCTGCTAACTTCTTAAGTCACCAAAAAAATTCTATGTGAAGATGCTTGTTTCACATTGCATAATTGTAGTTCGGTGATAAGACCGCAAAACACAAATTATGTATTTCAAAATTCATTATTAGGGTTCTGTATCAATGTATTGAAAAATTATCATAGTGACATATTAGTCTTTTAAGTAGGATTAGTTGTTATGTTTAAAGAAGACATAGAAGTTGATGTTATAGGATGCTTCCCATAATTTGTCCATCATTTTACTATCTGCTTTTCCTAAAGTAAGAAAGCACTTAAAAGGGAAAAAATGTAGAGTAAGATGTGCCATCACTAAATACACTAGTTATATCCATTACCTTGATAAACCAAGGCTAGCTCAAACAACACTGTTCTTGCCTCTGAAATCAGGAATCAACATGCAAAATAACCATCTTTGAGAAGGCCAAGACCATATCGCAGACCACTCAATACCTGGCCTGTGCAAGCAGGGTAGTGACTTTATATAGCAAAGATGCAAGTTATAAAGCAAGATGTTTCAGCATCCTCAGTAAAATCATTACATTATTTTTAGCAGATGGGTCCTGTCTCTTTCTGCTGAAATGGAAACTACAGAAGATATTAATTAAATGCAGGTGCATGCAGTAATTCAGAAGTGTTTTCATTTCAGAGATTCACCTCCTGAGAATAGAAAGTACAGTTAGATACATACTCTTACGAGTTTAAATTAAACCAGTATAAACAGGATACTGAGAACTCTGTGTCTCCATCTACATTTGAGCTATGGCTGCAGAGGCCAAACTTCCCAATCCAACATGCTACATACCAAAATTTCCACAGGGCAGGAAGCCCGGAGACTTGCCAAGGAAATGGGGACCACTTGCAATGACTCAAAGAGGAGAAATGGCAGTGACACCCTAAGGCTAGGGTGTGCATGCAGCTAAGTCCAGCGACAAGCTGGGCATGTCAGCTCCAGCATCTCTCCTCGCTCACCTCCTCCCACAGCCGGGGCTCAGCACAGCTGCAGAGCTAGAGCATCATGCAGCCCAGCATGCAAGCCAGATCTCAGTTGCTTGCAAGCCACAATTTGGCTTCTTTGGGTTTTGTCCTGGGTGATTTTTTTTTTCGCTTGCACCAAGGGAAAAGATTTGAATAGCCTACGAACTTTGAAAATTACTGAAGTTGAAATTCCAGACTCATGTAACTCCAAAAGGCCTGACTCTCAGAATATGATGAAATCCTACTGCACACTGGGATCTATTAAAATGTTTTACACTGCAAATCATGCTCATGTACTCTTTGTTTGTAAAAAAAATATCCAGGCTCTATAGATAAATTCAACATTTTCTTATTTTTGTGAATGGAAGCCAGCTCTTTAATGTAATTAAAATATTTCCTGCCAAAAGTATCCTCTAACTTCTAGGTCTCAAATGTGGGAGCCTCCCCAAAAACAGAAGCCTGAATTCTCAGGACACCAGGATCCAAGCAAGCCAGGTGGGCTATGAAAACTAATGAACTATAGGAGGCATCCCTTCTTCCTACAGCTGTTGCTCTGGACAGTCCATGCCTGTGCTGCCTTCATGTTCATTCTGCTTTCCCCTTGCCTGCTTGTTTCCCCTTTCATTAAAAAGCCCAGCAACCCCTTAAGAATTTCAGAGAATAAAACGAATAACCCTAATATGCTTTCTGCTCAAGGAGTTTGTATGTTATACTCATTTACCCCAGCATGCATCTGGCTTCCTCTGATTAGACTATGAACTGTTGAAGGGCACTCCTCCTACTCTGGGTTTGTTCAGAACCTTGCATACTTGTACCACAAATTTGAGCCTTTTAGTATTATTGTTGTAAATCCCACAATCAGTAATTTAAATCTTCACTGTAAAAATAAAACTGAGCAAATGGCAGATTCCTGAGATGTTGCGAAAGTTTTGACTGTGATCCTTTCATCGCTTACAGAGAGTTTTCATTAGACTGGGGCCAAGAATTTTTAAGAATTCTGCCAAAAGTAATTCCAGTTCTTACAGAACTGGTTCAGTGCTCGATGGGCTTCAAATGCCGTTTGTGTCACAGCTTTACCTTCAGAGCCTACCTGGCCACAAGCTGATTGTCGTTGTTCTAGCTGAACACAAGGGATCAAGGGCTTAAATGGAAGTAGTTCTCTTGTGATGCTAACGGTACTGCGACACTTCATTTTTGCAAAATCAGCAAGTTAACAAGCTTTCTGGTTACTTTGACAAAGCCTTCTATTCCAATACCAGTAAAATTATTTTCCTAATAATTGGGATGTCAGAATTAAAATATTTTCACAAGCTTCCTTTGGAACAAGAATAATAATAGTCTTAAATAATCTGAAGCCTACTATTATTATGGTCAGTGCACATGACCAAATTAATTTGGATTTGCTGAAAAGAGCAACAGTCACACATGTTAACTATTTAGCTAATACAAAAAGTGGCACAAAACTCTAAAGAGATCTGGTCTCTAACAATGATTTACCCAAGTGACTTGTCTGAGTTGTATTTCAGTATTTTGAGCTACAAATGTTAAGCACAAAGTTGCAAAAATTTGTTTTAGCGACATCAAAATGTTTTTCCTTCTCCATGAACTACTCACAACATTTACACTATTTTTGTTTGAGCTTTCCATACGTGGAAAAAAAAAAGGGAAAAAATACAGAGAAGAACCAAATAATGTATTTTCCTTGGATTTGGCTATTTCTGATAAGAGATCAGATAAGAGAGGGTGATCTTGCATACCTGATTTATACCGGTTTTTTTCATAAATTCAGTTACACATTTAATTAAGCCAACTGTAAGTAACAATGTATGGCTGAATGAATTTAGAATCTGTAACTTAAACAACTTCTCAACAGTTCCTTTCAAAGGTAACAGCTTTGTGTGCCAGTTTATTTTCAGCAGCTTAAAAAAAGGTGGACATAATTCCTGTGATATCCAAGGAAAGTTCATTATCAGGATATGCAAGTTACAGCCAATCATCCACACAAAAGCCAACAGACTTCCAGCCAACCTGTTAACAAAAACTACATCAAAACACTACTAGTAGTGAAACTGTGCTATTTGATCTCATGCATAATTAAAAGCGGTCCAGGGGAATACTCAAAGCACAAAACGAGTGTGGGAACTCAAAAAAGAAGCTGACAAGCAGAAAAAATGCAGCGATCTTATATACATGCACTAGCAGATATGCATATATAGTAGGAGACTAAATCCACTCTTAAAGCTCTGTCATCAAATTGAAGGGGAGTTACAGTAACATCAAGCAGATCTAACAAAGTCATCCTGTGCTGGATGCTAAAATAAAACACTTTTCAAATACAATTTAAGATAGCATTTAAAAATGCCCATTGAAGAATTCATAATTTTGCAATCAAACAAGACAGCATTAAGTCAGGTATTTTGAAAAAGTTTAACAGGTGCAAATATTTTTAGATTCTCTTGGTAGTCTCAGCTCTCTACACTGCAGAAGGCAGTCTTTTAATGTTTTTTAACACATAAACCCCTCCCTAAGCCAATGAAGCTTAAGAAAAGACTGGACATGGCACTTAGAGCCATGGTCTAGTTGTCATGGTGGTGTCAGGGCAATGGTTGGACTCGATGATCCCAGAGGTCTCTTCCAGCCTGATTGATTCTGCGTGATTCTGTGAATGCATCCCCAACATTAACAATGCCTCAACCCACATCCTTTGGGAAGAGAAATAGGAATTCTCACACGCCGCATTTTTATGTCCTATTACCAATTAAAGAAAAAGGTGCTGGAGGTTGATATATCTGCACATGATTCTTACATCTGCTTCCTCACTCCACTGAACCATTTCCACAGGACATGGGCCATGATTAATCTAAAAGGCTTCCAACAGATCATTCTAAGGTGTTGCAATAGCTGTGTTAACTGCAAGGCACTCCACAGTGAATACTTCTTCTCATGGAAACACCTCACTAGTATTAGTAGTTGATTCTCCATCTTATGTTCCTGAGAGAGATGCATCTCCTACTGACATCCCAGAGGCACCCATTTGGAAGCAAAAAATGTTATGAAACCTATTACTGTGCTTAATTACACAGAGCTTCACTTCTCTTTCCAAAAGCTGCATTGAGTTTAGGAATCTGACATAGCCTTTCCATGGCAGCTGACAGGTGAAAAGAGTTACAGCTGTGCCCGTAAACACAAGCAAGCTTCTGGTACTTCTTGGCTGTGTGAACCTCCCGTAATCCAGGAGGAGATGGTTAGTGACCTGCTGTGCCAGTTGGACACCCACAAGGCTATGGGCCTGGATGGGATTCACCCCAGAGTAATGAAGGAACTGGCAAATGAACTTGCCAAACCACTCTCTATTGTCTACCGGCAGTCCTGGTTAACTGGAAAAGTTCCAGCTGACTGGAAATTAGCAAATGTAACGCCCATCTACAAGAAGGGTCAGAAGGATGATCCAGGGAACTATAGGCCTGTCAGCCTGACCTCGGTGCCAGGCAAGGTTGTAGAGGCTTGGTTGAGTGAGAAGGGGCATGATTTCATGCCACTGAGCAGTCTGAGCAACCCAGGCTTTGAGCAAGAGTTAGGCCCAGAGCAAGTCACCTTGGACTCTCCTTGAACACTGTAAAACAGGAACTTGGCAGCTGCAACAGACAGATAAGAGGAACAGGAAAAGGGGAGGGGGTGCTCACTGCTCTGTGTATCTAAATTTGTAAACCAATCATATATGCTAGTAGGACGCGTGGACAGCAAGGCTTAACCAATGGAAATGCGGGCTTTGGTGCGTGATCAGCGTGCTCTCTGCTTAAAGACTATATATATCCTGTACATGCAATGATTAAACGGAGAACTTCCATACTCATATTGAGATTGTCTCGTTACTCTGGAACCGTTGCCCAGCACCCGTGAGCCGCACCTTCAACTTCCCCTTTTCTTCACAAGGTGATGGAACAGATCATCCTGAGTGCCATTACACTGCACATGCAGGACAATCAGGGCATCGGGGCCAGCCAACATGGATTCATGAAAGGCAGGTCCTGCTCGACCAACCTGGTCTCTTTCTATGACAAAGTGACCCGCTTAGTAGATGAGGGCAGGGCTGTGGATGTAGTCTATCTAGACTTCAGTAAGGCATTCGACACTGTCTCCCACAGCATCCTCCTAGACAAACTGGCTGCCCGGGGCTTGGATGGGTGGACTCTTAAATGGGTTAAAAACTGGCTGGATGGCAGAGCCCAGAGAGTGGTGGTGAATGGGGCAAAGTCCAACTGGCGCCCGGTCACTAGCAGTGTTCCCCAGGGCTCAGTTCTGGGGCCGGTGCTGTTCAATATCTTTATAGATGATCTAGACGTAGGGATTGAGTGCACCCTCAGCAAATTTGCAGATGACACCAAAGCTGGGTGGGAGTGTCGATCTGCTGGAGGGTAGGAAGGCCCTACAGAGGGATCTGGACAGGTTAGATAGATGGGCCGAGACCAACGGCATGAGGTTCAACAAGAACAAGTGCCGGGTCTTACACTTCGGCCACAACAACCCCATGCAGCTCTACAGGAAGTGGTTAGAAAGCGGCCCGGTGGAAAGAGACCTGGGGGTACTGATCGACAGCCGGCTAAACATGAGCCAGCAGTGTGCCCAGGTGGCCAAGAAGGCCAATGGCATCCTGGCCTCTATTAGGAATAGTGTAGCCAGCCGGTCTAGGGAAGTGATCGTCCCTCTCTACTCAGCACTGGTGAGGCCGCACCTTGAATACTGTGTCCAGTTCTGGGCCCCGCACTTCAAGAAAGATGTTGAGGTGTTGGAGGGAGTCCAGAGGAGGGCGACCAAGCTGGTGAAGGGTCTGGAGGGTATGACCTACGAGGAACGGCTGAGGGAGCTGGGGTTGTTTAGCCTGGAGAAGAGGAGGCTCAGAGGTGACCTTATTGCCGTCTACAACTACCTGAAGGGAGGTTGTAGTGAAGTGGGAGTTGGCCTCTTCTCCTGGGCAACTAGCAATAAGACAAGAGGACACAGCCTCAAGCTTCGCCAGGGGAGGTTCAGGTTGGACATTAGGAAGAATTTCTTTTCAGAAAGGGTTATTAGGCATTGGAATGGGCTGCCCAGGGAGGTGGTGGAGTCACCATCTCTGGATGTGTTTAAGAAAAGACTGGACATGGCACTTAGTGCCATGGTCTAGTCGACAGGGTGGTGTCAGGGCAATGGTTGGACTCGATGATCCCTGAGGTCTCTTCCAACCTGTTTGATTCTGTGATTCTGTGATACTAATCCACCAGAACTGGGAAAGCTGCTTTGAGTTCTGGGTGAATGGGCTTGCCTTGAAACCACGTTTCAATCTCAGGATAATTTTATCAGAAGAATTCTGACCTCTCCTATCACAAGCAGGCTAGGCTATCTGCTTCCTACTCAGCAGTGCCCTGTCAGTCACTGCCTCCACTCCTCTCCGCTCAGTTGAAAGGCTTGGAGGAGCTGTTAGTCCTATCACAAGGAACAGTACATCTCCCCAACCAACACAGGCACCAAGGAAACAGGCCAGGTCTTTGCCACATCTCAGCCTCATCAAAAATTTAGGGGAATGCTCTGGACACCAACAATCGCAGTTATTTCAGCTCTGGTTTATTCTTGTTGTCGATCGATGGCCTGTTCTACAACATGAGCCTGGCTCCACAGGCAGGACCTCAGCGTGGACGGCATCATCCCTCTCAGGCTTTGGGAGGAATATAGAGACACTGATCGAGTGTGCAGGGATGGGTTTTGGAAAGGACATGGAAAACAGTGAGGTATCCAATGACTTCTTCACCTTGGTCTTTACTGGTAAGTTTTGCCTTTAGGAGTCCCAGGTTGCCAAGACCAGTGGGAAAGTCTGGAGCAAGAAAAACTTACCCTTGGTGGAGGAGGATCAATATCTAAATAAATTGGAAAAAAACACAGATCGATCAAACCTGATGGGATGCTCCCAGAAGTGTGGAGGGAGCTGGCTGATGTCATTGTGAGGCCAACCTCAATTATCTTTGAAAGGTCATGGTGTCTGAGAGAACCTCGTGAGAACTGGAAAAAAGCAAATGTCCCTTCTGTCTTTGAGAAGGGCAAGGATCCAGGGAACTACAGATCAGTCAGCCTCACCTCCATCCCTGGGAAGCTGATGGTATTCTCCTGGATACCATTTCCAAACATATTAAGGACAAGAAGGTGACTGGGAATAGTCAGCACTGATTTGAAATCATGCCTGACCAACCTGATAGCCTTCTACAATAAGATGACTAGGTTGGTGAATGGGAAGAGAGCAGTGGATGTTGTTTATCTTGAGTAAGGCTTTTGATGTTGTCATAACACAGAATCCTCATACAGGCTAAAAAGCACAGGCTAAATAAATGGACAGTGAGGTGGATTGAAAACTTGCTGAATGGTTGGGCTCTGAGGGCTGTGATCAGCCATACAACATCCAGTGGGAGGCTAGTCACTTAGTGGTGTAGGCCTGGGCAAATCCTGGATACTGGGAAAGTACTGTTTAACATCTGGACAATAAGGCAGAGTGAACCCTCAGTATGTTTGCAGAGGATACAAAATTTGGAGGAAGGGTTCCTGCATCAGGTAGTTGTGCTGCCATTCAAAGGGACCTCAATAGGCTGGAGAAATGGGCCAAAGGGAATGTCACCAAGTTCAGAGGGAAATGCCAAGTCCTACAGTTATTAAGGAACGACTGCAGGCACCAGTATAGGTTGGGGATCAGCCAGTGGGAAAGCAGCTCTGCAGAAAAGGCTCTGGAGGTCCTGGTGGACACCAAGTTGAACATGAGCCAACAATGTGCCCTTGCAGCAAAGAACGCCAGCAGCCTCCTGGGCTGCATTAGGAAGAGCATTGCCAGCAGGTCAAGGGAGGGGATCCTTCCCCTCTATTTCATGTGGCTGAGATCACATCTGGGGTGCTGGGTCCAGTGCTGGGCTCCCCAGTACAAGAGAGACATGGAGCAAATCCAGTGCAGTGCTGTGAAGATGATTAAGGGACCAGAGCATCTGTCATATAAGGAGAGGCTGATAGAGCTGAGATGTTCAGCCTGGAAATGAAAAGGCTGAGGGGGATTTTATCAATCTGTATAAATACCTGACAGTGTTGGGGGAAGCAAGACATTTCTCAGTCATGCCCAGGAAAGGGACTAGGGGGATGGGAAATTGCATTTGAAAGTAACGAGAATATTTTTTTTTTTACTGTGAAGGTGATTGAACACTGGAATTGGTTGCTCAGAGAGCTTGTGGATTCTCCAACCCTGAAAACACTCCAAATCCAACTGGGTGCAGCCCTGAGAAACCAGCTCTATTTGACCCTGCTCTGAGCAGGCGGATTAGACAAGATGATCTCCAGAGGTTCCTTCTAACCTCATCCTTTCTATGATTCTGAAAAATGATTTAAACAGACCTATTAAACCAACTTTTACAGAAGGAAACAGTAAGAACTGCTGATTGTATTTTCCAGGTTATTGCTGGGGTGTGGATTCAATCTCCTGTTAATTAATTCATAGGTTCAGCAGCTGCTGACAATTCCATAAAACTATATGTTTTATTTTAAGTTAAAAATGCCAAGATTCTTCAATAAGCAGTTTTTAAATATATGTAGCATAAACAGAAATAAGTAACATGCTATTTAAAAATAGATTTGGCATCTTTACATCAATCCTCCTCCTTCCTTCTATGTGATTGCAACTAAAGATGTGTGCCTAGAAAAGATTACATCACCTTTGTAGATAAAGTGACTGTTCAAAAAGGGAAGCTTCCAGCATAAATTATTTGTAGTATGAATGTCTTGAATCACTTCAAGCCTAATGAGAAGTGCCTTCAGGAAACTCTGTTGCATTCACTGGGAGTGAATATGTACTGTCTGAAGCTCAGGTTTTCTTTTATGGCTGTATGCAGCACCATTTTTCTGACAATGTAGTCTCAGAACACACCAGCTTTTGCTCTTTATCAACAGGATAGCTCTTACATTTGCCACTCTGATGGTATTTCAGACTGTATGTTTCAAAGCCATGTGCAAGCAGATTACAATCCTACTCTTGCACATTAATACCCAAATGAGGTGGCCAGACCTGTAGCCCTGTGGCTGATCTCTAGCATTATTACTTATTTCAACAGTAATTAGAAATATGATGTCCAGTGGAGGTCCACCAGGAGAGAGGGGCTTCTCCTTGCAAAGCTTACCTACGAAACTGGTTTGGGGTGGCAAACTGGCTCCAAATCATAACAGTATCACTAGCTATGAGATATCAGGTAACTAGCGTACTAACCTTATGTTAAATATTGAGATCAGTTGTTCAGAAAGGCATCAGATCTAGTCCAAGTCTCTGCCTGCCCTTCTACATGTTTCCTGAAGGGCAGAAAGGATGGGCAGTTAGGCCAGCAGCCCAGCTGCTTTCGAAGGACATATGGGGCTGAATGCACTTCAGCTAACTTAAGTTAGCTTAGCTTAAGTTACCTAACTTAAGTTAAGTTAGCTTAGGGTGCCTGAACTTTCTGAATTGGGAACAGTGTCCCTGGATTCTCCTCTAAAGATCGGAGCAGAGACAGGACTTCCAGGGGCAACTCAGAAAAGCCAGTAAGATCTCTCTTTGATAGTGGCTATTCATATTGACTATCCAAGAAGGCTAAAGCAAATATGCTTCTAGTCTACACACTTCAGATAGGAGTATAAAGCTGGAAAAGATGAATGTGGGCCTTGAAACTATACATGTTATATTTAGTTGATAACAGCAGAATGCTGCAAGGAACATATAAGAAAAATATTACTAAAACAAAGTAACTGTTTCGATAATTGAGCATTATCTTAGCACACAATTTGTTCCAAGCAAAACCACAACAGTGTTACATTGAAGAGACCTTGGTATCCTGTACCACATTGTTTGCAGTCTATGAAACAGTGAGGAATTCTTGAAAACTTGCTCTTTTGACATTTTCCTAGAAACAGATGAACAATCAGGATACTGCTTTTCACACTGCATCCCTCTTGTGCACTGTGGTAATATCCGTTCAAATACAGAAGAATGAAAACAAGCACATTTCTCACCTCTCAAATGGACCAGATAATATAGAATTCAGATCAGTCTGTGTTTTTCATTAAATTGGACATGTTTACAAGTCAGATGAAAGCAATACTTGCTCAAATGACCTCCTTTCCTCTGTTTGGAAGATTTATTGAAGGCAATATAGAACAGCAACAATAGTCAATCATAGGTGGCAGACTGCCCTTTTATTAGGCATACTGAAGCCAATTAATCTAAGCGAGCTTTCTCCCTTTACTTCCTGGGGGCATGTACGGTTAGAATGCATTTTAAAATTCTGCAGCAATAAATAAAGGTGCTGAAACTATTCATTTGAACTTTGAGAAATTATTTACAGGCACTTGAGATGTTAAGTATTAACATTCTGCATACTCTGCTGCGCAATATAATTTGACTAGATCCAAGACTTAAAAAATAAAGGTCTAAATCAAAGCTTTGTGGTACTGCCAACCTGGGGGGTAGCAGGAAGAAAAAGGAATGCCTGCGAAAGAAGGTAAAAGCAGTAGGAACACTGAAACCTACCTTAACATTGAGTAAAGAAAGTTGAGTTAATCAGAAGTCTTCAAATAAGGGTGCAAGGGAAGGTGGGCTACTGAACAAGCCACACATTTACCGCACAGAAGTAATCAATTATTGGAATTTATTTCTAGATGTCAGATTATCTGTGATTTATAGGAGATACCAAAAGCCAATTGAGGTGAAAAGCAAGTCTATAATAATCTTATTAATTATGAAACATCAAAACCCAAGACGTCTTAATTCATGTTCTCATTTTTGCAGTCCATGTGCTTCTAATTAGAACTGCTGTAATATATTCTCTTGAGATTCATATAAGAAAAGTGAGTAACTTTTTAGTAGCAGCTTCCTCTTTCAGGGCACACACTTAAATAATCCTTTATTCTTGGATTACCTCAAACATCCTCCTTGTATTACCTTCATCGTAAATTCAGTTATAACCTTACCACTTTCACAGCTGGGCCCAGTGAAGCCTTGTGGGCAGGCACACACATTGGAAGCAATACAGGCTCCTCCGTTCCTACACCCGTCTTTGCAAAATGCTGCAAAATGCAAAATCACAATATATGGGTAACAGAACAACACTCAGCAACCACGCAGGCGGCCACGGGCTGCTGGCAGGCTCACACGAAACACGGTCCCTGCGGCACTGAGCACAGAGACTGCCTTCTCCTAAGGATAGAGGTCACAAAGAGATGGTTTATGGCCCCCCTGCCTCCCTGGCCAGATGGGCTGACAAGCTACAGAAGGAGATTAGAGTAAATCATCTGAAGACAACAGCTCACATATGTGCTCCTTCGAATGCACTGTGAAGCAGTGAAAGGCAGCACCTTCCCTAGGAACAGACTCTTCCTAGGGCAGCGCTGGTCTTCTCTGCTGCCCAAATAAAGGCCTGGGCATAATAGGCACAACTGAACACTAAATTGTCTGGCTACCTTATTCCTTGATTAAGCAATTAGATTGAAACAATAAAAATAGTAATTTTGTCTCAAGGGATTCTGAAACTTAAAAACTTTACTACCTACAGCTTGAAGTCAATCCCTGGATTTGTTCTTTGGCACACTGCAATCTGAGAAGCCGTGCTTACATATTTTGGTGCAGCATTCTCCAGATAGAGTTGTGAATATGTGTATGTTTTAAAAGAGTCCCTTCTGCGGACACAGAAATGCAACCAGCTCTGACGGAAAATGCAGCAGCTGTTAATTGCTCTGATTGCATTTGCAATATGGAATCAGAAATGCTCTGGTCACAAGAAACTGTAGGTGAAACTCGACAGATGGAGGTTATCACCAACATAAAGAGTTGCTCCAGGGCACTGGTCTAGCCCTGCACTTGTAACCAGCCACCGGAGATGCCAGGCTTTGGTTTGCAGCTGCTCTGTGTAACAGCACCACTGATGAGGCTCATCTGAGGGAGAACATGAGTGTTATCGATTTGAGCTTTCCAGCTCTCAGTTTCCAAGCACCAGCCTTGTGGCATGAGACCCGCAGCCCTGAGTGAGACATCTAAGCTTCCCAGTGCAGGATGACACAGTGCACAGGAGCACAGCTGGCACCAGTGCATCAAAAGCTGCCAAAGGCATGGGGACAAGAGGAGTATCCAGGTCTCTATGAAGGACACGGGCATCCAAGCCAGGGCCGCAGAGAAGTACATTTCTCAGATGGGGATACACAGGCTTAGAGCCTTCTCTGGCAGACTGTCTTTTCAATATTGAAAAGGGAGGAAGGGAGGGGTGTTCTTTCACAGTGGGGCCAGATGCCCTCTGAAATGTCAGACCTGCAGTCAGAGCTCTTATTCAGGGAACAGAAGAGCCAAATGTGGTGCTCTAGGTTTATCCACCTTCTCCTTGACCCAAAGAAATCTCAGTTACCTTTTTGTAAGCTGATACACCTCCAGCAGAAGGATTGGGGAATACTCCCAAGCACACCACAGGAGTGAGCTGCGCAGACAGAGCTCTCTTCTGAGAGGAGGAGCTCTGGGTTTGAACCTCCTCAGGCTGAGACTTTCTTCCCATTCCCCAGAGGAGGGAGCACACCATAAAAGGGCGTATTTGCTGATATCTCTCCCTCTTACCCATGCGTCTGACTGGAAGCAGACTAGGCTGCCGTGTTTTATGGAGAGCTCGTTTATGTTAGGAATAGTTAGAAAAATCATACTGTGACTTAGGTGAAGAAAGAACTAGTGCTAAGATCTTAATCAGGCTTAGCAATTAAGGAAATTTGAGGTTGCTTAGCCTTGATAATACACAGCAGCATAAGCTATCTATGGGATATTACCAATGTTAACTCTGGCCCCTCCGATTCTCATACCTAAAAGATCAAGAGGCCTGAGGCGCAATTTTAAGGAATGCTGGGTATGTTGTTGCTGCAGCTGGACCACTTCTCGTGTCTGAGCCAGTTCCCCTACAGCTACACTACTTTTCTTTTCAAACATCCTCTAAATCTTTGGCTTGGTGCCTGAGGACTTCGAAGGATTTGGGCCCAAGTACCAAGTATCATTTCCTCTGATGTGAAATGCAACAGAAATACAAACAGCATTGTATCTCTGGGAAAGTGTCTTTCTAAGACTAGAAGTATAACTTCTAATGTTTACCAGTGAACAAGAATGCTAGAAAACAAGGCACCACCTCATGTGTAGCAAAGCTTTTGTGCATGCATTCTAGTGCTTTTCTCATTGCAATAAAAAGATACAGGCTACCAAACAACTTCCAGTTCATCCAAGCAAAACAGCAAGTGACTGACCACAGATAATGTAGATCTGACAATGTTTTCACAGCTGTAACTTTGATGGTAACTGTGGGCTTCCTTGAATGGTATAGCATATATATAAACTGTTAACTTGACACAGAAATGAAACATAATTAATTTCAAATTTTAGAGCATACTAATCTATGTACGCATCATCCTCAAATTAGTGTGAACTCTGCCAAATGCAAAGTCGGTGCATACCTGCTTATGAAGATCTTGCAGGTGCTGGACCTAAATGCCTAGCCTAGCGTTTTATGTGTCTTCTTCAAGGTACGTGACCAGACTTGCATCAGCTATGAAAAAGCATCTCATCCAGTTCAAAGACCGCCGAACCCCGGGTTTTTCAGCGGCTTACCTTTGCAGATGGTACCATTGCCTGTGTAACCTGGCTTGCAGACGCAGTTGTGCCCACCCACGGTGTTGAAACAGAGCGCGTTCTCATCACAGTTGTGCTGGTTTGTTATACATTCGTCATGCTCTGAAATGGGAAACAAGAATGGGATGCTCCTGAATTTTTAAAACACAAGAAAATAAAAGCTTTGTAGAGGTTTCCACGTTAAAAAGAGATAAAGACAGTAGTAGTTACTGACAATAGGGCTATGTGAACATGTAACCATGGGCTAGCCAGGGTATGTATTTTTAGCACATACTAGTATGTGATAACTGTGCTGCAGCATAATTCCACTTTCATTAACAGGGAGCCACCATTATTACGCTTTCTATGTGGGCTACAGTGTTCTCGCAAACATTTGCCAAAGAGCTGGCTAACATGCTGAAAATCCATATGCTAGTTCTACTGTATAATTTATTCATGCAGGTTTATCTTATGCAGGATTCATAGGGTTTCCTTCAGAAAGCTGACTAATGGTGCGAGACACATGCTCTAAGCTGCAAAAGATTTGGTTAGCAGAAGGCAGGACTTCAAAACGTAGCCCGTGTTTTCCTTCCCTTCAGAATGTACACTGCATTTCATTTAGATGAAATAAATAACCCAAAAACAAAGGTCTGCCTGATGTTCAAGTGACTTTTGGCATGGTATGTCCTAGCACCAGAGTGCGATGGATGAGACTCCTCAGTACGGTGACTAGACTTACACATACTGGGAAATACTTCTTTTGGGAATAAATGAAAAGTCTGGCCTCTTCTCCCGGGCAACTAGTGATAGGACAAGAGGACATAGCCTCAAGCTTCACCAGGGGAGGTTTAGGTTGGACATTAGGAAGAATTTCTTTTCAGAAAGGGTTATTAGACATTGGAATGGGCTGCCCAGGGAGGTGGTGGAGTCACCATCTCTGGATGTGTTTAAGAAAAGACTGGACATGGCACTTAGTGCCATGATCTAGTTGAGAGGGTGGTGTCAGGGCAACGGTTGGACTCGATGATCCCTGAGGTCTCTTCCAACCTGGTTGATTCTGTGATTCTGTGATTTTGTGTTAACTTGCAATGCACTGTTTAATCTGAAACCAAAAAGTATTGTACTAGTGTTTAGGTTTAGTTTGTGATTGTTAAGAAATGGGAAATGCAATTTCAAAATAAGATGCTCTAAAGTGTCATTTCAAAATGCTACATAGAATCGTAGGATCATAGAATCGTTTTGGTTGGAAAGGACCTTTAAGACCATCGAGTCCAACCATTAAATGCTCTACTATTTTCAAAATGCAGTATCTTAGTCTGTAGGCATCAAAATGAAATGTTTACATCTTCTGGAAATATTTCGTGTATTTTCTTTAAATCAACATTATTCATCTCTCCATAAATAATTTCAGACCCCTGAAATTTGTATTTCAGGAAAACTGACTGTTTGGGGAACATAAAGGCACCTAATTTCAGTTAGCACACATGGACTGTGTTTCATATGGCTATTTTCATAGCCATCGTTCTGCCCAGGTTTTAGCAAATTTTATTAGTGAAGCTGATGCCAGTTCTGTCTATCTGACACAAGTCTTAAAACTGGAATTGGATGCTCTTTCTTCCCCGGTTTTGGGTATGTCACAGTGCTCTGTATCTTCCCCTTTACAAATAAAGAGCTGGAGTCTGCACATACCCCACAGAGCTGTCAGAAAAATTAATTTCTTAACATTTTCAAATCACTGTGGAAATGTTCAACTTGCTATTTCGATACTTGCCATAAACTCTAGGAGTATAGAACTGGCAGAATGGCACATCTCTAATCCATCAATAGATGTAAATTGTCCTCTAGTAATGGCAAATGCCTGTTGTTTAAAAGGGGGAAAAAATTCACCACAATGTAACTAATCAATTTTAAACACTACACAGGTTTAGATTTTTTTTTTTTGGTGGGTTTGTTGTTGTTGTTGAGTGTTTGGTTTTTAATAACACTAACCTACTATCCCTCTTCTAAACAAGGACTTATGTGTCTCATATCACCAAGAACGCTCTCCTCAACCCTCAGCAACGAGGCACTTACTGAGCTGAGTCCCTTGCTGGATGCAGCAGAGCAGGGGCTGCAGGCCTCTGGCCTGAAGCACGAGATTTAATTACTTTGCTCTCAGCATGAATAACTGAAATTGTTATTGTTCACCAAATGATCCAGCCCCTCTAAAATCGAGTTACAATATTTGCCTCTGACCTCCTAACATAGTAAAATCTCTCGTGCTGGCTGAAACAGCATTTATGCTAAATCAGCCCATAAAATAAAAGAAAAATAAAGTAATGACTATGCAAATTAGGTTAAAAGTGTTATCTGTACTGTAATAATATCCTGGCTTTCTTAGTTTGTGTTAATATTATAATATTATTTAAATATGGTATGCCATTTAAATATTAAATATACATTATTTTCTCATTTTTGAAGGTTCTGTATAACATACAACAGGAAAATAACTATGGAAATGTGTGAAACGTTCTGCACTCAGCAGGCCAAAATATCTTGCAAAGCCATTATCTTGGTATCTCAGGAGATAGGATCTATACAACAATACATTGCGCTGGTAAACACTACTCAAATCACTGAATCTGACAAATTAAGCATCCTCAGTGAGGAAGCGCAGCCATCCACCCATGCCTTAGGAATGCAAACGCATCCCTGGCACATATGGCAGCTCTTTACTAGGGATAAGAGTATATTAGAAGAAAGCAGGTGATCACAGATTGTCACACTGAGAGGAATGGCTCTACGTGAACGGCTGGAGCAGCTCTGAAAGCCCATCAAGGCATCCACAGGCAGGGCGAGTGCTCTGGCCTCTATGCCAGAATACCAAGCAAACGTGCTATTGGTATTCCAGTAAAACAAGGTATTAACCATATTTATAACACCTTGCAGTACCAGGGTCTTGAAGACTTTTTGTACAGGTGTATGCCCTTCATATAAAAAGATGACTGTCACACTTGAGTGTGCCTTCCTAACATTTACTCTCTGGGCTAAGAAAAACTACTGAGTCTTTTAAGATGGATTTTTCTTAAAGCGCACAGTATGAATAAAATTAACTTTCTGTCAGCTAAGTAATGGGGCTTGGATTCAAAGATAACATGCCTCATTTCCTGCTCTATGTAAGAAGCTTCAGTGTTTCTTATCCTCCTGTAAGAAAGTTCATGGAGGATGCTTGCTAACATTTCAGGAAGAGGGTCCAGCACATAACCCAAACTGTATGAAAACAGCCAGCAGTTCTACTTCTGTGGTTATCTGCCCAAACTTCAGGTCTATTTTTATTTAAATCAAATATTCGTGACTCATGAAAAATTCATAGGTCTGATAAATGATTCTTGGATTGAAGTTTACATGTCACTTTTTAGGAGGAAAATGTCTCAGAGTAACAGGAAATTTTATGATTCAATTAAAGGAGCAGAGATTTTAAAATTATAGGAATGGAAAAAATCAGCAAAAAAATAACCAGGATGTTTTACAATCCATCTAGATTTGTTGCTCTGTATCATCTGAGCTTAACTTCAATAGCACACTTAAAACCATTTAAACATAGTGCTGCTTCATATTCCTTCTTGTAGTGACACCTAACAGAGCAGTCAGCCTACACTTCAGGACGGGCTCTTTTATGGACTGATTACAAATGGTTAAACTACACCCAAAAAAAATCCTGTATGTAAGCATGTTACTACATTCACTTTACAAGCACATGGCACACTATCCACACCAATTTAACAAGACCATCAGAAACAGCTTCTACCAGAATTCTCTGTTAATAACAAGGTAGACTGTCCAGCTTTATTAAAGACAGAAGTACTTATTTGTAATAAAAAGGTGGGGCTCTGTTAATAATTCTTCATTAATTTATGCTTATCATTTTGGTTTCTTTTTTCAATCAAACACTTGGAAAGTCACCTTAAATAAGGAGGACATTGCAGAGACTGAGTTCAGCAATCTTAAATATCAAACCAGGAACTGTAGAAGCAAATAGGACCTTGCATTATGAAGAAGTAAAAAAGCAATTTATAAAGGAATCGTTGAAAGAGAACCATTAATATGTTTTTTAAGTTCAAAAACCAGTACAGAAACATTATTTGCATTAATTAGAAATGTCAGTACTGCCCAAATATATTTCTGATGCTGCAAGAAGCAACACCAAGGCCATTTATTTCAAGCATCTTTAGAAATCATGTGACTTACACTTAACAGAAGTTCTATACTTATTTCACTGCACACCATAATGAAGATGGGGACAGGCCACATACAATGGTATTACAGAGGCAAAGAAATAAAAATCACTTTTGCAGACAGATTTTAATGATTAACAAACCTGATTTTGCATACATATCTTCTATAAAGACCAAATGCACTGGTTTCAATGATTACTTCTAAAGCTTTATTATCTAATTTATCTAAATTCCATTTTGCACTGTCCAGGACTCTATGCTAAATTCATAAAAACCTTGTTCTGGGAATCAACTGCAGTTTTAAATACAATATTTATATTGACTAAACTATCTCTGGAATGAGGTCTTTCTAGATAGAAAAAAATTTTCAACTCCAAAATTTGCTATTGCTCCATGATAATAACAACAGTAACAGTAAGTGTGTATGAATGTTCCATTAAATAGTTCTTATGACACATGTGACTTAGAGATGCAAAAAATTATGTGACGATGCAATTAATTCACTTATGTACATTTGGGTGTGCAGCAAATTGTTTGTATACACACACAAATATATACACACATACAGACATATATATATACATACACATACAGTAAGGGTGACATACTTTATTTTACTTTGGTTCATTTTGAAATACTGCTCCAGAATATTCCATATATTTTGCTTGACAAAAATGTTTTTACTTCAGAAGGATATCTAGGGTGAAGTGCTGTATCCTAGGGAGAGAGACTGCTGGCATAAACTGATCAGGATCCACTAGATCCTGTGATGTATGTCAATGCAATGACCGCTGGGCATCTGTCTTACCAACTTTATTATCTGTGCAGAGATTCTTGCAGAACTTAGTAAAATTTAACATGCTGTCCACAAGGTGTGTCACCTGCCTCCTCCTCATTATTCTAGCACTATGCAACATCAGCCCCTATCCTTCCTATTGTGTGTTTCATGATTAAAAATAAAGTCCATATAGAATTTCCTACTTGCATACTGCAAGCCTTCCCCATATTTGCCTTGCGCATCCAAATTCTGCAAATGTCTAAGAAAAAAATAAACAACAAACAGAATCCAATCCAACTGCACAAAGGAATGATGACTGAGTTGCGTCACTTACTTATGGGTAAAGAATATTACGCTGGCCGTTTTCCTGAACTATCCATTACCAACATTGGAAAATAAGAGCTGAGATCACACTTAAGGCAGAGAAATGCATAAAAGTTCCCAAAAATATAAACAAAATACACCCCTCCAATTCTAATGTTGTAACACAATGCAACAGATATTCATTTCTGAGTGAGGAACTTGTGGACCAGGATTAAATTAAAATAATTTAAATAAAGAGAACATATTAGGTATTTTCACCTTTCGATGCATCTACATTCTTGAACTCAAATTACTTTTGACCTCCTGTCTCCTTCCCATTGATTTGGTATAGACCTATAGAACTGTGGTGACCAGCTGGCCATATGACATGGCAGAGACAACAGATAAAAGTTACTTGAATTATCAAAAGCCAACTCACTTAAATGCCCACTTACAGTTTATCTTATTACAAGCTTTTCTCCTCTCATGTAGTTCATGTACAAGACAAAAATTGGTAGTAATTATATGGGTAGCTTGGAAGACTTATTCCATTAAGATCACTTGGGAAATGACAGATGGTTAATTTCTTTAAGACTTCATATTAACTAGTTAAAACTCTAATTGGCAGGTTTACTTAAAGTCTCAGTATGTGGACACTATTTTCAAAGAGCAAATGCTGTAAATTTATTGAATTATGCTATTTGCTGGAGCGTGCCCAAAGAAGGGCAACAAAGCTGGTGAAGGGTCTGGAAAACAAGTCTTATGAGGAGTGGCTGAGGGAACTGGAGTTGTTTAGTCTGCAGAAAAGGAGGCTCAGAGGAAACCTTATTGCTGTATACAAGTACCTGAAAGGAGGTTATAGTGAGGAGGGTGTTGGTCTCTTCTCCCAGATTACAAGCGATATGACGATAGGAAACGGCCTCAAGTTGCGCCAGGGCAGGTTTAGATTGGATATTAGGAAAAATTTCTTCACCGAAAGGGTTATCAAGCATTGGAAGAGGCTGCCCAGGGAAGTGGTTGAGTCATCATCCCTGGAGGTATTTAAAAGACGTGTAGATATGGTGCTTAGGGACATGGTTTAGTGGTGGACTTGGCAGTGCTAGGTTTACAGTTGGACTCAATGATCTTAGAGGTCTTTTCCAACCTAAACAATTCTATGATACTATGATTCTATGTTTTCCATATATTTATGTTAAATTTTTTGGTTGATATTCCCCAATTCAAGTATGCCCCAATTCATTTTTCTATAGATATATTCCTTAATTCAATTGCAAAATGGAACCCATGCTTTAATTACCCATAGATTTACCATCACACAGTTTACCCTTAGTTTATGCTGAAGTCATTAATCATTAATTAATGACCACCAGCAGCTGTCCTCAGTTCAAAGCTGGGGATATGAAAAGCCAGGTCTCCCTACAATAGCCTATTCACTGCTAATCCTGTTACTTGATTGATTTTCACCTTCATCCACTCCCATATATCCATGCTGCTCTTGGTCCTCACTTTCAATTCCTTCTTCAGTGCAGCCACAAACAACAATTTCTGTAGATCTATGTCCAGAATTTTCCTACTTTTTTCTCTTAATTATTTTGATAATAAAAATAGCTCTAGCATGTGCACGTTCTATTTCCAAGGTCTGTTTAGCGACCATCCTGCTTTCTGAAATGCTGTTTCTGTCTGTAATTACTTAGTCCATTGTTGTTCTTCAGGGACAACAGCTGCCATTGTCTCATCCAGATGTCTACTTCTCTCTTTTATCTATTAGCTTATTTACTTGTTCTATATTTGGTGTTAAGATGATAAAAAAAGGAAAAACAAGAAAACTGTAATGAAACCTTAGGAAGAAAACCCACTTGGGGATGCAGCCAAAACCCAGTGTTCCTTTTCATATCCACTATGAGAAAGCTCTGGCATTGCATCTTAGTTATACTACCAGGAAGATATACCAGGGAATCTATATTATAGACAATTATTAATGCAGGATTAAAAGCAGCTGAAAAACACTTGATCAAGAGAATGAACAAGCACTTGCTCTCCTTGCATCTGCCTGTGAGGCTAGCAGGTCTTTGAACAAAGCTTCGAGGAGGCTGTAGTTCTGACGAGACTCAAGACAGGCATGGACTGAGCTGGGCTTTTGGAACTGGTATAATTTGTTTCACAAAAAGACAAATCCTGACACTGAATGTGATGATGAAATCCATCCCTAAAATACCTTTCATTTCCAGTCATGAAGTTCTTTTCTCTCTAGGAGAATCAAAACTTTTAACATGTGCGCTGTTCTTTACCAATTTGGAGAACACAAGAAAGATCCTGGGACCAAAAATCCTTAGAAAAATACTGCATATTTATATGCAAATATAACTCAAAAAAATACGGGACATTCTAATCCTAGTAAACACTAGGTTTTTGAAAACTTATTCTAAGAAGATTTTCAATTTTACGTTTTATTTCACAACAGACTTTCATCTAAAGAAAACTATTTCACACAACAAAGCCTACAAGAGGCGTATACTTTTTTTCCTAACCTTTTACTTTGACTTTAAGACTTTTTTCTTTGCATAAAATCTCTTTTCTTTATTTTTTGGTTATTCTTGTTCTGGGTTTTCCTCCTAGACTGAGGAATAGATAACTGTTAGCTATAAGTCCCTTTAAATTGTCCACTAGTAATTCCAAATTCTGTATGTATTTTATGGCTCTAAGAAGGGTATACTCTCCTGCAGGACTCAACTTGAAAGGCCTAACACACAAATTGAATGTTGACCAGCGCACCCTTCCTGTGGTATCTGCACACCAAGAAGTCTGTGCCAAGATCTCCTGGAACTCAGGGAAGATAAAGATAATCTTGCTCTCAACAACAGACAAGTTGATGGGTAAAATACATATTTCAGGGCAGGCCTACCATTACTCCCTCCATCTTCCTTCACAGTTTTTCAGCAAATCATTTAAATTTTCTTAAACCACTGAAGTTTCACCATCTTCAAAATGTGTGTTGTAATTGTGATTACCAATATGGAACAAGACATTTTTGTGAAATACTCACATTCCTCTCATGGAGGCTTCTATTGTAATATTAATCAGCGTTACTTCATGTAACATCCTGTGAATTTTTACACTTTTCAACCAGTTAGGAGAGTAAATATATTGAAGAATATTTAGTATGACAGATAAAGTTAAAAAAGCTTCAATTTATCTCCACTTTCCTTCATGTCTCCCATTTTCTATATGCCTTCTTGAACAGAAAAGTTTAAGGGAAGGATTTTTCTAAAGCACTTAGCATAGGCCTAACTGTTTCCCCTAAAGGAAAATCTGTAACTCCCACTGATTTCAATGGCAGAACTGTAATGCAAATGCAAAATTATTTTGAAAATCCCACCTTAAGAGATTTCAGACTAGACATAAGGTCTGTGACCTTGTCACTCACTTCTTTCTTGCCTTAATTCAAACTGATCTCTTAATATCTTATCTCTTTTACCATTGACATTTTAAAATAAGGTTTCTATCTTTTAAAAGGTATTTCATCATGTAGACTTTCTGCATAAATTCATCTTCTTATTTTATTTTTTTTTAATCTAGCCAGATGCATTATTTATTCCTAGGTAAATCTTTTTAAATTCCAACTTGTATTGTACATGAAACCTCCCAGGCACTTACAATAAACCGATGCTTTCAAAATCTTCTATTATGTTGTCAAAAGTGACAGTGATAGCAAATTCTACATCTATAGAAGCGCTCCCTACTTTATTGCTAGTAAAATAGCCAGACTAGAGCTGTAAATATGCTACTCCAATTTCCTCAGCCAACTGAAAAGTGTTTTACTTCTTGTCCTAATGCCAACCCTTTTAATTTACCATTTCCTTACTAAAAGGCTCCCTGTTACACAAGTTGGATATCTGACCTCCATCCTACACATATTCAGTTATACAAAGAAAGCAGGGAAGTTGCTCTCCAACTGTTGCTGAGGGTCCTAACTTGCTGCCTGTTCTCATATTTCACTAGTAACAACTTACAGACCATCTACATATCCAGAGGGCTCCACAAAAACACCTCTGAACAACAACTTTTCAGTACAGAGTTAACAGAAGGATGGATATACAAAGGGACAGGAAAAAGATGCCTCAGCAATCAGTGACTGGCGAAAGTTGGTTTGATAAAATACAGACAAACTCAAAGCTCTCTAGAGACAGTTGGAGGCCCTCTTTTCTTTTTGGGATACCATTGTGACCAGGGTTTGCCAACTCATTCCAGGGGCTCCTGTGAAAATCATAGTTATTTTTGATAAGACATCTGAAAAATTCTGCCACCAAATTGCCGTCCTATTTAAGAACACCATGAATTGCTCTAACAAGCAGAACCATGGATGACGTTAAGTCTTCAGTATTGTTCAGGTCTCAAATACTCAAAATATGAACTTAGAATCAAACCACAGAGTTAACAAAAAAGCAAACTTTGACCAGATATTCCATGTTCCAAATACTACTGTCAACCCAGGATGACTTCACGTTTGCAATCCTACTTCCTTTACATGTCTTCTCTTTGGAAAAGTTAGGATTTAAGCTGAGATGCTCTGAACAACTTTGGAGGACTTCAAACTAAGATGAAGCCCACTCCATGGAAGGTATACTAAGTGAATAAACACAGGGTATTCAAAGCAGACTGGAATATCTGTTCAGGCTACCAACAATCACATTCTTTATTTACATCCCAAACATTAAAATGATGTAGACAGAAGTTAAGTTGAATTCTACATCCATTTCCACCTTCTGAAATGCTAGGAACAAGGTAATAAATTCTTCTTACCAAGCATGTGCACACTCCAAACTTATTAAAAACACAGGAAAAAATTAAAACAGATTACTTTTGATGGACCTCCACATTTCCAGATATCAGTTCTCTTATCTTGAAAAGAACTAGCCATTTATGCCTGCTTTGAACAGTGTGAAACCATTATCTTCTTTTTTTAAAATGCGCCGTCATTAAAAGATTCCACTACAGGTTTCCAAACCCTGAACATCACAGTTAACACTGTGTGACAGCTAGTATGTTCCAAATTCATCATATCTACTGGTCTGTAACAGGGTAAATGACACAATTACCTGCTGTAATTACTGTTGCTGACAATATATTTTCCCTGGTGATTGGTCTGTGTGACTCAGAGCTGCTTATCTTTGTCAGTCCAGTCCAAATCTCCATTTCCATGTGACTTGGACATTAACTTAGGAAGTATTTACAAATTAGTTCCAATATCTGCCAAGACAGATATTTGGGATAGTATAAATTCATCTTTTACTGCATGATTAAAGAGTCTACCACTCTAATATTATTTTGCATTAGAAAATAAGCATTCACAATGAAATTCTGTTCCCCATTTAAATCAAATGTGCGTTTCTTTTGTTAATATTTTGCAAGGGAAACACACTGAAACAGGTAAATAAAATGAAGGAATAAAATGTAAATAAATAAGTACATGGACATTTTCACAAAATGTTCATTCCCAAAGCAAAACATAAGGTAAAAAAAATAAGTGATAAAACATTAAGATACTTAATTCTCATTGCCTTCTTGAGACAATTTTAAATAACACCTACAGAAGACAACAGTGACTTTTGTTCTAGAGTAATGTGAGTAACAGGCTAATCAAGCTAGCTGACTGCAGGTGTTTCCCTGGAACACCTTGTACTTTTAAAATATAAAATAGATACAATTCCCCTCACCATTATCCTAAGAATATACTTAAGAGGATGTGAAAAGATTGCTGTATATAGTGACAGTAGGAAACAGATATAGTCTTTTTAAGATGATTTGGAAGCTTGTCAGGAAGAAAAAATACTCCTACAAAAACACCTACAAACCATTTAGGTAAAGCAGACTCCTATTTCATTGCTAAGCTTGTTCACAGAGCTCTTGGTTCTCAAGAAAAACATCAAGATTTTCAACATTTTTTGTTATTTGATGCGGAGGGCCTAAAGTTTTGCACATCTGACTACATAAATTGTAAAGGGGACTGATTTCAAGAAAGTAAATTGATTACCATTTCTGAAATAATTTCTGTTTTCAGTTTTCTAGTTCAGTCTTGAAGATGCCCCAAAACCACTAGTTTTCTTAAAAAAAAAAAAAAGACAAGACAGAACAGTTCTGTATATTGAGAATGTCGTCAGGAAAAATATCAAGTATCTTTTATAGACACAGTAGTTTCAGAAACACTGCCTCACAATATGTAACTTCACTAACAAAAGTGAAGTTTTACCCAAGAACCTTAGGATTATGTTGTACAGAAGCACAGAGTAGACAGCAATGTT
Organism: Nyctibius grandis; assembly: GCF_013368605.1. Taxonomy (NCBI): domain Eukaryota; kingdom Metazoa; phylum Chordata; class Aves; order Nyctibiiformes; family Nyctibiidae; genus Nyctibius; species Nyctibius grandis. The sequence goes on from NC_090662.1 coordinate 36,268,195, forward strand.
TCCCTTTGTATCAACATGACTTTTCAAATTAATGATGATGATTTGGCCAGTCTTTCTTGGGGCATCAGCAGAACAAAACTCGAAGAATGTGTTCCAATATACTTCCTCGGTAGGTGGTATTTGTTCCTTCTTATTGGTCCACTCTTTCTGGCTGCTGTAGAGAGGTCCTGCCAATCACTCTGTCTTCTTTATTCATTTAGATGACCTGGCAAATTTGGTAACTGAAACTAGTTTTAGACAAAATTAGAAGAGCAGAAAAAGCATGAGTTTAGCTTCCACGCTATGCATTTGTGCAGGACCAGCCACAGCCTGGCTGCAGAATCATCAGCACATTTCAGTGTGAATCAGAAGTTATATGCAGAGCTAAAAATATAAGCCTTTCTTTGGGATTATGCATAGGAACACAGACACCGTATGAGTCAGTGAAGTAGATAAGCCCAATATGTTTACTTTGCGCACCAACACTTTTCAGGGCAGATTTCAGCATAATTCTACATGCAAAGAAGGACTAGCAAGGATGCAACTCCTGCTGTGGTCGAGTGGTCTGTGTCACAAGAAAGGCCACTACTCAAGCACATGGCTGGAAGAGAGGTCTGTAACCCAAAAGGCTACTTCTGAATTAATCTGGCTGTAGAAATGAATTTCTAATTTGAAGAAGCAGTGAAGTACATCAGGTTTTGTAAGCTGAGAATCATCAGCCCAAAAGACTGACAAAAGGGAGTAATACTGATAAAGATTTGTTGCAGAGACAAACCTAGAAAGGATTTGTCAAAGAAGATGACAAATACTAAATTATAATGACTGACAGTATGAAACATGAGTTAAGGGAACAGTCTGCCATTTAGCATAAAGCAGGTTAATCTCTTAAAAAAATTTCATGAAAAACAAAGGACACTTCTAAGTTGTTTCAGGAGTCAATGATTACCGGACAGGCCATGTGGCATGCAGTGGGAATCAAATTTAAAGAATTAAAAGTTTCCATGATCAGAGATTGTCTGAACAGAAACAATTCAGGGATTCCTATCTGTGAAAACAGGAAACTTCCATATTCATTAAAAAAAAAAACCACTTGCAGCTATAGTACTAAAAGAAAGACTTCTGAAGCCCTGGACAAAATTTTAAAATGTTATGTCTCCTCTTAAGAGTCTTGACAGACAGTTATCTTTCTTACCCTCTGCCTTTTCTTGCAACTGTGTTATCTTAAGATTGGAAATGTTTTTCAACAGTAGAATGCCAACAGACAGACATTCATTATATCCATATACTGCCAGCTGTATCCACTAACCTTAAAACCTGGCTAATTTATATCATGGCTATAGTCACCTTGATTTTACTGTGAATGTGTAGAAAATTGCTGACTTCAACATAGCATGACCACATAACCTTAAATAACTCCACTGTGCCTTTTTTAAAAACTGTCTTGCTTCATACACTAGCTCCAGTCTCTCGCTGACCTTGGCTGGAGTCCCTCTGAGGACAGGCTGTGCTCTCCCGGCACCAGGCAATCACCAGCTGGCTCAGACATGATAGATGTGAGCTGTCCAACTTCCTTCACTTCTGGCTCGCTCAGTGAGACAGCAGCAGATTCCCATCTCCTGAGCCAGAAAGATCCTTACAACTCCAAAGAAACTGTCCTCAAGTCTACCTACTGTGTTTCCTGATCTTTTCAGTCTATCTTTCACAGTCTGTGATCGTCCACAGAGGATGGGCCAGGGGAGGTCCAGCTGTGAAAGGATGTCATGTTGCAGTTAATATCAGCCATCCTCTCGCTACCATCATCCTAATTCCCACAGTCCACAACTACCATCCAGTACTGGGATGAACAGATGAAGAATTTTCAACCAGACAATATCCCATGTACTCTTCAGTCTCTTGCACTTAAACTCTCCTAAAGAAAAACTGCAACTGTGTGGTTGCTGTTAATTCTGGGTGCGATTCAGCTCCAGATTAAGGTATCTAAATTCAGGTGTCTACGTGTGCGCTACTGGGCAGGATTCCACTGCATAAAGACATGCCTAGCTAACAAGCCACATAACTGGGCAACCAAATCTTGCTATAGACATCTAAGTTCCCATTTCAGTCTGCGTAACCTACGGAACTCAGTAAGTGTAAAATAGATATCTAACATGGCATTGCGTTGCCCACAGATAAGGGGCTCAAACCCATGGAAAGAGGTAACTTACTCTGCTTCCATCCAGCAGAACTCAAAAAGCTCAAGACCTAGACGGTAAGTCTTGTGTCAGATCTGCTAATCCCATGATGATGACTGCCTAGAACCTGTAAATATACAACTGACTTGGGTCCAGCTGAATCCTTGACCTCTGTTGATTACAATGTGAGCTTAGATTAAGACATCTACATTGGGGTGTCTTAACTGTAAACCAAATTCCATCTCCTGTGTCAACTTCAGTAAAATTCTAACATGGAGAGTCAATGTAATTAGCTACGGAAATGAATAATTCATTCAGTGCTGTATGGTTTGTTAGATTGTCTATTTTTACAATATACTCTGTTAATTTTGCTATATCCCTACATCTCTAATTTCCAATCATATTGTACTGACATAGCACATAACTGCATTACAGAAGCTGTCAAGGGACGGTGGGTGCTTGAAAGCTGCAGAGGGGTTCAGAGCACTGAGAAATGGGAGGTACACTGGGTGTCTGTCGTAATACAGTGAGATAAATATTAAGCAATGTTAATGTTTGAAAATATTGTAATTTCAGAATTTTACATGAAAGAAAGATCTCACTCTTTTCTTAGTTACTGTTTCAAACTGAGTATATTCTCAAGTTGATACCTGTACCTCCTTTTATATATTGAAAAATTCCTCATCACCCTAAGAATGAAAAATATATTCCATATAAAACAAAATAATAAATTCTGATGTTTGCTTCTGCAGAAAGACAGATTTTAAACAGTATACAGAAGCTGTAGAAATGCAAAATAGAGACTTGCTTTTGATCTAATACTTTTTACTATCTTCTATTCCTAAGTCCAATAGGGAATCCAGCTCTGTAATGCATTGGTATATATATTTTTGTATATATATATATTTTATATATATATATATACACCAAATATATATACATGGTAAAAGAACATTTTCTGTAAAAGAATTAAGCATTCATTACTGAAGATCATACGTTCATATCTTTGTCAAGGGAATACATTTTCTATTTATCAACTCAAATCATATTGTACCAAGGACTCTTTAAAAATGTGTTGGATTTTGATCAGCTGAGAAATCAATCCTGCTACAATTGCATAGCCAGATGAACAGTTGTTATGAACTGGGTCAGTAACCAAGGAGGAAATGGGACCTAAAAAGTATCCTCTAGGAAGAAAAAGAAAAGGTCTCATTCCAGGTTAAAACAGCCTCCAAATTAAGTTGCCAACGATAACCTGATTCAATCCAAACAAAGCATAAATGAGTTCCGTTGTATAAGATATAGCAGATATATAAAAATGACTTGTGTTGTTATCTTAGTAATGTGGTCGCATAGCAACAAGCTCAGTCTGAATGATCATTCCTTTATTAGCTTTGTGAATTATCTCACAGCTAGAAAGTGGATATTGGAGAGAATTTATCCTCAAAGAGGATTGAGAGCTTCATGTAGGCTGACATACTATAAAGCAGAATGGAAACTGGGCCAGGTAATGGAAATCAGAATGAAATAGGTTTTAAGTTAAAAATGGTTTATGAGTACAAGCTGACTTCTAGAGTGCTTATTACTAACAGCAACCCTGACAGTATAGCTGGACACCATCACCTCAGTGGAGTTTGGATTACACTGTGCGATAAAGTATGTGCATGCACATTACTTCTAATAGAATTGGGAGGCGATTACCAAAATCGGAGATGGAAAAGACAGATGGTTCATCTTGCCCACATCATTACAAATCCAGAACTGCATGTTTTCTCTGGTGCTTTGCTGACAACATTTCCTTACTCAAGCCGTAGCATGCCACTCCAGTGATGTTACAACAAGCCCCTGTCAGTATGCTTGTTTATTGCTCTGTCCCTTGCACCATACTGCGCAATTATTCTCAGTCTTTATTTAAGCACAGTCAATGAGATCAGCTGTTGTACAAGCTGCAGAACTTGAGGAAAACTTGAAATGTTGCTGATTTCATCAAAATAAGTCAAGGGAAATAAACAGGAAGAAATTAGCTTTTTTATTGTCATTATGTCTCTTATTATGGTATTTTCAAGTAACAGAGCTGGTATACTATAAGCATATAACTAATCTGAGGTCACAGACTTATTTTTTTAACTTCTTTGCAGCAGTGAGGGGTAAAGGGCACACAGCAGTGCTGAATAAAGTTGCATCTCGTGGCTATCTTTAGTCACTTATTAAAATGTGGCCTCATTTACCAATGTACTAAGCACTATCAGCTCTTATTGTCTTCAAGATGACTTGTGAATGAATGCTCTTGTGTGTCTGAAAAAGCAGGCCAATTTTATACTGTTAATTAACTGAGGACAAGCATGCAGCTTTACACACAGAAGCTGGATGACTTCATTCAACTCTGGATTACAGCAGTTTTGCAGTAGCCTTCCTCCATGGAAACCCAAGCAACTATACAACTCTTAGAAGAGGTTGGTGCAGGTGCTAAAACACTGCCCACGTTCCTCATGTGTAAACTAGATTTTATTCTTCATTTTAAATAAGGAGAGGCATTCGCTTTCAGCTCTCAGAATTCACTCATGGGAACTGAAATGTATAGTTAGTACAAAAATAACTAGTAATACGTCCTATTGTAAAATACCCACACTTCACAGCACATCTCCTGCCAATGTATACTGGTGCAAACACATTTCCAGCCACATGTCAGAACCCATCAATGAACTTTTATTGAATATCTGGAAGGAAAGTTTCATAAGTCTGGAGTTTTACCTGGACTGTGCCCTAGGGATTAAAGAAGGATTTTACTTTCAGCATCCTCAAAAGTAATTCAACAAAACTTTTTCTCAATTATCCCTTTCATTAAACATCACTTCTGCTGCACAGTATACACAGTATAGGAAAAAGAGATTTCTCAGACTGCCGATGTCCCAAACAACTGATGGATTTACAAGTCAAAAACAAATCAGTGAAATCTGCACAGAAGCCCACAGGCTTGATCTTGAGTTTCTAGATGCCAAGGGGAATCATTCATCTGAAGTGTGTCAGAGTATCATGTTAACAAAGAAAAACATGTGTCAAGGAGTGTATTTCCCCCTCAAAGACAGCTGTATCTTGCAAGAAGCAGAGGGTAACAACTGGGCAGCCAGCAAACCCCCTCATAATCTGGGAATCTGAATCATAAACAGTATTTGAGCTGTGTTACTTCAACAAAATCGCAGGTCCCTGTTACTGGCATTTCAAGTCCATCCAGATACCAGACTAGTGGTTCCCATAACGGGGGTATCTGCACTTGGGGGATAAGGATGGCCTGCATTAGCATTGCAAAGATGCTGCCTCTGTTTCCTCATAAGCATCCTCAGAAGACTTACAATGTAAATAAAGCATTAATGAAGGAAAAGGAGGCACGACCCAACTTTTGGCTATACACTGTACCAAAAAACCCCAGATGTGAGTTTATTTCCTGGCTGATAGGATAGTGAAAACTGGGCACTGCAACATATAAAGCAGCCTTTTTTATCAGACTTACACAACTAATACTGAGATTTCCAAAGATGAGAAGAGAAAGAAGCCTCTAAAGGTAACTTCAATTTCTACTGAGGACTATAACTATACTTCCAACACTTCATGTTCAAAAGCAGTGGAGGAAGTTTAGCAGTCCTAAAAGAAAAGTCTCCCAGTCTCTGGAGAACATCATTAGCCCGTCATCTCCTGACCTAGCACCAGCATGGAGACAGAAGTATTCCAGAGACGTTTCTTTAAAATCCTTTCTCATACACACACACAAAAACACGCACTCACAAACCCCACCACATATCAATGCTTAGCAAAATACCAAACCAACACTTTCTTAAGTGGTGACATCACCAGCGGCATTAGCTTAAATCCAAGCAGATGTGTAGGTTGTTTATAAGCCACGGCTATCTACAACAACGGAACCAAACAGGAGGGCTTAGGAAGAACACAACTTTGATTACTATGGGCAAAGCAAATGTAAAGTAAATCACAATGGCGTGGCCTGTTGGAAAACCAAAGTGAGAAAACATTAACGGCTGCATGAGAAAAAAGCACAAAGATAGGTGAGATAGTATCAGATGCATGAACACTGAACAGACTAAATGTGATGATCTGTTTTCTATACATTATAACAAGGTGCATTTGTTTCAAAGTCATCCCACGATATCATTAAAGAGCAGAGTTTATGGGTCAGGCGTAAAAAATTGATGTCAAAAACCACTGGCCACTGATCTGTAGTGGTGCAGGCCTTTCCCCTACATTTTCCCCTTTACTATTGACACCCCTCAAGTAACTATTAATTAGTATTATTGTTATCATAATTCCTACTTTTGGACATTCATCATCATTATGCAGCTAAATGTGCATTTTTCTCCTTAAATCTTTCCCATATGTCAACTCAATCTCCCCAGACTCTTAATTATTTTAATGCTGGTCTTGGAATTCCTTTCCAATTTGCAACAGATTTATGATTTAATTTGATTTGAAAAATATGCAGAGCTGACAGTTTTCCAAAGAATCAACATTTCAGGTGTCACTCAACATGCTACCACCATGCTTCTTGGCAATTTATGTGGAAATAACAGTTAGACTTCAGTTTACTGTGAGAGGCTATTAGGGAAAAAAAATTAAATGCTGCTGAACACATTGACAGCATTTTGGGAAAAATGTTAGAAAAATCTCCAAGACACATAAAGGCTTATACATGCTGGGGTGAAGGGGAGCAGGCCTAGCAAGGTCCAGCTGGATAAACCCTGTTAAAGCCCAGTGAGTCCAACATATCCTTCATTGCTTTGAGTAGGCCTTCCATATGGCCAAGTTAAAACACCCAAAGACCAAAGCCGTCTATCTATTCCATCCATTCCTTTCATTTCTGAAGGAGTAATTCATCCCTTCCATCTACTTAGACCCTGCAACCATGCCTCATTGAAGAACAACAAACCCTGAAAATGTTCCCACCGCAGTCATGGTATGTTATACAAAAATCCTTCATAATTTTCTTTAGAAGTCAGAAAACAAACCCAGGAACACAAACATGATGGTACCAGGCTGTAATGCACAACAACAGACTCACAGACTTAGAATCCCCACATACTTTGCCACCTCCTTTGGCTTCTAAGCTATTTCTTCCTAAAAGCAAGCACTAGAAAAAAGTCAGCATGACTTGGCTTAAGTAAAAATGAAAAGGAAAGATAAAATTGTCTGGAATGGATTTAGCAAAATGGTTATGATAAAAAGACACAAGGTCTGCAAGCATTTAGGACACGGCTGTGAGCACCTGCCTCCGCACACGGGAGCAGTCCCACACAGCTCAGCACTGCTGAGGGAATGGACATGGCTGTCACGTGGCTGGACCATACTTGGAAGAAGTAGGCCACAATTTGAAACATGCCTGATATGCTTTTAATAAATAAGACTTCACATGTATTTCCTGCCAAAGTACGGCACAATTGTAGAACCTCACTGGTGTCAGGGTACAAAGTTGCAGATCACTCACTTCTTTCTCTAAAAAAAAAAAAAAAGAAAAGAAAAAAGAAAAGAAAAGAAAAAAGAAAAAAAAAGAAACATGTAATAAATGACAATTTACTAAACCCCATAGATGACAGCATGTACAAAAATTAATTTGAAGAGTCTGGTTTCTATACTAACACAGTCCATACTTCATATGTCCACCTTACATTTGGTCATTTATCATCTTACCCAGATCACATGTACAGGGAGAGTCAACTGAAGATACCGTCCTAGGGTACTCATGGGGAGGCGCAATGCCTTCCTCTCCAGTACCACTAAGTGAGAAACATTAAACAGCCGCAGGGGAGGAATTCTTTGGGAGGGTAACATCATCTGCATTACCTTCCTCACATCACCTCGGGGACTCCCACCCACGGGAGAGGCTGAGCACCAAAAGAAGGTGGCCCATGAGTTTGCACGGAAACAGAGCCTTAAAAATCATCTGGGGCTCATAATCCATGGCTTCTCCAGGCCACGGCATGCATCTTCCTCTGCCTTAATATGATCTGGGGAGGATGCACTAAATCTCACAGGATCTTCTTTCTTCTGTTCCATTTTTGATGGGTTACTTAGACAGGTGAGTGGTCCCAAGGCAGAAAACAAGACATCTGTTCAACTAAACGTGACTAACCATCCACTGCGGCTAGTCAGAACTCCTCACTGTTAAAGCCAAGTGTGAAAAAGAGAGAGCTCTCATCTCTCATTTCCTAACTTCTCCCTTTTCCATTTAAAAAAAATAAATGGTGCAGGAAAGGATGTGAATTGCACTGTTCAGAGCACCGCTACCAGCTGTGGATTACACAGCAGCCTGAAAGACTAGAGGTGACACTGGCTGCATCCTTGTTTCTAGAAGGAAAACTTTCTTTTTTCCAGTCAAGAAAAAAGCTCGTGTGCTTTTGTAATCCCAGGCAGAGGAAGGATGTAAGTGTTACTATTCCAGAAAAATACAAAGGCATTCAGATTTGATCATATCTAACAGTGATGGTGTCGCATACCGCTACATATATGAAACTACCCCAGCAGAGACTCATGCCATTTTGTGCCTTGCTTCCGCCAGCACAACAACATTACATTTCAGGTTCTGTGAAGCAAAGTGAATGAGAATGAGTGAAAGGGAATGAGATGATACCAAAGTAGAGAAAGCATGGTAGCCCAGGGTATATTTTTTATGCCTTTAATTCACAGATTGTTCACCCATTTGGCACATGGGTGCAGCTTAGGACTCATCTCCCTTCTCATAGCTATGATTGATTTCTGAACATAAAATCAGTCATGAACAACAGATTTCTGTGCAAATATGATTGTGACTAACTCAATCTAACCCTGCGAATCTTGCTTTCAAGATGAATACAAATAACAAAACCTGAAATTGATGTCTTCATTACATCCTTTGTTGTGAAAATCAAAATGTAATTCAGATCTATTGTAAAACTTGCAATAAACATGCCAGGAAGAAAGAAGCTGGAGCTGTTTTGGAAGCAGCTATATACTGTCTAAATCAGTCTTCTGTGCCCAGGACTCTGACAGAGATAGATAGCACAGATTTCTTTTCAAATATCTCATACAGGAGAAAAACCCTACAATGTCACTGATTTTATGCCTCTTTTCTATTTTGATCAATGACTGCTAAATTATACATGTGTGCATAGAATGAAACAATAAGGCATTTCACGTTAGTCTGCCGGCAAGCTGTGTGGACATCACTCACATCATAACCTGTCTAATCAAGGTTCAGGTATAATTTTTCAACATCTCCTTCCTGTGCTTCAGCTATCCTGTGCAAACAATGACATATTAATGCCAAGCTACAGAACATTTTCTTCCTGCTTAGTAACATTCACAAAGATGCGCTACCAGAGCTTCTGCTCCAGCTTACAGTAAGTCAGCTATTTTATGCACAGCTACAGTTCCATAAGTGGATTCGATTACATAGCATTACAAGGAACGGTGTGACCCGGAATATATTTTTTAAATTTAACATTTAGTAACACACGGGGTCCATTGTCGCTTGTTTGCCCTATTCTTGTTATTCCTGAACTGGATTAAAAATCTGGCTCCTCTTCAGTTTCACTGATATTTCAGAATTGCCAATGCGGCAAATAGAGATCTGCCAAGAACTTTAAACTCTGCAGAAGGCAAAAGAGGGTTGAATGATTTAATTTGGTTGCAAACACTGGCAAAAAACAAAGTGCATTGGACTCTCTACATGAGTACTGAGAGTTTTGAACAGAACTGCACACTGTAGACCACACTAATGTAAGTCCTGAAGCCTTTGGTAGTTTTTATAGTATGCTTGCAGTACCAAGGTGCCCCTAAAATACTCAGGACTGTCTTTGTGCACAAGAGGTGCCTGTGTGAGGCTTCTGCAGCATGGCTTTCACAAGTAGTTGGCAAGAGGCATCTTTATAACACCTTTCTGCAGAAGCTGAGAACTGATGCCACCAAAGCCGATGCTTCCAGCTATCTTGAGGAACATAGAAAAGAGCAATGCAGAAGTTATGATGTCCTACAATACCCACTTTTTGCATGAATTTCAAAAAACAGAGACTATCCAATGGTATGAATGTAAAAGTATTTTGCATATCAGTGTTTGAATTGGTTTTAAAATACCATTTCTTTTACAGACATCTTTTCCATTTTTCATTTTTGCCAGATGTAAACACCGGGTTTTTGTACAGACTAAGGAATACATCAACTATTCTGTTCACCTTCTACAATAAATCTGATTATTGGAACAAAAAAGAAATACGGAAAACCCAGAAAATTATGTCAGGGACAGTGCACAGCCTTTCTTTCACAGATATGCCAAGTTAAACAGGGTACTCTTCACAAAACCTTTCAAAAATATCTCAATTTGCAGAGCTTGGTCTCTTTGATTTATCATGATTGCTTTTCTCCTTACTGTCCTGCTTTTCTGCCAGATAAAAAGGCTTAGTTTATGCCCTTAACTTCAAAAACTAACATCGTCATGACAAGAATATTGAGCTTAACAAAAATAATTCTCAGTTGCAGTGAATGGTCCATGAGCTCGTGATGTACAGTGAGGCATGCTGGGCACAGGCCAGTTGGTAACTGGATTCTCAAAGTCCAAAGATTTCTACTTGCTGCTTTCTACAGTGTAGTGAGTCTTAAGATTTGAAATCTTACAAAACTATTTCACCCACTTCGCTTCCTTTTGCATTAACTTTCCCAGCTTGATTGAGGAAAGGTGGAAAAAAAATCATTCATTTTTTTACCCATCAGGCTGATTTCATGGGTACCTCACAAATGTGGAGCCAAACTCAGTTTGGAATGTGAGATCTGTAATGGATTTCCAGCAAGTTTTACACCAGTTTGACTGTCCAGAGCTCTTGAACTACATTGAATTTCACAACAGTACATTTCAGCAGATAGGAGGAATGCAGGATGCGGAGTACTGAGAAATACCTTTATTATATTCACAGGCACCACATGCCCCTGTGAAGTTGTTTGCGAGGGTTTACCATTTGCAGAGTTCAATCAGAACAGTAAGTTAAGGGAAGCAAAGCAGAAAAAAAAAAAGCGGTCATTTTGATAAAGTCAGTCCTAAACCAATCCCAACATTCATACTTGGCAGGTAGTGAAACAATTGTTTTACTCAGCCAAGAGTGTGGAAAACATGAGAGAATGATCAGAAACATACTGGTTGCTTCAGAAAGGACCTGCTACAAGCAGCCTATAACTTGGTTCTTCAAGATCTGGGCTTACTGAAGTAAATTAATGCCTACCAGTGTATGTGAGAGGAATGTCAAGTACAGGTAAGAGTATGCACAAAAATCATACGTATGTGGTTTCAAATCCATGTCCCCAAGTGCTCTGCATGTTTGGGTAAGCAAATTATGCTAGTTTATGAAGAAGCTGTTTCTGTACCAAGACATATAATTGATGCCCAAAAATGCCAAGACATAATGGGCAGAATTAAATAAATTCAGAAATTAATTTCACCATGCTATCTTCACATTCTGAATACTCTCATCCATTCATAGCCAGTGCTACTGTTATACGTTATGATCCAAGAAAGTTTTACTGAACAAATACATCCTCTTATATAAAGAGCTAATGCATTCCCCTGTGCACACAAAATAGTGGTACTATTTTGTTCACACATACTTTTCTTCACAGAGAGAATATGCCACATCTTTGAATTGTACTTGCTTTATCTGTCTAGTAGGAAAAGAACACATTCCTCCCAGGAACACTTACAGTCAGCCTGACTCTGATACAGAAGACTGTTTTAAATGTTCAGTTTTCATTCCATAACCCTAAAATAACTCACAATAAAAGAAGACTAGAAGAGAGAAAGTCAGTATGAACCCAACACCTCCTCTAGAGCATCCACTGGAAGATATAGCTCTTACCTGTACATGAATAATCATCAATGCGTATATATCCTGTTTTGCAGATGCACATAAAGGATCCTGGTGTATTTACGCACATGGTATTCTCACGACAGTAGTGCCGTCCTTCAGCACACTCATCGATATCTGTGAATAAGGCAAAGTGGAACACGAGTAATATTTAGTGGCGTTCTTTACAATCTCTCGATACACTGCTATTAATTTCCATCGGTAGTGGGTTAGACCAAAAAGTTACTAGAGCAGCAATGCATTTTGGAAAGATTTTTGGCTTTCTCCTTTAAAACACTGCTTGAAATGTTCAAACAAGAGAAGCAGTATGAGCTTTCGGTGAACAGCTGTTAGTGGAGTTACAAAGAAGATTACATCTTTTCAAAGTCCTTTTAAAGTGCCTATGATGTTATTCCTATGATTAAAAAAGAACAAAAAAAAATAACTGGGGTCCCAAACAGCAGACCAACTGCCTCAGCACTGTAATGCCATCCATCACTGTACCTGTATAGTCACCACAGTCATCGGTATACAAAAACACTACTATATGCCTTTGGCCTAACAGGTATTGTTGTTTGGGAAGGAACTGTAAGGAACATGGTAAAATCTGAAAAGACACTGGAACTTACAAGTTTCTTTTAGAACTATAAAGTAGCCAATCAGTAATTTTAATATAAACACATACATCTATATTTATACATATCTACATGCATATGTATATAGATACTTATACACACACCATATCTGAAAAGAACATGAAAGAATCTGATTTATATAAAGACCTGCTCTGACAGAAAAAAATTGCAACTTGATAAAATACTTGTTGGGGTGGAATACCTGCTGCAGTATGAAATCCTGGAGCAAACTCCAGACATAAATCACTGTAGGCATGGACTTTAAAACCTGATTGGTTTTGGCACTCCCTCGAGCTGCAAAACTAGATGTGTTTATTGTAGCAGGTTATACTTCAATGGTAAGACAGAGAAAGCACCACAAATAACAAAAAAACTTCTGCACACTATTATTATGCCATAAAGAAGAAAAGCTATATTAATTTGGAAGTGATTAGTAGCATACTGTTCCTGTAATACTAATGATAAAGACTGCATTACTGAGATGCTCTGTACCTCTAGTTATATTGTCATGCAATGTGCCACTGAACCTTACTACAAAAGTATGTTAAAAATCAAAGGGGCGGATTGTTGGCTTGTTTTTTTTTCCTGCTCATCAGTTCTTTTTTTGTTTTCAGAAAAAAATTTTCTTCCTGTTTTCAGTGATGTTTTCAGCTTTCAGAGTTGAAAATAAAATCTCTGGATAGAAAAAACAGTGTTGTGTTCCAGAGTCTGCTGGTAGTTCAAAACAATAGACTGGACATATAAACTCAAATCAGTGTTGACTTCTTAATGCTGTGATGCTAAATGTCAACAGTGTTAACGCCTGTACCTCACTCCTGTTTAGGTCGTATGCTTATCTCCCAATTCCTCCTCTCTTCCCAGTGTCTTTAAATCAATAGCTACTTACCAGCTGCACTTACTGCCTGCTTTTTTTTTTTTCCCTTTTACATTCCCAGAAGAAAATTTGCCTTCCAGTATAAAACAATGTGACACAATGAATATTATTGATTCTGTAGTCATTTCCTAGTTTCATTCAGTTTTGAAAAAAGCTTCTACTTTCCCCTGTTTCTCTGCCCAGCGCAACTGTTCTGCGGGATTCTGGTGGAGAAGCTGGGGGCAGTTTGTTACAAACCATGAAGTCGACTGCGAATGCTCAGGGTGGCAAGGCCAGCCTGCTTTGCACAAATTCAGTTCCTAAAACTTTCATGGCCAATATACTTCAGCTGGTTTCCTTCCCTTCCTTTCCCTGTAATCTCTGCAGGCATGGAAGAATCATACCTCTATTAGGATGTTGGTTTGGAAAAGCTAATTTTGTAATTTTCACGGACATACATACCTACACAAATAAATGTGCATTTACAGTGAGCACAGTGAGCATACTATGGCTGAAAACACATTTTGTGAAAGTCATCTAAGAAAGAAAAAAAAAAAGTGAAGCTATCACAAGACTACCACAGAGGCAGCTGATTTTGCATGGAAAGTGGAAAATGGCGCAGATCTGACGTACAGATGTTCTGCAGAAATATAAATGTGCAGTTCACAAAACCAACCAGCAGTTACAACATATGCCTCTGCTACTACCACAAACAGTACAGCTTGTGTCTTTCATAATTCCAGTTCACAATTCCATATTAAATTAATGGTGTTGATTTGTATTTAAGTAACAACATCAGTCTTCGAGTAATTAGAGGCCTTATGTTCTTGGCATCAACAGACTGCCTAGCAGCCAGCTTTGGCATCCTCAGAAAATTCTACTTAAAGATCCAAAGCCTCAAAAACATTAAATAGAATTTTCTGAAAACTACATTAATGATTGCTTTGGCAGGTAAATAGCCACAGGAGACCCAAAATGCTAATGGTTTTCATTTTGCAATGAAAAACTTAAAGCCAGAGCTACTTTGATTCAAGCCTCCTAATTTAGAAATGTTCTAAATAAAAGCTTTCATTTTGCCAACATACCACATATCGAGGTTTTGCAAAACATTTTCTTTATAATTGCCTTTATTTCAAAACCTTGCTTGTTCATTTTAAAAAAAAAAACACAACTGATCTGGTTAACTTTGGATTGAAGTGTTTCATTTGAACAAATCTGATTTTTTTTTGCAAAGATATTGTCCACATTTTTTAAACGCTCACTGGAAAACAAAACTCTTTCCCACCCAGTTCTCTAGAAAGCCTAAAGAATGCAAAGGAAATAAAGTGTTTATTACTGCTACTATCACATTATTATATTACATTGGCACCTAAAGACCCTAATCAAATGTCAAAACTCCATTGCTCTGCACCATGGATGCACAGCTGACAAGTAGCTGCTTTTACAAACAGTTTGCAACTTTAGCACTAAATTACATTACCACTGGACAAAAAAGATAATTCATACAAAAAGGATGAAGTACCAAATGACAACTAGTCACAGAAAGAGTGTGCGATTCCATTCCCCCTTTAGCACTCCATTTGCAAGCTTCATATCCATTAGGTTAAGGTATTACAGATCAAGGAAGACTGAACTGGGGCAGGGAAAGAGCTCAACATCTGTTCTCTTTCAAAGCTACCAAAATAAAAGCCTTTTCATCCTGCTTACTTACTTATGTAGCCTTTTATTCACCTTTAGACACAAATGCACTAAGTACAACAGAAAACCTGATGCATTTCAACATCTAAGAAAGCCTACAACATTTATCTTAATTTTCCCCTGCCAAAAAGCCTAATTAGCATATTAATGCACATTAATGTCTTACTGTTTAGCCAGTAAGATGCTGAAGTCAGTCAGTTCAATAGGATGAATGCACCACTCCAATGGCTCTACACATTCAACAACAAAGACTTGTGTGCTTGAAGTCTGTGATGTGATACTGAGCCACCAGCTGTGATGTACTGACAACAATGTAGTCATGGAGATCATCAACCTGCTGGATCCCCAGTGGAACAGATAAAAGAGGCATCTCTGGGAAAATTGGTTAGTGCAAAAGTGTTTGGAATCTGCACTTCAATGATTTATTTACACTTGCAAAAACATCAAAACCGAAAAAAAAAGTCTTTGTTTATCCCCCCAAGCACTCAAACAAAATTTATGCAAAATATATAACCCAGGAAAGTTTCCCTGTATCCCTTCTCCTGTACCCTAATGAGTTTGCCAGCGTAGAATGAAAATTCCAGTCATGTTTTACAATCCCATTAAAAAGAAGAGAACTTGATCCGCAATCTATGAATCATTGTTGACCAAAGCCTCACGCTAACAAACAAAGCCTCTCTGTAGGCCTCACTATCCATCATTGCCTTTATCCACCACAAAAGCCTGCCAGAACAAATGAGTCTTGTACTAAGTCAGTAAATCTGGGCTGTAAAGAGAGAAGGCTATTTCCAGAACTGAGGATCCTTTATGGATAGTGTCCTGCCTCCAGCCATTTTCTTTAAAACTCAGTGGTATCTAGCATCAGTGATCTCCCTGATCACACTCACAGAGGCATATGGTGGGCAGGGAGATGCTCTTGCAGGGTTTTTGCAACAAATAATATTAAGTACCTAGGAAGAGAGCAAACAGGAGCATAAAAAGCTTTATTTATCAAAATTTATTTCATAAGTGCATCAAAAATTACTTTGAACACAAGAGCAGAGAAGACCTGCAATTTAAAAAAAAAAAAAACACACACACACATTTTTCAGTATTAATGAAAGGTTCTGTCTTCACAGCACATAAATATGAAGCCCCACATTTACCTGCTGAAGAAGGTAATGCTTTCCCACTTTTCCCATGCAACTTCATCAGCAAACCTCCATCCTGTCCTGAAGGCTCCACTGCTAAGAGCAAGGGCATCGTATACCCACCATTCCTGTGAGTCTCAGGCCTCTCTGCTGAGAATCCCAAGGATAGATGCCAGTAACAACAGTCACCATACAGGGCCTTCAGGCCCTTATTTTTATCACTACTGACCTGACTCATACAGATACAGACAAGATGGGAAAGGTTGAGACTTTCCCGTCTGGTCCCTGACCCAGAAAAAGGACATCATAAGATCAGCAGATGTTACTCACCTAAAATAAGCTTCCACCATCCCCATCATGCCACTCCCAGCAAAGAACTTGGGCCACTAACAACTCACTGTAGCAATGCACATGGAGGGTAAAAGGAAATGAGCAGCTACTTGTGTCTATTGACTTTTATTGAGTTATTAATGGACCTTAAGATAAACTGGGTGGGTTGGATTATAAGTGTTAACACTGTTGTAATTGAGCTAATAAGAGGTTGTTGTGTCTTGCCTAGCTTTCTAAAGTATCAAATAGACTAAAAATAAATTCTAATTATTGGATCCTCACACAAGGTGTGTTCTTTCCTTGCCCTTAATTAAACTGTGTAGATAACACATACACACATTGTACACATCTTCTGCTTTTCCCTTCATGTTATTTTAAATCCCTGATCTTTGCTTAAGTTCATGATTTCTCTGTCCATCTTCTGCAGCCTGAGAGGGGGCTATTAGGACAGAAAATACTCTTAAAATAAAGGCAAAGTCACTCAAGGTCTACATTCCTTGACAGAAGGTCTATACAGCTTTGAAAGGACAGAACACAACATTACAGCATTCCAGAAATATCATTTTTAACAGTACAAAGAGTTGTTTTTATTTCAACTTGCCCCAGTTTTTGGAAAGGAAGATAGACTATTGAAATAAAACTGTCCTTGTTAAACATGCAGTAGGAGATAATTGTTCAACAGCTACTAGTGCAAGTGAGACTCTTGGATGAAAATTAAATCTTCATCTCAGTCTCAGGAAAACATCACTGGACTCCACATACATTATGTAGTTTAAAAAATATATATTGCACAGGAAATTTTTTAAAACAAATATTGTCTGCCATCAGGTAATGTTTTACTTGGCAAACTGCATCTTCCTACTATTTAATATCTTATAATTAATTCATATGGTAGTGTATACATGATAAAACAAGCAATTATATATAGTTATCTGTCAGACATGAAAGCATCCTGGGGGGCCTTTCCTTAGGCATCAAATAACTAGTCCGATGTAGCTGCATACTGAGAATAAAAAGGATGTTGTATATGATTAATCAGTGAATTCCAAGTATCAGAACAACTTACTGAAACTCCAGATCACGATCCATCCCCCTTCAGCATTGCACTCAGTTAGAAATAGGTCTTTAAATTTGAATTGCAAAATAATCTTTTTTTCTTTTAAAGTATGACAGCTTCTCATAATTTTGAAACGTGAATGTCAAGAATTTAGAAATATTTGTCACTGTTAGTGTTTTTGGTTTCCCCTATTTTAAAAGGGGAATAAGGACCATTAATATTTATCAGCTATATATATATATATCAGATATATATATCTGAGATATATAGATAGATAGATAGATAGATATATCTCTCTATCAGATTCTTCTCAGGAAGAGACAGCACAGGTTGTAAAGTACGTGTGTATTTTAAAACTCCTCATTTGAAAACAGATGCACACGTAAGAGGATAGTACCTGTAAGCTGTGGTAAGGCTCCTGTGGGTGGGTTAGACTGTATTTGGGGTTTGGGTAGGGTCTAAAGGATGTAGCATATTCCCGCAAGCTATCCAGTAGATTACTGCCTTTTCTACATAAATAAGTGGCGATATCACAGCCCAGCTGCCTCTCAAACGATGCCACACTAGTATCACAACAGATACAATCACTGTGGCTGCTATTGCTCTGCACTCTTTACAAAAGAATATTTATTTTAAATTCAGTTTGGTTTAATGCTGGTCAGTTCTGTGTCTTTGTCACAGCTCTTGAGGATCCAGCCTCTATGTATCATAAGATGTGTTGCACTTTTAGCCTGAGGTTTTAAAAGTTACGAAAGGAAACCAACCAGCTGGCTTCGGGTGCTTTTCAGCACAGTGACAGTATCTAATTCTTTCAGTAGTCACCTCCCAGCTACTAGTGAAAAATGAAGATAAAGGAAAAGAAGAACAAAATTAAGGCTTTAGTTTCTTTCCTCTTTTGCTCTGAGGTTGCAGATTTAAGCAATTTGTATGAAAACTTTCACCTTAATTTCTCATTTACAAACAAAATGCAACACATGCTTTTATTGCTGGTGGAAAAGGGCTGCTTTCAGAGCAAGAAAGCAACTCCTTACCAGACACTGGTAGCACAGAAGACTTCAAAAGAGTTTCCAAGAGGCTCCCTTTATATGATTAGTTTCAGCTTTTTTTTATCATAATAACATCACTGTCAGTCCTGGCTATGGGTGGACGATAGAATCAGTCTGAACATACTTCCTGTAGAAGTAATTAAAACCAAGTAACACTGAATCACATCCTCCAATTCATATACGTACAAACCATTCCACTGCTACAGGCAGTGGGACTATCTGTACCCCAGTACGCACCAACCACACTTTATGAAGTGGTGTCAGGGATACTGCTTGTACACTCTAAGATAGGAATATGCTTTATTATCTTCCTGAATAAGAGCCATGGCAGACAAGAAGTATCTGGCCCACTCTCACACATTGACACATTAGAACTGGCCTGGTAATTCTTCATATTTAGAATTCTCAGTAACATAATGATGGAAATACAATGACACACTGCTTTTGCTGAGAAAAAATATTAATAATGGATAATATATTAATACTGTTTAATATTAATGTTTAATTTTAATATTAATAAAGTTTAATTACCTTTTAATAGAGATTTGGAAATAACATTCTGCCCTCCTGGAGTGAAAGTTTTTCTTTCTGCTTGATTAGTTTTCCAGCCCAACCCAAAATGACACGATAATGATTCAAACATTGACAGCTTATGGAGATGGAAATCTTTCTTTCTTAGCTATATGTGATACTGTTGCCACATCTCACTTACAAAAAAGAATTGATGTATGAAGAGAGAAGCTTGGGTAACCTTCCCAGTTTCACAAAACTGACAGTACTGCAGAGCTTCTAAGCAAGACTCTCACCCAAAGAACATGGCGCATACCGTGAAGACAGCAAAGCTAGCAAATAGCCCAATACTGGTTATGAAAGACCCAGAGGACTTAACAGAATATATTTCATACGCTGGGCTTTATCTCCATTACGGAGGTCAGTATCTTACTTACATTCTTCTCAATATTGCACTTGCCAAAAGAAAAAATGTGTTGTTGATTACTGTGTTTGGCCAATATGATGCAACACATATCCTACTGCAATTTGATTATTACCTTTTATCTTTTGCAAGATTTCTTCTCTTCACTGCTATCTATAGAAATTAGGCTCATTCTGAAAATGTATTTTATTTTTGTAATCCAGTAGTTAAAAACAACAAGATTAACAGTAAGATTAACAACAGATGGTACAAATTAGGTAAGTGAAGAAATGTAATATTTTTGCTGTTTGGGAAGAGAGTTGAATAATGCATTAGTATTTTTACCCAAACACAGGGATAAATTAGTAAATCTTTCCAACCAGAACGAGAACATACAACTCTGAGCTACGGGAAACCTGATGAGGTCCAACCAAGTGGCGCTTCCAACGTGCTTCAGACATCTACTCTGGAAAGAGACAATTCATCCTCTAAGACTGTCTGCTTCCCTCCACTGATGATGACTCAAATCAAGCCAGCTTATTCAAAAGCAGGTTTCTAAACTGAAGACCTTCTCCCCTCAAGGGACAATAATCAGTGAAGCTGATGCAATTCTCAAATGTAGACAAAGTCACTCAGTCTTTGGTCTCAATTCAGGTGCTGCACTTGAAACTGGGACAAACATGGCAACAGCAGAGAAACTAGGAGAGTTACTGAGGAAAAAAGGATAAATTAGAATAAAAATGGAAAATGGTTTCACAAAAAATTGTTTAATAATATTAAATAACCCCAAATTGTTAAGATAAGTTAGCTAGGTTGTGTACTGTGCAACTTTACAACTAAATTCCCAAATATCAGAAAATAAATATTATGGTCCACACACCCATAACATAAATTTGTGATTTGTGGAGGATTGACCCTGGCCAGCAATTCAGCACCCACCAGCTGCTGGTGGAAGAGCAAAAGTCAGAAAAAACTCATGGGGCGAGATAAAGACCATTTAATAAATGAAGTGGGAAAAGGGGAAAAAAAGTGATTCAAAGGCAATCACTCTCCAGCTCCCACCAGCAGACTGGTGCCCAGCCAGTCTTCAAGCAATGGCCACCTTAGAAAGAGTACCCCCATTTTTACTGCTGAGCATGATGCCATATGGTCTAGGATATCCCTTTGGTCAGCTGGGGTCAGCTGTCCCAGCTGCGTCTCCTCCAAACCGCTCGCTCACCCCCAGCCCACTGGCTGCAGGGGAAGAGAGAAACAGAGATGGCCTTGACACTGTGCAAGCACTGTTCAGCGATAGCTAAAACATCCCCATGTTATCAACACTGTTCTCATCACAGATCTAAAATACAGCACCATACACGCTGCTATGAAGAAAATTAACTCCGTCCCAGACAAAAGCAGTACATGATGTAAAACGGCCTCTGCGTCAGGCAAAATCCTCTTGATAAAGAAGCAAATAACCTGTTTTTCTCAGATCATGTTCAGTTCTGGTGCTTACAAAAGATTACTGCATTCTCCTGTCTTCTTCCTTGAGCCTACTCTCCTCTCTATTTAATCAGCAACCCTTGGCAACATTTCCAAAGTGAAATCAGATTTTGCATGGAGATAGTTGAGCACTATTATTAAATCAGAAACTCAGACTTCAAGTAACCCTTCCAAGCGCAGTCTCCAAAGGGTACAAGTAATGCCTCCTCCCAAACACATCTTTTGAGGATTGCCCAAAGTGCGTGACATGGTGCATGAAAACAGCTTAGGTTCAAGCATCTGAGAAGAACACCTAAAGCTGCCATCAGCAGACTATTTGCAAACCCATCTTATTTGAAATATGGGTATATTTCACTCCCCTAGATGCATCAGAATATCCTGATAGCCAAGAGTCAAAAACTTTATCCTTAAAAACTTCTTCACCACAACTCCACCCCCAGAAATGTTGTGGGCATTGAACACTATTTGAAATACACCCTGGAGGGTGTTCGTCAGTTTGAGAGCACTGCAGGTGCTGCTTTGGGAAAAACTAATTACACTTCATCAGAACATCTGTTTTTGTAAAACGTTAATGTTAGGGATGTTAACGGTAATACACCAAGGATGCTATATCCAAAAGCACCTACACCTGGACAGCACAGCATAATCCATACTCAACCTGCCCATAAGGTATCTCAAACTGCATAATAACCTGAGGCAGAAAATAGATTTCAGAGTACTTGGAATAAGGCTTACAGCATGTAAATGAAGAAATCCCAACTCTTTAACTATTGCTTTTAACAGTCCTCCAAGGGAAAGCTAAATGTGACATAAATATTAACAAATATTATTATCATAAAACAGAAAGGTATCCACTATAACAGTATCTAGAGACATCACACAGCTTTGGAAAAGCACCAGTTCTTTCTAGGACTGAAGCCAAACTCTTCCATCATTCAGATGAAATTTATGCAGCTTTTCCAGACCCACGCTGAAACCAGCTTTGAATATTTTTATTTTTGTTCTTCTGCCTTAAGGAGAAGTTCTGCCAATGGGAGCATCATTACTTCTGTTTATTCTTTGAATTTTGACAGTGCTGAGGCAGAAATCAGGATTGTACTTAGTGAAGTTTGGCTCTAACACAGAATCAATGACATCCAATTTTGCAGTATATCTGAAGTTTGTGAAGTGCGAACACAGAAACAGCTATCATACCCATGGGCTCCAGCCATTAAAAAAAGCTGCCTCTGAAAGGCTTTGTGTTAACTCAACACTTCTACACTTGGCATTGCTCGTAATTAAAGCCACAATAATGGCACAGTGAAGAAAGGGTATGTGCTGAGAAAGGGAGGTTGAGACCATTTCAGCCTTTCAAGATGAGGGATAGGACTCTGAAAAGACTTGGTGTTACACTATTGCTATTGTGCCCTTTGCTATTACATTGTTTAATGTTAAGTTAAGAGTCTCTTTCCAGAAATGAAAAACTCGGTGCTCAAAGAGACATTTGGGCTGGAAAAAGGGATACAATACTAAAAGAACAACTCTAAAGAAACATGGATATTTCAGTCTCCTGCCCCTCCTCTTCCACAAAAACAATCCTAAAGTTTCAATCTGTGACCTTATTTCCCCTCCTTCCAGCATAGGACCTCCACACTCAGCCAGGATGGCCAGCCAAGGCCAAGTCTGGGCCCGTTCACCAAGTGTGCATAGTTCAAGTGTGGTGCCTACGCTGCAGCTATGGCACATAACTGGCAGCAAAGCCAGGCTGTTTTGCCCGCTGAGTTAGCTTCGCCCTTGGCTGGGAGAACCTCATCGGGCAGGGACCTAATCTCATGAGCTTTGCTCACATGGGCACATCTTCCTAATGGGACTTACTCCTGCTGTCTTCAGTGTGAGCAAGTGTTACTCCATCGGGCCCTAAATCATATGCGTTTTTACAACAGGATTTAATGCTTCCAAACATAGTAATACAATTATTATTTTTATGTAAATAACATGTCACAAACATTTATTCACTTATGTAATTTTTTTGAAAGCGCTTAAGCAGATTGATAATTACCATCTAGAAACAATGTCATTTGCACATACAGAAGCAATCGGGCCAAGAAAGCTTCTCAAAGAATCATCATACTGAATCCAGATACCGCACAAACTGGTAAAAACACTTACAATATGATTGCATCAGTCTCACATATGATAATCTAATGTGTCCTCATCTAAACATTTCACCACCAATTCTGATCAAAAAGGTTCTTTTGTTTTTTCCTTATGGCATGCCTGGCAAGTTCCACACGTAGCAACAGACTCTTATTTGAGTGATGTGGAGATCACTAAGAGAGCATAACTTGTTTTCCTGCTTTCCTTCAGCAGAGTAACAATGGAACTGCAGAAGAAACCTTCTTAAGACACCTGATTTCATCATAACTCCACTGCTCCAGTGACCCCCTCAAAAAGGAAATGGCTGATGAGTTCCCAGAAACACAGATCTGCGGATCTGTTGATCTGTGTTGAGGCCTAAGCCTCAACATAGTCTCCAGGGACTATAGGATAAAAAGTGGCTGGTGCTGCAACACAGAACAAACTATACAGCAGGTCCTGATGTCAGATGCCTGCTGGGACATAATGAGAGGCAAGGGATTTGTTTCTGCATGATTTTTAGCTCTACTTCTCAAAACAGGCTTCCATCAGAAGGCTTACCATAAACATTAAGCAGAGAGGTATGCAAAGCTGAATTAATCACAGAATTGATTGAGGAATCACAGAATCACAGAATCAATCAGGTTGGAAGAGACCTCAGGGATCATCGAGTCCAACCATTGCCCTGACACCACCATGGCAACTAGACCATGGCACTAAGTGCCATGTCCAGTCTTTTCTTAAACACATCCAGAGATGGTGACTCCACCACCTCCCTGGGCAGCCTGCTCCAATGTCTAATGACCCTTTCTGAGAAGAAATGCTTCCTAATGTCCAACCTGAACCTTCCCTGGCGAAGCTTGAGGCTGTGTCCTCTTGTCTTATCGCTAGTTGCCCGGGAGAAGAGGCCAACTCCCACTCCACTACAACCTCCCTTCAGGTAGTTGTAGACTGCAATAAGGTCACCTCAGAGCCTCCTCTTCTCCAGGCTAAACAACCCCAGCTCCCTCAGCCGTTCCTCATAGGTCAGACCCTCCAGACCCTTCACCAACTTGGTTGCCCTCCTCTGGACTCGCTCCAACACCTCAACATCTTTCTTGAAGTGCGGGACCCAGAACTGAACACAGTACTCAAGATGCGGCCTCACCAGTGCCGAGTACAGAAGGACAATCACTTCCCTAGACCGGCTGGCTACACTATTCTTAATGGAGGCCAGGATGCCATTGGCCTTCTTGGCCACCTGGGCACACTGCTGGCTCATGTTTAGCTGGCTGTCGATCAGCACCCCCAGGTCTCTTTCCGCTGGGCTGCTTTCTAACCACTCTTCCCCCAGAAGGTAGCGCTTCATGGGGTTGTTGTGGCCGAAGTGTAAGACCCGGCACTTGTTCTTGTTGAACCTCATGCTGTTGGTCTTGGCCCATCTATCTAACCTATGCAGATCCCTCTGTAGAGCCTTCCTACCCTCTAGCAGATCGACACTCCCACCCAGCTTGGTGTCATCTGCAAATTTACTGAGGGTGCATTCAAGCCCTATGTCTAGATCTTCTATAAAGATATTGAACAGCACTGGCCCCAGAACTGAGCCCTGGGGAACACCGCTAGTGACCGGGCGCCAGTTGGACTTTGCCCCATTCACCACCACTCTCTGGGCTCTGCCATCCAGCCAGTTTTTAATCCATCGAAGAGTCTACCTATCCAAGCCCCAGGCAGCCAGTTTGTCTAGGAGGATGCTGTGGGAGACAGTGTCGAATGCCTTACTGAAGTCTAGATAGACTACATCCACAGCCCTGCCCTCATCTACTAAGCGGGTCACTTGGTCATAGAAGGAGATCAAGTTGGTCAAGCAGGACTTGCCTTTCATGAATCCATGTTGGCTGGCCCCGATGCCCCGATTGTCCTGCATGTGCCGTGTAATGGCACTCAGGATGATCTGTTCCATCACCTTGCCTGGCACCAAGGTCAGGCTGACAGGCCTATAGTTCCCTGGATCATCCTTCTGACCCTTCTTGTAGATGGGTGTTACATTTGCTAATTTCCAGTCAGCTGGAACTTCTCCAGTTAACCAGGACTGCTGGCAGATAATCGAGAGTGGTTTGGCAAGTTCATTTGCCAGTTCCTTCATTACTCTGGGGTTAATCCCATCCGGGCCCATAGCCTTGTGGGTGTCCAATTGGCACAGCAGGTCACTAACCGTCTCCTCCTGGGTTGCGGGAGGTTCACACAGCCCCCCGTCCCTAACTCCAGGTTCTGGGGGCCGAGTCTCCTGAGGACAACCAGTCTTAACATTAAAGACCGAGGCAAAGAAGGCATTGAGCACCTCTGCCTTTTCCTCATCCCCTGACACTACACTACCCTCCTCATTCAGCAAGTGGTGGAGGCTCTCCTTGACCCTCCTTTTGCTGTTGATGTATTTGTAGAAACTTTTTTTGTTATCTTTGACTGTAGCAGCCAAATCAAGCTCTAATTGAACTTTGGCCCTTCTAATCTTCTCGCTACACGACCTGGCAACATCCCTATAGACCTCCCAAGTTACCCAACCCTTCTTCCAGAGCAAATAGGCTCTCTTTTTTTCCTTAAGTTCTAGCCTAAGTTCTCTGTTTAACCAGGCCGGTCTTTTTCCCCGACGGCTTGCCTTCCTACAGACTGGGACAGCCTGCTCCTGAATATTTAGCAATTCCTTTTTAAAGCACGTCCAGCCTTCCTGGACTCCTTTGCCCTTCAGGACCGACTCCCAAGGGACTCTGTCCACCAACCTCTTAAACAGGCTAAAGTCTGCCCGCCGGAAATCTAAGGCAGAAGTTTTGCTCTTGCCCCTCCTTACTTCCCCCACTATCGAAAACTCTAACATTTCATGGTCACTATTCCCAAGATGGCCACTGACCCTCACATCTCCCACTAGTCCTTCTCTGTTCACAAACAACAGGTCAAGCAGGGCCCCTCCTCTAGTCGGCTCATTTACCACTTGCATGAGGAAGTTGTCCTCCACACATCCTAGGAACCTCTTAGATTGCTTCCTCTCTGCCATGTTGTATTTCCAGCAGACATCCAGCAAGTTGAAGTCACCCACGAGTACAAGGGCCGGTGACCAGGCGGCTTCTGACAGCCGCTTGTAAAACACCTCATCCACCTGCTCATCCTGGTTGGGTGGTCTATAACAGACTCCCACCGTAATGTCCGCCCTGCCGACCTTCCCCCTGATCTTTACCCATAGACATTCAACCTTGTCATCCTCATCATCTTCCTCAATTTCGACACTGTCCAAGCACTCCCTAACATACAACGCTACCCCACCACCTCTCCTGCTTCGCCTGTCCCTCTTAAAGAGCTTATAGCCATCCATAGCTGCACTCCAGTCATGAGAGTCATCCCACCACGTTTCTGTGATGGCAACTACATCATAACCTTCCTGCTGTACAGTGGTTTCTAGCTCTTCCTGTTTGTTGCCCATACTGCGTGCATTGGTGTAAACACACTTCATCTGGGCTAACGGTCTTGCCCCCTACGCAGGCCTGTCCCCCCTAGGTTCATTTGTGGCTGCCCTGGTCTTATCCCCCTCCCTCATCAAACCTAGTTTAAAGACCTCTTGATCAGCCCTGCCAGCTTCTGGGCCATTACCCTTTTCCTCTTCTGACTCAGCTGTTCCCCATCCGGCATAAGCAGGCCCAGTGCCATGAAAGCCGCCCCATGGTCAAAGAACCCAAAATCCCACCTATGGCACCAGTCTCTTAGTCACGTATTAATCTGTTGTATTTTTATAGTCCTTTCCCTATTTTTACCAAACACTGAAGGAATTGAAGTGTTTATAACCTGTGCACCTACCCGCTTCACCAAACGCCCCAGGGCCCTGAAGTCCCTTTTGATTGCCCTGGGACTTCTCCCTTCAATCTCATCCCTACCCACCTGGAATACTAATAGCGGGTAGTAGTCAGAGGGCCTCACCAGTTCAGGAAGCCTCCTGGCAACGTCCCTTACCCGAGCCCCAGGGAGACAGCAGACTTCCCTGTGAGTTGGGTCTGGCCTGCATAAGGGGCCCTCCGTTCCCCTTAGCAGGAAGTCACCTACAACAACTACTTTTCTCCTTTTTGGAGCTGGTTGCAACCCTTCTAGTTGGTGCTTCTGTTTACGTAGCTCCTTAGAAGGTCCTTCGCCTAGATTCGTGTCTTCCTGACGCTCAGGAAGATGCTCAGGTTCCAGCACCTCATACCTATTCTGCAGGGGAACACGGGGAGGGAAGGAAGGCCGGGATGGGATTCGCCAATCATATACTCCTTTCCTGAAAACAGTCATGAATTCTCAAATCCAAATCTACAGATGAGCATTCCCACTGACGTTAATGTAGCTACTAAATTAAGTAAGTTGTAGGCATCAACTTTTGCAGAGTTCATCAAAAGGAACAGTCTTAAAAGGCCTTGATTCATCCCATTTAATTATGCATCATCAGGGAACAATCCAGGTATTAGGTGGGACCACAGAGTACCTTAGACCCTACTCACAGATGCTTAACTTTCAATTTAGCATGCTAAATCTGAACCTAAAACTGCTTATTAGTCAAAGGCCATCCTGCTGCCAACACATAAGCTTCATGGTAAGAATGGGCTGACAGTACACTAGTATTATGTGTTTGCAGAATGAGGGTTTTCATGAGGAAGAGCAAGAGTTAGCACAAAAGCTAAGAGATTGTGCAGACGACTTTGGCTCTCGCTGCTGTAGTGGGGATGGTTTTGTTTCACAGGATTACGCTAGATTGTAAAGACACAAATTATAGAGGCTTCTCTTCCGATTAAGTAGCTTGTTGCTCCCTGATACCAAAAGAGCATCTCAAATAATAAAACATTACTCAGTATGATTAACAATACTAGTCTATAGCATTTACGTACTTCCTGGGGAGAGAGAATGGGAACAGGCAGCAGTGAAAAGACAAACTAAATGTTATGCTAACATGTTACTCAAATCGTTTACTCTTAGCTTGCCTGAATAACTGAAGACCATGAAAAAAAAAGGAAAACTTTCTTATGGAAGCATGTTTCTAATTCAAGACCTCAGCCATACTAACTTGCCACTTTGACACTGATCAGATTTTTGTCTTGTTTTAAGAACTTAATTGGAGAGATAAATATTTTAGGTGATTAATATGCTACATATCTAATTCATTGCATTTAATAGGCCTATCCCTTTGATAACTCACAAATCAATACATCCTTCCCACAGTAATTTACACAGCATCTTTACAAGGTACTACCTTCACAGTAGGCATTGTCCTCCCGAAGGGCTCGGAAGCCATCTCGGCAGCTACAGACAGCTCTGTCATCTAGGTTTCGGCAGACAGAATGCTCCATACAGTTATGTCCTTCAGTGCAAAAGTCATGGCCTGTACAGAAACAAATATGATTGAGGGTTAAAAAGAATCCAGGGATTATAAAACATCCCTGTCAAAGACAGTCCTATCTTTTTTTCAGTTAGGTCAAAGAATACCTTTCTATTATCCATGAGCTATAGAAAAATAAATTGCACCAAGCATGAAATGGATGAAAGGAGTAGTAAAGACCACAAGAACAGACTGTCTCTAGGTCTTCAATTCAATTTCAGGTTATGGCATTGATCTAAGGCGGCTGGATAGGAGGCTTGCTTAAATCCCCTTACTATCTCTTTGTCATTGTTAAGTACTTTTACAGGACATTTCTTAATTATATATTTTTCTTCATTTTTTCATTTTTGTTTGGACATTTATAAAAGAGCTCAATAGCTTAGACACTCAGTAGCTCATTTACTAGTGGTATTACTTTTTTTCCTAGCACTTTTTGTTCCCAGGTGTATTTATAAAATCCTTCCACATTTAACTGAAAGTCTTTGATTAACATTGACTTGTTTTGCTTTTCTCTTCCCTTTATCTCTTCCTTTCAAGCTCCACTGCCTGAATACTCTTCCCTGATTGCATCATCCTTTCTATTTCAGAGACATTTATTTTTTAAATCAGCCATCCTTACTTCCTATTTTCCTATTTTTTCCCTTCCATTTTTCCCGAGTGTGACCGTTTTCCACTGAATCTTAATTAAAAATTTTTAAGATTCTGAAGTTCTTTTCCAGGCTGGAAAATTTAGATTGAACCTTTCAACGCAGTAGCTTTTTTCAAAATGCCTTCTGTTTGCTCTCATGAAATCTAATGCTGCTATGTTGCTGAACACCATTAAAGCATCCTTTATTATGCTGAATTCAAGCTGGTTGTAGTAACTGAAGTACCTGAAGGGGGCCTCTAAAGAGGGAATTTTTACAAGGGCATGTAGCAATAGGATAAGGGGTAATGGTTTTAAACTGAAAGAGGGTAGATTTAGATCAGATATTAGGAAGACATTCTTGACTGTGAGAGTGGTGAGACACTCAAACAGGTTGCCCAGAGAAGTTGTGGCTGTCCCCTCCCTTGCAGTGTTCAAGGCCAGGTTGGTTGGGGCTTTGAGCAACTTGGTCTAGTGGAAGGTGTCTCTGCCCGTGGCAGGAGGGTTGGAACTGGATGATCTTTAAGGTTTCTTCCAACTGAAACCTTCCTATGATTCTATGAACTGACTTGAAGCTTCCACAACTTCCACCTCTGTCTATGAATGTGTGGAGCTTGTCTCCTTCATTGGTTTTTCAATAATTTCATTTGTTTAAAGTTTTCTTCTTTAACTGAAGCATTAGAATTGAACAAGTAACAGTACTTCATTGGTGTTTTCCATTAACTACTTTCTTCTCTCAAAACCTCCCACGGGAGAACTGGGGAATGTGGGTCAGGCTCAGGGGACCAGGACTGGTGTAACAGCAACAGCTCCAGAATGCAAGTGGCAATCAGGCTGCAAGACAGGCCTCTTACAAAATAACAAACAAGTATTTGTTGGCAGTAAAGATTATTGTTTTTATCACTCCACCTGGCTTCTGTTTCATATTTTGCTATGAAAGAGCTTCTACTCCTAACTTCACAGAAGCTAACGTAAACGAGCACTTCAAGCAGGACAACAGCAGAGTCTGCCTGGAGTTCAGGTCAGAAAGGTGTTTTCCACTTGGGCAGCTCATGAACAGTGTGAAGCAACACAAACCAAGAGCAGAGAAACAGAAGAGCCTGTAAAGGCAGAATGTTTTAGTACTGAGACCCAGTGACATGGTCACGATGCAAACATTACAGTCCTACTGTGAGAGGCAGATGTTTTTCTTTCTCTCTCTTTCTTGCTGTGGATTGCCTCCCTGTAACCTAGAGATATATGCTTAGGTAGTGTTACTTAAATACTGTAATTCACTGTAGTTACCACAGTGCTGTTATCTAACATAGAACATTAAGAAGCGAAAAGCTCTACAGTTTTACTAGCGTTAGAGGGTCTTCAGTACTCATTGATGACAGCAGAAGAGTGTGTTTCAACAGCAATCTCTGGCCATGGAGACATCTACTCTGCCTTTTTGTTGTTTTCCTCATTGAAGCCTGAGTTAATGACAAAGCAGTAGTCTTATTTTTTGATTTCCTGGTCTGGATTGGCTGTATCAGACTTTGGCATTAAATAAGTAAAAATGTACATGTTATCCAAAAAGGGTGACAGCTTTTTTACAGATTTTTTGTTTTTCTTAAGATTCTTAACACTTACCTATCAGCTGTATTAATAAACAAAATACATGCTGCTGAATAATAGCATACAGCAGCTTCTTGTTTAAAGAATAAGCTCCACAGCTCATGAAAGGCCAAGCTAGCATGGGCCAGGTAGGATTGAAAATGTTCAGAAAGCACTCATCTGACATATATTAAAATTTTCTAGCTATACCAGGTAGAAGAAACACAGAATTCTTTTCTCCAAGCCACTGAAGATTTTATAGAAAATTGCCATTAAAAAAATCCTTTTTGACTGTGATAGACTTCAACACTTATCAACTTCTCTTAAGTTCTTTTCTTCTACTTTCTTATCTCCCTGCTTGATGCCATTAATCATATCCTTCGTGTTTGCACTGAGTAGCACAGAAACAAGTATAGCTGCACTCTTCACTGAAGTATACCTAAAATCAGCCCAAGAGTCTAACATCTTCTTTCATGCCTGGTATCAATTTATCATTATTTAGCTATAGAAGAAAGAAACGTAGCCACTTGAAGATGCAATTGCTCATAGCTTTGAAGATACTGGTATTAGTTCAGATCAAAAGAGTGGGCTCAAGACACAGAATACTTCATGCACCTCTCCCCTTTTGTAAGGATCCGTCTGGGTGTAACACACAAAGGTACGTAGCATACAAAAGTATTCCCCAAAGCTTCTGCTTCTAGATGCAGATGACAACCCCAAACAGGTAAACACATTACTCCAGTCTTCAAACAACTGCATAGCACAAACAGTTCTCTGAAAGAGACATTTCAAAGCATCTCAGAGAGATGCTGGGGAACACAGACATTTCTCCAATCTCATTTTGTTTGGACACCGGAATGGGTGAAGGGTAGAAAATCACTAATTACGTATATTATTTCTTTGACCTTTCACCCACTTTTGGCTAGAATGAAAAACACAAGTGCCAGCAAACATGTTTCACAGAATTTACACTATTAGACATTTTGCAAACAATTTTCAGATGTCACGATGCAGATGTTATCTATTCAGCTTCCCAAGATCTATAGTGATTATCATGCATAGGAGTGTCCTATTCAAAATTATAAGAAAAAAGTCCATACAACCTATAAGAACGGAAAATTACACTGAGTTTATATATATCCCGCTATTACCTTACCTTTACAGATTTTGCAACAACTGTGAGATAAGGGGATTTGTTGAGATTCTGGGCAGTTCAAAGCTGTACAACTGTCTTTTGGAATACGCTGCATTTTGTGGTCCTGTTAAATTGAGGCAATTGGTTAATATTGTGAGAGAAGAAACAAAAGATAAATGGTAACTTTTTTGGAGTTTTGGCATTATGATGTGCAAACAAAAAAACTGCCTATGTCAAACTCCAGGTACCTTCAAAAACCATTTGAAAGGACAACAAAGCACAATAAAAGCATCAGGAACTCCCTTATACTCAAACTTTTTCAAGCAAGCAAAAGTGTGGAAACAGCTCTCATTCTTCTCTTATCTTAGCTGTCAAGCAACTTGCCTCAGAAGTTTCTCCTGAAATTATGCCTGAAACAGTAACAATTATTTCTCAAAAATTGAGGCAGCAGATTCCAGAGTCAAGGGTCCTCCTAATGAATACTCTAAAGCAGTTTGTTATTTATACAGCAAGTAAAATCAAACTTGAACATCTCTGATCTCAGCACTGTGGTAGTAACACTGAAGCAAACAGGCACTGATTCCCTATTAGGAAAAAGAGGATTTCTCAGGTAAGCTTGGATCAGGCGTCTGGAAACACCCAATGCCAAGATGGTATCTGAATATCTTCAGGCACTTAGTGCAGGTCACACGCAATCATTGCAGTATGAACACATGAAATGCCTGCCTTAGTAATCTGGCTACCGCAGATGTACCACCTTCAGTATCCCTTGGGCCTTAATTAATGTGTCTTGCAGTGCTCTAGTCATGATATGACAAAGACAGAAAACAAGTCAAACAACAACAACATGTTCTTGAGAGGCATCTGCCTTAAAATCAGCAATCTGGTTAAAATATGGGCTCACTGAACTCAGGACCCTGTAGTTCCCATGCAAGAAAAGTGCCTAAAATCATGCATATGCCATTGCATATGTTATTATTATGAATCTAGCATTTAATTTTAAATCATCTTCAAGTATGAAATATAAAGATGAAACATGAACACAATGGCCAATATCAAAATTACTGCTCAAACTTTACCTTAAGCAATCCTGACACAGAACCCAACCCTAACCTGATAACACAGAAAATTAAACCAGACACAGAGGTGGTGTACATCAGAACAAGTAAAACCCAGCAATCCCACAAAATAAAGAAAAAAACCCTTTGCTAGGAATAATATCAATTCGACTAGTCTGGATTACATTTAATTCTTTTATAAGTTCTATTTTGGAAGAGAATTTTTCATTCAGTTGTTTCATAATATTCAAACAGAGAAGTGCATGCCTGTAGCAGACACAACCGCAGCAGCCAAACAAAACAAAAAATTATGTTTAGAATTACATGGAAACAAAAAGAAGAAATTCCCTACATTGCCTTGATAACATCGACACAAGCCTTCAAGCATGAAATCAGTACTTGTGCCATTCCTGTTAAGTCTCTTTTGAGCTGGAGTCATTAATTATATCCTTTTATGAGAACTCTGGTAGTAATAAAGTAGTGCCCACCTATGACTTCCTAACTGACCAACACAGTTTATAGTATACGGATTGTCTGCTCTGAATTACAATTCACACGGCTGTTCAGCAGAAACTGTATGTACTTCAGTCCTTGAAAAAGCAGCATTTGAATCAGCCAAAGTTGCTGCTACCAGGACAGTCAAGCAGCCCACTAGCAAACAAGTACAATCAACAAAATACAGACTAGCCAACAGATGCATTTTGTTCATACAGTATCGCAGTTGCCAGCTCCAAGAAACGTAAGGCAACATCACATAACTTTTGATGGTAGTTAATTATATCCATTGACTAATCACAGAATTCATGTCCCAGGTGTCACGTTGAAAATATGAGCTCGCAGCTCTGAAAAGCAGACGACTGAATCCAAAATTATTTCTGGTCAGCTTCTTCTTTCCTTTCTCAAAAGGGTTTCAAAGCACCTAGTGCAGGAATTAAGCTCACAAAGATTAAAATCAACAGCAGTAAGGCAATGGTCCCCAGTTCTACTTTGTAAAACACACTTTTTCACAACTATATGAAAATGTTTTGAGATTTCCAGAAACTGGTCCAATAGATAGCTGCAGCATGGCCAGAGGAGCTTCTCCCCTCTCTTTCTCTGCCCTAGAAATGTACACTCAGGTTTTCAGCTCCAACCCGCAGCACGCAGCTCTCTAACCAGAGGGAATTCCTCCCCATCTCTTCCCCTGAGAGGTAACGCGGGACCCACTGCAGCAGTTTGTGTAATTCTCAACCTGCAGCTGTCCCTGGGGTATATTTTGCCCTTAAAGTGCATTTGTGCCCTGAAGAGCAACTCTGTCCATGCAGCAGGACAAGACTGACTCAGCATCAGGTGGGTTCTGTTTACAAATAAAACAATGACCCTACCCAATTTCCATCACTAGAAATACAGCCAGACACCTGGTGTGCCAGCTCTTTTCCTTCTTTTTCATCTAGTTTTTCCACTAAGAATTATCCTGAATTCCAAATTATGCCCCCATTGTGTTCATGCATCTCTCATATCTGAGCACATCACTTTGAACAGTAACATTGCACATGTCAATGGAACCATAGGGTAGTCTGGTGTTTTTTTATTACTGATGATGGATACGAGACTTAAGAAGGAAAATAAAATTTATTTGCAAAAGTAAAGTAAAAATATTTTATGCAAAGTAAATTTATTTGCAAAATTTGATGTGGAACTCAGTAAGACAAAATAAACAGGACCTCTTAGATGCCTTTTCTGTTGCCACTTCCTAAAGCAGACCTGTCTGTATTTCAACAGTTTCTTTCAGTGGGACTTTGATATTTCTAACATGCAAGAAATTTTTTTCCATCAACAGTATTCTTACCTTGCACTCAAACAGAACACAGTCCCCTGAGCTTGAATACACAGTTTCTCTTTGTCCTTCAAAGTAGGTTCTGCCTTCAAATATGCACACCGCTTCAGGAGAAAATAAAAAAAAAAAGAAAATCCACAATGATTTTGTAGAAAAGTGTTAGTACACTGCTTATAGAACTGATATATTTTCTTAAAGGTAACTGCATTTCAAAATGAAAAGATTGCATCAGCTGCAAAAATATTCTAAACCCACCTGTAGGAGTCTGGATATCATAAGAAAAAAAAATAGAGGAAAAAAAAACACAAAAGAACTGGAAAAACACACATAAGTAGAAAGTGAAGGATGTTGAAGCAATATAGAGTACTGAGGGCTACTGAGAGGGCAGAAGAGACATGTCTCAGGTCATGCCAAGGAAGCAATGACTGCCTGTAACACAGCTCAGGGGCGACAAGGAAAACAGAGCCATGAGAGCAGTGCCAGCGGCGTTAATAGATAATCAGTTTCTTGAAGAGGAACATTGTGTGATGGAGGGTGATCACTGAAGCCACATATTTATTTGTTATCACAGCCCTTTGATGTTTCATCACCCCACACAGGTATTTATGTATTTGTATCTTGATTATCTGGTTATTCACCATTATTGCTGAAGTATATTAGAGTATATGAATTTTATTGTATAGGAACTAGCCTTCAGTGACTGTCTTTTTTTTTCCCCCAACAGAAGTAGGATCAAGTCTCTGATGATCAAATAACACAATGACCCCCCCGGCTCAGTGTTTGTAATACCACAACCTGGTCTGGTGCCACTCCTGCGCCCTGGCAGTACCGGGTGTTGCAGCAGCATGCTGACACAGCTCATACTGGATTGCTCACTAAAGTTCCTATTCGGTATTTAAGGGTTACATAAAATATCTTCACAGAAAACTGTCTTACTTTTTTTTTTTTAAATAGGTCCATTACTGCAATTACATTATGCTAAGTATAAAGGCTAAGTAATGTAACAGCTGATTTTCTATAAAATCAGATGTCTCTGTTGCTTAGCACACAGTCAAGGCTCATCAAGTAAGCATAATCATGAAATAACAGGAGTAGGTTACCACTTTCAAGTTCTAGGTTACATGTTAGAGGTCTAATTTGCTAATCATTGATTTGGAGATGTAAATCAATTATACTACAATTCATTCACAGAGAGATTTATGTATTCTGTTTAAACAGACTACAATCTGTAGACAATTTTAAAATATCTAAAAGTACAAGAGTTTCTGATGCGTGACCTATATTAATTACCATTACTGCTGTTATTTTCAATTCTCCTTTACTTGTTTTTTTAACTTGCAGCTCCCTGATTTTACAAACTTCTTATTACATTGTCAGCATGTAAAAAGTCAACTCTTGGAACTGATGTTGAAAAAGAAGTGATGGGCACATTGACAAAAAAGTTTTTTTCAAATTCCAAAAAGAGAGTTATAATATCTTATAAAATATAAAGTATCTTGAGTGATATAAGCCTGCACGGCACTTTCAAGAAGTAATATCACAGCACATTGCAACACTCCAAATCCCATGAATGGCAGAGTTTGCAGTCAGACTTACTAAAGAAAGTACAGAGAAGAGCCACAGGAGAGAGTGCAGGGGAGAGTCCTAGGGCTAACAGAAGGAGAAAGTTTGTACAACATCCACAAAGAAAGGTCACAGAGAGTCACAAGAGCTCAATACAGTGCCTCTTTCGTCTACCAGAAAACAAGCTCTTCTAGAAGGAAGTATGTGAAAAAAAAATCTATATAAATCTTTACCGGGGACTAGCAGATCTGGAATCCAGACAGGACAAGGCAATCATCCAGTCATATATATCACCTCCTACATATTACAGGCCATGACACTAAACTGAAATACTCGTATATTAAGCCCTTTCCCTTGCCCCACACATTTCAAGCTTCTAAGAACGACAACGTGACAGGAAAAAACGAAGTATAGCGATGCCTGAGGACCACGCAATGGCAATGGACTGATAATACACCCTCATGTTTCCAACAGGCAGACTGTGCCTGTTCACAGGAAAGGCAAATGACATCAAGATCACTGTCATTCTGTCTTGGAAGAAAACACTCTCCTGAAGCCAAAATACTCTTGACATATGAATGAGACCACCCACGCATCTTAAAAAAAAAAAAGTATCCATACTACCTCAAAGCACAGTCCACTGAACCCAGTCTCCTTATCAATGGTGACAAACCTCTGATTCTTCAAAGTAACTTAGAAAATAATGTACACAGAAAAACCATCAAAAGAACACATCCAGCCTAGTGTGAAATCATGAAGTTATTTCTTGATTCCACCAACAGCCTTCTGAAGTCTTGGCATACGAAATCATCGTAATGCAGTATAGCAAACACTTGCTTTCAGCAAGAAAATCAACTCTTCTCCATAAAGCCTTGGAAAAAAGAAAAAATTACAAATTCTGGGGCTGTGAGAGATGGCACTAACCAGACAGCCCTTGCCTCTTTCCCGTGTGTCTTCATACACCCAAAGATTGCTTCTCAAAGGCTAGACAGTGGCAGCAGAGTGCATGTTTCAAGACACTTGCTTGTGTGGGTCCCAGAAATTTCAAGCAGTGCTCACATCCCCACCTCCACAACCACAACACCTGGCCATTATGGAGCTAAGAAAATTACATCTCATTCATTGAATTCCCCTAAATAAACATTTCCAGCTACTGGATTTTGCTGTGGCTTTGTCAGCAAGGTTATAAAGCCCTCAGGTATCAGAGACCTGCCTATATAGGGTGATCAAACTACGTTTAAGAAAAGAGAGAAAAAACAACAAACAATAAATGACTAATTGAAAAACTAAACTGAAACTAAATTGAAAACCCATTAAACTGAATAATCTGAACACAAGCCCAAGCATGTCCTGTTCAGGAAAGACAGGCCACTAAGGAGAGGTGGTGGAGTTGCTCTTTATGTGAGTGAGCAGCTAGAATGTATTGAGTTCTGTCCAGGGGCGGATCAGGAGCGAGTTGAGAGTTTGTGGGTGCGAATTAAGGGGCAGGCTGGCAGGGGTGATACTGTTGTGGGTGTCTATTACAGGCCACCGGATCAGGATGAGGACGATGATGAGGCCTTCTACAGGCAGCTGAGAGCAGTCTCGCAATTACAGGGTCTGGTTGTCATGGGGGATTTCAACTACCCTGATATTTGCTGGGAGGCCTACTCAGCCAGCCATCCTCAGTCCAGGAGGTTCCTCCAGTGCATTGATGATAACTTGCTGATGCAAATGGTGGATGAGCCAACTAGGAGAGGAGCGCTGCTGCATCTTATCCTCACTAACAAGGAGGGTCTGGTTGAAGCGGTGAAGGTTGAGGGCAGCCTTGGTTGTAGCGACCATGAGACGGTAGAGTTCAGGATCTCATGTGGCAGGAACAGAATAGCTAGCAGAATCACAACCCTGGACTTCAGGAGGGCCAACTTTGGCCTTTTCAAGCAATTGCTAGGGGGAATCCCATGGGACAGGGTACTAGAAGGTAAGGGGGCCCAAGATAGTTGGTTAGCATTCAAGGACTGCTTCTTCCGAGCTCAAGATCAGAGCATCCCAGCACGTAGGAAGTCAAGGAAGGGTACCAGGAGACCTGCATGGTTAAACAGGGAACTGCTGGGCAAACTCAAGTGGAAGAAAAGGGTGTACAGATCGTGGAAGGAGGGGCTGGCCACTTGGGAGGAATATAAGTCTGTTGTCAGAGGATGTAGGGAGGCAACTAGGAAAGCTAAGGCCTCCTTGGAATTAAACCTTGCAAGAGAGGTCAAGGACAACAGAAAGGGCTTCTTCAAATACATTGCAGGTAAAGCCAACACTAGAGGCAATGTAGGCCCACTAATGAATGAGGTGGGGGCCCTGGAGACAGAGGATAAAAAGAAGGCGGAGTTACTGAATGCCTTCTTTGCCTCTGTCTATACTGCTGGAGGCTGTCCTGAGGAGCCCCGGACCCCTGAGGCCCCAGAAGAAGTCAGGATAGAGGAGGAATCTGTCTTGGTAGATGAGGGCTGGGTCAGGGACCAATTAAGCAATCTGGACGTCCATAAATCCATGGGCCCTGATGGGATGCACCCGCGGGTGCTGAGGGAGCTGGCGGAAGTCATTGCTAGGCCACTCTCCATCATCTTTGCTAAGTCGTGGGCAATGGGAGAGGTGCCTGAGGACTGGAGGAAAGCAAATGTCACTCCAGTCTTCAAAAAGGGCAAGAAGGAGGACCTGGGGAACTATAGACCGGTCAGCCTCACCTCCATCCCCGGAAAGGTGATGGAACAACTTGTTCTTGGTGCTGTCTCTAGGCACATCAAGGATAGGGGGATCATTAGGGGCACTCAACATGGCTTCACCAAGGGGAAGTCATGCTCAACCAACTTGATAGCCTTTTATGAGGACATAACCCGGTGGATACATGATGGTAAAGCTGTGGATGTGGTCTATCTTGATTTCAGTAAGGCGTTTGACACGGTCTCCCACAGCATCCTCACAGCTAAGCTGAGGAAGTGTGGTCTGGATGATCGGGTAGTGAGGTGGACTGTGAATTGGCTGAAGGAAAGAAGCCAGAGAGTGGTGGTCAATGGGACAGAGTCCAGTTGGAGGCCTGTGTCTAGCGGAGTCCCTCAAGGGTCGGTACTGGGACCAGTTCTATTCAATATATTCATTAATGACTTGGATGAGGGAATAGAGTGCACTGTCAGCAAGTTCGCTGATGACACAAAACTGGGAGGAGTGGCTGACGCACCGGAAGGCTGCGTAGCCATTCAGAGAGACCTGGACAGGCTGGAGAGTTGGGCGGGGAGGAATTTAATGAAATATAACAAGGGCAAGTGTAGAGTCCTGCATCTGGGCAAGAACAACTCTATGTACCAGTACAAGTTGGGGGCAGACCTGTTGGAGAGCAGCGTAGGGGAAAGGGACCTGGGGGTCCTAGTGGACAGCAGGATGACCAGGAGCCAGCAATGTGCCCTTGTGGCCAAGAAGGCCAATGGCATCCTGGGCTGTATTAGAAGGGGTGTGGTTAGCAGGTCAAGAGAGGGTCTCCTCCCCCTCTACTCTGCCCTGGTGAGGCCGCATCTGGAGTATTGTGTCCAGTTCTGGGCCCCTCAGTTCAAGAAGGACAGGGAACTGCTAGAGAGAGTCCAGCGCAGAGCCACGAAGATGATTAAGGGGGTGGAACATCTCCCTTATGAGGAGACGCTGAGGGAGCTGGGTCTCTTTAGCTTAGAGAAGAGGAGACTGAGGGGTGACCTCATTAATGTTTATAAATATGTAAAGGGCAAGTGTCATGAGGATGGAGCCAGGCTCTTCTCAGTGACATCCATTGACAGGACAAGGGGCAATGGGTGCAAGCTGGAACACAGGAGGTTCTGCATAAATATGAGGAAAAACTTCTTTACGGTGAGGGTGACCGAACACTGGAACAGGCTGCCCTGAGAGGTTGTGGAGTCTCCTTCTCTGGAGACATTCAAAACCCACCTGGACGTGTTCCTGTGTGATATGGTCTAGGTAATCCTGCTCCGGCAGGGGGATTGGACTAGATGATCTTTCGAGGTCCCTTCCAATCCCTAACATTCTGTGATTCTGTGATTGACTGCTGTTCTCAATGACTACATTCGAAAGGGACATTTCTTCTTGAAATCATCAAAATCAACTTTACTTGGATTATTTCTTTCCTATTAGTGTTCTCTAAAACCTGATGGATTCCACCATACTTGGGCAGTTCCTTCCATTAAAAAGCAGCAACAACTAAGGTCCACTCTGAAGCTCTAATTCAGAGCACTGTCACTTAGTTTTTCTCTTCTCGCCTACGCTAGTGCGCTTACAAAAAACACATGGGCACTTCACCTACACTAGCAGCATTGGTTCCCTGTTTACTTAAGAAGACAGACACCAGTGGTTTTAGCAATGGTCTAAGTCTGCCACGGCACACTGTCTTTTCTTCTCCTATACTCCTATAAATGCTTTTGTCTCTTTCCCCTTCTCGTCAGCCCACTCTTCTTCTGGTGCCCACAGAGGAGGCATCCTGCCAGACAGCAAAGGGCAGATTTTCATTAGGCCACCAAACGCCTCTAAAAACTCTAAGGCTGTTTAGTCAGGCAAGCATTGAGCACACTTGGAAATATTTCTAGTAAGACAAAGCTACTAACTTTCTTCTGCCCCACTTTGCTCCTAAGACCCATGTCCCAGGCAGTGTGGAACAGAACATTTCTCCTCCCTCCTGCCAGCAACTGTCACAGCCAATACATATCCCATGATGGTGGTGTTTCATGTCTTTATTTTCCTTCAGAAATAAAGATATTTCAACAACATGAACATCTGGACTAGAACTGTGTAATTGGAAAGTCCAGCAAAGATTTAATTTCTGTTTGGCTCGATGCTTCGCAGGATACTGTGATTAGTTTGTGATTGGTATCTCTCTGGGGAAACATATCATCTTTCATCTTCCTAAGTCCTTTCATTCGACAGACTGAGTCACAGTCAAGAAATTACCTGATGATTAGTTGTTCCAGAACATGATAGTTATTGCCTATGTAGGATTTCATCTACAGCTGAATTACATCAACCATTTCCTCTTGCCATCAGACTTCCACATCCCCCCAGTACCTAAAACAACGTATGTTATTCAAAGCACAGTTTTCTAAGAAGATGAAACAGGAAGTCTACAAAACCTGATAGGAAGTTTGACTACTTTTGATATATTTGTATACAGAAGGTGATCAAATATTACAATGATAGGCACCAGTACAGGGTCTAAAAAATTATTAGCAAGGTCTGCTTATATCCCCACTACTAATTTATGCAGGTGTAGTGATAATACAACTATCCTCTATAGTATGATTTAACACAGTGTGATGACATGGCATCTTCTCCATACTCATCCAGCAAAAGGAATCTTTCAGGAGCTCACTGGCTGTTGTGTTCATTCAGTGAATTATCAAGTTTGTCAAACCATCACTTCTCTTTCACAATTCTTTTTTCTTCCCACTGGCCTCAAAATGACACTTCCCATCTGCATTTCTTAAAATGTCCACGCAAAATCCATGACCCAGCTAACTTCGGCCGTCCTTTCTCTGAGTTCACAGGATGTCATTTAAGACATTTTCTCACTTCTCTATTTATCACCTTTGCTATTTAGATTGCGTATGCCTTTCTCTGAGGAATGCATGTACACTTGCCTGTGGTATCTAAGCTGATTTTGAT
Organism: Nyctibius grandis; assembly: GCF_013368605.1. Classification (NCBI taxonomy): domain Eukaryota; kingdom Metazoa; phylum Chordata; class Aves; order Nyctibiiformes; family Nyctibiidae; genus Nyctibius; species Nyctibius grandis. The sequence continues at coordinate 36,310,277 of NC_090662.1, forward strand.
TCAGATTTATCACCAAGGGAAAGCATAAAGTTTAGGACATTGGTGAACTCCTCAAACCACTTTATTTTCTTGTATTCATAATTGCCCAATGAGTGGCAGATGTGACTTGAAATTTTGTGAAATTTGTTAGTAATTATGAATGTACAATTTAAATCTGGTAATTAAGTCTATGTTGCTGCACTCTTTGTTCACATATGCTGGTTTGGGGGGCGGGGGGAAGCACCAAAAATTAGCATACAAGAAAAACTCCTGTCTCATTCATTTAATTTTCCAACTTCCTCCTTGGAATCTCCTTGATTATATTTTCCACTGTTCAGACATCAAGGCTTAGGCATTGTGTAAGTCCCCTTAATCCTACTTTGCCAGCTTACATAGTGCAAAACCTCTGTGTGGCTTTATCCTTAGAAGTACACACAGAGATAATGGTCACCTTTCCTCAATTTCTCTCTCTTGACTGCAACGCCATTACTAGGCATTGCTCTCACCACTTTCTCATTTATTTTTGCAGGGATTCGGGCGTTACTTCTTCTTTGCTCATTTTCTGGAGAGCACAAGCTCCTCTGTTACTGCAGTCAAGTGAGGCTAAAGACTTGCTTCTTTTCATGCTGTCTGCCTCAACAATTCAAAATTATTCCAGTTTTCAATCTGGAAAATATATTGCTAATTTTTCCGGTCAATCACTGTTGAAAAGCTGCACATATATGTTTCAGTTTCCTCAGGTGAAAAAAAAGAAAATCTGATTTGAAATTTCCTAATGATAAGGAAACAATTACTATTTGTATCTTACTTCTTGTTAGCTGGAAAAGCCAAATGTCTCTATTACATTGAAAACATGAAGTCATTCCACAGCACTTCTGCGATCATTTAAGAGCATCTGTGGTGTAAACCACCTCCAACAACACTAATGGGCTGTTTAGTCACATTGGCAAGGAGTCAATCTAAAATCATAAATTCTTTCACCTGTTTCTCATGTTTCCTATATTTCTATAAACTACTATGGGGAAATGACGTAATTTATCTATCTCATGTGTTCTTGCTGGGAAGTCTTCTGTAGAATTCATCCGATCCCTAGAATGAGGGCTCCTTGAGGCATCCTTGAACACTAAAAAAGCAATCTGAACACTGAAAAAGCACATCAAAATGTGACTAAAAACTCTGTTGATAGTAGTCCAGGTGAGGCAAATACACCTGATAGATGAAGTAAAACTTTTAAAGTAGGCTGCAGGACAGGGAGTCTGGGAAAGAGTTCCCAACGGACCAAAACCATTGGACATCACATTGTACAAAGCGAGCACGTGGCTGTCTCCAGTTAAGCAAAGACCCAACGTGGACAATGTGCTGGATGTCAGCTTCTCTTAACAATGGCATTATTGCTACCCACACTGCAACTTTAGCTTGGTTAAATATGGTACACAAAATGTTTCTACTGACAGACATGCACAATTTTGGCTTTAGAGCAATGGGCCATATTCTGCTTGTCAAACAGAACTGGAATATTTTGAACTCTAAAAATAGGATTTTGAAAACTTGAGCATGCCTAATGCAATCAAAATGCCCATCCATTTTATGCTGAATTAATTATGTCGGCCACCTGATACTCAAACAACTTTCACAGCAAAATGTCAAAACAATAAAATCAAATACCATGACAAAAGCCTTAGAGGGCACCAAGAGAAGAAAAGTAATTAAGGTTAATATTAATTACATGACCACTGTATTACAATTATATTAAAGGTTTATAAATAGAACAACTGTCTGCAAGACCAAAAGAACTCCAGTGCAAACACTGCATGCCCACTTAGTCCTCATAAAAATGGGATTAGTCATTATCTGATGGACTCCTTATGTAAACTATTTGCAACAGTAGTGACATAGTTGTATCTTCGTAAAGGTAAAAGATATTTTATCAAATGCTGACAGTTACTAATGACAGGGAAATTTCTGCTTCAGTTCCACCTTCTCTCAGCTGGACTGCTGGGCTAACTCTAAAAGGTGCTTTTCTGAAAACTTTGTTAAGAGAAAAATGGTGCAGTGTAGAAAAATAAACAGACACCTCCCTAAACCACCTTATACTTCATGACATGCCCAAACTTGCACATACACCCATCAGAAAGCCACAAGTCACATGGATCCGTATGCAAGATTAAATCCGATTAACTGATTAGGACTGAGTGTTGGGAATTTCTGAAAGTAATGAAGAACAGGTAAAGATCTGCACACTTTTGAGTCACTATTTTAAATCTATGAGAGGTAAACAGTTATCACCCATCAGCATTAATTTACTATATAAAAAGCAGGTTGCGTTCTCCATTGCCGTGTTGTAAGTTAAGACCACCCATGGATGTGAGAAGGGAGGATACCTACTCCTGCAACAGCCCTTACACACAGTTAACTGTTACTCTGCTCCACAGAGATTTCAAACAGGGTGAGGTGGCAGAAATAAAGCATTTTGGGATACTACCCACCTTTTTGCCCAGATTTGCCATGAAAAAATGGTGTGCACCAATTATGCATAACTTTCAAAGACACAATTTTGCACATGACTAGTGAGACGGTTGCTTTCTGCAGCCTTGTGGACACAGATCATGTGAGCGTATTCAGTAAAAGGCAGCACCTTCAGAGATTTTGACAGTGTTTCATTTGACAGCACTAAAAAACATCCTATGCAAACAGCAAAACTACTAAGTTCACCGCAAAACAGCAAATCTGGCATTTATTTGGGTGAAAATAACTTGGAAGTGACATTTCCATGCTCCCCAGCCACAGAGGTTCCAAACAGCTTCTGCTCTAAAAATTTGCCACATTATTTCAGCACCCACAGACCACACCCATATCTGAGTGATTATCGGGGACCCTGCTGATGCTCCCATTCTCAGCCAGACTCTCCTTGGCCCAGAACAATTTCCACAGACACTTCAGCTAGAAATTCTGCACCATGACTTTGCTGCACGCACCTCCCTGGAGAAGGCACAACTTCTTGTGACCTGGCATCATGTAGCTCCATCACACTGTATGTACTGTCCTCCCATATCTAAGTGCCTTCACTTCCCCTACAAATGGCAGCCCCTTGTTAACTTGGATATTACAGCAAAAATCACATATGCCTTATTTACATAATGGCACAGGCCAGTCTAATGTGTTTAGACATTCCCAGGAGTGGATTAGTGCACAGATGGAGCACCACATCTATAGCTGTTGTTAGATCTCAGTCCTTTCAAAGCACCTGCATCTAGGTCCAGTACAGAAACTGAACAGGGTTTCACGCTCCCAACTTTTCCTCCACCCATTTTTGTCCCCGTATAAGGAATCTGCCCATCCTCCCATCTCTCTTCTGAGACCCATCATCTTCCTCCCTCACTTCAGCCAGAATGACAGCATTAGTTGGCATAATCAGAAACACTACAGAGAACTCTACTTAATGTTCTTAAGCTAAGTCCTTAGCATTAGCTCCACAAGCGGTTTTTAAGACAGACAGCACGGTAAACACGTTTTTGGAAATCTTGATTAAAGTCAGTTATGCAAATTGGCTTTCCAAATTTGTTATATATTCACTCTCAACATTCATTATCAAATAGTATTTAATCAAAAACTAAACTAAAAAAAATCAGGTGCTACCAATAGAGTTGGAAATTGTCAAAAGACAACTTTAAATAGAAACCTATGTACACCTAACATCACGCCCTTGTCTCTCAAGGCTGCCAGAAGTTACTATTACCCATTGTGCATTCCGAAACAATAGAGTACTTCACGTCTAAAGTCAGTTCAAGATTTGAAATAATTAAAAATGTAAAAAGTAGCTGAGCAGATGTTTGTTCACAGATTCTGCTTTGTCATAGCTAATTTCTCCAGAGTGCATCTGTTGATGTTCCAACCCAGTCACAGAAAAACAGTAAGCTGCAGTTCATACCAACTGTTAATGGGACAAGTCCTTTTTTGTTTGGGAACTACATCAGTGAGGGAAAGACTTAGAGTCACTGATAATACAAAAAAAAAAAATGTATGTATTATATCTATGTTAACACTCCTATTGTCTTCAGGGGGACCTTTCCAGACATTAGACTCAGATTTCACGTGCTTGCACAACCAGGTGCGTTTGTCTATATGGGGCTGTAGGAGAGCTGCTATACTTTCATCTTACTCATATGTCAGCCAACTCACTTTTTTTTTTCCTTTTCCTTTGTCTACCACTACCTTTGTATGGAAACCAAGAATCAGAAAGTACAGTTTAAAAAAATATTTCATTTTTAATTGTTGCCTATTAGCATCAAACTTGCATAACGCAAAGTACAATTCTGCAATTTCAATGGCACAGAAAACAAATAGGCACATCTTTAAATGTGATTCATTTCATTATCAAGAATCTCAGAAATGCCTGGAATAGGTTAAATAGCATTAAGACAAAATGCTTAATGAATTTTACAAAACCTGTTCTTGGTGTTCTTCATTTTTTTCAAGCTCTTGAAAACCTGAGAGAGAAATACCAGCTTGCATTGACGAATTCTTGTTTTTGATATATTATTATCAATGACCTTGTTTTCATTAGCTGCAGAGATCTAGTATAGATATTTTGTAGAGTTATAAAGGAACAGTGGACTTATCACAATCAAACTTGACAGATAAGAAATTTAGGGTGTTGCCCTGGCAAGAACAAGTACTGTCTTTCCTGTGGAACAATCTAGTTCTGTTAGAGAGAACTTTATTGGGACTGAGAAAATGTCCCAATAACAGCAGGGTTTTAAAGGTACATTAGTACAAATAATTAATAGCAATAACAAGTACAGCTATTTAAATAAATACCTACTTCCAAGTCAACCATGGTCTGCTAAGAACTCCACTCTAAATGGCAGCATCTAGTTTGTTTTGCAATATGATTTTGAAGCTTTTGGGGGTAGAAAAAATACAAAGGACTGTCATTCTCCGAGGGAGAGATTTTCTTCTCTTCCACAAAATATTTTATTTCAACAACCACCTTAGGATTTTATTTAACAGACCTTGATATTTGTCTACATACATTTAGAAAAGCTTAGACTTCAAAACACGGAATTTTATTGGAAAGAACAAAGGACAGGGCTCTTGCCGTCAAAGATGAATTGTCAGCAAGAAAGAAGAATGACTGGGACTTGCTTTGCAGGTCTGGTAAAGGCTTCCCAGATATGAAAGACCGTTGCAAGGTACACACAGATCAGTTTTCAGAGTACAGCAGAAGCCAAGGTGAGGATTTTTAATCTGTTTGCCCACACTGTAAGAATTAACCTGTTACTTTCATTGAGTTTTCACGAGACTCAAGATGTCACACTGGAAACAGGAGCAAAGGTACAAAAGCGTGAATCAAAATGGTTGAACTGATGCATGAAAATGAGGATATGATTCCTTTATTTATTTATATGCTTATTTTAATTTTCTAATTTTAAAAATGTATTCACTTATTCACACATTTCTTCATAGCAACTCTGCAATAAAATACTGCAAAATTAGTAAAATGAAAAATCTGTGGTTAAGTCCTTAAACCTTACTACCAGCTCTATACATACAGAGCCACAGAAGACCATGGACAAGACTTAAGCATTCTGAAGTCATGTTCTACTACTATTAAGATGCCTGTCTGAGAACTTCATAACAACCATACGCAAGATTGTTATCTCTTCTATGCTACACTCAGATTCGATTTCTCATTTAGGTGCCTTGAGGATCTATCAATCAGAGCTTCTGGATATGACTTGATGGAAATATCTACAAAACAAAATCCCGCTTCACAAGCCTGTAAAATGTGCCTAGAGAGGATGCTGCACTTTGGTGAATATGAATATAACTTGAAGAAACACCTTATGGAAATAATACCTGAATTTACATCTCTTTTTCAAAGTAGTAATGATCTAGGGAGAATCACGCTAGTTCATCTTCCCTACCTTCAAAGTATTTGAAGTACTCTCTCACTAGAAATGACAGGTATGTGCCTATTTTCTAGATGAGTTAAGCATATTTTCTTGCTTTGCTTTCAGGATAGTAAAAAAAAAAATAAATCTGATAATTGAAACCTCACATTTTCTGTCCCAATTTATTACATCAAACAATGATGTCATTGTAATATTCTAACACTATTATATATAAGTATATACTGGCCATCAGAAATAAGAAAGATTAAAAAAAGCTCTTCTTCACCATAATATGCAAATAACAATGCAAAACAACAAACCTAATAATAACTTCAAATTTTATTCATCTGTCATGGAAAAAAAGTCTAGATGTTAAATAACTTTAAGGGATTTTAACCAGATGCCATCAATTATAAATAAAATGAAATCTGGGAAATCAGTCAAAATTATACTTGAAAAAAGTTTACGTAAACTTTTTCCAAGAGCAACCAGGGGAGTATCAGAATTTTCACTTCCAAGCAGAAAGTTACAGAAATCATTTCAACAAGTAGTAGGAAAAAAATACTAGTCAGCTACTTCATACAGGAAGGCTTAGCATGGTCACCTACCCTCCCAAACAAATGAACAGAGCTTTCTTCTTAGCAGAAACTGGTATCAAATAAAACACCTCAAAAAAGGCACAGATTAGTAAAAACACTTTATATTGGCAAAGATGCAGAACAGTGATACAAAAACGTGAGAATCGCTGTAGACAGAGCGTTGTGCCTGGTACAGCGAAGAAAGCAAGTAGCAGAAACTCTTCAAATAAAGAGGACTACAAGGATTGTTTTGAAAGGAAGGGATGAGGAAAGTATGAGAAAGGACTGTTACACTGTTATCTGCTGAGATTTCAATTTTAAAGTTGTGTCTCACATGGGACAAAGTGGCCATTATTTGAAGCCGAATATATTTCATGAGCTGACAGATGTAGAAACTGTGATCAATAACAGCCTGGAGGTCTATACATCACACTTCAGACATCTGCAAGTGATGGCTAAGAGAATTAACCAAGCAGTAGAAGGCTTTATTCACTACACGTTTCCACTGAAAAAATTTCAAACACTTCTGCAGTCCAAAAGACTGAAAGCTACTGGTTTAAATCATTACCTTTACAAAAAGACAAATAAAGGATAACAGTATACATCATTTTATATTAATCTCACTGAATGAACTTCACTCGTATTTTACCATCCCTTCCTTAGACTGTCAGGGAAATAAGATCACATTATGGATGATTTTGTAGTGGGGTTTTTTCAGTATTTTACTTATTGAGTTTCAGCCTTCACAAGCTTCCCATTTTTTCACATGGCATAGGCCCTGTCAGAAAACTGTACGTGTGTCTTCTTTTACACTCCCATGGCTCCTACCAGTGTCCCCCCTAGCCCAGCTTTCCACCCAGATGTCCATTGCCAATGTGGCAATCCTATTATGAATAAGAGTACGTCAGGTGCAAACTGGTCTTTGAAAACTGCACAGGTCTGAATAAGCCATGAATCTCATTTGGTTGGTTGGCTGGGTTTTGGTATTTTGCTCTATCCAGCTCCATGAAGTGCTCTCTGCCTCCAACTTGGTACTTTTCTGTCACCTTGTCCAAAAACTGCAGTTCTGTGATTTTCAGCTAAAGCCAAGTTCTGGTCTTTTCAGAACATGTGCCCATTAAAGATCATTGTTACTGGTACTACAGTAATTTGCAAGATCTACAGAGGAAAAGCTCCAGGCAGAAACTAGAATATCAGCTACAAGCTGCTGATTTGGCAATGTGCTCCTGGTATGGGACAAAGAAAAAAAAAATACCAAAAAAAACCAAACCCCAAAACAAACAAACAACAAACCTCATACACTCCAATGATGCAGGTGCAGAGTGACATTGGTACATCACTGGTGAGAACAAACATTGAAATCGATGCATAGCCATGGAAACACCCACATATCCTAGGTGATTTTTGTAATTCTAAATAGAACCAGAAATTTATTTTATTAGTATTTCATAGCCACCTGACTAAGTAAATTCTGGTGAAATCAGCATTACTAAAGTCAGGATAGTAACTTAGAGATTGGAACCCTGCCAATCTGTCCACTCCCAGCTGTCTGAAAGCCAAAATATTCATATCTAACATATGTTAATGTTTTATTTGCATTAGAAATAAACTAAAATAATAATACGCTGCAGGTATTTTATATTTTGTGAACTCCCTGGCAAGAACATAATGAAAAAGGAATGGAAAAGAATAGGTTCTTTTCCCAGACAGCCTCAACAAAATAAGTTATAAGAGCAGCTGGGGAGAGCGGAGCACAGCCTTCAGCAAAATTTCCCATATAAAAAAATATTTTTAATTCTCTACTAATAAAATTAGCAATATTATGTTTCCAATTTCTTCTTTACTGCAGATTGCTATACATTCAGTGTAATGCATTTTAATGAATAACGAATTTCTTAAGCATACTTTATTTTATAATTCTTTCCTCAGGCACACAGTAAGACTAAGACTAGATGACTTTACCATTAACTGGAATTCTCCTCATCTACTGATCTAGAGCCTTCCAGTGGAGTTCCATAATGCATGGGGTCCAGAATAGCTAAAAAGCCTCCCGCCTAGGAGGGAGCTGCACTTTCATGCATGAAAAGTCTGACTGAGGCACAGTGCACCAACTCCCCCAGTCCTCCTCTGCTAACACGGAACAATGAAATTCGAGGGACATGGAGAAGGAGGAAAAGAAATGTACAACCAAAACATTCTAAGAAGTCGTATCACTGTAAGCCGTATTTCAATTTACACAGAACAACAGACATACGAGGAGTGAGTTTCCTGCTCAGAAGCAAACTGCGAGCAAAAAAGACTCAGCATTTCCCTTCTGACGGAGGTACGCTGACCAGCTTACAAAGAACAAAGGTCATTGAAGACTACAAGCTCTGCACCAAAAAGCCCCTGACAATTCTGCCATTGGATATATTACAGATATAAACCAAATATATTGCTATGGTATAAGAGTAGTTTTAAAATTTCTATACCTTTACCATGGAAAATATCGCAGAGACTGAGCAGCTAGGGTCAAGGGTAAGATTGGCCCTGCCTACCAAAGCCAAGGGGAGTCTTTCCACTGTCTTCAGCTGGCTTTGAGTTCAGCACAGGAAAGGCCCCAAAATATTCCTAAAGTGTCTCAATACTCAGCTTCCTGAGATGTTATGGTTCCCGGAGAAGAGAAGGCTCTGGGGAGATCTTCCCAATGTGTGCAAACACCTGATGGAAGGCAATGAAGAAGAGGGAGCCAGACTCTTCTCAGTGGTGCCCAGTGACAGGACAAGAGGCAATTGGCATGAAATAAAACACGTGAAATTCCATTTGAACACAAGGAAGCACTTTTTTACTGTGAGGGTGACCGAGCACTGGCACAGGTTTCCCAGAGAGGTTGTGGAGTCTCCATCTGTGTAGATGTTCAAAAGCCAGTACATGGTGCTCGGCAACTGGGTCTAGGTGGCCCTGCCTGAGCAGGGGGGTTGGACCAGATGACCTCCAGAGTTGCCTTCCAATCTGAACCATTCTGTGAGACTCAGATTCTAGGAGCTGTGATGGATTAACAAATGATACATGCATCAATTATGCTTTTCCACTATAGCTTTGTAAATCTAAAATAGCTCCATGGATGTTGTTGACCTACATTGAGTTCAAGGCTACATTTCCTCCCTTCAAAAATATTTCTTTAGAAAAAAAAAAAGTGTCCTATTTCTAAATTAATACAAATACTGCCTTTCTTTTGAGGATACAGAGTTGCTGAAGTAATAAAATGGTATAAATGGGCAGTAAAGTACAGTGTAATTCATCTCAATAGTACTAGTGTGTACATAATGCTTTTTATCTGTCATTATAATTTGATATTATCATTGTATGTGATTCAAAAGCATGAGAAACAAGGTGCATGTGAATCATTTCAACATAGAAAATCCAGAAAGCAGAGGCTGAACAGGCACCATTCTGCTAAATGCTAAATAACATTCAGAAGTTCTGCATGCTGACTACAGGAGGTTATAATAAATAACACGACTCCAGGAAATAATCCAGTGCCAGCTATATTCCAGATATCCTTTAGTACTATTCTAAAGTAGGCTAATTTATTTGATATTTTCATATTAAAAGAAAATCTCAAAATAGCAGGATTTATGCTTTATTTGAACTTGTATCTTTAGAAAGCCACGTATAAATATTTATAATCAAAAAGCAACTGATCTTTTGCATTGGTCAGAATGTTGCTTCTCCTTTATATTCTAAAGTGTGCATTTTATAAAAAAGCTATTATAAATGACTAATCATTGCTTCACTGCTAAAAACTGACTTTTCTTCCTCCAGTACCAATGCCTGCTCTGTAGCGCTGAGCCTGCTGGCTGCCCCACAGCCCTCAGACCCATGCCATGTCTCAGCCAGTCTGCTGGAGCTGCTCTTCGGCTTCCACACTGCCCCTTCTTCTGATTTACTGCAAGGATTAGATGGCCTGTTCAGTCAGCACTCACTAATACTATCGTTCAATCATTTCTCTGGGGTGCAGCCTCTTCTCTGTGTCACACTGAATGCAGAAGCTCCTCCAGCACTTGGGCAAACGAGGCAGGGGCTGGTGTGCCACGCTGCCACCAACGCACGTCACCTAAGGCAAGACGGTGCCACTCCTTCAGCCCAGAATAAAGGTGGCAATTTTGTGTAAAGATGAAACTTAGTGAGCAGCACAAGCTTAAGTCCATAATGCTTCAATCCACCTGGATAAATGATGAATTTCAGAGGAAGCTTAATCAATGTTCCTTAAGTTTCTAGATAAAAATTTTGCACGCTTGCTGATGGTCAATTGTAGTGCAAATGAGAAGCAGATGGACTTTCACAGTTCCTTCTTTCTGTCTCAGTAGGACTACAAGTGCTGGAGCTTGCAGAAGAGTGGGTAGCTTTTGGGAAAAATCAACACATCATGAAGAGCAAAAGGGAGAATCTCCTTAATTTTAATTATAAAACTAAAAGTTTCTGTAAGCTAGCAAGATAGATCACTGCATCAGAAGCCCATGCATAAGAACTACCATGTCCATATTTGTGTTTTATTTTGTTCAAAAATCCTTCCCAAGTTATATAACCCCTCTATATGCTCGCTCTTCATGCTTGCTAGCAACAGAAGTGTGAGCTGATCCAATACAGCGCTATGCTTCTCACAGTTACTTAAAATACTTGTGTTAGAGTGTGGATTTAGCTACAATGCACCAGAAAACCAACAAATGTCTTGTTTCAGGAAAAAACAAGCACATGGAAAAATTACAGCCTGCAGATTTGAACATAACGACTCAGACTTTAACCTCCACTGAAATCTGTTGGGATAGACTTAAATAGTTTGGAATTAGGTCTATAAGTATCTGCAATGTCACTGGGAGGAGGACAGTGATGAGAAGAGAGCAATTTCTTCCTGAAGATCAGTCTTTGATGATGGGAATTATTACTGCACCAGATACTGGTACAAATATCACTTTGGGCCTTAAAAAAATTAAAATCAGCTAGTTTGTTAAAAATACATTGGCTCCATTTTAAAAAGTACATATATCACATAGCTATTGGAAGTGATGCCTTAATGTTAATACACCAACTAATAAAAAAGTTACCATAAAAAGATTTGCTGACCAAGTAGCAGTAGTACTAAGACATTGGCAGTCCTTCCACAAATCACTTAAAATAAATGAACTCATCCTTGTACTTCTTAAGCCAAGTCCGTGGTCTAAAGCAATACTTTATAGGGTCAGTAGGGGAGCTTAATCTCTCCCCGATTCATATCGGTGCCTATCACCACACAATGCATTTGTCTCTGCAGAGGAGAAAAGAATTTAATGATCACTTGCACATACCTCTCGAATAGGTTTAAAATTGCATCAGGAATAAAAAAGAAAGTGATATCTGCTTTCCAGCTCCACACAATTCTCCACAGGAAGATCTCATTGATCTAAGATGTATGCTCTGGTAGATTGACTGAATTTTGTGTTGAATACCTTGTCTGTAGCTGACACACATATCCAACACATTGGCCAATTTATGTGCCTTGGAAGATCATTGCTTCTTTTATCCCATTAATGCTAATAGAAAACACAATGATGATTTGCATGCATTGCCACTCCTTATGCTAGCAGCATTGACCTTCACACAAGACAAAACAGAACACGTCTAAATGTCCTCAAAGGTATGGAGTTAGGCGAGGTCAGGGTTTGTTATTGTTGTTTTCTTTTGGCTCACAAGAAGAACCAAAGTCAAAGCAACATTGGTAAAAAAAAAAAACCACACCATCACCCCACAACATTCCTTACTAAGATTTCTTCCCTGAACTAAATATTTAAGAAAAAACATGAAGAGTCAGTTGTGCTGAAATTCCTCAAGTGTTGAAAATGTCATTAAATGAGATACCACAAGGCTGCACAATCCAATATTTAAATGCTGGGCTGAAGTTCATTTCTTAGATATAATGAAGAAATTTCTTATGAGGAGGGTGGTGAAACACTGGAACAGGTTGCCCAGGGAGGTTGCAGATGCCCCACCCCTGGAAACACTCAAAGCCAGGTTGGACGGGGCTCTGAGCAACCTGATCTAGTTGAAGATATTCCTGCTCCATTGCAGGATGGTTGGACTAGATGGCCTTTAAAGGTTCAGTCCAATCCAAACCATTCTATGCTTCTATGATTCTATGTTCAGTCTTGAAACACATACCAAACTCAGCTAAAGAACAGTGTATTAGGCATCACTTTTTCTCAGCATTTATGACTGATTGTTCAATACTAAGGATAGTGGCTCCTTGAGCAACACATCCTAACTAGCTGCCTTCACAATTATAAGCCATCTGTGTTCGCTCTACGTAATCTAGTCAGCTGCCACATCCCCTGATACTGTTCTAAGAATTGAGAACAAAAAAGTTATTCACAGAACCTACCCAAATGGAAGAACTCAGCTTTGAGCTTTTGTAGCCTTCCAGTACCTGAAGGGGGCCTACAGGAAAGCGGGAGAGGAACTTTTTGCAAGGGCATGTAGTGATAGGACGAGGGGGAACAGTTTTAAACTGAAAGAGGGGACATCTAGATTAGATATTAGGAAGAAATTCTTGACTGTGAGGGTGGTGAGACACTGGCACAGGTTGCCCAGAGAAGCTGTGGATGTTCCCCTCCCTGGCAGTGTTCAAGGCCAGGTTGTATGAGGCTCTGAGCAACCTGGTCTGGCCTAAAACAGACCAATTTTCCTTTCAGTGATTTTTACTTTCAGCTAAGTCTCTCCTAAGTAACTGCACTTTCTGAAACTAACTGCATGTTTTGCAGACAGTGTCTGCTTCTATGACTGATAACGCTAGAAGTTTATAGTTATCACTGAGGCACCGGTAGGGATGTTATGCAGAAAGGCTCTTGCTGTACTTATTCTTAGAGAAACCAAGGTCACTGCTAAATTCCTCACTGATTACGAGTGAAGAGCTGCAGGAGGGTCGCACCTGCAGGGGGGAGCAGACAGGGCAGGTGACCCAAAATTGACCAACGAGGTATTCCATCCCATACACGTCATTCTCAGTATAAAGCAGGGGGGATCACGAGAGTCTCACCCCTTCTTCCCCTTCTCAACCCCTACTGCTATGGCCAGTGTCCAAAGAAGACTCTGTGTGTTTTCCTGCTGCCCCCGATCCCGATCCGTGCATCCCTGAATCCAGTTCCCGTCCGTCGCTGGGCCCAGCCTGGGGCCTTCCCGGAGCCTGCCCTGCAGTGCCGGTGGTGATGTGACCGACATTGGGGGAGGTCCATCATGGTTTTGTATATATTTGTATATATTTAATTATCATCATTATTACTATTATACTTTCTTTCATTATTATAGTTCATTAAAACTGTTTTAACTTTCTAACCCATCTCTCTCTCTTTTCCCTTTCCCTTTCTCTCTGGGCAGCAGGCGGGGAAGGGTTAATAGAGAGCGTCTGACACTGGTTTAATAGCCGGCCCAGCCTTAAACCATGACTCAACTCAAACCATTCTGTGATTCTATGACTCATTGAGCAAGAACCATGGCCACTGAGCACACTGACTTCAATCAGCTCAAACCTTTAGCTGAAGACACCAAGACGACAGAGTACAGCTGGCACATATATACGAACTCAGCGACAACAGCGTTTCCACCAAAACAGCCTGGAGAGTAAGTGAGGGTCCTGCAGTCTTCATTGCCTCTAACTTCCACTTTTTACATCCATGATTGTGAAACGTGCCGCAATTAAGCAAGCCAAACGGTTAAAACCTTTGTGGTATGGGGGGCGGTGGTTGAAATATAAATATGGGGAGGCCTGGCAAATTGACTATATCACACTCCCTCAAACCCGCCAGGGTAAACGCTATGTGCTTACCATGGTGGAGGCGACCACCGGATGGTTGGAAACATACGCTGTGCCCCATGCCACTGCCCGGAACACTATTCTGGGCCTTGAAAAGCAAATCTTGTGGCGACACGGCACGCCAGAGAGAATTGAGTCGGACAATGGGACTCATTTCAAAAACAGTCTCATAGACAACTGGGCCAAAGAGCATGGCATCGAATGGGTATATCACATCCCCTATCATGCATCAGCCTCTGGGAAAATTGAACAGTATAATGGGCTGTTAAAAACTACCCTGAAAGCAATGGGGGGTGGAACCTTTAAAAACTGGGATAAACATCTGGCACAAGCTACCTGGTTAGTTAACACCAGGGGATCTATCAATCGAGCTGGCCCTGCTCAGTCAGACCTTCTACATACAGTAGAAGGAGATAAAGTCCCTGTGGTGCATGAAAGGAATCTATTGGGAAAAACTGTCTGGATTCTTCCTGCAACGGGCAAAGGTAAACCCATTCGTGGGATTGCTTTTGCTCAGGGACCTGGATGTACTTGGTGGGTGATGTTGCAAGATGGTGAAGTCCGATGTGTCCCTGAAGGTGATCTGATTCTGGGTGAGACTACTTAAGTCAGAACTGTATGTCGTTGCTGCATAAGTGTCTTTCAGGTTAAGACAGTGGTGATGAGACCGGAACTAGCTTCATCAAGTGGCGTCCAGTAACCTCCTCGAGTCTGACATCTTTAACCTGCAACCCGTGGGCACGAACCGTGACGAAAGAGAGACTGCTAGCCAGAGAGACTGCTGAGAGACTGCTAGCCAGATGGAAACCCACAATCCTGAACCAAATGAACTTAATGAACTTTTTGTATAGAGATGAATCATAAACTAGTGATATGTGTATATATATTTGAAAATGAAAAGGTAGTGGTGATCTGAGTATGACGTGAATGGTATGGAATAAGGGGTGGAATGTCCTGGTTTGGCCCAAACCAGGCCAATTAGTCTTAGAGAAACCAAGGTCACTGCTAAATTCCTCACTGCTTATGAGTGAAGAGCTGAAGAGGGGTCGCACCTGCAGGGAGGAGCAGACAGGGCAGGTGACCTAAGATTGACCAACGAGGTATTCCATCCCATACATGTCATTCTCACTTTCCTATTTATCACCAACCCACTGCCTCCTGGAGGTGGGGCCCAGGAGGGAGGGGCCCTCCTGTCTCCCACTGATTGGTACCAGCTTTGCCAGTTTCCAGTTAAAAGCCTGCAGGTGTGATGGCAGGGAGCTATTGCATTTTCCCCTCTGCCCGTGCTGGGGGGAGGTACTGCATTTTCCCCTCTGCCTGTGCTGGGGGAGCAACTCTGCCTGAGGAGGATTTCTAAGCTCTCGATCTTGGTTTTGTATATATTTGTATATATTTGATTATTTCTATTATTATTATTATACTCTTTTTCATTATTATAGTTTATTAAAACTGTTTTAACTTTCCAACCCATAAGTCTCTCTCCCTTTTCCCTTTCCCTTAGTGGGGGGGAGAGGGTTAACAGAGAGCATCTGCCACCTGGTTAATAGCTGGCCCAGCTTTAAACTGTGACACACTGGAATTTAACTACCTCGTCAATGGGACTCCAATGTACACTCTCTGTCCTTTGGTTCCAGGGAGCTGGCCATTGAAAAAGTTGTTTGGTTCTTTTTAAATGATACTTTAAATAATCTAGATGAAATTAGGAATAAGTGTTCAAAAGAATTTTTTTTTTTTATCCAATCATTTTTCTGGTAGTTTGTCAAGAGAGTTATATGCCTGCATATTAGTTACAAGTTGAATTATGTACTGGCATCAAACCAACAACACTGGAAGCTAAAAGCTTTTGATAATATTAAGAATATCAAAAAGGCAATATCAGAGTTAACTTCACAGTATGCTGTACGAGAACTGTATCTTAGTTGGAAGGAGAAGTAGTAATGCTGTATGACAAGGTTAGTGTCCATATGCTCATTCACATTTCTTGACCCTTGTCAAGACTCCCAAGAGAAACAACTTTGTAAGAAGTCTTACAATGTGAATGCTTCCCCATTAACATCTGGATGGAGAATTTCCAGCTCAATTCACAGACGGTACATTACAAAAACATACTTCAGGGGATCAGATTTTCAAACTCTTCCAATATGGTCAAAGATTCAAATAGAGGCTTTAACTCCAAACATCTCACATCCCTGACTTCCCAATTCCCTGAGCCATCTAATATGCATGGAAATTCTGTGTGTCTCGTCAAAAAAAAAAAAAAAAAAAAAAAAAAAGTAGTATTTGAATTCTCATTTCCTCTCAATTAGAATTAATCTACTCGAGTAAGTTAATAAGGTTTCATAAAATGGGATGGTTTGTGTAACTTCTAACACAATTAAATATTAATAAACTCCTGTGGGAGCAAGATCAATGGAGTACAAAACGTCTTCCTGAATTTTATCTTACAACATGTCATTTTAACCAGTTATATATTTGTCTGTACTCTGCAAGAAGTTTTATACACCAGTAGAAGAGTGATGAAACCACACAGAAAAATCTCAACATTTACAGAACAAAAAAGTGTGTGCATCTCATGCTCAATCTCAAGAATGGATTCCACCTTAGCCTAAAATAATCATCACATAGGTGATATATGTCCATGATCAACCTGAAATATTATATATAGTCCATCTAGATAGTGATTAACCTAAAATTCCCCTTCTCTGGCCCTATTTGCAACAAAACCAAAATGCTATAAAACCAAAAGGTAATCACCTATCTTAAATGACAATATTAAATTACCTCTATCCAGTTTCCTTTATAATTCTGCCTGACCTTTTGTGAAAGAACATTTCTAGGTGTCTGGTTTTTGCTGGTCTCTTGGGTCTAGTACGAGTTTTCTCTTCCCTTAATTACAGAAGAAGAATCATAAATCTGAACCTCCATTTCTAGCACTACAACATAAGGTTGAAAGTACATTCTTGAGATAGAGGTGTTTGTTAGAAACACTGGTCAAAACAAACACCAGGCAATCATTCTTGAATTTCTAGCAGTTTGGTCTAAAAGATAGACTATGGAAGTATGCCAGAAGTTTTTTAAATAGCTTTCTTTTTAAACATTGATAAGAAATATTTATGTTTAAAAAAAAAAATACAACTGAAAAATGAAAACATTCTGGTTATCAATTTCCCAAAATATTTCAGGAAAGTCTAAATTCTCTCATTCCTTAACCCAAATATTTCATTCCCTGACTAGTTCTTTCACTGACATGTTTACAGAAAGGTTCATTTTCTTTACAGATTTCAAAATGTTCATTAGAAAGAAGCACTGCAGTAAAACTTACATTGACATTCTTTGCAGCACTTGCCATCCACATACGCCAGGGCAGAGTTAAGCGGGCAGTCAGAGAGGGGGCAAATCAAAGCCTCGCACTGCACAGTACCGTTCTAGAAGAACAAAAGGTGCTTAACTGGTAGTTATATTTAGCAAGAGCAGAGATGTTCTCAAACACAGGAACTTAAAATCTATTTTTAAAGGCAATGAACTTTCTAACAATACCCAAAAAAATGTTTTAACATGGTTCTTTTAATAACCACAAGAACAGAAACTATACCTTTAGGATATCATCCATGCAATCTTTCAGACATGTATAATGTGTTCTTTGAGATGATAATGATCTAAGACTTTTTTAAGAGGCAAATCTATTTGGAGCTAAAACATTCTGCCAATCAGCAGCAAACTGACAGATTAGCTTGAAATAACAACCTCACAGAACAATACTCTACCTTCTGATTTTTACATAAGAGAAAATACATTTCTACAAGGTAATAATATCATAGCTGCAAGAAAAACCTGAGACAAAAATACATAATGCATTTAACACTAAATTCAGAGCATTTTAAACAGCTATCAGCCAGACTTAATACCACAGACTAAGTCGTCTTCTCGTCAGCCACAAAACTCTAAAAGTAAAACTAACATCCAGAAATATCAAGATTAAAATCATACTAAGCTTAAGGAGAATGATCTAGCCAATTATGGATAGCAGCAAATCAATCTAAAGTGCAGTACAAACAACAGCCTTTTCACCAATTTCTAATGGCCTTTGGATTAGGCATTTAATGAGTTCAAAAGGAATTAGTGAGTTTTAAATGAATGGACAATAACAAAAATGCCACGGTTTTGTACCTGAAAGGATATTTGCAATTGCTTCTGGAGTTGTGATACCTCTGGGAATCTTCCATCCACCTGACAAATCTTTTTCATTTGTGATATAACAGAGTATGCATATGACCCTGACATTTTACTCTTTATTACTTATTGAGATGCAACCAAAGGCAACTAAAGCAAATCAGGCACAAGGGATCTATTAAATCATTTGCTAAGAAAAAGGCTGTGTTGATAGTGATAAAAAGCAGGGAATTAATTATCCAGAGAAACCGTTTGCAACCCAGTGCATGGGAATAACATGACAGCTAAGTATACTGCATAGCATCTGCTTTTGGTGACATGAAATATAGGAGAGGTACACAGAGCTGGCACTGCTGAAACAATAGGAAAATGTATTTATTAATACTATTCCTTAGATTTAGAACAG
Source organism: Nyctibius grandis (assembly GCF_013368605.1). Lineage (NCBI taxonomy): Eukaryota > Metazoa > Chordata > Aves > Nyctibiiformes > Nyctibiidae > Nyctibius > Nyctibius grandis. The sequence continues at coordinate 36,329,126 of NC_090662.1, forward strand.
GTTTTCTAGCACTTTGTTGTTACTACCTAGCATATACCTGGAAATTTTCTCATTATTTGCCTCAATAAAACTGTAATCAAGGAAGCACTAGAATCCCTGAGTCCCCACACAAACTGTAGCCATACCATGCAAGTGCAGTTCTTACAGCCATCTGTCCAGGATTCAAACTCTCTGTAAGTCGCGCCTTTCATTGTGCAGGTCCTTTCACAGTAGCACTGATCCAACTTGTTCATCCTCTGCTCAGCTTGGGACAACTGTATTTACAGTTCAAAATAAAGTTTTGAATTTGTAAGTGGTTTCCACATTAGTACAAACATGATTGAAACTGTCCCCCTTATCATCAAGCATGCAGATGAGAGAATACATGCAGGAAAATGCAGTCAAAGACAATAAGAAAAATTATTGTCAAATACAATGTGATCAAACCATCAGTCATTCGGAGATGGAAATTAAGAAGCAAGACACAATGCATTTCAGCTTTCTCCAACATCAAGGACATCATGAAACAAAGTGAGTAGGTCAACATGGGTATGGCCCCTGATTTCTCATCTTCGTATGTGTGAACTGACCAAGAATCTTGCTCTGCATAAACTACTTGCAGATATTAGGGTATGCACAAAAGACCTGAATCTGAGTAGAGAGGCAAAATTGGAGGTAAAGCTCAAAACCAACATGTTAGCAAATGTTTCTCCACTTCAACTGGGGTATTATTAACATTTGTGTTTCAAATCAGACAGGTAATAGCATTCCTGCAAGCATCTAAAGAACCAACATTTAAAACCAGAAGACTAGTCTATGTTTGCTGGCAGACATTAATGCTTTTCATGTGATATTCTAGTGGAAAAAAGAAGAAAATGCTGCTTGGAATTCCTAATTCCTTGTCTTGAATATATTTTGTCTGAACATGCCTTTGGCAGCTCAGGTCTAGGAAAGTCTTGAACCAATAAGTCTTGCTGCAATAAGCACTGTAAGCACAGGAACTTACTTCATTCTAGGTTTATTGACTTGTTTGTTAGCCTAACAGATAGAGCTTGAATATCTATGAGCCCTTTCCTTGCTCATGGATTTGGATTCTGTTTACTATTAAAGGATATGATTCTACAAAAATATTAAAACACAAGAAAGCTTTCTGAACTAGGAATTTGTATGTATAGACACTAGGCACAGATATATAAATACAAACATATAAATATACCATGCAGGATGTTCTGCACACGCACATCCCCACATATGCATAAATAATCTAAAAAGACTCCTAGTAAACATTACCTTAGCTGATGTTTTGGCTAAAATGTCTTGTAGTTCCATAATTTTCTGCACAAGTCCATGGAAGTCATTACAAGTTGGGCATGCTAGAATAACAAAATATGTATATTAATTAAAAAAAAAAAACAAAAACACTTGTATTCACAATAGGTTCAATCATGTCAAAGTTGACAACCAATACACTGAAACTCAAGGTTTTAAGAAAGCTTGTAGAACAGAAAATAGGTATAAAGCACACCTTTCATTTTATGGTATAAGAATTAATAGACTTACTGCGATTAAGATCTGGGCATTGAGAAATAAATCCTTGAGGCATGACAAGTAATTGCACATCTTGCATTATGCCCTATGTGTAAGTGGAGAGGAAAAAAAAGGATACATTATTTTTACCTGTCAAAATTATGTTTTCCATTCACCATGTAAAACATTAAAGCCCACACAGAAAAACTGCCTGATAAAAACAATACTTATGAATACACAACTTCTTGCCTGGACCCAATGCAGTGATAGAAGAACAAAGGGAAAGTAAAATAGATAGATGTACAAATATAGACATACTGAATTATTTTTAAAGACATAAGAACCAAATCATTTTCAAACACATAAGATTAAATGTCACGATGTAATTATGTGGCAAGAGTTTGGTTGTTTTGAATTCATTGTTATTTTTAGTTAGCCATTGCAGAAAAGCTTGAAAATGACCTTTAGAAGTAATTTGAAAAACAGTTGCAGTTTCAGTTACTTTGAAACACTCTTTTAAATTAAATGCAAATTTTTCACTAAGCTATAACTGTCAAATAGAAGTGAAGATTAAAGAAACTTGAGTCCGGAAAAACACATTCATGCAAACCCTTTATGATTTCGATGGGGTTCTTTTCATAAAGCATGCAGAATGCCAAGAAACTACATGACCATTACAGTTGCATGTTGGCAAGAACTTAGGGGAAGAGGAAGTTTAGCATGAAATTCAACTATGCCATCTGGAAAGGGTCAGTTTCACCCAGAAGAATAGGTCCCATGCTTGCAGGCAGAACTTACATGCATCCTTAGTCATTAATATATAATTAGCAGCCACTTTGCTGCTCTCCAAAAGCAAAGGCCAAATAACAATTTCAAAGTGAGCCATCCTATCCTATTTGCCCCAGGTGTCCTTTTCATCCACGACTCCCTCCCTGCATCTCCAAAACTCCTCCTTAGGAGGAAAAGCAAAATAATTACAACATGCTTCAGTGTGCTTATGAAGAGAATGTTTCATGACACTAAGAACACAATGGAAACTAAATGCGAAAGTCCACATTACATCCACATACATGGGGCATTCTATACAGATGATGCAAAGTCGGAGATCCAGAATTTTGATCTCAAGTGAATGACGCAGGGTGACTTAGCAACCTAAGTGACCTACAGCGAAGAGTGGGTATCACTGGAGGGCAACTAAGAGGGTACTTAAGTACCATGCATACCTTTCTCCCTTAACAACAAAGCTACAATCTAGGGCAACTGGATGCTCCCTCATGCTGCACGAGGAGCTGCAGCGATTAGATAACTGTGAAAAAAATAGGTGTGCCTGAAACAGGGTTCCACGTCAGGACTTCCCAGAGCAAGTGTTCCGGAAGTCAGGGGCAAAGACCTCTTTGAAGATCACACCAAAAAGCTCACTGTATTAATTTCTCCTCCCTTCCTCCCTCGGTGTCAACAGGTTCAAACTCATGTCAACCCAAGTTATGGCATTTTCATGAAAAGGAGGAATGTCAGGGTCCAACCCATTCAAGCGTAAAACACTCTTCACTGAACACACAGGCAAGCAGTCAAATCACTTAGCTATTAACCAACAGTAAAGCTCCGCCAACTATTTGAGGAGCTTTATTCATCATACATCAGCTGTGATACAAGCTGACTCTGTCACCCGCCAGGAATTCAGGTTCCTTCTCATTCTCCCAGAGTAACAGGGAGCTGTGACACGTAGCCCACCTGGGCTCCCAAATCAGGACCTCCTGACAGTACCTGAGAGGCTTTGCACAGGCTCCTAAAGAACCTAACCATTTAAATTAACACACTGCTGGATGCTAGGTACCGATAGAAGTTACACAGTACCAGAAATCAGATAGCCAGAACTGGTGTCTCAGACTTCAGACCTTAAAGTGAAACAGGTACAAATATACAAATATAGTGTGAATATGCCTACTGGCACATTGGTTTAGTGAAGCAATATTGGGTTCAAAATCAAATACAGACAAGTAAAATCTTTTTCAGAGTGACTAATGATTTTGAGTACCTTGACCCCTCTGGACAATCTATTTAATCCACTCAAAGCAGCCTGATTTTTGGAAATAGCTAAGCACCTGCACCTCTCAAAATCAGATCAGTAGGAGTTGTCCCACGGTAGAGTGTCTAAAAATACAGACTCTCCAAAACTCTAAGAAGCATTGAAAGTCCTCATCTTCTAAACTGATGAATCTCCTGTACAGCAGTGTCCCATTTTCAGATGCAGTTTGACCATTGGTACTGTATTATGCTGGAGAAATCACTTAGCACATAATATTTTGGCTATATCGATGCTCTTTTAACAGCTATCCATTTCTGTATTTCTGCTAAGCTGGTTTATATTTGTAACTGAGGCAAAATTCTCCATGTTTTTTTTTTTAATTTTATCTTTCTTGAAAAGAAAGAAACAAAGAAAAAAATACAGTCCACTACTGGAGTATTTATTTTTCTATATCTAATGAGCTGCTTCTCAGTGACTGTGATTTGGCAAAAAGAAGAATATAATCAGGTCAAAAACTGAGAAGGCACAAAAAAAATAAAAGGACTATTAAAAAAAGGCATTAATTATAATCATGTAGAATAAATTAAGTATATCTGAGATCAGTTTAAGCAATGAATTAATATTTTCCAATTTTATTCTTGTAGTCAACTGCTAATTTAAGCCAGAAATGTAGTTTTGCAGCTTGTTTAGCAGACTTCCCTCTTAGCCTTTTGAAGGAAAAGGAAACACATATTGAAGTGAAAAATAAAAACAAAGTCATGCTTCAGTTCCCAAAACTGAGTGCCCTGCTGGACCTCTGTACTTCACACACAACTTAAATTAGCATTTAAGTACAGCAAACTGTATTTCAACACCCAAAAACTGATTTTAGCACAGAACTTTCTGTGAAAACCATAGTCAAAGTGTTTTATGCTGAAAAAAAGATTTAGCAGGCCGTATTTTAAAAAGTGATTGGGTCTGTGATAAACATCAGTTCTATTTTGCAGCTCAAGTAAAAAGACGTCTATAGGGAGGAAAACAGGACTGCAGCGTGGAAGGCATCCACAGGGATGCCATCATTTGTTAAAGCAGCTCCAGAGAAGACTGAGGTCAAACCACAGAGAGCAGCTGTGACGATTAAGTGCTACCTAATGGACTCAGAGGAATCAAAAGCTACACTCCAGTTCAACATAGCATTCGCTTCTTCAATCTTGCTATACACCAAGCGCTTGCTATATATACATGTTAAAGCAAAAGTAGTAAGAAAAAGCATGTAGAAATATTCTTCCTCTGGGGGAAAAAGCATTCTCTTCATTGATGTTAGTCATCTCACTCATTTCTGAGCCAAGAAGATACTGTGATGAAATCTAAATCCCATAGAGGCATGAAATTGGAGCTCCCTAGACTGTAGTGTTCTGTGACACACACACAAAAAAAATGCATCTAGCTATGAAACAAATAATCTGACCATTTACTTCCTGGAATTCTGTTGCACTTGGCCATTTACCTTTCCCTGTCTTACACTTCTGTTGGCTGTGTCATTTGGTGACACTGAACCCTATGCATCTGGCTCTGCAACTTTGTTTAGTGAAGTCCTGTTTGATGGAAACACAGCTCACTGCAGCAGATACGCTGATACACAACACACCACGGCCCCAAGAACTGTGTTATGGTTACAGAAGCACAGATTGGTTGAGGTTGGGAGGCACCTCCTGAGTTCATCTATTCCAAATTCCCTGCTCAAGCAGGATTAGTCACAGCAGGTTGCTCAGGACTGTGTCCAAATGGCTTTTGAATATCTCCATAGTAGTCTTACTCTGACCAACTTCACAGCAGAACTGTTTTCTTATGTTCACATGGAATTTCAGGTGTTTCAGTTTTTGCTCGTTGCTTCTCGGCCTGTCAGTGGGCACTACTGGGAAGAGTCTGGATTCCTCATCTTCATTCCTTCCCATTCAGGTATATATACACATGATGATATGCTCCCTGAGCCTCCTCTTCTCTAGGCTGAACAATCCCAGCTCTCAGCCTCTCCTCATATGGAAGATGCTCCAATCCCTTAATAATTTTTATTTAAGTTCACACTTTTCCTTTCAGGGAATGCATACCTTAAAATAACCATGTGCATTATTTCTCTGTCCCAGCCAAAAGGTTGTACCGAAAGGTAAGTCCATAAAGGGCTTCTCCACAACTCTTTCGTAAATTCTGAAAAGAAAGGGAAAAATAAAGTCCCAAATTGTCATTTCACTTACTCGGAGCTGGAATGTTCCAAATGTGACAACTTGTTATAAAACAACACTCTTTACTTACTTATTGCAGTCCACATGTAAAATCAAGTGAGAGGCGCTGACTGCTAAGGAAAGCCTGTGCCATTTATCATCTGCCAAAATGTATGGGAATACTTCTGTGTGGGAGCGATGACTGCCTGAACGATAATGCAACCTGATTTCATTTCGATGACCACTGCTTTCCAGCTCCAGGTACCTGTACCATAAATGCACCACCATGTCATAAACAATTCTTATCAGCACAGCAACATTTTACATAACACAACTTCTCATTACCATGCAGGAACTAATTAAAAGCGGGGGAAAGACAAGCAAGGAGATACAAAGATGAAAGCAGACACTTTCCAGATTTGCACTGCATCCTTCTTCTCAATAACAAATAATAGCAGGTTCCAACTTTCATGTAAGTACACAAGAAGCCAAGCTAAATACTTTTCTCCTCTAGCAAGACTATTTTCCATAACATGATCTGATGGGGAATATAATTACCCTATTATGCATAAATGCTTCACACCTTGAAAGCACATTAAGGATACTCTGAAAGCATAAATGCACAAAAGAAACACCAAGTTTTGCAATAGGAACATCATTAGCCATTACCAACCAGGGCAGCAAGCAAGAGCTGAGACCAGACACTGCTTTGTTTGCTTTCGGATGTACTGCTAACATGTCCTTTCCATTTTGTAATCAAATTTCTCCAAAGAAATACAAAATCAAGAAGTGATAACTCTTCAAAACAATTTATATATGTGTACATATTTGCTTTGTTAAACAAGTATGTGTATTTGTGGTGTGTGTGTATATATATACACATGTTTGTATATGTATCCACATATATATACATATGTATATACATAGTGAAAAACCAGCATTGCAGCTGTACCAAGATAAGTGCACCATACACCAGATTTGCATATTGCAAACACAAGCTTCACTGGTGAAATTCCAGCAGATCAATTTAAAAAGCACCCATAACCAAACTTGGTACTTAGTCAGACAGGCCTATTTCTTGCATATTGGACCTCTTCTGGGAACAAGCTTGACAAACCATTTGTCTTCTAAGTACTAAGTTTCTCATTTTAAAGTCCCCCTCTACAATGGTTTTAAAACAGGAAAGAAAAACAGAAACAGAGATTCTCAAATAATCATATGCAACCTTCAGCTAAAGAGCAAGGAAAATAACATAGCATGTGGTGAGATGCACAACAACTGGGAGAATAGACAATTCATTTTTGTCTATTTTTGCTGCTACATCTGCAATCAGGCATGACAGTGGTTTGTAATCTGAGCGCACATGTGTTTTAGGGTGATGTCATTTACTTTAACAGGCTATCTATATTAAAGGACAGACAAGACAATGATTGCAGTTTTAAAGAGTGAAGATGAGACCAATCAAAACCATCTTGTACAATCGTTATCCCCAGGAGGAGGTTGGGCTCACTGCACATCTCTCCTTCCTTCAGGGTGTTTCATGGTGGAACATGCCTAGTAACAGCACGAAAACGATTATCCTGTCACAAAACTGGCAAAGGGCAATTTCTTCTTCCTCCCCAGTATTAACAAAGCAGTTAACTACAGTCAGCAATAAATTTTATAGTCTGAGATAATTTACCTCCTCACGGCCCAAAAATAATTTTTGCTTTGGCAAGAAGTGTAAACTAATTGAAGGCCTGGCTGGAAAAAAATTGGGCAATAGTGGCAGGACATCAGTCAACTTAATAACCTCCTTCGTAACTCAAGCTTCAAGGATAAAAATAAGGTCACTCTCAACCTAACAAAGAGCAGGAGCATTATGGAACTGGACTCCTTCAGCAACTTTTAAGTATCTCCACCCAGTTGCAGATACAATCTGGAAAAAGAAAGGGATGGATATGTTGAAACATTATCTTCTGGTAGAACCAACAGCTAGCTCCTACTCTCTTCAAAGTCACTGGCAAAACTGATGCGAGCACACAGTGATGCAGGTAGGCAGGGAACAAACTACACCAGTAGACAGTCAGTACAGAAGGTATAAAATGAACACTCATGTTGCCCTTATGCAGGTGAGATAAGGAAATCTCTGAGGATTTATTTTCCCAATAAAAAATAAGACATCACTGTAAAAATTTCAGGAATTAAGAACTGCTGAGAGAGGATGCTGACATTCGATAATGCTACAATAAGCAAGGAAACTTTCCTACCAAAGCCGTGAAAAAATTGTGGGCACTTGGGGTTCTGTCTTAACTGTGATTAAGATTCTGTTTTGAGATCCACAGGCAATCTCTTTTGTTCTTCCATTTGGTAAACTAACAAATACATCTACCTTCGAAAGGCTTGATGATTGTTAGAGAAAACATGCATCAAAATGAAAAAGAAAATAATTGCCATTAGGAGAGTTATTAAGAGAATAATTTATGGTTTACTAAGAATCTGTAGAGGCAGCAGGAAAACGTAGTTAGAAAAGCAAGTGGAATCACAGCCGGAACAATATTCCCTTCAGCTTGAACTAACGCCACGACACTGAAACACAAGGAAGTGAAAGTTAATCACTTTCACTTCATTTTTTACGAAATACTGTGCTTGCTATTCCACTTGTCTAGATTTTTTTAACTGCCTGGACTTAAGTGGCTCTGGCTCAGCCTTGTGAGCTTCAGAAGATGGGACAAGCCTCAGCACTGACAAACAGATACAGGTGGAAATGCAAAGTCTGCCCACAGTGAGGCTTCTCACACCATCTGTGCTTTTCAAAGGTTTGGAAGAGCCTTTGAGAAAGTAAGCTAAGCATTAACAAATACACCTGGATTTTAAAAATTCATTTATAGTGACAAAAATGCTTTACGCTTCTCTGTACGCTCAGGATTACTAATATTTTGAGAGAGAAAAGAGGGTGATCTTGGTTCCTAAAGGACTTACTCCCAAAGGAAACAATAACTGCTTCGTACTGCAGTCTTCTCCAAGGTTGTTACGTTTCTGCAGATCACTCTGTGCATGCACAATCATTGCAAAGGCAACAGGTAAGGCCACCATAAGATCAGCCGCTCTGCTTGGAAACCAGCCAGACAGCGATCCCTTATGTACTGACTAAGGCTGAGCCTACCTTCATGAGGAAGACATTTGTCTTAAATGCCCCAGAGGAATTTGAGACAGAAAACAGTGATGTTTTCTCTGCTGCCCAGCACTGATCCATTGTAACTGCTGTATAAGAATTGAGAGTCAGCAGATCTGCTCAGCTGCGGAGCTGCTACCACCCATCCTGGCAAAGGGCACGTGGTCTGCACAAGCCTGCGCAGGACCTGCTCTTCAGGCTGCGACAGGCCAGCGTGGGGGGAGACTGTGGAACTAGAAGTCGGGCTGTACAGCAAAAAGATTTAGGAGGTGAAAGACCAGGTGGTCCTGGTGTATGCAGTAGCAGTCTTTGAGAAGAAGGAGGTATGGCCCTTCCATCTAATGGTCAGTGTCTGTAACTCCAAGTCTTTGATGGCTCACTTGCTCATTTGGCATCCTTGCTCACGCAGCAAACACACACTGCAGCTGCCCTCCCTTACTCCAGGCAACTTGTAATTTCAACTTCAATTTACATCATGTAGACAAATATTTCAGAAGCTAAAGGCAAGATATCATGTCTGTTGCTTAGGAATTTAGTATAGGGTGTTTGGGTTTTTTTTTTAACTTTTACTATTCACATTTATAGGTATAGTGTTAAAAGAGTTCTTCACAGCTCTTTGATCTACACTAAGAAAAGGAAAACCAATAAAATTAAAAAGTAGTATGTACTTAAGAAAAAAAACTTAAAATCCTTATTTCCATGACTTATAAAAATCTTTATCTGAAGATTTTTGATACAAAAGTTCTGGCTTTTTTGTTAGGTATAATCACATAATCATACAAAAAAAAAAAAAAAAAAAGAGATCCTAGTCAGTAGACCCTATTAATTGCAAACTATGGCTACAATAGCAGTAAGGAATTCTGCTGGGTGTAGATTACGTAAAAGCAATTCATGCCGCACAGCCACCACATTCAGCAATGCGTTATTTGCCATTTTCCATGGTATGATGACTGGGCAGTCAGGAGCGTGAGCATTATTTTTCTATTTGGAAGTAACACTTAAAGTGTTCTGAAACATTAACTAGGAGTTTTTACTGCTTGGTGCATCCCCGAGAAAAATATGGCAGAAAAATATACCCAGATGGATTCTAAATGCCAAGCGGCAACTGCACTATACCTGTAAAAACCTAGTCCCCACCTCTCACTTACACTACTGCTCAGCCTTACTGGCTTTGCCTTTTTCCCTGCCTGTCTAGAGCTCTACCTAGGCAAGAGATGACTGGCGATTTTGCCAGGGAGTGGTAAATAAAAAAAAAATTGTTTTTATTTTTCTGGATAAGTTGTTAGCACTTAGTACAATTACACAGTGGGCAGAAAAGCCACCACTTCAGTTTCTGTCCCTTTTCTTACAGTTTTAGAGCCAGGCAAGAATTTTCTGACATAGGATATTTTTGTTCAAAAATGCTGATCCATTCATTAAAAACAAACCTTTTCATAGACACAAACATTCTTGCAGCAAGACTTGTGGGGTTCAGGATGAAATGCTTGTTAAAATGAGACACAGACAGAGCAAATCTGAGACTCTCTGAAAGACTTTCTCAAATACTCTTTAATGTGGCAGTTATTACCTATTTGAAAGCAGAGATCCCAAGTGAAGCGAGGTCGAAATCAGAAGAGGGTATTTCCCATATCAAAACAGAGTGCACAAACAACGGGACAGTAAAACCAGTCTTTCAGGTCAACCTGATGAGGCTCTCCCAGTATGCTGAATTCATCAATCGAAAAGAGTAAGTCAGGTACACCTAAACAGAGTAAGTTGATCTCAAGTCTTATGCCTATACTAATAAATAAAGCCATCAAGCCCCATTCCTTGGCTCTGAAGACAAATATTAACAGTGGTGCTCCACTACAACTCACATCCATATGGACGCTCACTGCTACCTTTTCCCTGAAATGGGTGGTTTTTTCCACACTGCCTGTTGGGAACAGTCCCTGGCCAATGCTACCCCACAAACTGTGCCCTGGCATCATCTGCAGGGGTGCTAATTGCAGGAGACAAAAGCATGCCAAGGAAGATGCTAACAATTATGCAGAACAGACAACAACAGGCCAATGCTCCAGCCTGGGTCTGGGCGTTGTTTGGTTTACTTGCATAGCCCTGGCCAGGCACTGCCAATGAGGCTTTTTACTACATTGAGTAGGGGAGGGAGGGAGGGGGCAGGGGGGAGAAAAAAGAAAAGAGAATGACACTCTTCAGGACACTTGTCGTGGATGGAAAAGAAGCAAGATCAAGTCCCTGCTCCAAATCAGACAGAGCAGAGATTAACAATGTGAGAAAAATGCCTCTGAAGTACCCCAGCCAGTGAGCTACTGATCATTCTGGCATTTACATCTCTTCTGCTGTTTATTTTCTTCTACCGCAAAAAAGGTCAACCATTTCAGCTTTGAACTGCTCGTCGCACTGGATAGCCATGGAGGACAGCTGGGGAGAAGGAAGGTGCATTCCTGATGTGCACAGGAGATGGAACCCCATGCAGCAAGGAACACCTTCCACATTGGGATGTTCATGGGAGAGAACAGCCATGCAACAGATGACTGGAAGGGCAGAGGGACGCCATGTCTGTACCTGATTCAGACTAATAAAGCATGTGGGAGAAAACTGTATGTCAATAAGATCTTGTTTCTATCAACATCTTGCAGCCCCTCATCTGACTTCAGTGGGGCTGCTGTGAACTGGAAGACTTTGCTGGCTTTGAAGGCAAGAACTTGCCTCTCCCCTGAGAGATCTCTCTGCTCACCTCCCAGACTTTGAGCTCAGCTATGTCCCTAAATGAGGAAGGCAAAGTCTTGCCTTCACGACCTGCAGAGTCCACATAGGTTCTGCTGAGTTTAGCACTATGACCTAAGAGCTGCTGGTCATCACAGGAGCAACATATCCTGGACCCTCTAATGTTACTGCTGATGACAAAGCGAGGCTCCCAGCCAGCCTTCCTGCAGTGCTTGCAGGAGCTCAGCAGGAGCTAGAAGCAAGAGCTGAGGTCCCACCAAGCTCCTTGAAGCACTCCAAGAGGAGTTATTCTCCCAAAAAGTGCTGGCTTGGTCTTGCAAAAGTTCAAACCTGGTATTACAGCACATTGTCCATGACATCCCTGTTCAAGCTGTGAATATGAAATCAAATTCCCAAACCAGGAATACTTTTTGAAATGCAATTCTTGCCTTTGAGCAATTGTTCTCATGCCTCCCATCTCTCTCATTAACCCCATTTATCAATATATTTATTCCATTCTATTCTCACTATCACACAGCCCCATTAATATCAATCTTGTCTGTCTGAAGCTTCCTTTTCTGCTAAAAATCAAGGAGGGAAGAAACTCTCAGATCAAACACTGTAAAAACAAATGGCATAAACCGTCCATCTCATTCTCTTTCTTGACAAAGTTTCTCCACGGAGAGCAAGAGGACTGCAAATATAATAAACAACTTTCTGACATACATATATTAGTAAAAGCAAAAGCCAGTTTCAACCTAACTCTTCCCATTTCCTACCCTGACAGAATACAGATTTCTTTGTTATTTATTTGTTAACAGAAATCCTTTCAAACAACAGGAGAAAAATAATGACATCTGTCAAAACCCACATTTCAACTATTTCAGTGGTGGCTTTCAGTGTCCTAGGCAAGGACTAATCTTTTGTCTCTTATTCAAGTAGGTCTGCCCCTAGCCTCAATTCAAACTACAGGATTTGGGCTCACATGAGCATTTTGTAACAAGTTCTCGACCAAAGCACCCTGGATTAGTTGCCACTGCGATGATTTACATCAGCAGACAGGCTGACTGCACTTGATTTAGCAAAAGTTACAGGAAGATGGTTTTAAGGTGGGAGCATTACAAGAATTCACATCCTATTGGCCATTTTTTTTTTTTTTTGGTCACAAAGCATAAACTAAAGCAAAGCAAAAAAACCCAGGCAACAGTACAAGGCGTCAATTACAATTTGATAACGTCCCTTATAACCTACACTTAAAGAAACAGATCATTCCCAATGTCATGAAGACATTAAATTAGAGTATAACACAAAACTGCTGCTTTACAAATATTTCCCTCCAATCATACATCCAGGGGTATGATTGACCAAGTTAGTCTCCCAAACCAAAAGAAACAAGGAACCTTTCCCTTTTGGGATAGAGGCAAGAGCCCAGCCAAACTGTCAGTGGCTACGTAGAGAACCCTTTGTCCCACAGCATCTTCTCATGCACTAGAAAAGCAATGAATGAATGAAAGAAAATACCTTTTTTTGACACCTATGGTGAAACATGCAAACTGCATCAAAAGAAAAGAAAGCTGACACCAGGAGTTTTAAATCACTAGAGGAAGTCAATTCAAAAGCAATTTATTGTTATGAATAAATTTAAGAGGGTTCATAATTATTGTCAGAATAGTAAGAAACAGCAACTAAGATTTACTACTAAAAAAAATAAAATACAGAACATTACAACCCTGCACACCTCCAGCAAAGAATAACATGGAGTGGTTTAAAAAGCAGAAATAAGCTACAACTTCTTTAGGCACGGGGAACAGCCACATAGAGCTGTAATGTTTGAAAATGAATCCAGTGTTATTCTTATAACATCTACTCTGCAAGTTATTGATGGAGAGAAGAGCACCCCTCAAACAAAACTCTACAGTATTGGCTTAAGTGGCAAATATTGGAAGTTTTTCTCAGCATAATGTGTTTGCAGTAGATTTTGTGGTGTTGGAGACTCACACTGCAGTCCAGAAATACAGACACTCCTACATCAAGAGTAGGGAACACACAGTTCCACCACTATTTTAATACAATCATCAAATGATACAACAAAATTCATGCATCGGGAGTTCACCTCTGGCAACTTATCTCCTTGTACAGCTAAATCTGGAAGAGAGAGAAATTGTCGCAGAAAATTTCCTCCTATACACTGAAAGAGGTCTGAAACTGCTGTACAGTACAGCCCGTTTGACAGCAGATAATCACAAGACACCAACAGCTGTGAAAATAAATGCTAAGTAAGGCAGAACTTGAATAAATTAGTAGAGATACACAATTAAGTGTAGGGAACGCCTGTCCATAATATTCTATTGATTTCAGTGCTCCATTTCAGGATATAAAAAGTATTAGCCGAAGGAAAGAATGGTTAAACTACAATCCAGTGATTTCATCCTTTAAGAGCCCTAATACACAGTATCTCAAGAGATATGAATATAATATTAGTTGCATAAAGCCATCTAACCATGAAGGGAGGAAAAAGCTTTATTACATCACTCCACTGTTGCCAATTAAATGAAAATCTATGATGGAATAGTGAGACCTAACATATATTACAATCCTGTCGCAAATTAAAATCATCTCTCTGCTGATTCTTCCATCAAGAAGTTGTTGAGACAAACTCAAAAGTGAAATGAGGAGGATAATACAGCTTAAACTGAAGGCTGAGAGCAAGCACACAGCAATCAGTGTTTAACAGTGCTTCCACTCGGACTTAGGCATCATTTCATTAACATCATTTAAAACATTTACCTTGTTATTTTAAAGTACAACACATTTTAGGCAGGGAACTCTATGTGGTCGAGGTGATCCTCTTAAGTTAAGAAAACATTTGTAACTTCTACCTTTCAGATATATGCCATACATAAATCTGTATTCAGCTGCCTGAAACTCATCTGAACGATTACTGATGTGAAATTTGGATTTCTTGACACCAAAAGAGTTTTCTTGAAAGTATAACTTCCAAGCTGTACCAAAAACTACCACTGCCTGAACTCTTCAGCTGCTCTAGTCAGTGGGAAAAAAAGCAATCTCTGTGGAAAAATATGAGCAAATTAGAAAGGGATAGTTACAGGTATCATTTCAGATTCTTTCACTTTAAGATCAATTTTAAAATATTTTAATGTATTGAATACTAGAGAAAAGCATAAATATTATAAAAGGGGAAGACAGCTTTGATACTCTACTAAAAAAAGAAAAATAAAAGCATTTAATAAAGTAGGAAAAGATTACTATATCTGCAGAAAATCCTTTCAGGAGCTACTTTTTGTGGTGACAGCAACAGCCCAGCCTCAGCAAATGCCCAAGCCTCAGATTTACATGGAGAACTTCTGCATCTATCCGATAGCCCAGGGACAGCATTCACCACATCACATTAGAGAGGAAACTTTGGGAGACCAATTCCGTCATCTTCTTAAGACAAAGCCTTAAGAAGTTGCATGACTGTATCTCAGTGGAAGTATTCATTTTTTATGTTCATCAAAAGGGAAACAGCAAAAAGGAACAACAAAAAAAACCCATAAAACTAAACAACACAGACTGAATCAGTAAACTCTAAATCATGTAAACTATTTTAAGTATATAGTTTTAAAGAAAATTATAAAATTTAAAAAGTAACTGCAATTCAGGAAATGTCCTCAATTGTTGTAAATTAACATATTTGCACCGAAGTCCCTAGACCCATGCAAAGAGAGGATGAGTTTTTACTCTGATTTATTTTCAAAAACACATAAAATATTTCCCAAGCCACTGAATAAATGAAAACACATTTTTGCACTTTTTAAACATTTTTATTTTCTTATACCCTAGAAATTCTTTTACCCTAGAACCATTAGTTATGAAACCTCTGTAAAACAGAACACACGAAAAGTTACTTGTGTGATGACCGATTACATCCTTCAGTTATTGCCACCTCCAGCCTTCCTCACCACCATTCCACTCCTCACTGCAGAAAAGTAAGAGCTCATTCTGACTTGTGTAAATTAAGAATATAGCCAGGTGTGATTCTATCCCACATAGTTCAATACTAGTGCAACTTCTTTGACATCAGAGGAGCTCTCCAAGGCTAAAGCTGATGCAAAGGAGTGGAGTCAGGTCTGGCGTTGCTACTTCTCCTACCAACTATGATCACTGCTGTGACAGAGAGTTCACAAGAAGTTGTTTAAGAACTAAAGGACTGTTACAGAGAAGTCCTTGGTCAGAAGTGGGCAAGGTCAGAGATGGAAACCCAGCACTGAAGCAGCAGTTATTTAATGTAACCCATCCAAATGCTTCCTTTTATCTTCTTCATTCTCTTTTCTTTATTGTCATTCATCA
Organism: Nyctibius grandis; assembly: GCF_013368605.1. NCBI lineage: Eukaryota > Metazoa > Chordata > Aves > Nyctibiiformes > Nyctibiidae > Nyctibius > Nyctibius grandis. Next base: position 36,345,066 of record NC_090662.1, read on the forward strand.
TCAAAGAAAATGAAAACCATAAGAGATACTATAGGAGACTCGGAGATGCTAGCCTAACCCCAGTATTATCCACACCTACGTCAGCCCTCATTTTAGCACAATTAAATTAAACAAACACTACTATGGCACACAGACAGCTTTCTGTACATCCTAGCACAGGATAGACCAGACTGTGTTTATTAAAAACTTAAGAGCACATCTAATTTAATAGCCACAAGTTCTTCCTGGCCATACTTTTGTTGAGACTGATTTTACACCTGCTGAAGATAACAAAGACTTTCCCTGACTGTAAGGGGATCAGATGAAGCCTAACATTTTTAAAGCAAATTCTTCAAGTTTCTTTTTAAATAGATTACTTAATATTCTCCCAAAGAAAGTGATGAAATATTCACAAGTAGATTGTTCTTTAGCTGCTTCATCCAAAGGTGACCTGATGAGCGACTATTTGCCTAAATAACCTAGAAGGCTTTTTTCCTTCTCTTTGATTACCCAAGGGCTTACAAGGAGACCCCAAAAACAAACATAAAGCATATATCCCTATAGAAAAATTGTAAACACTACGCATCACTTAAGAGGACATAGCAAGATAAAGAGGTCACACTGGCGAAAATGGTGGTAGTTTTTTTCAGCAGGGCATGAACTGGGTATTATCTTCATTTTTCATACCTCTAATAATATCACATTAGAATGAGAGTACTAAAAGTTTCCACAGTTAAGAGAAAAAGGGCCTAAAAAATGCTCAGCAATGCCACTAAGTTATGCATCCACAGTTAAAATACGTACACACATAATGCAGACCTTCTGATTTCAGCTAGAAACCTTGACAAATGCTTTCCATTGCAGTTAGACAGTTCAAATTCTGATATGCAGGTAAACAGAAGATGGTGAAAATGTAACAATAAAACCTGCAATTATTTAAGGTATGAGAGAAATTTATTGAAAAAGTCTAAGTGTTATCAATATAAAATAATAGGATTTTCAGAGTCGTGTTTGTCACCCTTTTACAACCATATTTTAGATGGGCATAGGCATGGATGAACCAGATTCAAATGAGATAAGCAGCATTATGCTTGTATGGCCACGTGACCTGGACACCAGCACTGCTCTGTCCTTTCCTTTTCTTTGTTATGGCTGGATAGAATCAATGTAATGCATTCTTGTTCCCATAAGACCAACAGCAGGTCTACTTGTCCAGCCCTCCTCACTTCAACAATTAGTTATTTTCCAAAAAAATATCTCGAAATTCTTCTGCAACCCTATAATGAAAGTTCATTACATGTTATTTTCCATACTTTTATCACTCTTTATGTTCACTAAGTGGCAGTGTTTTCTCCCAGCTGGCCACTCTCCAAGTTACTGTTTGTCAAGTTTTGCGCAGTTATACACTACACATTTTATTGGTCTTCTATGGCATGTCTCTTTCTTCATGCCATTCCTAAGGCCAAGAAAGGATTTCTAGCAAACATTGCCTCCTTTCAGAAAGGCTTTGGTTATTCTCTTTTGCAGCATCTGAGAGTTTCACGTTGGTGACCTCTTTGCCCACCTCTGTGTCTATTTTGGCACATGAAGGTTTCACCTCTCATTTTGAAATTTCAAATATAGTTGCATTAGCCCTATCAGTAGCCCAACCAATCCATGTTCTTCCCACAAATGTAGAAACAAGCTTTGTCAGGGCACAGCTGGCCCTGCAGACCTACTCTCTCATTTGAGACAGAATAAACTTTTCCATCTGGGATGATTTGCACATGTGGTGGTACAGTCTGAGTTTGAAACTCAATAATCACAGCTTCCCAGTTCTGTCCCTTGCACAGTACCCACTCCTCCAGATGAGAAGTAGGTGACAGTTAAGAGAGAAGTCCCTTGGCTCTTCTATGATATAACATCAGTAAATATCATCCAGGAGGCATTCAAACACCCCCTTGCAATGTTTAAAGATGCTTTTATAAACATGGCATAATGATCCTTGGGAAAGTTTTCCCTTTATTCCTCTTCTTCTTTGTTTGTTTTGTTTTGTTTTTAAATAGGCGACTTGCAGAAGAATGGGCCTCTGGGAAACAGAACAGAAGTAGAATTGGACCATCTTCCAGCACAAAATAATTGATGCCATGCCTGCTAATGAAAATCTGTACACTCATGAAAAAGAAACAAATATTTTGCTTTGCCTGAACATTTCTCTTTACCTTTTCTTTTTTTTTTTTTTTGTTCCTATTTTGTAATGAGACTATCAAGAAAGAATTATAGGATTGTACATAGGAAAATAAAAAGGACTATGAACCAAAAGCAGAGATCATCTGTTGCTTGTGCTAATGACTGCTTAGAAAGTGCACATTTTAAAACTCCCTTTTATTCTGTCACAGAATCATAGGGTGGTTATCTTTAATAGCCATTACTCAGACAGATATATAAAGAATATCTTATTTCTCTAGCAGTCGTTACCCTATCAAAGGAATAATCCTTAAATGCTCCATGTCATTCACTTTAGGTTTTTAAGGCTGACAACATTTTGAGTAAAGTGCTCTGCCATTCATGGGAGGTGTAGGTCCATAACTGGAGGATTTTTTTGCTTTTTTTAAACGGCTTGCAGTGGTAAAAACCAGCTGGTGAAGAGGTGGACGTACAGGGCCAGGCTTTGTGAATCAGTGTAGCTATACTGACACGACAGTTTTGCACCAGCTGAGCATCTGGTCCTTACGGTTATGAACGACAAGAGAGAACTGGCTTATCATGCCCTTCAAGGCAAGACACATTTAAAGAATAACAGCTGTTCCACTTTCCCTTGGCCGATTTGGACTTGTGATTTTTTATGAATCTGCACAATATGCCTACCCAAACACTATAAATATTTGCAAATGACCTGCTACACGAACATTTTGCCCTAATTTATTTTCAATTTTTGACTGCATAAACACATCCACTTTCATTAACTAGCACACGTAGCTGTACTTACCTGTGATCTAAATGATGAATAGAGAGAATAACCCCTGAATTCAAATGGGCTTGTTTTAAGGTTGCCAGGATTGTGAATTCATATTTATTTCTTAACTTCTGAAAAAAGATTTCAGCTGTTTGTGGAGATGCCTTTACACTTCTTGAAGTATCTAAAAAAAAAAAAAAAAAAACCACTCAGTATAAAATCTTATTTTACTTTACATCCTCAACTCAAAGAGCTTACAAAATAACAAGCTACTTCTGAGTAGCACAATTGAACAGACAGGCAAAAGCAAGGATCAAAGTATTTTAAACACCAGCTTTTACATGCAATGGGAGCCATTTCAATGAAAGAAAACACATTTTCTAGGACACCCATTCTATTCTGGATGGGGGTTTTGTTTTGTTTTTAAGACAGGGTCATAACTCTTTTACTCTCTCCATGGACGGCCAGATGGTACCTTTAATATCTCATCCAAAATACGGACTCGCTAGCAACGAAGCACAGAGTGACAGCACTGGATATGAGCCTAAGCTGTGAAGCACGACCTGAGCAACTTTTTAATGACGTCTACAAAAATGTTATGCTTAGCAGCTATGCACAATTAATTAAAAAAAAAAAAAAAAAGAAAAGAAAGCAGCATCTCTTTAGGGACAATTTACTCAGCTTTAAGTAATAGTTATAAATTAACTTAAAAACTCACCATTTTTCAAAATATATTGTTGCTAATTAATCACTATATACTCCAGTTGTGCAGTATGTTGTTGCTGCTTCTTGAACAGGATGTCATGAACATTTGTCAGACTAATTGCACACACACAATAAAGATTTTGCTTTTAAAAACCCACACACAACCAAGACTGAAGCAGTTTCTGCTGAATTTGCATGGAACATGCATAGAAAATAAAAGGTCTCAAGAGATAATTCACAAAATAAGATGTCAAATGCTAGAAAAACAATTCCCAAGGTTTTCCATAATACATCATACAAGAAAAAAAAATAATATATATTTGTAATGCACAAAATCAATTAATTAGCATGTGTAATCAATTGTGTAAGAACCAAATCAATTCACAAGCTTTGTCATTGCAATTTGGCCATCCTGCTCTAACTCAGGGACACTAACTCGGGGACAGCAACAGCAGCAGAGAGCTAACTGCAATAGAAATGATGGTTTTCTTTTGGCAGTACTGGAGCTGAGCTCTCATGTAAGCTTACACTGCTGTTCTTAAAAACAGGTTTATTCTTTAAACTGTACCTATGAAGATGCTACTCTGTATTAACAGCAAACAGTTTATTATGGTTTATGGACCATGAATATATTTTAGTATGTGTTTAAGAAGTGCAACAACCTGTACAACCCTAAGTCCTAACCAAGCTCCTGTTTAGTGTCACATCAGGATGAATTTCATTCATTTTTTACAAAGGTGAATTCAAAAGAAAAAAAAAGAAAAAGGGGGGGTGGGGGAAGAAAAGACCATTTAAAGCTTTTTTTTTTTTTGGTGAAACGTCACGTCTTTTCTACTGTAGATTGCGTAACTCTCTCACTGTTGCAGACATCCATGGCATTTTAATGGAATTGTTAATAAATCATAAAGCAACTCAAATACAGTTACATCAAAGCATTCATTTTTAGCCAAGGGGCACTAACAGAGTGGAATGACATAGGTTTGCATGCGGGAAGATAGTTTAACTGCATTAACAATTTCTAGCAATATAAACAATCTACTCCCAAGAGACAGAGCAGAGGAAGGACACACAAGGAACATATTCTCTAATCATGATCACAGGATCCTCACGCACTGCAGTTCTCAGCAGCAGCTTTCCTACCAAGATACAGAGGAACACAGGAAAATACAGATGTGGAACCCACTTAAAAGCCTACAGAGTGTGATTCCTGGATGCAAAGCACATCCTCCAAACCTGTTTGCAGTGGAGGGGAGCTGGGTTTCTCAGCTTACAAAGCCCAGTCAACATCCTTTTCTATTACAGGTTCATTATCGTTAGAGCATTTACAGAGTGTCCTTTCGGGTCCACAAACACATTACATGTTTACACTGAAATGAGAAGAATCTCATTTTGATTAATGACAGAAGATCTGACAAGGTATCATCAAACTATATTTGTGTGCTTGTGTGCATAGTCAAAAGAGTGTCTGCCCTGAGGGGCAGAGCTCCCCTGCCTGAAGGGCTTGCAGCCTCAGAAGCCTCAGTCAGGATGAGCAGTGCAACTTTAAATAAAAGTGGGAGAACAAAACCCAGAGCAAGCTGAGACCACTGGAACGTGAGAAATTATCTTGCTTACATCTTAATAATTGTTACTACTTTGTAACAACACTGTTGTCCCTCCAACAACCTTTGATGTTTCTTTTAAACTTTCTTGGCAGAGATATTTCACTTTGACTTCAGTAGATGATGAGATTATAGAAACCAAGCCTACAGAGTATACACCATGAACACCCCAATACTTTTTCAGCCACGTTAATTCAAGCTGATTCCCCCTTAGCTGAAACATTGCAGGAGTTGCGAGGAGGAAAGAGCAGGGCGGAGAAAAAGGGCTATGAAGATGATTTCCACATCATCATCTCCCAGCTCCCTGTCATTTATACACGGCTGATAAAGCACATATCCACGTGAACGTGATAGTGAAGAAGCTGCACAGGTCCTTCATCAAACAGCTTCTGTGTCTGGTCACTTCAGTCTCTCTCTGATTTAGAGTGAGCACACTACAGAGGCATTAAGGTACTAAATAGATACTATCAGTTTCCATGGATGTATACTGGAGTTGGACACACAGTATTTGTGGTTTAATAAGGCAGCAGGAAAATATAGGAGGTATATATATCCAACATGAATTTGATGGGAAGATAGGAGATAGGAAGAGGGTTGGAGGGAAAAGAAGTCAAGCAAGACAAAAAAGAGAAAGTCATGTCAGAATTGCAGGAAATAGAACTGTAGAAAATTCCCTGACTGTTTTTGTTCTGCTCCCATTGTCTCCAATGGATTTCTTTAAGGTTTCCCTCAAGACAATGAAGCGGTAGCAAGAGAGAAGGTGACAAGTGCAGAATAACTACCTTTTCCCAAGAACCCAGTTTTTCCCGGCACAGCTCTGAATCCCAGAAGACGCCAGGGTGCCTCTCTGCCCCAGTTTATCTGCCTCTCTGGTTTATCCCTCTGCATAGTTCCTAGTTTTAACTACTATCACACCCTACCAGTGGAAATCATAAATGGTCTATGCTGGAAGTGGAAAATGGTCCATGAAGACTATGCTTGCTTAACAAAAATAAAATCCACAGCTTCTCAATTAGAAAGAAATATTAATTTCTACCAAATTCCTAAGATATTCTCATAAGCAACCAACGAAAAAAAGTATATGCATAACACCCCCACCATTGCACAAGGCCAGTTCCAATTGCACATAAAAAATTATCTCCCCCTCCTACATGCACTTTTATTCTAACCGGAGCTAGGGGGATGGAAACTCTGCGCTATAGATGGCCTGTGCTATAGCAAGGAAACAAACCCTCGCCATCACGTGGAGCTCTCCAGAGCCCTCCCAGTCCTCATTGCTATGCCGAGACAGGCGGGGGAAGCACAGAGCTGCCTCTAAACCCGCAAGAGATTGTCACGGTTTAAAGCTGGGCTGGCTATTAAACCTGCGGCAGATGCTCTCTGTTATCCCCGCCCCGCTCCCCCCAAAGGGAAAGGGAAAGGGAAAGGGAAAGGGAAAAGGGAGAGACTTCCGGGTTGGAAAGTTAAAACAGTTTTAATAAACTATAATAATGAAAAAGAGTATAATAATAATATTGGAATAATCAAATATATACAAATATATATACAAAACCAAGATTGAGCTCCCCTGAAGTCAGCTACATCACCACCGGCACTGCAGGGCAGGCTCCGGGAAGGCCCAGCCTGGGCCTAGTGACGGTCGAGAGCTGGATTCAGGGATGCACGGATCGGGATCGGGGGCAGCAGGAAAACAGACGGAGTCCTCCTTGGACACCGGCCATAGCAGAAAGAGACCGAGACCCTCGTGATCCCCCCACTTTATACCGAGAATGACGTGTATGGGATGGAATACCCTCGTTGGTCAATTTTGGGTCACCTGCCCTGTCTGCTCCCCACTGCAGCTGCGACCCCCCTTCGGCTCTTCACTTGTAAGCAGTGAGGAATTCAGCAGTGACCTTGGTTTCTCTAAGACTAAGTACAGCAAGAGCCTTACTGCAGGAAAATCGGCCTGGTTTAGGCCAAACCAGGACAGAGATGAATCTTTTTTGAGGTTTACTCATGTCACTTCTGTGAATCATTACCCGCTCGCTAGGTGGGACGAGAGTTTTCCATCCTTTTATCTATAAAACCTTATCTGGGTACCCTACACTTATTCATCATGGCCTTAGACTATCTTCTTGTATACAGCATCAAGATCTGACTAGATCACACTGGAAGCCTATATATTAAGATGATCATCACATTAACTGCTAGATTATTAAATTGCCAAAGACATGGCCATTTGGTTTTGGTATTGCAAATAGGTCAGTTTGTACTTGCTGTACCAAAGAGCTGCATAGCCTTTTGAATTACTACTACTCTGATGAAGCACAGCACCCTTTGCTCAGCGCAGGCACCAGATGGATTTCTTAAAGACCACTGAAAGGTTCTTGACCCATTAGATCCGTTCTTTTTACACTAACACAACAGTGCAAATCTCTCATTCCAATTGCCTTTGAACACTAGCAGTAGGTGCTTGATAGATCACCAGCCGTGCTCAATAAATACTGATTTAGGTTTGTTCTTGACATTTGGCTTCTAGTAATCATTTTAAGACCAAAGGAAAATACTTTACTGGAACTGGACTTCTTCCATAATAGCTTGGAAAATCAAACTGGTGTATCTCAGATAATAATTTGTGGTTTCTCAACAGTTACATAAAAACCTCAAACTGTGAACATTTCTAATACACAAAACCAAAGGAATAAATCTTTGTATATTAGGGTGCAAGAAGAGAGAACTATTAACTTGAATGAGAAATTTGTCTCTAGCCATGATACCTATATATCGGTTTTACTTTCCTAGAATATTGCATGTGTTTGCTTTGACCACACCATAACAACTCACAAACCCATCATGTTAACAGTCTATTTTTAATTTCTAGAAGAACAAAGTTCAAAGTGACAATGAAAGAAACAAAAATCCAAACTCCAAGCATGTCACACTCCTGGTTCAAGTCAAAGGTTATAGCATGGAAATGCCTTTAGGAGGAATAACAATGCTCATGTGGTAACACATGTGGCCGGTTTGGGACACGAAAGTTAGCAACAGTACTGAAAATACCACAACAGACTGGGAGAGAGGCTGGAGGAAGGGAGAACTGACTCATACCGTGGTTGGCCACGGTAACAATTTACAAGGGCACAGACAAACAGTACACAGTGTTCAATCTTCAGCTGCAACATCTAGTTATGAGGTGATCAGCTGGCCACAGGCACAGAAAACCAAGTCTTCTAAGATCTAACATTGCAAAGCAATCTCAAAACCCAGTGACAAAAACCACTGACCATTAGACCTGCAGCCCTTCAGAGGACAGAGTGGCTGCCTCTACTTTGTGCTTGCAACAGCGATCACAACTAGGACACAATTTCCCCTCTCAGAAACAATTTGCAGTCAGAGCTTTGCAGCAAACATGAAAGCCACATGAGTGTTTCCTGGAGGTGTCAAGCATAGACATTGTCATTTCAGTCATGCTCACAAGATGATAATCACTGCACTATAACCAAGACAGTGTCTAACTTTCTAATTCCTTCTCATCCCTATGGTGACAACTGCATTCATGCAAACATAGGAAGAACCATATGAGGCAACTGAGCCAGCTATAAATAGCCCAGCCCCCTCAACCCAAAAATGTGTTGGAAGCAACTGTGAACAAGTTACTGGAGGTAAGCAGGAAAACTTCCCTACACAGCACCAGTAGCATACCAAATTGCACAGCAAAAAGACTACATGCAAATATGGTTTAGGACAAGCTATTCATTACAGATGTTTTCCAGTCCACAATAAAAACAAACAGTTATTAAACAGAATGGATAACTTGTCTTCGCAAAGGGTGTGCTCTTGAGTTTCTGAAGTGAATCTAAAGCTAAACGTACAGTATGAACTGAATTCTAAAACAAACTCCTGCAGAAGAGTCTTTGAAGGAGGCATTCTAATTAATTGAGCTCCACAGTTTGTTTCATGTGCACATAATCAGCTTTTAATAGCAGCATCTATAAATCAATTTCACATCTGACTGCACGTTTGCTGAACTACCCAAATTATATTCTAGTGGTTTGTGAGAAAAGGGAGAAGGGCTGCAGGCTAAAAAGAGTCTGAAAAATATAATAAGGTCAGCTCAACTTTGTTTCGTTTTCCTACACTACTTGGGATCAGTGTCACAAGCATATAGTCACATCATGTCACTTCCCCCCATTAAAATTTTTGGCTAATCTTTTTCTTAACTAGGGATTTCACACAGCCTACAAAGGGAAACAATATCTGAGACTGTTTACTTTATATTGTTCTTTTATTTAGATAACCAACGTGGGTTAAGCTGCTCCCAGCAAACAGGGCAGCATGCAAAGCCAATTCAAAAGCAGAATCTTTGCAAGGTTGAAAAGGTACAGCAGGTTTTTAAATGGAGCACGGTGCATTCAAATTCAGGAGTTGCATTCCTGTAATGAAAACTGAACACAGAAAGAAGTAAAACAGCCTTTATTAGACCAAAACCTTCCCGACTGTGTTATGCTTTAGCTATTTCAGTGGGAAGGTTGATTGGTTTGGTGCTTTTCCTGTTTCAAATACACCTGACTTTTTTTGAACAGATACTAAGATACTGGTTGATAAAACATTTGGAGCTACTTTTCCTACATATTTGCTCATTCCCTTCTCATAGATTCCCAATCTTTTTGGAGAGAATAGCAAAACAGGAGCAGCTACTGTTTTCCATGAACCTGACTTGGTTTCTCCAAGGCTGTAGGAAGGACCTCAGCGGCAGTCTGGGAGGAGGTGTTGCAGTTCCACCTCAAGTTTAAAAGACTACAAGATACAGAGTAAACACTGACCCTGTAAGACTGCCACTGGGGCCATTCCCAAAGGGTGTGCATGACCTGCAGGGCCCAGGAGCACTGCCCAGTTCCCAAGTCTGGGTGAGCACTGGAACTACAATCTAATAATACATCAGGATCCAACTGGGTACATCCAGACCTTTATGCACCCAAGTGCTCCTTATAAACTGGTACAACCTGGTCTCACCAGAACAAAAACTCATGAATGCCGGGAGCAAGGACTCTAGTGTATCTCCCAAGTTGAACGATAAGGACCTTGGGTTACCCCAGAGACTGCCCTTGTAGTTTGGACACCACCACAGTGACCACCAATTCTGTGTGCTTCCCTTCTTATTTCCATTAAAGAAATGGCTCAACAAGGACATATGCAGAAAGAATTGCAATGGATGGGAAGGAGAAAACGAGGAGGGCAAAACGCACTTCAGCTGAAACTAAACAATCGAAACAAAAACTGACTTGAAGCCAAACCATTAAATCAAATTAAAACAAGGGGGAAAATGTCACAATTTGTTCTTGCAGCATTTGGGGAGGTTCCAATTGCCTCTGCTTTGTAGCTTTCTCCAGTCCGAATGTTAACTACAGCTTTGGTGAGTCATCCAGCAAGGGCTTTCCTCCAGCTCAAACCATATGCAAAGTCCCATAAGTCACAACGCACTGACACAGGAGACTAGAAGAAGGACTTGTCTCTGAACACACACATATGTCTCTCAATTATATTGACTGTTCATACTTGTATCCTCAAAAAATGTTAATTATAACACTTCTGGCCAAAACTCTGGCTCACCTACAAGCTACATACTTGTGTGTTTGAAGTCTTTTTGGCATAGGTGAGAACACAAATCCACTGTGGGACAAGAGGGGGAAAAGGTACTGAGAGCCTGGACACATACGCTTGAATACAGCTACAACATTTCTGATCTGAAATAACCAAACCATTATTAAGGATCTAACTTGCTTGTGTAATTGGGAGTATTTTGTGCGTTTGTGTAAGTAACCATTATTACAAATAAAGCACTTCGAATGAAATGTTTTCTTCTCCATGGTCAAAGCCCTCAGGGAATTTTTGCTTGGTTTGTTAAGCCTGCTTGCTTTTTTAACTTTTTTTTTAAGCTAAAGGAACATTAAAAATTGTCATATATGCAAATGAAAATAAAATAGAACATATTTAATAGGGGGAAAACCTTCTACCCGATAGAATGGGATAATTGAGCAGTAGCAAGCCCTCAACCATTTCTGCCAGCTCCTGGCACTGACTTGGATGGCTCTTTAGGAAAAAGTTTGCAAATTCCACACTGTCTGGGGCAAACTATGGCTGTAATACATTATGCATTCACTGTAAATTGACAATAATACCACTGAAATCTGTCTAGAAGCATTCCGCAAAAAGAGATGATACAATGCTACTTTGAGAGCGATTATATTAGTGGCTGGGTTAAGCCTCTGGGCTTATGTACTGGCTGCTTCTAGAAACCAAGGAAAGTCACACCAAGCTGAATCTTTCTGTAAGGCTAAGCTTACCTTCCCACAGCCCAACCACTGCCTTCCCCTGCTGAAACAGCCTCCTTTGCGTCCCTGTGAGTCTACAAAGCAATTGTTTGGGTGCTAACAAATACAATCAAGCTCTTTCAAAACATGGCCAAACCTCTGAGACGATCTTGAGATTGGGACTATGAAATCATTCTTCATGGTACACATGTACTTAACCAGACCACGCTGTGTGGAATGGGGAAGGTGGATCTTTCCTTCCAGCCCAGCCACCTACTACACAAGCAGAATCCAACTACTTTGGTGAAGCTGTCAGATGAACCGTGCAGCCGCTTGACATGATTCCTACCTGGATTACAAATCAGGGAAATGTCTTTTCAATGGTGGTGTGTCTCAGTGTGTCGGCAGCACAACACAAACAGCCACAGATAACGCCTTTGCTTGGTTAGTAGATCCGTACAACACCAGGAAATAGATGCAGAGAGATCAAGTGGCAGGTTCACACCACTATAAACATCCATTTGAGCATCAGGACTAGGTATCACGGCGCTCTCAATCTCAGGCTTAATTTGCCAGACCACAATGCTAAGACACTTAGACGTCTCTCATCCTCCCTTTGGCTGTGGTCCCTTCAGCAAAGAAAGAATTTATAGCAGGATTACAAGTGGGAGCCATTTACTGTAAGGTAAAGCAGTCCAGCTGCACCGCAACAAGGCAAGTGTGCTCTTCAAAAAATATGCAGGCGCCATGACTGAGGGCTTCATGACTTTTGGACTCAGTAGGCAAAAAGTAAATAAGTAAAGAGGTAAACAAACACAGTAAAGGTTCTACTGACTGTATCTACAACAGCATATTTCTGACAATTTTTCAAATCTTTTGCAAATGAAAGGATAAGAAACCTAACTGTAGGAAAACCTGAACTTTAAATATGCAGGGGTTAGAAGTCTGTACAGATTAGAAGTCCGTATTCTTAGCACAGGAGGCTGAAGCAGCTGATTTGCTTAACAAACAATACAGATCCTACCACGCTAGATTGCTACTAAAACAACTCCCACCAAACTGCCAAAGAAAACGTGAATATGCGCTCGCGAATGTTTCTGAAAGGAATATAAGGAACGTGCACATCAATGCCGGGGGAAGTAGTATACAAAAGTACTATCAGGAATTTTTAAAGGCAGACAGGATACAGAAAACCACTGTTACTTTCCCACAAGAAATACTATCCCTTTCACTGTAACTATGTCATCATAGATGACATAGATACTATCACCAGGAGAGAGGGTGCTACTCAGTGGGGACTTATTACATGGTAACAAAGTGACAAAGATAAAAGATGACTTCTCTTCTTGAAATTCCACTCCTAAGAAATTAAAATGTGTGCTGTATAGTATGCCCTGCCCCAGGTATTTATTATTGTAATGCTTTCTGGTGATGTATAGGTTCCGGGTTATCAATTATACAATGCAATAGCTTTTTTGATTACTAATTTTCCCTAGCCAATATTCCAACGCTATTCTCAATTCCTCTTTAAATTCTGAAGACTCTTTGTATTCGCTCCCTCGTAGGTAGCATCAAGCACTGCTACTTACGATGATAATGTTTAGGTTTTTCAGGGCCAATCCCACTATAAAGCCTATTATGTTTGAACAAGGACAGAGAGATAGCATAGAATGGAATTTCTGTCTGCTTCTTCATTTCAAGACAGGTTCCAGCTACATTTAAAAGGTTGTAGCTACTGTAGCTTTATAAATATGTATGTGTATATATACATACATATACTCACACCCCTTCAGCCACAAAGCAGTTTTCTAGAAGCTGCTTTGAGAACACCTTGAAACCTGTGGAGAAAATCAAGCCTGTCTTGTTTTCCTTGTTGCTGCCATCTGTGGCATATGCACCCAGTTATGGTTGGCTGCATACTGTCATATGAGCACTTTGTGTCAAACTGACGTAACAACAAACAAAAATATCACACCAAGCAACGCCGTTAACACTGGGACACAGACTGAAGAGCACAAGAAAAATAATGCATCACCTTCCATCCCTACTGGTACTGTAATAAGGGCATGACACACATGAGAACTGCTAAAAGACCAAACTTATTTCCAGTTCCTAGTTGTATGGCACGTTCAGGATTTAAAAAGTTATGCAAGTCACACTGAGGGGGAGGACAAGAGGAGGAAGCAGTGTTATTAGCCTTTTCCAAACGAAAAAGCAGGCTACCAAAGGTAAACAAAGTCTAATCAATTAAAAACAATAAAGTACAAACTTAACAGCAATCATAAACCACGCAAGCAGATTATGCTAGGTGTCGATCAAGCTGGATTACATGAACTACCCTTCTCCGAGAAGATATGACACAATTCAGGCTTCTCAAATATATCATATTCCAGTGGTGAACTGGGTCATATAGCGACAGACTGTAGAAGACCAGCACCCACCATGGCTCCTCTGCATTAGGATCATGCTGGGTGTCGATACTCCTATATCCTCTGAGCAATAGACTACATCTCTCCCTCACTTGGTTCTCACTGTGCAAGTGTCAGTAAGACCTACTCATGATCTCTGCTTCGTCATTTTCTCTCAAAAGCGCCTTTCCCTGTGATCCGTATGCTGCTCCTGAGGACCTATCACCTGCAGTTTCACAGAATCATTTAGGCTGGAAGGGCCTCTTGAGATCATCTATCCCAACCCCAATCATTTGTGGATGCCCTGGAGGGTTTAGCTTTTTTCCCCCATTAACTATCTGTTTCTCCCTCTTTGCAATGGTTTGCATCTCTCATCCTAGCTTTCCTTCAGCTCTAGCTTTCTGGGGTAAAATTATTTTTGTACCCACATTAGGGTTAATTGCCTTCAGCTCACCAAACTTCTAACTGTTAAGGCTGATTTATTTTCACACAACACAATGGTGAGCTTCAGAAAGCATTAATATGAGATCTGTCTTAATTTCCTGGATGACCACAATGATGTGGTCTGCATGAAAGATTAACTTCTGACACAAGAGAATGGTCAAGAGTCACCAACTTAGAGAGCCTCAGAAAATCCAAACCATCATCCCAACAGCAAAAGCAGCATAGCAAGGCCACCACTGAAAAAAAATAACATCTGAAGCATGCCAGACACATCCAACAACTCTGTTGCTAGCCACAGGTCTCCAGCAGTGGGCTGAGCAAACATCAGCAGATGGGAGGAGAAGGCAGGAGACTGAACTCTAAACAGAATTCAGGTACCAGCAGAAACAAGGTGGGAGTGCCAGAGGGACCACACCTGAGGGGTGAGGAGGGATACCCCAGCCACCAGCTGTACCAGCATTGTCAGAAAAATCTCTTCTTGCTTGAAACCTGTTTGAATGCCAGGAAAAGAAAAGGTTAGAAGGATTTTGAATTGGGAACATCAAAGAGAAGGGATACCAAGGAATACCATATGCACAGCTCAGCTATGAGCAGGGCAGACAGAAAGTATATGGGGGACTCAAGCTACAGTTGCCAGAGGTCCCAAGGAAGCTGATGAGGACCAGAGTTCAGATTCTCCTGCAAGAAAATTTCTTTTAAATCGGGTATTAATGGAGTCCATGCTTCTATGAATGTGTCTGTTAGCCTCAGTGAATCAGCTACAGGTTTTAAACACATGCCCAATTTATAAGCTTGGATGAGTTAAAATTAGAAACTCTTCCAAACCCTTATTTCCTTGCTCTGGCAGGCTTATTTTAACACAGTACCATTAAAATACACTTAAATGCACCAAAGAAGAGTTTTAGGGAGAATGCAAAGGCACCAGTTTGGTTTTAATGAGTACTAGGTGTTCAATGCACCTTTGTGTCTTTGAAAATCTCGCCCTATACTAGAACAGTTCCACCAACACTCCAGATTTGCTGAGTATAGAAAGACTTACTGGGTCATCCGCCCCATCCTTAGCATATTAACTGAATGTCACACAATGACTACAACACAGCTAATGTTTCCTAGATTTTTTATTTCATGCTATCTTCTATAATATCAAAAATCTGGAGATTTCCACCACTTCCTTTCGGTAGCTATTCCACAGCCTAAACTAGTTCACTCTGAAAGTCTCCTTTTATCTTAAATCCTCTCCATTTGTAATATCATCACATTACTCTTACCTCTAGCTCTTTGAACACTAAATAATTCCTTCACTTTAAACCTCTAAGAATCTTCTAATACTAGACACTTATTATACAACACTTTTGTCATTGCTTGGACAAGCTGTACGTACTCAAGTTCTTTCAAAAGCTTTCTTAGTAAGCCAGTCCTTTTTACCGTATAATCAGGTTTTCCTGTTGTTCTCTTCACTCCTTGCAATTCATTGATACTTTTCTGAAATGAAGAAACCCAGAGTGAATGCAATAACCCAGACACAATCTCAGTTTAAAAAAAATTCAAGCTCACAGATCTCTTACTACAGTATACTTTGCTTATACTTCAAATGTTAACAGTGTATGCAGGGATTCCTAAAAAAGAGCATCACTGACCAGGGTACACAAGGTTTTCTTCAGGTCTACCCCACTCCTGTGCTGAGCAAAGCTGCGACTGTTTCAAGTTCAAAGGACATTAGTCAATGTTACAGGAAATCTTAAGAGTGCCTTTGGAACAGCCATGGCCCAATATGCAAATGCATGTTTAGGGAGTTATTAAAACCCAGATTATCATCCTCAAAATCACAAAAGTTCCTTTGGAACCTTTCTGAAGGATTATGCAGCTGTATTTAGAGACTGGTTGACTTCCAGCCACGGAGTCAAAGCTGGCACGTGTCTTTTTCTCTTGATAGGACAACAGTATGTATGATACCACTGTCTGATTATACTTAAATAAGCATTTATGCTGGGGAAACCATATAAACATTGTTCTAACAGAGAGAACAACTCGACAACTGGAGGTCTTTTTCTTATTATACTCCTCCTATGTTTTTAGAGAGGGAAATTGCCACTTAAATTCCACTAAAAGAGTTCTCCGTTATGGATCACCAGCAGTATTGATTGTAATGGCCCCTTTGGAAACATTACAGTCTATCATAGCAATGTTGTTGCTGCTGCAAATATGTTAATCTGCTAAAACTCTTTTGAACACCATCTTCAGAAGTCTCCCTTAGGCTGCTTGTCCTTTTACACCATGTCCATTTCTTTAGCACCTTGCAACAGTACAGAGTTGAGTACTGTCTCCCAAGGCAGCTCAACACAAAAGTCAGTTTTCTAAGCTCTTAATTCTCTCAGAAGTCATCAGGATCCCACACCCTCAAAAAAGTATGCACCGTAAAAGAAAAGCAAACAAAATGTTGTTTAACGTAACAAATAGTGAGAAATTTTTGCTGTAAAATCCATTTTGAAAATGGCTACAGCATTTTTTTCCACCCAAACATGGTTTGGAGAAAAAAAAAAAAAAAAAAAAGAAATTTACTCCCTAAATGGGACCATAACTTAAATAAAACAAATTTGTAGGAAATATGTTAAGTTTTTAAAGTTCGGTAACAGCTATCTGAAATATCTGAGTGAACATTCATAATAGGTATTTATCATGGAAAACGTGACCAGGCAAAAAATGAAAAACTGAAGTACCCTTTCTTATCATATTTCTTCTCAGATTTTCCTGAGAAGAAATCTTTCGGACAACACTGAGACAGAAAAATTGGTATTTCTTAAACATTGAGACTAAGTTAGAGGAATTGAGCCAAAACAGAGAGACAGAAAATGTTCAGCGAAAAATAATTTTTCACCCCTTATTCAGCTCCACTTTAGCAGTGCAGGTAGGAGACTACAGCTGCTCTGTGGATCTGTGCCTTGGCACACAACCAAACACAGCCAAATATAGGGAACTGAAGAGCAACTCCATGGAAGTACAGTTTCCCGTGACAGCTATATATAATCTCCAGCTCTTATCCACCGATTTTAAATAACTTACGAGCTCAGTTCTGTACCTCCCTTAAGACACAGTGGAAGCAGTGAAGTTTACCATTCTTGGAGTTATTTTTCCAAGCCAGCAACCATATGCCCTGGAGGATACAGACTGGAAGAATGGAAGTAAGTGGGGAAGCATAGAAAACCTATTTCCCATATCTTATAAGGAAACAGTAGGGGAAAAACAGACATTAAGAGTAATCTAGATGAAGGGATGTGTAGGAAATGCTGCCATCCTCTCTGAAACCTCACTGGAGAATGAACCATGCTGCAGTGGGGGGAGAAACCATAAAAAAACCATTAACCTAGCTAGGTTCAGCCACGCTTCGTGACTACAGAACTATGTCACGGCACCAGTAATTACATAAGGGTAGCAAGACCTCATTTTCCCATGTCACTACCCCTTGCTAATGCAATCCTCCCCCAGCAATATGGAACAATGTGCTTGGCAGCTACCCAGAAGAGTCACTGGCCCCCTTCTCAGGGCACACGTGCTGCAGGTGCTGGGTTCTCTATGGCATGCAGGACAGATGCTGTTCTGCTGTCAACATCACATCTTTAATTTCAGCTGAGACCACTGCACCTTGCTACACTACCAGGAGAGGCTGCCTGGTGAGCAGCCATCTGCTCTTGACTGCTCCTGATGGGGACATTGACATGGACAGAGGCCTCCTTGGCCTCCACTCTTCCACCCATCCTCCTCCTCCTCATGACACCAACCAGGGCTCTGTCCCACATCACCACACTGACACCATCTTCACTTATTTTCCTTCCATAAACTCACAGAATCACAGAATGTTAGGGATTGGAAGGGACCTCGAAAGATCATCTAGTCCAATCCCCCTGCCGGAGCAGGATTGCCTAGACCATATCACACAGGAACGCGTCCAGGCGGGTTTTGAATGTCTCCAGAGAAGGAGACTCCACAACCTCTCTGGGCAGCCTGTTCCAGTGTTCGGTCACCCTCACCGTAAAGAAGTTTTTCCTCATATTTATGCAGAACCTCCTGTGTTCCAGCTTGCACCCATTGCCCCTTGTCCTGTCAAGGGATGTCACTGAGAAGAGCCTGGCTCCATCCTCATGACACTTGCCCTTTACATATTTATAAACATTAATGAGGTCACCCCTCAGTCTCCTCTTCTCTAAGCTAAAGACACCCAGCTCCCTCAGCCTCTCCTCATAAGGGAGATGTTCCACTCCCTTAATCATCTTCGTGGCTCTGCGCTGGACTCTCTCTAGCAGTTCCCTGTCCTTCTTGAACTGAGGGGCCCAGAACTGGACACAATACTCCAGATGCGGCCTCACCAGGGCAGAGTAGAGGGGGAGGAGAACCTCTCTCGACCTGCTAACCACACCCCTTCTAATACACCCCAGGATGCCATTGGCCTTCTTGGCCACAAGGGCACACTGCTGGCTCATGGTCATCCTGTTGTCCACTAGGACCCCCAGGTCCCTTTCCCCTACGCTGCTCTCCAACAGGTCTGCCCCCAACTTGTACTGGTACATGGGGTTGTTCTTGCCCAGATGCAGGACTCTACACTTGCCCTTGATATATTTCATTAAATTTCTCCCCGCCCAACTCTCCAGCCTGTCCAGGTCTCTCTGAATGGCTGCGCAGCCTTCCAGTGTGTCAGCCACTCCTCCCAGTTTTGTGTCATCAGTGAACTTGCTGACAGTGCACTCTATTCCCTCATCCAAGTCATTAATGAATATATTGAATAGTACTGGTCCCAGTACCGACCCTTGAGGGACTCCGCTAGACACAGGCCTCCAACTGGACTCAGTCCCATTGACCACCACTCTCTGGCTCTCTCCCCAGAGCTGCATATCATACTCATCTTCAGCTTTCCAATAAACATACCAGGTTGAGCCCTGAGATAATAGTAGCCTCAACAAGGGCTTTCTACTTGCAATATTTTAGAAGGGGCCTGATTATAAAGGTAGCAACAGGGAAATGCAATTCTGTCTGTTATTAATCAGTATGAATTGTTTTAGGCTATACTGAATGTATAAACAGAGCATGATTATTTGAATTAACCTGCACAACTAAAGTCTCATTAAAAGAAAAGTCTTAGATACCCAGCACTGTCCCAAAAGAAAACAGACCCCAGGGGCTTCAATTTATTGCAGGTGTAGATGCAACCTGGCTGTGAAAAGCACCAGGTTAAGGCCATGAGAACACAGCAAAATATGGCCTTCCTCTGAATGGAGTCAAACCCTTGCTGATTAATAAATGCAGGTACTAATTCACCGCAAAGGTCAAAGCAGGAGGGACCAGAGACATCAGCTGTCCCACCAAGCCCAGGTAAAGCCACAGAAGCCATGCTGCTTGGCACCATGTGCCCATGGGATCTGGGCAGATAACGTACGATGCCTACACCCGCAAGCAGGTATCATTTCTCCCCCCACGCTGCAGCTTTTTCCAGAAACCATGCTCTTAAGAATTTAACATACTGAAAGGTAACAAGAGCCCATACCAAGACACATGGTAAGAAATGTGAGTACAAAAATAAACCAAAACCCAAAGGCTATGGAGGGAGTATTTAATTTCTATTTCCTTTCCCTCCTCCCAAAAAAGCCCACTGTAGAAAAACAAAAAAAATACAAGACAAAAGAAGAAAATTTTATGTAAAATACTTTTTCTTGCCATGAACACTGACATAATTTTAGAGCCATACTTAAAACAACTCTACACTTATGCCTTTCCAATGCTTTATATGCCTAATACACACTCTCAGCAACATTATTTATTTGAAGCTTTCAGCATTAAGACAGTTACAATCCCCAAATGCTACAGGCCCAGTTTTCTGTCATTCTTTAACGTATCAACTATGTACTAATGACTACATACAGGGATTACAAGCTTTTCTTTAGAAACCTGAGCTGCTTTGGTATCTGCCATATATTAGGTCCCCATTCACTTTCCACTTCTCAGTTCTACCCTCTGCTGTACCATTACAAGCATCAATCACAAGTCCATCATGTTGAAGATTTTCTTCCCACAACTTTTTCCCCTTCTATTTTACAGTTAAGCCAGCATGGCAGCAGATAGCAAGCAATGCAGTCTCCAATAATAGGTATACTTATGATTATTCAGCAGTGTATGGTTATGCAGTGGATAAGTACACGCTAGTTCTCCATGCATGGTAACTCAGCATGGTTTGGGATGGGAACTGGATGCAGGATTCTCACATACTACCTCCTGCTTTTTGGGGCAGGCTCTTCAAGCAGCAGACATTTCCCAAACATCTCCTCTTGCTACTGCTGCTGACAGGAGGAGGAGGATGCTAAATATTCAGCTCTTCTGGAGCGAGGGGATGCCTCATGGCAGCAGTCCCTGCTCTGAAGGCCCCAGCAGAAGCAGCCCAGCTCTTTGGTGCTCTCCTTCAACATCCAGCCCAGCTCCCCAGCAGCACCGATCACAACCCTGGCAGTGCCATAGCACAATGGTTACTGTTGGCACAGGTGCAGAGGTGACTTTGGAACGTGCCAGAGGTGGAAAGGGGTGGAGGCAGCGGGATGAAAGTGACACACTATTGTTCCAGGTACACCAAAATCTGGATCTCTCTGGCTACCGCAGTCACAGAGTAATTGCTTATACTAGGGTATTTCTAACATTGAAAAACACCCCAGTACTTCCTGAAATTAAACACCATTATTTCAGTCTTTCCAAAAATTAAGGCCTGAGTGGTTTTCTTTGTCTCTCTGAAAAATTCTGGGAATTTTTATTTTCTACAGATGATCTCTATGCTGGAGGTCCCATGTTTTGAGGATTCAGTGATTCTGAGAAAGAAACCAGCTTGCTTCAAAGACAAAAAAAGCTGCAGATAGGTATTCACTCTGCAGTCAGCCATGCCAGTTGGCAACATTAGCAGCCTCTCTCCCAGCTCTCTGTTACTGCTCCTCTGGGAGATGATTCGGGTCTCGAGTACAGCTGGAGAAAAGGGATTTTATGGGACTCTCTAATCCATGTCACTGCAGTCAGCCAGGTTCGCTCCTGCAGCTGGCCAGCTTTGCCATCAGCAGACATGGGAACACTCATATGGTCTCTTGCTTTGGAAAAGTTGTGGGGACAGTAACCTCTAGCTCCCCAATGGTGACAAGCAGCTGGGAAGAGTAATATTTTCAGCAGGCTCAGCTGGAACCCGGAGAAAGCATCTGTCCACAGTTTCAGTGACAGGTGGCAAGGAAAAAAAAGTGTGTGTGAAGTGCATAGGCAATGTAAATGCTATTTCTATAATGAGAGAAAGTTTACTCGCATCTAGTTTTAAAGCTTTATTTTTAGCTCTTTAATTTAGTAATGTCCAAAGATGATGTCATGGGCCAAAACACGGTGATCTTTCCAAAGGGATATAAGATAGACAGAAATATAGAGAGAGTAATATTGTCTTGCTAGCATTTTAAAACAATGGGCTAATGATCCAGTTATGCAGTAATAGGTAACAAATAATTCACACCAAGAGGACTATTTTAGGGGGTTTTTTTCCTGCCAGCAAGCCCCAACTCAAAGAAAAGTAGTGCTGAGTCCTTTCGTGCATCACACTGACAGATTAAATCATTCCTTTGGCGTTTTATAGCACATCTTGTTCCTCATCAGAATACAGCATATCTTGCCTCTAAAACTGTCCCTCCATCAGAAATATTTAGATATTACCTATAACCATATCATGAGTTACACATCCTAACCAGCAAAGAAAAAGGTTATCCTCTGAATGAGTTCCAAGTTCTGCATTCAGATACACAACCTCCCACATTTTTGTGACTTCATCTTTTTATCTTTTACTTACGTACATGTTCCTGTGCTTGTAACCATCTGACTGCACTCTTCTGTCCTCCTTTAGCCTCCCTTTGAGGAGTATATACACCTTTTGATGGGCATATACTTTCCTTACACATCACTTGCTTTCATTTTTTATGCCTCTCACTGCTTGATTTACAGTGTACCTTCCACCACTCTCCACTGCTGCTGGAGGTGCTTGGAAGGTGTCTCCATTACTACATGTACACTCTTTGGACAAAGATAGTCTGACACATAGTATATGCTCTCAACAGCAAGTAAGATCCAGAAATACTATCAAAATATTATATCTATAAAATATATATAATACAGAGTCTAAGGGGAGGAGGGAGGGTGACAAAAAATTGCTGTCTAGAGGAGTGCCAGAAGTAGACCAAGTTACTCTTGCAACCCTTATTTAGATTCTCACACCTCAGACCACCACTTCCTATTGCAAGTTGAAATACCTGGCTTTACTAGGACCTTTCATGTGCTTAACATTAAGCCTCCTGAGCATAGACTTAAGTCAGATACGTTTGACCCATCCAAAACCCTCAGCACCCTCCAGCCTCTGTTTGTGGTGGTTTTGTCTGCCTTTTCAAATTTCCCTCCAGTTACATACACAAAAAGTGCTCTTGCAGCAATACGATTTTCATGTTTGCATAGGAAAATGTCCAGATTGACTTTCATCTCTACCAATCTCCTCAAATTGTATTAATGCTGTATATTTACAAAGAAAGAATTACAAGAATGACAATTGGTATTTCTCCAAAAGCGTTCTTCAAATACATTAATTACACTTCAATCCACCCACCTGATTTGGGCTTTACCTTTAGTGCCATCCCTGTTTTACAAAGGGAAAACAAAAGTATTGAAAATTTCACTGACTTCTGTAAACAGTCACCCACAAAGAAAAGTTTGTGGTATAGATATTCTGACTTCTGTTCTGCTGCTCTGACCAGAAGACGAATAATTTTCCTCTCAACATATTTTTACATCATAATATCTGCTGTTGGCTAGGAAGTGCTGGCAGATGTTCACATACAGCTACACTAACATTTTGGAAGACTTCCTCCTATTTTCTATTCATAATTGTATCTTCCCACAAGCTACACTGGAACATTTTACAATTACTTTGCAAATCACATTTCTCCAGAAAGAAAAGTCCCTGCAGCTAACCAGAGCCAGATTAGAGCGGCATTCAGTTGCTACCATCCACTACAACCAAGGAGCATCACACACCTAAAAACCTTTAAAATTCAAAACCACAGCATCTAATCCCACTGAAGTCAGTGGGAAGAGTTCCATTTCCCAAGACTGATACTTTCTGTAAGATTTGTACAGTGACAAAGCAGATTGGTACACAAAGAAAGTCCAACTTTCAAATGGCTAGTTATTTCTAAATCAGGAATCGTATAAGGAGCAATCTAAATGCTCTTGAACGGACTATAACAGACTAAAACTACCTTCAGAGAGTAACTGCTTACTGTGTTATACGGCCTAGCAATATAAGTACCTTTGAAAATCGATTATGCAAAGAAGAATTTGTCAGAACAGCCAATTAGATGCTAAAACACTTGTATTAAAAATTGATGCTACATATAATTAAGCAGTCAAAACTGACTTTTTGCCTAGAAACAGAAGGAAAGAGACTATTCTGCTTTAGCTGTATGCACAATTTTCCCATCATATATCTTTAATTGTCTGTTACCTGTTGGCAGTTCAACTTGCCACTTTCATAATTTCTTTCTAAAATAAATAACATCACTTAGGCTTTCTTTATGTTCTAAGCATATGTAAAGTAAGGCTTTACACCAGTTGAGAACGTGGCGTACCAAAAAAGGCAGCATACTAAAACATCATAAATACGTATATGGAACAAGAAAAGATTCAATATCTGAAGAAACCAAAAGGCAAAGGATCACAAGTTAAAGCACCCAGAGTAAGTTCACAGATCATTTAAAGTCATTTGTGTCCTTTCACAAAATCACTTGGGTCTACAACTAAGGCTTTAGCTGGAATAAGGAAAAAACACATAGGCAAAACCCAAATTTAAAGTCAGCACATACATATACTTGAAATCACACTGCAAACACATACATTAAGAGGCATATCTTGCAGCAATGTTCCCACAGTTTTAGCTCTAAGAGCAGAACAAAAACGAGTAAGTGGACCCAGTGGTCTGATCAAGGAAGGAAATTTCTCTGTTTCTAAATGCAAGTTAGAAAATGAAAATCTGTCTGCTCAGTAAGGACCCTATCTACTATAAGAAAAATCAGCAGTCGTCTTATGCAGTAGCAGGAAAAGTATCTTCAGTTCTGCAGGGAGCTGAAGACTTCCCAAGGGATACTGGTGACTTCAATCACCATTTAGATCCAAGTGTTTTCATCCTTGTTATTCCCCCAATTCTTCTCAACAAAATAAAAGGCTGGTGTGAAAATTTAAAACTCCTATCTCCTTTTGTTACAACTAAACTGGCAACCCATTTGGGAACTACATACACCCATAATTACAAAGAAAGAGGGAACAACTTGAAAAAAACCCTTTAGTAATCTGATAATCTTTTTGTCCTGACATTGGGAAAATATACAATAAAGAGACTTATTCTTACAAACCTCTGAACCTATTACCACTGAAGTCAAAGGGAGTTTTGACTTTCCCCTCACCCCAACCCATTATAGCACAATGGGGCCTCAACTCAGAACCGTACCTTAAAAATTACAGCTATTTTAGGAAACAAACCCCACACTCACACAAATGTGTTGCCATTCTAAGCAGTCACCCTCTTCACAGATGACCCTGTTCTGCAGCCACAAGCCCACCACGGATGTTTAAAACCAGCATGTGTCAGTGTTTCTGAATACATATGCCCATGTGTCTCCACGTTAATGTCCATAGTGACACATGCTGGCTGTACTGGGGAAGAACACCGCTAGAGAGATCACCTTAAAATAAAAAAAAAAGGTAAAAAAAAAAAAGCGCCTTTGGCAACTATTAGCTTTTGATAAATTATCTCATTAATGCAAACATGAAAAAGAAAATTCCCTTTCCAGATTTTATCTCCCTTGAATTATAACTCTTCTGTATAGGAAACACAGCCTCTTGCCTGTTGCACTAGAAATGCTTTCAGATCCGAGCTGAAACTCCTGGCATGACACAAGAAGCCAGCAGTCAAGTCCCCCTATTTTAAAACTACAGGCTGATGTGGAGATTTGCTCTTGCTCCACCAGATGTTGAACCATATTCCTCACTCTTGTTTAGTCACGTTTCTAAGGAGCATTTCATCATCTTTCAGAGAAGGTACTTGCTTTTAAAGGCCATTTTCAGGATTTTTTTTTTTTAATTAATTTTTTTTCTGAAAGTGTTCTTGACTCCAGCTTCATTTAAGGTGTCAGTACATTATTAAAGTGTAATTCAAAAATACACTGAAAATGAGCAAGTGTAGGCAATGTAACCTATGCCAATAAATTCAACTACCATTGAGAGTTAGTTTACAGTCTTTTATGAATTACAATATAAGAAAGTTCAACTGTTTTTTAATAAGCCTCCTAAATGTATTTTTGAAAGATGGAATAAGACTACTATTTTATTTCTATTCCCAATATGAACAAAAAAAACCCACAATCACCAGTACTAAAAGAGACTAAAACTTCTTCTTTGTTTCTCACGAGGGGTATGACATAGAAGCTCACAAGGGCCACTTTTCCTTTGTAAAAAAGGTCGCCTGGCTTCCAGCCATCTGGCTCACTCCTCCGGGGCAGTTTATTTCAGCATTTTGCTCAATTCGTATGAAACTTTGAGTGAACATTTCCTTAGCTGGAACTGGGGTATGCTTAGTGTTTCCCAAGTAAAGCAGAAGAGTGGGTGGTGCTATTATTCATCACTGCACCCCACGACTCACAAAACAAGCCATCTGCCATCCCCGTCCCTGCTGGACTTTAATTAAGCGTCTACTCAAAAAAAAAAGGGGGGGGGGAGGTGACAGAAAGAAAAGCGGTTGCAGCGGGGTAGAAAAAGACTGCAAGAAAAGCGGGCAGGAAGGGAAGGGAAAGGACCTCGGGTGCTTCAGGAGCGGGCAAAACCTTCGCTGTGGGGGGCGGGCGAGCCCCCCACGCGCTGCACAGGGGCCCGACCGCGGCCGCCGAAGTTGAGCGGGGCCGAGCGGGCTGGGGGCGGCCGTACCTGGGAAGAGGAAGGCTTTGCTTCCGTTGTGCAGCCCCGGCACCTGGCGCACGCCCTCCGCGGAGCCTCCCAGCTGCAGCTCGGACAGCACGTCGATCTGCAGCGAAGGGTCCACGCCAAAGCCTGCAACTGACCCAGAAAGTCCCGTTATCCCACCCGCCGACACCGCAACTTTCCCAGTACCCGCCGCCGCGCCCCGCACCTGCGGCCGCCCGGGGATCGGGGCATCGCCGCCGCGAAGCTCCCCCGGCCCCGCTCCCGGGTGCCCGCCCGGCGGGTCCGGCATCCGCCTACCTGGCCCCAAGCAGAGGAGAAGGCAGAGTGTGCTGAAGCGGATGCCAGACTCCATGGTACTCCGATGCGCTCAGTCCATAGCCCCCCACCTCCGGCTGCTGCGGGTGAAAAACCTCCAGGGCAGAGGCTGGGTCCCTCCCCGCCTCTCACCGGGAGGAGCGGACCCCCCGCCGCCCCGCAGCGCGCATCACGGCGGGCGCCGCACCGCCCTGCCGCCGGCCGGCGCACACAAAGGCGAGGGCGGGGGGCGGGCAGGCAGCGCAGCCCTCCGCCCGCGGGCAGACAATGGGGGGAGCCCGCCGGAGCCTGCCGCTGCCGTGCGAGCGAGGCCGCGGCAGCCAGGAGGAGGCGGCGGCGCGCCCGTGCCCCGCAGCTCCCCGCCCCGCGGCTGAGGGCCGCCGGCGCAGCCTCCGCCCGAGCGCTCGTCTCCTCCCCGCCGTCCAGCGGGGACAACGGGGCCGGCGGGTGGGGCCGCCGATTTATGCCGCGGCCGCAGGAGCCGCCCACCACCTTCGCCGGGCCGGGCAGGGCCGGGCCGGGCCGGGGGTAGGCACCGCCCCGCCGCCCCGTCCGCCGGTGGATCACCGGGCGCGGAGGGGAGAGGGACCCGCCGTCGCGGGGGGGCTCCGGGCTGGGAAGTTTGAGGGGAGCCGCCGGGGAGCTTCGCAGGGGGCAGCGGCAGGGAAGGCCGGGGGCAGTGGCCGGGCTGCCCCGCGGGAGGCAGCGGCTGGCAACGGCCGGGCTCGCTGACGGTGAGCCCTCGGGGCGCTCCCGGGCCGCCCCGCGGGGCGGCCTCCGCGCTTTGCTGTCGTCCGCCCCGGTTGAAGTCACCGCTTGAATTCCCATGCCGAGGTGATGCCGTCCAGGCTCTGGCGAAACCTCAGCCTGATCTTTGAGCAGGAATAAAAATAATTCGGGGGGGGGGGGGGGGGGGGGGGGCGGGGGGGAAGAAACCAAGACGTTTCCAGTAGTTGACTAAGATGGGAGTGTGCGAGACACAGCCGCTAGCACAGGGCGCTGTCAGCCGCAGGTTCCCTCTTGCCCTGTCGTGAAGGACGATTTTACAGCAACACAGCGGTCCTGTCCTCGGTTCCTGAGCAAACCCTCCTCCTCCCCAGCAAGTGACATTTCTGTGCTTTACTTTGTGTGCCTATAAAGGGGGCTAAGAATAGCCTTATTCTTCCCTTCCCTTTCATAGACTCCTAATGTGCAAGGCAGAAATGACTTGTTGCCAGTTTGTCAAATTCTGTGAAATAAAGGATTGGGTTTTGTTTTTTTTTTCTAGTTTCACATGCATATCAGTAAGACCCTGATGTCAGCTGGTGACTCCAGTATTGTTTATTGACCTCCCCCAAATTCATCCTCTATGATCATTACAAGTACTAAAATCTTTACAAGTAACCTTTACAAATCTTTCACAATAATAATTCCAAAGGCTAAAAGGAAGAAAGTATTTTTTCCCTTTCTTTCTTTTTTTTCAAAGACGACCATGGGAGCCGATGGTAAATGTCCTTTCCAGGCCAGATTAACTAACTGAGATCCTAAGCAATGTAAAAAGCAATCACCTTCTTTCGTATAAGAAAAAAAAAAAAGAGAGAGGAGTGTCTAAAGATGAAAGTGGGAAAATGCAATCCATCCCTCAACCTGAATCCACAACATGGGCATTAGAACGCAGCTCCAGCATGCCCCACCACCCATGTCACCCTCGGAAGAGCTACAGGCTTCTCCTCCAGGTGATAGAGCAAGTACAGCCCCATGAGAGGTGCTTCTACAGCCACTTCCCATTGCAACTTGTCTGAAAACCAAAAAAGGAGTCCTGCTGCTGGTACCAGCTGTGTAACTGGTCACACGGTGTCCCTGGTGTTATATCTTGCATAGGCAGAGGAGATAGTGACATCCCACCCCCATTCTAATCAGCCGAGCACCTCTTCTGCACCAAAACTTTGTCTCCAGCCTGTCAGTGACGTGGAACTGTCCTTCTGAACTCATGAAATCCACTGGCTTCCAGAGCAGTCTAACGGACCATGTGTTTCCTTGAGGGAGTTAATGGACCACAGCCACACATCAGTGATTGTTTTCATGCTATTTCAATCACATTGGTTACAGATAACTGAACCAGAAGCAATTAATTTGAGAAGAAATAGGTTCAAAATCTAGAGCAATAATGGTGCATAATGAGCCCCACCACCAGTTGAGTCAGGCACACAAGTGAATAAACCAAAAGCAGCAAACATTTATTTTGAATTCTTTGCATCTGCCAGCAGCCACTGACAATTTCCATTAGCAGGGGCTGCCAGAGTGGAGTAAGCATGTAAATCGGGTGGAGTCCGCCCCTTTGATAGTACATTTCTCTCTCAATAGATCTCCGGGGAGTGGCCGCTCATCTTCATGTCACATACATGAAAAAACACTCAAAACACCATCCAACCTGCTTTATCTATTCCCTCTTACCCATGTGGAGCCCAGGGCAGACATTATACACATTACACAGAGCTGTGTTTCTGCTATGTGAGATGTCAATAGTGACATAGTTCAGCTAATCAAGAAGTAAGTGAACAGCAAAATGAGAATTTCTACCAATACAAGGAATACGATACTGATGATCAAATCTTTCAAATAGTTGGCTAAACCTTATATGTATTTCTACCCATGGAATCACTTTCTGATCACTTTAGAAACATACAGTTTTGCAGTCTTTCTGGGCATGTCCTTACTCAAATCTGGATATTATGGAAATACCGAAATGAAAATGGGTTTTATGTCTTCAGTTGGCTGGAATGCTCTTCCCTTTGATGGAAACCATGTCTTTCATCCAAGAGATCGACATACGCATCATATTGAGTTTCACTATAATCTACTCCACACATGGCAAAGGGTGACAGACCTAAGAAAGTGGTACCATGTGCAAGAAACACTTATTGGTGAAAGCACAATACTCCAGTGCTTTCTGTATTAAGGAAGGTGCCTGTCTAAAGCAGCCCATTCCAGATATTAACCTTTAAGGCTCTCAACAAGTTTCAAGGCTCTCTAGAGTCTAGATGTCTCAGAGGTATCTTTTTTTTTTTGTGAGCTAAGTTAGTTCTGATCCCTACTAAGATAGTTCTGATCTCTACAAACGTTAGAGGTAGGATTGCTCAAGGAAACATTTGTAGGATGCAAGGCTCATCCTTTGCACTGACTATGGGACTTCTCCCGTGACTTTCTTCAGAATACCACCTGGCCATAGGTATTACCACATCTACAGTGAAACAGCCTTCTCTTTACGAAACCTCTGGGATAAAATGACACACTGTAATTCCACAGCAATGGATATACCAACAGTACCATACGTACAGTTTGTCCAAGTGAAAAGGCTTTCTGAGGATCTGACTTGGACTTGGTCACCAAGTCTCCTGGAAGGGGTAATGGCCCTGGTGGTGATGTCCCTGCCTGACACGGAGGTGAGCTCACTATGCTTTAGTCACACGAGAAGGAGCACACTGTGTAACACAACTTTGATGCTCTGTAATACAACTGACTTAGAAACAGTCTTCTGGTTGTCAGTGTTTCAATTTCAATGAGATTTTTTGATTAAATAGATATCATGATATCAACACACTCCCCTTCACCAAAACCCCTACTAGATCCTGAAAAATAAGTAGATATTCTGAAAAATTACTAATATTCATAACAATTTTCATACCAAATGAAGAGTTAAGGGCTGTGTTATAAGCCCCAAATTCATGAATGATTTCATTGCAAAGGGAATCTCATATTAATTACACTCACATTAATTATATGCTAATAAACTGAACCAAGTAAAGCTCTTAAAGCATGCAGATGACAATTCTGCACTGGGAAAGCATTACCGCTCTTACTGCAGCTTCTCTGGATCTATTTATTTTTAAAGAAAAATATGAATCTCTTATTCACAGTAGTTTTACCCATGTATTCCTATGCCAGAACCTGGAATGTCTGTGTGCATTTAAGAAATACATACGGAATTGTCACTGACCTACTTACAAAACACTGATGCAACTTCTTTTCTAAGAGTATGGAAAACAGTCTTCCTTATATTGCAAAACACACATAGTTGTTTACTCAACATTATAGTGCTTTAATGCAGCATTTATACAGAAAAATATTTGTAAAACATGATGTTCCGTAATTAATACTTTTTGAAGTGGAACAAGGAGAATAGTCTGTTGTCATAGAGAAGCAGCTTTTTAATTTGAGTAAATTTGATACTGCTGGGGATGAGGGCTTTTATTAGTTACAGTCAGGGAAAATGCAGGCAAATTATGCTGTGGCGGTTTCTGTTAATACCCTTCAATGTAGACTTCTGTCTGCACCATTATATCATTATGATCCAGATTTTCCTTCTACAAAAACAGTGGTGTGTAAAGACCATACAGCTGTTGTGTGATGTGTAAAAGGCCACACGGGACTAAGGTGAGACCATGAAACTCATTTTCACTTGTTCTCTAAATGATGGCTTCAACAGCGAGGAGCAAAGCTGAGATGCTGTTCTTGAATAAATCTCAGGTGCTTATTAGTTTTTTCTTGCCAGCTTCCTGATCAGCTCTGGGAACTTGTCCTGTGGCACCCTCTCCCTCCAACACATACACCCATCTATTTGTTTCTATAAAGATGATTTACTTTTGCTGCTGCATTAGCCTCCTCACAGCTCCCTACTTGCATACTCGTCTTCTCCTGATTCCCCAAATGCTTTCTGCCCTTTAGCAGCTTTCCCTCACACAGGTGCTCTCTCTCCTTCCCCCTCTTTCTCACACACAAATGTGCATGCACACTCATTCCTTTGCTCATCATCTCTGTGCAATTTATCAGTCTTGCAGCCTCCCCTAGGTGAGAGATGGTATCTGTATTAGTGTCCTGTGCATTGCAGCTTTCCCGTCTCAGAAATGCACTCTGCCTTTCTGACCAGGAAAGCCTCAAAGAACTCGGGATTTAAATACACCACTTGGCTAAGACCCAGCAGAGACTGTCAGAATGACTAAGCTATGTAGTAAGGGGAAAACCAGGGGAGGCGCGCTCACGGGTGCTGGGGTACGGACCGGAGTAAGCTACACGATCTCAATGTGAGTATGGAAGCTTCTCGTTTATTAACAAAGAAAGCAGTGGTTATATAGACTATGCATATGTTAATCACGCGCCCCGATCGCACTTGTGATTGGTCCATAGGTTTACATATTCAGAGCCGTGACTGCCCCCCGCCTCACGGATGTAGTTTGCTTCCCGCGAAGCAGGCACCACGAGGTTCTTTGTTCTGCTCCGTGCAAGGGGAGTGCAAGGTCGCTAGCCCTGGGCTTAACCCTTGCTCAAAGCCTGGGTTGCTCAGACTGCTCAGTGGCACAAGATCGTGCCCCTTCTCACTTAACCAAACCTCTACAAAGCTACACACCCGACCATGACAGTACCAGCCCAGTTAAAATGCCTTGGCATCAAAGGCGTTCCTCTCAAGCACGCATCAGCTGAAGAGACATCACCCATTTTAGTTATAGTTATAAATGTTTCATACAGATTTGATATTGCCCCACTTGTAATTGCAAAAATTACTTACCGTCAGAAAATAGAGCTGCAAAACAAAGGCTATAGCTATTTAAGGAACACATTTTATACCATCTTCACTTGAGGATACTTCACATCTTGTACCTGAGGTTGCAGCTTTGAAAAGTGGACTGATGCAGTCAGCAGTGGAGAAGCAGCACCAGGAGTGGTGGAAATTACAACGTGGTGGTTGTTATGGCCGCATTCTTCTGAGTGCAGAAAGAGAAAAAGAGGCAATTACATTAATGAGAGACAAAGGTATTTTTCAGAAGTTTTCCCAAAGATTCTTGTTTGATTCAAGGGCAAGGAAGAAAGGCAGTAGTAGTGCAGGATGTGCTCTCTTTTTCCCAAATTTGAAACTTGAATCTTTGAAGTTGCAAGGTGCCCACATTAACCTTCCTTGCTAGAGTCTTGGTGTTTATACTGGCTTTATTTTCTTCCTCCGAGAGGGTGCACATCCGTTTGATGTAAGGTGGAAGTGCTAGACTGCCCTGCTGGCAGCCTTCACACATTATGATGCCTAAAAATGTCTTTTCACAGAAAATGTCAGCTAGAAGTGCTGGCGTTGTATTTGGCACATGGAACCACATGAAGTAAGAAGAGGATAGTTCATGATCATGATTTAATTATCTCAGTTCTGTCAGTCCAGACCGCAATAACAATTAGGGAAGATTAGAGTTAAATTACCTTGACCTAAGTGTGCTCTGTGTTTTGATCATTTTGCCATCTGAAGTATTACCCCCTATTAAAAAATGGATCGGCATATCCATCACAAATATTTATGATAACAAAGTTGGCATGGAAAGACTTTAATCATCTGGTATGTTTTACTCTTGTAATAAAGAAAAAAAATCTACACAGTCCATGCTGGATCCAGACACTGGCTGGAGTACAAGTCCCTGAAGAGGGTGGGCGCAATTTTTTTCTTCTTCCACCACCTAATGTAACATAGGAATTCCATCTGCAAGTACCAAAATGGAAAGAGCATTTCTGACAGTAGAAGACTCTCTACTGTCGAAAACAAAGG
This sequence comes from Nyctibius grandis, assembly GCF_013368605.1. Classification (NCBI taxonomy): domain Eukaryota; kingdom Metazoa; phylum Chordata; class Aves; order Nyctibiiformes; family Nyctibiidae; genus Nyctibius; species Nyctibius grandis. Next base: position 36,378,314 of record NC_090662.1, read on the forward strand.
GAAAACAAAATCCAGTAGCTGAGAAGCAAATCAGAACAAATCCATACTCAACAGCAGAATCTGTTCATGAGTGCAAGGGGCTCGATGAATTCTTCAGGCTTTATTTTCATTAACAGCAGATGCCATTTTAAAGAACGTGCTGTTCTTACAGGTTTGACACAGATATTAAGGGGTGACATTTACCGCTTGCTGTGGTGGTCGGAGTCAGTGGAGAGATTCCAGGCAACTTTGGATCAGGGACCAGATCCAGACCCCATCCCCGGACCCCATCCCCAGACCCCACTCACCTGCAAAGCATGGCAGACACTTGTGGTACTGGGCTCTGCTTTCCTTCTCGTGTGCACAAGCTGCCATATCAACAAATTCCCCAAATCCAGCACAGATAATTGCAAAGAAATCCAGTCTGCCTGGTGTGCCATGAGTGGGACTGCAGTGGAACAGAATATTAATACTTGTCATACATCCATTTAGCTTTCGGTTGAGCAAAGCTGGATTTTGGCTCACGCATTGTAGAGAGAAGAAAAAAATAGTTTAAAACGTGCTTGTGATCTCAAAGGTACAAATTTAACAGTTCCTAGTATAGCCTAATTATTTCAGCAATATCTGGAGAGAAAGTTTCACAGGATCTCTTACACTGCCTGACAAATAATAGGCTTTTGATGTATGCAGTTTTCATACCCAAAGGCACATTTATTGGGCAAACTGGAATAGCTTCAATGATTCTATCAGTCTATCAGATAATTAAGAAGACCTTTAAGTAGTGTAGCATTGTGTAGTAGCATAACACATCATCAAACTCCAGTTCTTAAAGGACCTTGGATTTCTACTGCCTAGGGAGAAAAAAGTAGAAGACTGGCAACAACCTGGGTGATGAGGGGCTTGTCTACACTTTGGTGCAGACACCTAAGCCGTATCAGCCTCTTCTGCTGGGAGATCTATAAAGACTTGTTAGCTTAGATGCTGTGGTGCTGGGACATGGCGGGTAGCTTCTGGAGCTGAGGAGGCAAGTTTGAACAGCACTGAGCTCTGGCATGGCAATGTCTGGGGACTTCTGAACCCTGCTTCACTGCACAGGCTAAACATACCCAGTCTCATCAAATCTTCCTGCCGCTGAAGGGAGACCTCCTGACTTGCATCATCAGGAAGAAGAAATGCACGCTGTGCCTTGGACCACGCTTCACTGGGTTAGTCCTACAGATGAAGTAAAAGAAATCCCAATTCCAAAGAACCAGAACCAAAAGTCTGGTAATAAATTTGATTGGCAATTCCAGAGTGTACATGTACATCATGTACTTTAAAATTTGTACCATTTTAGCATTGCTTTTTAAGCCATAAAATTAGAATCCTCTGTTAACTAATATAGCTAAATTATTACTGAAGATGATACTAAATGGATTCCATTATTCCCTTTTTTGAACAAACAAAAGGAAGAGAAAGATTTTGGCCCATATTTTCTTAAAAATTAGCATCTATAGACAAATTCTAACACATCTTTTAGATCCCACTCCTTGTGACCCTAATAGCAAAAATGCACACAAGGCTAGGAGCACCAGGTTCAAGTACCTGCTTTGTCTGATTACAACATGCGCTTCAACCTGTCTTATCTCTATTGCTAGCTAGCACCCAACTGTTGAGTTATTTCTAGCAAAAAATTATTTCACCATAAAATGCTTGATTAGTCCTGATCTACGTGGTCTGTTTTTCAACAGTCTGAACACTAGACATTTCTCATTAACATCACTTGCAGTTTTACTCTTTACTTGTTCAAGCACAAGTACAGCTAGAGATCCTGTATTTTAACATACCTGCTTGGCTATGGGAGTTAGATTGTTAGTGGGGACAGGTGGCAGTCAATAGCTTCAGTACCGAACCACTGATGGAAAAACAATTTTAGAAGCTGGGAATTCCTTACATTCTTGGTTTTGAATTCTAACAACAGCAGTGTAACCTTAAACATCTAAAATAGCACCAGTGGTTTCTTCTTGGATGGGCAGGAGGATTCAGGAGCCAGGCATGCTAAATCACAGGTGTGTAAGCAGCAGAAAGGTACAGAGATACAGGAGGGGAGGGTTACTGGCGGTTGAGAAGCCAGTACCCAGTTGGGAAGAAATGAAGCAACTGTGAATAAGTAACTTTTATTAGAAGGGAATATAAAAAGACGTTCAATGATGATCAGGTTTTTAGAGGAGGATAAAGGTAGGAGTTCAAGTGTGCCACCTAAACCTCTGCAGGGGACTCAGGGTGTGTAGGAGAAACTGATGGTTAGCACACAAATTCTAGATCCTAGAAAAACAAATCCAGGGCTGTAAACACACCACGTACCTGTGGATCAAAATGGGTACGCATGAAGAAATACTGTGTGTAATAGGATGTCATTAGCTTAGTAACAACAGGGTTTGGTTCAGAGAGTATGATCCCAAATACAATAATTAAGATGAGAATAATTACGATACCCCTATTTACATGAATATGTCTCTTGAAGCTTATAGAATTACAAGTATGGGTGAACAGAATCACATTCAGGCTAAATAATTGAAGCTATATGCAAAATATCATTTTTTAAATAAAATATCAGTATTTAAAACAGGACTTTTTCTTCCAGCGAAATAAGTATTAAAAAAAATGTGATTCATAACTTCAGAATGGAAACTATTTATAACCTGTGCTTTAGCAGATCTCTACAGTTTGGAACAAAGGAACAAGGGAAGGCACGGGATAATTAAATGGTAACATTCAAGGATTAATTTTGATCACCAAAGAGTCTTTCAGGAATGGATACCCAGTTAAATGAGTGCAAATAAAACAGAAGATTTGGCAGGCAAGATGCAACTCATACAGTAAGATGAAGCTCAGAAAGTACGCACACAGAGTCAAACACCCAATGACAAAAAGTGATGCAAGTAAATCACATATGGAAAGCTGACTATTATACAGAGTCTTACTAGACTGCTAAGTGTAAAGTAAGAAAGCACGGGGTGAGAAAAGATTGCAGTGAAGGTAAGTGATTTATTTGGGTGTCAGAAAAGAAGGGCTGGGGGTGAATCTTTACTCTGAAGTTACGTGTAATGATGTGAAAGCCCTGTTGGATAAAAGATATTAAAAATATCCGTGGTGTAACCACTCCAGAAATATATGTTCCAATAATTCATGGTACCAAATGGAATTCATTGGAGATTCATTGAAAATCCTGAGAACGAAACACAATTCCAGCCTACCATAATTTATCATTAAAGATATGTAATTCATCATTCAAACAGTCACTCTGCTGGATAACTGGAAAATGGCCAACACTGTGGCAATCTTCAAAATAGCTCTTAAGACTGACCCTCAAAACTGAAATCTAGAGAATCTTAATTTATTAACGGGGAAAATAGTTGAGAAAATCATTTAAAATAGTTATAAAACACCTACAGGTGATATGTAGGAGAGAGAGAGAAAAAAATCAGGATGAATAAATTGCAAGTCAGCACAGATCAGCAGAGATAAATTGATGTACTTACCAGTGACGATAAATTGTGCTTTCCTAACCTGTTCAGATGTTACAAAGAGTTGGCAAAATATTGACTAAAAGAGAATCACGGGATATGCATTTACAGAGACATTTGATAATATCATTCACACGAGGCTTCTAAGGAAACTCAGTAACCCTGGGGTAGGAGATAAGGTCTTTGTTACAGGAAAAAAAGAGAGAGAAAAGGATGGGGATGAATGGCAGATGATTGGGATGAAAAGGTGGTAAGAGTGTGATGCCACAGGGACTATACCAGAAGATCACTGCTAGGATTAATTCCACTCTTTCTCTGGGCCCATCTATTTATTAATGACCAGGAAGAGAGGGAATACAATGAGATGGCAAAACTGCTGACAACACAAAGCTGTTAAATTAGATAAAACTAAGGTGTCTGTAAATAACTCCTGGGACTTGTTGCAAGGCTAGCAACAGGAAAGGAAATGATGTTCAGCATAAGCAACTGCAGAGATATGGCCATAAAACAAACTGCTTGAACCGCTTATACTCATTAATGGGGTCTGAATGAATTATGGGAGAGCCTTGCTGATTTGCATTTGTGAGAGGACAACTACTACATTTTGTTGCTTATTTACAACTAGAGAGAGTATTTTAAAATAGCGCATAGTACAAAGTATCTTCTGTTCATCTATTTAAATTGTATGAGCTTCATTTTATCTGGACCCTTCCTAATCTCTAAGTAGTGCTCAATACATACGGTGACATACCACTGCTGGGAAGGGCAGTGTCTGCCTTGCTCTTCATAGCTAAGAAATCTTGGCAAGCAGATGGCTCTGAACGGTGGGGCCAGCTAAGCAGTCTGTCATAGCTTCATTTCTTCACCCAGTCTCAGAGCCAGAGGACTCCTGCTGCAGGAGCTTTTATATCTTTTCATAAAAAAGACCGACGACATGCTAAAGATAGCCTCTGCTTACACAGGGCGAGCCAGACTGTGCGTGGAGGAAAATGAACAGCCTGTACTTATTGCAAGATATTTTTCACAGATTACAGTGCTGATGGGAGGGGGTTTGCTGAAAGCTCCCGTTGAACAATCCACTGAAACATGGGTCTGAAAAACATGAAAGGCAGAAGCAAGAGGAGGAAAATGCTAGAGGTGCACTGAAAACCTTACACTGAGCTCAAGACTCCTTTTTTCCTTGCACTGATGTAAATGTGGAGTAGCTCAGCAAAGTCCAGCAGACAGATGACTCAGCAATAGGGCTGCAAGAGAGAGTAGCGTGGGGATGGACCAGCACTTGGGTACCGAGCTGTTGTTGGCGGTACCCAGTCCCACAATGTGGACGCTGCTGGCATCTCCATCACTCCTGCGCAGCCCTGTGGGTCAGTTCAGCCCTGAGCAGGTGAAGAGGGTGCAGGTGACAGGCACGGGCTGATTTCCCAGCACTACAAGAACACTCTACATGCTTTCCCTATTATCCTGCTGTAGCCAACCTCTAATGAATGAAAGGAAAGGAAACATTTCCCCTTCCCCCATAATGAAGTTATACATCAGTAGAAAGGGGAATTCACTTCTTCCCCTGTTCAGGTGACTGGAATATCCCTCCGGGGATGGTGTTAACTTGATAAGGATGACATAAATGCAGAGCAGCAAATCTTGTAAGTGTATAAAAGCTTGGGGGAAAGGAGCAGAATAAAGGGCACACGACACAGAAATGGTAATCATTGCTACCCCATCTGACCTTTCCTACTTATATATATATATATATGTGCCTTTCTCTGCATTTGTTATAATTTAAAGTATCTTTTGAACACAGGTGTACAGAAACATGTATAATCTTCTGAGCCCAATACCTTTTACCTTGCTACTAATTCCTTCCCATCTCTGCTGCAAATTGTCACCATTTTGGAGCATCATTAACTGTTTTCACAGCCCTATAGCACAGCAGGGCTCATGGTCATCCTATGGTCAATCAATTGGTTCATCCCTTCTTCCTCTGGTTCATGAACCCCTTTCCTACAGCAAAACCTCTGGTGATTAGTCTTCAAGGACATGATTTTGCACTTTGGATTATTAAATTTCATGCTGTTTCTATTCTGCTGTTCCACAAGGTCATTTAATTTTTCCTGCATAATAATCAAGTCTTCCTCTTGCCTGTGTTAGCTGTATGTACCAGCTTTGTGTCATCTGCAGATTTTGTACACACACATCTAATTCTTGCACCAAGGTCACAAAGGAAAACATCAAACCAGACTGGGCCCAAGGCTGCCCTCACAAGGAACGTAACTATTGCTCTCAACTCCTGTAATCCAGCGGCCTCCTCTGTTCTACAATGTCAGAATTAATCCCCTGTCATCTCTTACTCAAATATTAGTTCCTGTGAGGCACACCCTGCCACAACACTTTCCTTAAATCTAGATAGATTCAGTCCACTTTTTATTTGCTTTTTCATCCATATTTATTCCCTAAAATCTTTTCTGGGGTTCATATAGGATGAAATCCAACCAAGCTGTGTTTATCTCCCTCCTCCACTCTTTTTTTTTGCTTTTGCTCATGCCATGAAGCAGGATGTTTCTCTCTAGAAATGGCAGGAGGAGAGATGCCAGCAGAGGACAAGTACTCTGCCAGCATCTCCTGGGGAAAACAACGAGCTACTGAACAGGTGAATTGTCAGGGTAGAGAGAAGTAATGTTTGGGACATTACCCAGTCCTGCTTCTGGTGGTGTTTTTTTTTCACTAAATCTTTAACAGGTTTAACAAACATGAAGGTTCAATTCTATTGGGGGTATTTCTTTCAAAGACCCTGAGAGACTCTTAATGAAGGGAAAGAGCGTTCAGAAAAATCTCCCTGTGCTGTCAAGGACTCCATATAAATCCCGGCTGTCCTTGCAGCTTTTCCAAAGCAAATGAATGCTGGGGCACAGAGGGGAGGGTTCTTGGGAAAGGCAGGGCTGAAGGCCAGGCCATGCCAGAAGCAGGGTAAAACTGCAGCCTGAGGACAGACTTAGAGAGAAGAGAGGGCAGGACTGCTGAGCAATGACAACAGATACACTCATCCACCAAAAAATGAGCAGGAGCAGCTCCAAGGGACCAGCTCCCACATCCACTGGCTTCTCAGCTGGATGAGGGAGTCGACTGGGTTGTCTTTTGGATACACATGCAGGGCTCTGACAGCTCAGGACTTGTGGAGTTTTTAATAGATATATGCAGCTGCCTTCGTTTCTATAGAGCAGGGAAGCATCAGCTCCCCGGGCCCCTCACTACCCCATTTTATGTATCAGCCTGGCAGCCAGCGAGCGCTTCTCACCTCACCCAACACTCGGCGGTGGAGGAGAAGATGTGGTCAGGATTATTGCCAGTAAATTACTTGAAGTGTTTGCCCTGCTCGTGGCAGATTGCTCAGGTTTCCCCCCTCAGTATGCTTAAACCCTACAATAGAATTTCTGTTTGCTTAAGGCCATCTGCCTAACTCGTAGTTTGGGAGCGGGGAAGTGTCACTTGCTGCTTGCCCAGGCTGCAACCGAGTTTCCCACATTTCCGAGTGGGTGATGAAGCCAGCCTTACTTCAGGTTTTTACTAAAGATGGCTCGAAACTGGATTGAGGCCTTTCAAGCTGCCAATCAGTTCTAGGTGGTAGGGCTGTATGCAACCTCTGTTTGCTTTCCCACAGCTGTAAGCCTTGGCAGCAGGGCACATTAACTCGCTGCCAGTGCTGCACCAATGCAGCTCGGCAGTGCCTGCCCCAGAGCTGGCTCCCACCTGGCCAGGCCACAGCAGAGGCAGAGCTGCTTCATGCCTGACTGCATCATACTGTGCCAATGTGCCCTCCGTTTTGCTTTTGCCTTGGGAAAGGATGACTTCCATCACCGTGCCATCCTCATTCACATCCCAGCACTATCCCCTTCCCAGATGCTGAGAATGGGATTCATTTACTGTTTGGCCATACCTGGATTAACCTTTCATTTCCGTCTGTCAGTCAGTAGTTCCTCCACTTCTTGCCTTCTCGTTCTGCTTTTATTTCAGAGCATATATCATCTCCTGCTATTTATTTTAATTTTCTTCATGAGGTGCAGCTCAGTGAGGACTTTGAATGTTTTTAGTTTATCTCTGCATTTTCTGACCTTTGAGACCTATCTCAGTCAGGACTGTCAGTCCCTGTTCCATTAGAGGCAGGTTTCTTCTCACTCTTAAACACAGTCTGTGGGTGCTTATTTTTGCCAGGTGGGTCAAGTTTCCTGTCCTACCATTTTCCCCTTGTGCCTGCAATACACAAGAAAACTCTTAAATAATGCACACTTCTGACTTAAATTATCTCCAAACCTCCTTGACATTAAAATTCTTGAGCTCCTTACTCCACTGAGCCTTATTTCATACACAAAAAAAATTGCCACTCTGAATCCAAAACCTTAGTTACAGACCTGTTTTAACTAAGGCTTTAAAATCACCTGATCAAAAATTATTTTTGACAGCCAGTTCCTTTGTAACTCTGTAAGGATCTGAGTTTAAAGCAGGATCATTTCTGGTTTATATAGTGACCCTATAGCAGAATATGCAGAATTTCTCATCCGAGAATACCAGGACTTTACAATTACTGGTAGCATAACTTTCCAATCTACATATACAAGTTAAAAACTCTTACCAACAGATAATTCTCCCATCATCTTACAGAGATCTCCACCCATATCCACAGTTGAGCCTGGGGAGATCCACAACAGATGGCTCTGACAGAAACATATTTTCTACTCTGTGCCTTCTGTTCATCAGAAAGCTTCTGTTCATGTGCCTTATTCCCACCACAAAGCCCTGCATGACTTACTCACACCTTTTCTTGCCCTTCATGATTATGCAGTTTCCCCGTAAAAAACCTAAAAAGCAGAGAAGTTTTGATGGCTCTCTCAGCAGCACTCGTATTTTACATTGACTCTTGGGATGTTTGCTGTTTTTCTGAAGGCCACAGCTAGCAGCAAGCAATTGCATGAGACTATCAGCTTTCATCAAAGAAAAAAAAAAAAAGAAAAAAGAAAAAAGAAAAGCATTCGTCACTCATCTTCATAAATAAAAGCTTGAAACTATGACTCAGATACACCTAAACACTCTGAGGCTAGAAAGGAAATGAGGAGATACCTGAAATGAATTTTTTAAAAATCCCAGTGTAAGCAGTGCCAAGAATTTTCGAGCCACAGTTTTTGAGCGTTGAGCTTTGTGGCAATACCATGCTAAATGGAGGGAGAGAGAACTGGAGCTGGCTAGATGCCTGTGTGCACTGTGGAAAAGGAAAGGGGAACCCACACACAGAACAGACCTGCAGACTCACAAATCTTTTATTAAAATTGCACATACCCTTTTACCATTGCTACCAGGAACCGTGAGGTGAAGCAGATTTTATAACCTTACTCTTCTCAAGCAGCCAGAAAAGTGATACAGAACATAGTTTCACATGTAATAGACTTAAAAATATATTATTACAGGTACAACCATGTAGAAAATGGTTTAATCACCTACTATATGCTCCTTAGCTAGGGAATGTTTACTATACTGTTAAGATACTTCAAATAAGCAACACGGACCATGTCATCCTAACAAAGAAAATGATGGAATAGTCTAATCTACAAAGCAAATATATAGTAGAAGAAAAACCTTTCTTCCCTTGATCTCAAAGCTCTCTGTGATACACTGTATTTGGAGCCAGCAAAGGCAATACAAAATTTGCAGTGTTCATTTTTGTGTGTATTAAATAACTCTGAATAGAATCCATTAGAAAAAGCCTCATTAGCATACAGTAGGTGTTACAAGAGAAGTGTGTGAACTTCTGACAATTAAATGAATTACACAAATAGATCTTTAAAACCTTGGCAACCAAGAGCTCATCCAAACACATAGAGTGAACAGTCCTCCTTTAATTTCTGACCTAATTGTGAAAACGTACTTTCTCTCCTTTGTTCCTGCTTTTTATTGTTTATCCCATCCTTGAATATTAATAATACACTCGTGTCATTTTTAAGCTGGATGTAGAGACCAAGGGGATGCCATCTCATCTTACTGTTCACAAGGTTATTGTAAATAAAACAACATAGAACATTAATAAGGAGCAGAATAACATGTAATGCAATTTTGAAGAATTCACACCACTGTTATTCATCTTCTGTGACCATTTAATAGAGGAGGTGTCTGAAAGGACAGATGGGAATTGAAAGCAATGCAATTGGAAGAAAATAGAGATTACAACTATCTCTCCAATAATTTGAAACTGATCCTCAAGCTTCTTCAAAAATAAATGCAGAGCTCAAGGTCAGAAAATACATTACTTAGAATCAACCATTAGAATGCAGAAGAGTCTCATAGCAGATTTTGCTGTCTGCAGGTATCCTGCATTTGTCTTCATCAGTAGTGTAGTATCCAGGTTACTGCAAGTGTCTTGGAGTACTGGGCTCAAGTAGTTTATTGATTGCGATGTACAAGTAGCTATGCAATGGTAGCAAAACTGCAAATACCCTGTCCACCACACACCGGGCCACATGTACCATGGCTGATGGATACTGTAGGTCTGCCCTGCTGTTTGGTAAGCCACATCTGGAAGAGCTGGCTGACAATACAGTGGGGAAATGTTTCCATGACAATAAGTATCACTCCTTCCTCTCCCTTCCACTCCTACTTCTTCCTACCTCCTCCTGGCTTGCACTCATGATAGACTGCTCTGCAACAAATCAGCAGCACATTGAGGATGCTTTTGGATACTAGCCTGTGAGACACAATAATGCTGCTCTCTGGATGACATGTTGTGTGAGCAGTAGGTGACTATGGAAGATCTCTAGGCCTCCTGGAGAATGTAGCCAAGATGCAACTACTGTAATGGCTCAGCTCAGAAAAGTGGGGAAATTAACTTCTAGCTCTCCAACTCAAAATTATCCCATAATTCAATATCATTCAGAATACCATTTTTTAACAGCTTGCTGCACACCCATGCTTTCTCCAGAATCATTATTACATTCTGGTTTTAGGGGAGAAACTTGTCTTCTTTTGGATTGCTCAGCACATTTCTGTCTTGTACCAATCTGTCATCTGTGGTTTTGGCCAGCAGCAGTCTCTTTCTTCCAGCTCTGTGGAAGCAGATGGCAGATCTAAAGTTTCAGCTTCCCCCAAATGGTATCATCTCCTGTGGGAGAGAGAGAGACCGGGAGAGAATTTGCATTACCACTGCTGTTGCTTGTGCGAAGCTAGCAGCAGCTTCCTTGGCAGAGGGACTCCCCTAGCAGTGAAACACCCGGACGCTGAAAGTAGAAATGGGGGTAGGCAGCAGCCGAGGCTTTTCTAGCCCTGCTTCTGCCTTTTTGACAAGGTGCAGCACTACACGTTGACCAGATGTATAAGGAAAAGGCAAAAGTCAGGGATGCATTTTGCTCAGTGTAGATCTCCCTTTGCACACTCTGGACCAGCTGCACTGCCTCCCCCGCCTCCTCCCTCTGCTGTGCCACTGCCTTGCAGCCCAGGCCCAGTTGCTCCGCTGCTGATTGCAAGGGAGGTACAGAGAGGCAGCATCAATGCTGGGAGACTTAGCACAGCAACTCCAGTAAAGTGAGAAGGGGAGGGAGAGAGAGCGTGGGGAGACTGATTATGCCCTGTGTCCCTTTCAGCAGGGAGAATAAGGCAAACCCCATACAGGCTGTTTAAAGAAACTGGAGAACCACTGCTCTACACTTAAACAAACCAATCAGATGGGATGCCAGGACTCTCTGCTATTGCTTGACCCAGAATACCTTACTGCCCCATTTCTGCCTTCCCTCATGTGCTGGGCAGTAGCTGCCTTTACTATTTAGACTTAAGGTCTTTAAAGGTGGAAAGTGAAAGGTGGCCAGATGTAATGCCAGCCACATCACTTCTTTCAATGCTGCTGGTCACATTTGTATGTCTTGACCACAGTAACCTGCTGGGCCACCTATGTGCAGGAGGACCTCTGGATTAGTATAGTGCACATACAGTTCAGGGTCCAGAGAAATATTAATTTCCAATAAAGAGACCCCAAAAGGTGAGGTCTTGACGATCACAAGTTGTTACTGTGGCATTTAAATTATCTTACGGCTCTAATCCCAGATCTCTCCTATGTAACTCCAAGACCTGTTTCCTGCACTTGAGTGGGATGAACACCAAAGAATACAGCTGAGCTCCAGCTGTTTTATGGGTCTCTGACACCATGGGTGTGCAGCAGCTTCTCAGAATATGAAGGATTCTTCTTCTTCTTCTTCCTCCTCTTCCTCTGCTTCATATGAAGGATCACATTCATTCACTTTCTGGGTGAGCTTTAAAATTTCAGCCTTGATCCCCCAGTACTTCATCAGACTAGCTCTATCAATCATGTCTTTCCAAACATTGCCAATTGAGAGAGCTCTAGAAAGGAGTCAAACCTAGAACAGGCATATAAAAGTAAAAAAAAAAAAAAAAAAAAAAAAGAGAGCCTCAAGAGGTACTGAGCAGAATAGCAGGAGACATGTCTTCATTTAGCCCACACCCAGGGCTAAATAATAAGTTTTTCTCTCACCCAATGTCCCTTCCCCTACCGAGGAAGGAAATTGGGAAAAAGAGGGAGACTCATGGGTTAAAATTAAACAGATTTAATAAAATAAAGAAACCAATATAAATGATAACACAAAACACTCAAAAGTATACTTAGCTTCAGAGTTGCAGCAGGTTGTCCAGGAATACCAATCATTAGCAATGAGGGGGGAGGAGAGAAAGAAGGAAGGAAGGAAGGAAGGAAGGAAGGAAGGAAGGAAGGAAGGAAGGAAGGAAGGAAGGAAGGAAGGAAGGAAGGAAGGAAGGAAGGAAGGAAGGAAGGAAGGAAGGAAGGAAGGAAGGCAAAACCAACTCTGACTCCTCCCCAGCAAGCCCTCTCTTTTGAAGTGAACTTGATTGTTAATGATATAGAATACACCTGTGGGTCAGCTGCCCTTCATTTAGCTGCTAATGGCCCTGATCACCATGGCGGGCCACAAACTGAAACAAAATCCCAGTGAAATCAGGACAAGACATTAATGCCAAGGAAAACCAAAATACCTCAAAATTGAGTTGGGTTTGGAGAATACTCCTAGCCTACCCATTTCTTACAACTTTAGTAAATAACTCACACTGTAAGAAAACAAAAATCAAGTCATTCTCCTAGAAACTAGTGGGTGTGAAGAGCAGAGCCCTGGTGTCATTCTGTGTAGCAGTTACACTGAAGAAAGCTGTTACTGAAATAAATATGGGGCCATATCCTGCTAGTCTTATTTATTCTGTCAGTCTCACAAAAGTTGATGGTTCATGTGAATAAATGAGAAGGATTTAGCTTGAGGTGACAGGAGGTAAGCCCTCAAGCAATGGGAGAATGGAAGTGAGACTGCCCAAGATTAGAAATCTAATGTTCTCCCTAGATTAATCTAAATAGGGAAGACTGAAGCTGTGTGGTGTTCAGCCTACTGTACAGCACTCCATCATTAAAAATAGAAGAGGTAGAGAAGAAAAATAAGATGAGAAAATAGTAAGATTTCTCTGCAGATAGGTTTTTAAAAGGTACATTTCTCTTAAAAAAAAGGCTGCAAGGATTGTATTTGCATATTTAATCATTGCTTTTTAAAGATCTTTCCACTTTGAAATTTCAAAGCATAAGGAATTTATTAGTAAAATGACATTTTGTATTGCATTTGAATATCTTATAGCTTTGATGATAATCTTTATACAAGAAGAAAGATTTTTTTGGATGCAGTCTCATTTAAAATTAATAGATATACATTCTGTGCAGGCAAATGTTTAATTTGCTACAACGCTTGCTGTCATTTTTATTTCTTGTAAAAAGTCTTTAGAACTGTGCAGACACAGCGTGGTCACCTTTGTTAATCTTTTCATAAATAAGCAGTCTTGTTTCATGTAAATTTTTAAAGGAAATTTGGTCTTGCACTATGAATGTTTGAGTGAAGAGATGGAATCTCACAAAGACTTCAATTCAGTGGTCCACACTGATACTTTTAAAATATGTGTGAAAATCTGTAGAAAGACCTGTGATTTTCCTGTAATCAGTACACCACATTAAAAGTATAATGTTTAGGGTTGTTGTTATAAAGGGCAAGGGAACTAGTTTTAGATACCTTGTGGTACCTTTACATGGAACAACTGAGCCACCTTGTAGCCTGTCAGGTTCATTTCAAGTGTGCATAGTGTAAATTATACTTTTCCCTTTTGCTATCTATTCCCTATAGTCATGGCAGGAACAGCTTGCACCAAAACTGTCAGTTTTATAGCAAAAATCTGTCAACATGCAACGCATATTCTGTGCAAAAATGTCAGGGTGCATTTTCCTTATGTGCATGTCATGCATCATTTTCATCAATCTTTTATTTTTAGGAGAGCGGGGAAAAAGCTCTTTTTTCCTTTGCAGAAGAGAAAAAAAGAAAGCAAGAACAATTTAGTTAACATTCCACATGACTTCTATTTTCTTCAGGAAGGCAGAGTTTGTTTTATCTTCTAGTATATATTCTACACACTGTTCACTTGTTTCTAAAAATATTAAGAAAACCACATCACATTATCAAATGAATGTCCAGAGTTTTGCACCTTAGATCTCCTGTCTGACAGCTTTTGTGGCTCACAAATTATCCATTGTTTGTGCCAGCTTTCTACCTGCTTAGACTTCTGAGTCATACAAATGCTGCATGTGAGAAAAGAGAATAAGTATGTGCCTTGGAAAATGACACAGAACTGCTTGAAAACCTGGGGGGAAAGTTAGTGTTTTTGTGTCAGCTTATAACATTTCATATCAGATTATAATCAGTGCATGAAATAGGGTGATATGGGTAGCAGAGTGCCACAGTGGCACATCTTGGAACTTGAAACAAGTAGACTGGCACTTCATTTGTCTGAGTATGGGGTGAATAGGTTACATATAGACAAGTGGGTGACAGACGTTATTCCTTCCCCAAAGGAAGGAGTATTTCCCCCATTGTAATTGATGAATAGCACACTGTATTTTGATATCAGTTCTCATTCAGATTGATTTTGATGAGAGTAAGGCAGGTATGGATTTATTGGATGGAAAGAAGGGAAAGTACAGAGGGGCTGTAACCACCCTACTCCGCCATCAGCATGACCTACAACAGCACATATGTCCCTCATCCCAGGGTGTAAGATATTGTGACATAACACAACCTCCCTGCCTGCACTTGATTGAATTGTGGCTTTATCTTCCTATGGAGGAAAACACCAAATTTTTCTTCACTTCTCTTCTCACAGAAGAGCTGATAGAGTGAATATTTTTTTGTTAATACGGACCATCATTAACAATTTAACAAGATATTGTTCACGATAAAATGTGTCATGCTCCTTGCAGAAAATAATTCAAGATATCTGAGATATGAGCACTCTAGAGAATTAAGATCTTGTTGCTTTGATAACCAATGATCCCAAAAAGACAGTCCAGGAAACGTGACCCAATAGAACTAAAGAAATTAGAAGTAAGGGAGGGATTAAATTCTTCTGGAGAAAGCTTCTCAATCTTCTACAGGACAGTCCAGGAAAGAAAGGTGGATAGATAGATTCATTTCACCTCACTCAAGACATTTGCAATACAAGTGCTTCCATAGAATAATTTAGGTTGGAAAAGACCTTTAAGATCATCAAGTCCAACTGTTAATCTAACACTACCGAGTCCACCACGAAACCATGTCCCTAAGCACCATATCTACACATCTTTTAAATACCTCCAGGGATCATGACTCAACCACTTCCCTGGGCAGCCTGTTCCAATGCTTGATAACCCTTCCGGTAAAGAAATTTTTCCTGATATCTAATCTAAACCTCCCCTGGTGCAACTTGAAGCCATTTCCTCTTGTCCTATCACTTATTACTTGGGAGAAGAAACCAACATCCACCTTGCTACAACCTCCTTTCAGGTAATTGTAGAGAGTAATACCATGTGATCTTATCACACTAAATTCCCTTCATCTGAAAGAGAGAATTCTAGGTGTTGATTCATCTGACCCATTTTAGATGTTGGCTTCAAGGTGAGATAATAATATCATAGAAGAGTCCTTTTGTCTCTGTAAAGGAAGTCTAGGTGACCAACTCAGACCTAGATGTGTACCAATTCATCACCAGGCAGACCAAGTTTTTCACAGCATAAAGCAAATTAGAAAATTGATTCAAGTTCTACCACCAGCTTTGCCTTATGCAATGAGACATCTGTACTTGCCAGAGATGTATGGGTTTGTTCTGAAAGACTTAATCATTTTAGAGGGCTTAAATTGAGCCTTTATCAAGCACACTGAATTGTCTTAAGAACAAGTATTTCCTTAAACTGAGGTCAACGAGCAGCATAGTACTAAGTTCCATTTCCAATTATGAACTTCCATTCTCTCTCTGGAGTTTGGGTAACAAGTGATACTTCAAAAAGACCCTGTATGAGAGCTTATTCTGTTCAGTTTACCCCATGATTTGGACAGTCACTTCTGCAGCCCAGTTACCTTTGTGAAATCATTCTCTCTATCTTTCTTAGCATGAAATCTCCAAAGCTTTCCCGGCAAACTAAAGGATCAAAGTCCCTGAAGCCCTAGAAAAGATAAAGTGAAACTAAATTTCTCTCACTAGACACTGACGAATCTCCAAAAGCTCTACTTTCCCAAAGAAGTCCTCTTAAAAATAAATAAGAAATCATAGCTGGCAAGGGTTATGTCCATAGTCTGTCAGAGGTGGCAGGACATTTAGTTGAACCCAAGGCAACATTAACCTGGCTACACAGAGCACTGGTAGAAGCAAGGCCCAGCAAAGAAGGTGAGAAAGTCGAATCCTGAGTAAGCTTGAGCACATTCACACTGCACTGTAGAGACAGGCCATTTGGAGACCTCACTTTCCTCTAAACCGGCTTGCTAAAGCCTCAGCCACAGCCTGCAGCTTCTCTTAGCTCCTTTAGTGGTAATTCACTGAGGAGCCTTTTGGGCCACAGACCAACAGGGAGGTTGTGCACCATACTGCTGACAGGGAAGGTTTGCTAAAGCTTCTTTTAGTCTGACTTAAAAACCACCTCCCACAAACTGTTTGCTTTTCTGGGGGCTGAACAGCATATGTTCACCTTGGAAGGAGGTTGCTGCAGCAGAGAGAGCAGCTTCTCCACCAGTCCTTCAGGCTTACACCCACTAGTCCCTGCTTTTTACCACTCTCAATGATCCCTGCCCCCACACCAGCTATTTTTATTCCACTGAAAATATCAGCTGTGAACTAACTAGGCCCATTTTCAGAAGATCTCTTTTTCCATAGAAATGGTAACAGATACTGTATGCAAACACAATTCATTCAGTGAAGGACTCTCAGCTGTGATGGTGAAAGGCCCCAAATGATAAATCACCCTTGTTAGCTGAACTCATGTCATAGTTTCTAATATGCTCTCTGAATTCTTTGCCTTCTGGTGTATTTACTTTGACTGATTTGTACTCTTGCAGCTGCCTTTTCTTTCTATACTTGTGCTCATTTCAGTCATTTTGGTTTTCATGCATTTCCCAATGTATCCCAAATGGAGATGGGGAAAGAATGTAGTTGAAGAAAAGCAACAGTGAAGTGGTGCAGAAAAGGAAAAGTGAAGTAGTCAGATGTGTTTTCTCCAGCTTTTGGCTTTTGCCTCAAATCATTCTGAGGGTTAACCATGAGCCAAGTCTTCTTCTGTTGCCCTGATGCTAGAGGAGGGCTTGTAGATTTGGGTTTTGCTTTTTTTTAAAAACTAACTTCATCAAAAGCAAAGCACAAGTCAGTATGTGTTTCTCCATTAACTTTATGATGGTGAATAACCTCCTCTTTACAACACCCTCCTATTTAAAAAAAGCTGTGTGTATAAATTGCTAGATTCCCAATTATTGCATAATCAACAAGGATTTTGTGGCTGTGTTTTCCAGGCTTTTATCACCAGGGGAGTCCACAGCCAGTGATGCAGTGGTGTAATTACTCTGGTTCAGGGAGCAAAGATGCAACTCCTTGGAATTTAATTAGCTAAGCTGAATTAATGACACTCCTGGACCTGATCAGAAACAATGCAAAGAAAAATTAAAGCAAGAATTATACATTTCTTGCAAAATCTGTCTGAATGTTGCAAACAGAATCATTACAAGAAAGACATTGAGGTTCTGGAGTATGTCCAAAGAAGGGCAACAAAGCTGGTGAAGGGTCTAGAGCACAAGTCTTACGAGGAGCGGCTGAGGGAACTGGGGTGGTTTAGTCTGCAGAAAAGGAGGCTGAGGGGAGACCTTATTGCTCTGTACAACTACCTGAAAGGAGTTTGTAGTGAAGTGGGTATTGGTCTCTTCTCCCAAGTTACAAGCTATAGGATGAGAGGAAACAGTCTCAGGTTGTGTCAGGGGAGGTTTAGATTAGGTATCAGGAAAAATTTATTCACACAAAGGGTAGTCAAGAATTGGAACAGGCTGCCCAGGGAAGTGGTTGAGTCACCATCCCTGGAGGTATTTAAAAGATATGTAGATGTGGTGCTTAGGGACACATGGTCTAGTGGTGGACTTGGCAGTGCTAGGTTAATGGTTGGACTTGATGATCTTAAAGGTCATTTCCAACCAAAACAATTCTATGATTCTATGATTAATTGCTGAAGCCATTTTATGACTGGATGCACAATAAAACATTCTTGTAATTTTAGAAATATTTACTCACTGTCTCTGCAAATTTGTATCATAGTACCAGAAGCTCCTGGTCAAATGTTCATCTGCTAGCACAGAAGGCACTCACAGGTGAGAGAAGCAATAACAAGCTGATTCAGGTCACCAAGTGTGAATTTTCAGCCTCCAGTAATAATAACCTTGATTAAAGTAAGTTTAGGGCTATAGGAACTATGATTTTTTAAGCAGAGATTGACAAGAAACAAAATGGAACAAGAGCTTTTCAGGCACTTCTTAATCTGCATGGCTCTGGTGACACAGAGATGTGTTGAAGGAGAACAAGGTTTGATTGGTGAAATCACAGCTTACAGCTCAGGCTGGCCAGTAAAGGAGGAGAAGACAAAAGCCCTGTAACTAGTAAGGATCATCATATCATGTACGTGGGGGTGGACTGGGCCCTAGTGAACTTAAAATTATTGCTTGGTAAATATTTAGTAGAAGCATGAGGGAAGAAAAATCATTAGTGAAAACAAATGCACATTATTTAAATCAAATGCTCTTCTCTGCAGCTGTTTTCATGCACAGTAACCAGATATTCTCAAAGTTCAGTAAGTTTCTGAATATGGCAGTTCTTCACCTCTGCTTATACTCAATCCTCTGCATATAATGTGTATACACGGGGATTTTTAAGAAAATCACAGAGCAATCTGAGGGGAGGTGTATTTGGAATGCCTGGATGTTGATTCAAGTGACTGACAAGGAACTTCGGGTTGTTTGAGGGTGCGTGAGCTGCTGCCAAGCATCCATGGGCGGTTCATACACAGCATGCACTGCTCTGTGCATCCTACAATCCTGGAGAAGGAGGTGTCAGCAAGGAAGGACAGTCTCAGAAAACACAGGTAACTGAGGAGAAGGAACACGCCTCCACACAATTCAATGTGAATCAAAGTGAAGACCCTTTATTAAGCATAAGATGTCCCTTTTACACATTTTGTACTTTCCCTGGCTGTAAGCATGTGCATTGTTACTGGTTAATATTACTAAACATACTCTTCTTTGATGTGTTGATTGGTCACTGCTCTGCCACTGGTCTTTTCTTAATTGGCTCCATCAGTTCTTGTTTTTTCTCCTCCGTGTTCGGCTCCCACCGGCTACTCCCTCAATTCTTGTTTGCTCAGCTACTGTTTTTCCTCATCTCTCCAAGGTCGGCTTGTTGACACTAGCTACATGAATCTTCTCACGCAGCTAGGCCTTCACGCCATACTCTCATACTTCTGGCTCATTACATGACCATTCTCCTCCAAAAACCCCTCTACAATTCCCCCTTTCTTTTCTTGAGCCAGAAAGGCTGTGTTTATCATCCACTGCAGGGCCCTTTGCAAGCAGGAGAATAAAGACGGTAATACAAGCATGATAATACAAATCACGAACAATCCCATCAATAGCATTTTAATCAATCCCACCAGCCATCCAGGAACCCATGCTGTTCCCGTATTTTCTGTGTGGTATCCATGAGCTCTTTGATCTGCTTATGAATTGACTTGAAGTGATCATTCAGATCCATGCAACACATCCCATCAAAATCCTGACATCCATGACCGTGCACTAATAATAAAAAGTCTATAGCAGCTCTATTTTGTAAGGTAGCATGTCAGATACTATCTACATCATTGGCTAATGTTCCTAAAATTCTAGAAGTTTGGTTAGCTCTTTTTGCAACCTAGCAAGCTAAATTTCACAATTGTGTTAACCCTTGGTCAGCATCGTTACATTCTATCCCTATGTTAGTGACACTTCTTTTTTACGTGGCCTTATGTAGGTTAGTATGGTTAGTATGACTTTTCACATAGGCATTAGTAGACTTAATTTGCTTATCGTACATGAACCTCCCACCTTCTTACTGGGCAACTTTGGCCAAGCCCTATCCCCACAAATTAGGAATAAACCCTTTGGTAATTTTTGCTTTCAGATCTGTTTAAGGGGACCCCCACTAGATATGTATGAAAGGGTTGTTCAGGCTGAGCTAAGGAGGCACAAAACCGCATCTGGTTCAAGCTCCGCATCAGAGTCACCCAAACGTTGTGACTCCCCTTCCACGGTGTCAGCGGAAGGACTATCAGTTGATGACCTTTTGTCAGGTCCAGGATCCAAAGCAGGCTTAACACAGAAAAAACAACCCCTTGCTTCATCATGACTGCGCCTTTTGCTTCCTTTTCTATACCTCCCATGCAAACCTTTTTTCACACTTCCCGCAGTCAGGGCACTGGATCTCTCGAGAGGTCAGTGTTCCGAGGCAGATGCTGAGTTGGCTCCTGTAGTTCGGGTTGTTTTTGTAGCCACAGCTTCACCCACTTAGCTGGTACCCATTTGGCTCCTGTATCTGTAACAACACATGCATACCCTCGACCCAATGTTATTAATTTCATTGGACCTTCCCACACACCAGTCACCCTATTTTTTACCATCACTTTGGCTTGTTCCTGTTCTTTCTGAAAATCCTCCATACCTCCCTTTAACCCTGCACCATGTTTTACCGCTGGGGGTACAGAGTAGTCCTGCGGCAAGCGTAAAAAGTTTAGTACATAAAGCGCTACACAACCTGTCAGGAGGAGATAGCCCTGGCTCTCCCCCTTTTTGTTTTTGTAAAAGGTGTTTCAGAGTTTGATTCACGCGCTCCACAATAGCTTGTCCTGTTGGTGAATGTGGGACGCCCGTTACATGTGTTATACCCCTCAGTTGGAAAAAGTCCTGTGTGGCGCGTGCCACATAGCCTGGGCCATTGTCCGTTTTAATCGTCTGTGGAATGCCCAGGGCCGCAATAGCAGAACTCATGTGTCATTGAACGTGTTTGCTGGATTCGCCTGTTTGTGCTGTAGCTATAATCAAAGAAGAAAAAGTGTCAATTGTTACATGAACATATTTTAACCTGCCAAATTCAGCAATGTGAGTTACATCTGTTTGCCAAATGTCCAAGGCCTGCAGTCCTCGAGGATTGGTTCCTTGTATCTGCGTAGGTTGCGGCAGTTGCTGACAATCAGGACACATGGCCACGATATTCCGAGCATCACTGTGTGACAAATGAAATTGTCTTTGCAGTGCCCGATGTCCTTGATGAAAAAACTCATGTGACATACGTGCCTGCTGTTTAATGTCCGGCACCTGTACAGTCATTGTAGTAGAATTTGTGGGGTCAGAAACCAAAGAGTCCACTCGAGCATTGCCTTCTGCAATAAACCCAGGCAAATTAGTATGATTTCTTACATATAAAACATAAAACAATGCAGTTCGGATTTGAATTTCTTGCCACAGAGCTCGCAGCAATTCAAAAACACACTGATTACATGTATGCTCCATAACAGATCTATCCAATTGCTTTATAATGCCAGCTACATATGCTGA
This sequence comes from Nyctibius grandis, assembly GCF_013368605.1. Classification (NCBI taxonomy): domain Eukaryota; kingdom Metazoa; phylum Chordata; class Aves; order Nyctibiiformes; family Nyctibiidae; genus Nyctibius; species Nyctibius grandis. The sequence continues at coordinate 36,399,795 of NC_090662.1, forward strand.
ATCAGTAATCAAATTAAAGGGAATGGGAAAATTCTGAAATACTTCTAATACAGCTCGTAATTCTACCACCTGAGGTGAACCCTTTTGTTGTACTACCATAGATTCCCACTTGCCATCAGAATACCAGACAAGGCCCACCTTGCCTGTTTTTCCAGATCCATCCATAAAAATGGTAATTCCATCCACAGGCCTGTCTGCACACAACACTCTCATGGCAATTGGAAGTTCCGCACTCAATTTTGTAACAGGATGGGAGGGCAAGTGGTAAACAACCTGTCCCGAGAAATTCTCCATAGCTGTTTGCAAAGCAAAGCTATTGGCCATACACCACTCAAAGTACTGAGCTGCAATAGGAATGGTTAGTGATGCAGGATCTCTGGTCACAAGCTCCCGACATCGCGTCCGTCCTTTGATGATAATCTGTGCCAATAGCTCTGCAATCATGGGGACAGTTTTCTTTGTTCTTGAAGGTAGAAACAACCAATTCCAATACATGTAACAAATCTGACCATTCTGAATTCCATTGACCAATTATTGCATACGGAATTTGCCTATCAAACAAAGTGATAATTTGTATTTCCTGATTCAAATCAATACGATGTACAAATTCGGAATGTAGCCTGCTTTCTATTTCTGTAATCAGTTGCTGTACCTCTGCGCTTTAGTGTGTCCCTTCTTTCCACATCCAAAACATTGCATCTCCTGAGTCTTATGTTCCACAGTAGCCACTTTTGCACAAACCTTTATCATAGCATTCAAATCTGGTTTTCCATGTAAAGCTTCAATGATCTTTTGACAATCAGCATTAGCATTATCCCTAGCTAATTGCGTAACTAGAGTATCTCGTAAACCAACATCAAAAACTTGCTTTTCAACTGCTTCTTGTAGCCTCTCAATAAAGGATAAAAAGAGCTCCTTGGGTCCTTGTCTTACAGTAGTATATAATTGCATTCATACCCAGCGCTTTTTTTTTTTTTTATGATTGAACGGATAAAAACAGCCACTCTATAACATGTCGCGGATCCTGCCAGTGCTCCTTCCACTGGCCCAGTAATCCCATGGGATGACAGCTGGCAATGGCTACATATAAACTTACTGGTGTCTCTAAATCCACACGATGTACCTTTTTCTGTTGCATACCATTGACATATTGTGGGATTGTTTTTCATGCCTTGCGGTAATACTGTCCACTGATATCGTTGACAAGGCACCATGTTGTTCCTACTAGGTATTGAAAAAGCAAAGTAGCATTTGTCAATTTCATGTAAAGGGATAGTGAAAAAAACAATCTTTCAGATCAATAACCAAAACGTATAGTCTGCATCAATAACTCCTGGTAAAACAAATAGACCTTGCAAGGTTACACTAGGACGTCCGAGTAATAGTGCACTTAACCCGTTTCCAATGGGTCCCACGGCATTCAGTGGTACCTTATGCACTCTGCTATTCTCTGTTGTGATTGCGGTTGCTGTGGTAACATCCAGTCTGGCGCTCCCTGCGGTTCGGGCTGCGAGTTGACTGCATAGGCCTGGAACTGGTTGGGAAGATTCATTTGTGTCAGCACACGGTTCCTCCCTGCGTTCTTTCTCCAGTTTTCCTTCACTCTGCAGCTGGTTGTTATCAGCTGACCTTGAGCATTATACTTAGACCTGCACTGCTTCACAAGATGCCCCAGCTTCCCACAGCAATGACACATCAAAACAAAGTTATCTCTCCCACTCAGCTTCGACTTCTTAAGGCAGTTTTTCTTAAAGTGACCTTCTTGCCCGCATGTATAACAACGATGAACTACCTTAACTGCTGCTGCAAAAGTTTTTGCTAAATGCTCCATCTGAAATGTGGTGGTTCCTACTTTCCCACAAGCATCCATTAGTTTGGTTAAGGTGGGGTTACGATTTGCCATCCCTGCAATAACTTTCCTGCAGTCCTCGTTTGCGTTGTCCTTCACTAACTGTAACAACAATGCTTCTTTAACAGCCCCGTTTTGTATTTGTTTGTCTAAGGCAAATCACTCCCCAACTGAATGGCTCCCATTCGGGTGGGCCGCTTCCGTCCCCTCGATATACCGAGCAAGCCAATACCCCGCCACCCATAGCAGACGCGGCCCCGAAATCACCGTTCACAAGTGTGTGCTCTCTTAATTTTCTCCAGAACCTGGCCGGGTCCGGGCCAGACACAGTAACCTGGACTGGCTGCAGCGTGAATAACTCCTCCACGCTACTGCCTGACTTTCCCGACCCTCGGGCTCTGCAGCAATTATGTCCCGCTTCCACCTCTTCAGAAAGGTCTATTAAGGGTGGCTCAGTCTCAGATTCGGGTAACAGGACAGTAGAAGGATCAATGTTCCGCTGCTGTTCCCTGGGTGGTGGTGGGGGCTCTGGCGGCGCAGAGGGTGAAGTGGGGGGGGACTCTGGCTGCGCGGAGGGCGGGGGGGGGGGGAGCTCTGGCGGTGCGTTTGGGGGGGAGCTCTGGTGGCGCGGAGGGCGAAGTCACTGTGAAAGGAGCTGTAGCCGCCTCAGCCGCCACCTTTGCCTCTCTATCCTCCTTCAATTGCTCCAGTGAGTCTATAACTAATCTCCACGTTGTCAAACGACACAGTGGCGATCTTGTCCCCCCTTGAGGCAGCCTCAAACAGAGAAGTTCCAGCGCTTTGCCACGTACTAACTTTGAAAGCAGTCTGCGCTGTAGCTGGCAAATTATTCTTTTTACACCATTATTTACAATTATTTACACCAATTATTTACATCAATAGCCTCTGGAGCAAATGCTCATCGTATTTTACCCCTCTCTTAGAGAGGATATGTAGGAGAAGCCTTACTATCGCACTTTCTTCTTTACAAATATTTTGGCCCATCTCCTTTTTCCCCGGCTGCTCACCTCACTAAGTGTCCCGTTGCAACGTACTATTCTTTTCTTGCGAGTCGTCCTCCGGCTCGCCCCGGTCTTCAGTCCCGCTGAGCCGTACTCCAGCCGGTGTACCTCCTTCTGGGCTATTCCCCGAACTTGCCGTCGATCAGAGTCTCATCGGGGTCACCATCTGAGGAGAAGGAACACGCCTCCACACAATCCAATGTGAATCAAAGTGAAGACCCTTTATTAAGCATAAGCTGTCCCTTTTACACATTTTGTACTTTCCCTGGCTGTAAGCATGTGCATTGTTACTGGTTAATATTACTAAACATACTCTTCTTCGATGTGTTGATTGGTCACTGCTCTGCCACTGGTCTTTTCTTAATTGGCTCCATCAGTTCTTGTTTCTTCTCCTCCGTGTTCGGCTCCCACCAGCTACTCCCTCAATTCTTGTTTGCTCAGCTACTGTTTTTCCTCATCTCTCCAAGGTCGGCTTGTTGACACTAGCTACATGAATCTTCTCACGCAGCTAGGCCTTCACTCCATACTCTCATACTTCTGGCTCATTACATGACCATTCTCCTCCAAAAACCCCTCTACAGGTAACACCATCTTGAAGCGATTTGTAGCAACTAATACTTCAGGAACAGAAAAGTCAAAGTACCTGTAGAGTGAGGAAACCACACAGAGAGCTATGAAGATGAGGGGAGGAAATGTCATGAGCAACCTCATAACTTTGGGTCAGACTCCTGGAGCATGGATCCAAATTTTCCCTTTTCTGTCAGGTGTGAGGATGTGTGGGCTCACCTAAGAACAAGGTTTCCAGTTCTGGTAGGGGTAAGTGAGCTTTGCAAAGTGAGCTGGATAAAAAGCAGGGCCATGGGGAACTTCTTGATGCCCCAGCCAAAACATAAAGTGTCTGTGCCAGAGAGAAAAGAGCTTGTGCTCTGAAAACCAGTTCCTAAACATCTCAGAACCAGTGGGTACTTTTGTCTTTAAGCTTTTATGCTTAAAGTCTTCATCTGAGGAAGAGGATCCTGATACCCCTCCACACACACATCTCACAGGACTTTTGTGAAGATCACTTTGCATGTATGGGACATTCTGATGTGATAATAAAAGCCACGATGGAAATTAATAATTGTTGTCCAAGAAAGGTTCAGAATGTGCAGAAAATCAGGTATTAGACTTCATCTGCGTGTACGTATTTCTCCCTCCGTGATTAAGAATTCCTTCCCTAACCTGAGAAACCTCTCCTTTGGAGTATGGTATTTATGTTCGTGTTTTAAAAAAAGAAAAAGAGGAAAATTAATATTGTGCAACAAATGTCTATACATTAGAAAATTAGTAACAAGTTTCAGGTGACACATACATGTTAGTCTAAATACGTTTGCTGTTAATCTTAAGGTTCTCTTTCCAATATAGAGGGATATGTAACCTTCATTGACAGTTTCCTCCAAGCTTGCTTCTGAGTGGTTGCTTTCCTGTTCTTATCCTCAGATTGTTTCTTGTCCAGCTCTTCACTAACAAGTGCAAATGCTTTTGCTATTTCTGTAGCTCTTTCTAATTTGCTCTCAAAATTCAGTATCTTTCCTCTCCATTCAGTACAATCGTATTTTCTTTTATGGAAAATCTGTATTTCAGCATCTCAGATTTCTTATCTCAGTACTGATTCTCCTTAAAGAAGAGTCCAGTCCTTCAATTTCTCTCCAGTCTGTCTCTTCCTGCCAAGTAATACCCAGTCTCAGTCTTCACATTAAAGTCATCCAGACTTTTCATCATGTCCTTGCCCAGTGACTTCCCGCTTCCTCCCCAGTCTCTGGCCTCCTTCCCTAGGCTACTGGGCAAAACAATCTCTTTCTCAATGAATGACTGAGCTGCTTTAGCCAAAGCCGTTAAAATAATTTTGCTGAAAGGCTATAATCTCAGTATGAAGAATTTCAAACAAAACAGACTTTTGCTTGATCATAAAAATTGGTTAAAATGGTCTTTTATAATCAGGCAGGCTTAGTGGTACAGAGTGCTACAGGCCCCAGATATACTGAAGAGTCAGTTCTCTAAGATTACTGAAGAAATGTAATCTATTAAAAGTTATATACTGCACTGGATACACTTATTCCAATTTATAAAACAGAAAGTTTCATGGTCAATATTAATTTTCTTTTGCTACAACACACAGTTTTATTTCATGCTTCATTAACAAGTGTAGGTGTTCTTGACACTAACTCAGCTCTTTCCAACTAGGTCTCATGCATTCATGCTCTTCCTTATACGATGCAAAACAGGGAGACAAGGTGACTGTTAAGAAAAAAGGGACATCATTCATTACTTGTAAGCCTGAGAATTTTTTGTTTCTATTTACAAATACACCATTCCCAACTTGGCAATTTCCTTAAGGTGGAGATTGTCAGCCTGCAAGCAACCAACCAATCAACCTAGCGTGTCCAGCACCTACATCACTTCTCCTTCCAGACCCTCCTTGGCTGCTCCCCAGCAGCTGTCCCACAACAAACACCTTGTTCTGGAGGCAGCACTGGGTTGCTGCATCTCCTGAAGCTTGGCTGCCCCGTGTCCTGGTTATCTCCTGTTGTGGCATGGAGTCCCCGGGAGGGCACAGCCAAACCAACTCATCCAGCCCATAGCCTCTAACCTGCACAAACCTATGGACGGGAGAAAGCTGAGAAAGAACCGTATGATTATTCTGCCACTAAGAAATCACCACTGTCTGCCTGCTTTGCCAGGGTCAGTCTCATGGCGTAAGCTAGGGTTCACCTGCGCATACCCACAGTGGATCCAGAAGCAGGGAACGCTGCATTGGGCAGCTGTAGGGCGTATGTCGAGGAGAGGGAGGCAAACCACAGGGCAGGGACTGTGGCCTCTGGTCCTTGCCAGCCACTAAAGGAAGCTTTGCGGCCTGCTTGCCTGGAAGGATTTAAGCTAGAAAAAATTGTGGCTCTCATGCATCAACAGTACATTATTTCTATGAACAAAGATAAACTTTATGAAAGCAATTCTCCAAAAGCTGAACTGTTTTATCAACTATAGAGCATGTAGTAGACTGCAGTCCTCCACTCACATGTCACCGTAGCTCCTGTTAACCTCACTTACACCTGTCCTGACTGTTGATAGTAATTCAGCTAAATAAAAAGCCTGTTTGTAACACTTTATACTGCCAGAGAAATGTGGTGTTGTTAGAGAAAAATGGTGAGTTGAAGTATTCTGAGGGGAAAAAAAAGAATTTCCATATTAGCAAGCACTTAAATAAGGACAGTGTATAACGCTGAACTGGTATAATAAATCCATGAGAAAATGTCTTACCTAACGCAAGACTGCCAAGTCACACCCAAATCAGTTTAATTCTTACAATGATAGTGCATTCAATTACAGCGTTAGCTGTATCACAGTAGTATCTGGAAGGTATGATTCAGTTGAGTCAATTTTGCAAATGTACAGAAACAGAAGCATTTAAGGTGCTTTTGTTCAAAATAAGTGGGATATCCAGATGAGAAAGTAGGAATGAATTGTTATTCTGCTTTCAGAGATGAGGACTGAAACACCTAGAGAAAAACTACTCTCCCTGTTCTTCTCTGCATCTCCTTGACTCCAAGGTCATGCAGAAGCATGGCAATGAGCAGAATTGCACTCAGCTGCTTTTGAGTCCCAAGCCCAGACTTTAACCATGTCCTACCTAAAGCAGCTTTTGCAAGTCAATGCAATACAAAACAGACATTTTGGCATATCTTATTATACTTAATTAGATTAATTTCTGTCTCCTTAATTGCCTTTATTATATGCTGATTAGGTACTGATGGCAGGCATTGTGTTTTGAATCCTTAACGACAAAGCAGGTTTTTAAGTTAACCTTTTCAAACTATCTTTGAGTGCCTTTAGCTGTATGTAAAAAGAATGGAAAACTCCTTCAAGGAGCTTTCCAAAGCATACAGCTTACCACAGCTCTATGAAGGAAACATTTAGAGGAGTGAACTGTGGTCCTTAGTTCATCTTACTTTCCTACCTTGCAGTCTTTGATTCATTCTCTGAGCTGGAGATCTTCATTTCTTCACAGAATTTATCTCGGCTGGTACCTAGATGGAACCCTCCAGGCCTCCAAGAAAAGAAAAATAAAACCCAACAATGCTCTTGCAGTTAATTGTACACTGCAGCAGGGAGGTTGGGGAAGCTAAAGAAGTGCCAGACTTCAAGCTGGAAAGCGGTCTAGGATCATGTTTCCACAAAGCACTTAGGCACACTCTAAAATGCAACCTTCTTCCAGGCAGCAGGAGATTGCATTTAGGTACAGGCAAAAGAAGTGTACTATAAGATGCCATCTACATATTGCAGCCATCTAGGATGCACATAAAGTGTGTCACCACCAAACCCCTCATTTGCTGTGCAAAACTGTTTAATGAAAGTGGTATTATGTGCCCAATAATTAAACAGCAGTTGTGCATGTTCAGGCACAAGTGGAATTATTTTGGCCATAATTGTGAATAATAACAGTTAAAACAACTATCATGCCCTCGAAAAGCTGTTGGAAACGATCTGTTCAAAGCATTGTTTTGTGCGTGTGTTCTGAAAGTTTGTGTCTAGAAAGAGATCAAGTTTGCCACCGTCCCTCGTTGTTATCTAAAGAATTGCAGTGCCATCGCGTGGCAGCAAAATCCATCTAAAATTGCCAATAGGCTACTGTTTGTGGCTGAGAAGGAAATGAAATAAAAAGCCTTATAAATTAAACACAGGAGCTGATTTAAGGAATAACCATCTGTCCTGGTTTCATTGGGATTTGGTTTCAGTTTGTGGCCAGCCATGGTAATCAAGGTCCTTAGCAGTTAAATGCAGGGCAGCTGACCCAGGCTGGCCAACAGGTGTATTCTATATCACTGACATCAAGCTCACTATAAAAGGGAGGGCTTGCTGGGGAGGTGTGTGCTTCTTTTTTTTTTGTTCTCTTCTCCATCTTCATCGTTCCTGGAGCAACTTGCAAATGCTCTATAGATAAGTATAATTTTGTGTTGTTATGGGTTTCTTTATTTTATTAAATCTGTTTAACTTCTAGCCTATGAGTCTTCTTCCTTTTTCCTAATTCCCTTCCTTGTTTGGGGAATGGACATTAAGTGATAGAAAAGCTATTTATTGTTTAGCCCTGGGTGCAGGCTAAATGAAGACACTATCCTATGCCAGAGGTATTCTAAAAAGGAGTAGAAAGTTGTAATTCCTACCACTCTTCACCACATTTCCACTAAGGGTTTCCCAAGTGCTTAGAGGTGGTCTCTTCTTGGCAAGAGCTTCTTCCCTGGAGTTGTGTTGTCAAACCCACCAATAAAATATCTTCAATATTTTAAGCAGTGAAAATACACAGACTTCTTGACAATATCAGTAGCTTGAGGTATCATCCCCTAAACCAACAGTCCTAACCTCACGTCTTCAGGGTGCTTTTGGCATCCATAGCACTCTCAGAAAGCATGGCTGCTTTTACAGCCCCATAAGCAACCCCATATGTGCCCAGAATCTGATACCTGTCCCTGACACCAGCCCAGAAACTCCTCAGCATCTTTTTCTGTGTGATGATCCTGAGACCAGCATGTCTTCACTCCTTAGCCCAAGCATTTCCACATCTCTTTCTCCCACACAGATGCACATATATGCATTATTTTAGGTAGGTTATGTTGATAATATGCTTAAGTTCCATGATATTTTCATAATGTACATCTTATAAAGTTACTTGCATGGAATGTTATGCAAAGAACCATGAAAAATTGACTATTATATTGTAGTTGCATTGAGAGATTGCCTGCTAATAAGATTTTTTAGTTTTGCTGAATAAGCATTTTATCTGTTTCAGAAATACTGCTACAACAGCTGCCACTTGAATCTACCCTGGCACCAGGAAGAAATCTGGAAACCTTCCCTACAAAACTTTAGTTTACAGGTACTCCCATCCCTCTCATGGATAGATTCAGGCTCCAGAAATCCCTGCTGAGGTCCTCTAGCATAGGTGTTCTCACACCTCATCATAACAGGCTAGAAAAATCTCATATATACCAGTGTGTTGTATCAGTGCTTCAAAAAAGTAGTCATCATTCTGCAGATATTCTCAACAAGAGTCAGTCCCAATGAGAAAGAAAACAAAAGTCACTTATTTGTTTGCACAGACTATTAGTTCTGATGCATAAAGTAGAAAAATCATTAAAGCAAGTTGTTGAACCCTTTGTTTTAAGGGATCAGAAATTTTCTTTACATATTCAGTGGCTATTATCCATGTAGCTGGAGACATTGTGCTTTTTTTGAGCATTCCAGCCACCAATAGCTGCCCAACCCATTACAGTCAGTAACAATCAATTTTCAAAGGCAAAGACAAAGTATGCAGAGCAGATCAGGTTCAAAGCACATGTGTGATAATCTGAGAACATTTAATTGCTGTCAAATCTAACTCCAGCATGCTCACAACCAGACAAAAAGCATTATAATATGTTAGTTGTTTAGATCAGTCTTAGTTCCTCTTACAGGTGTTTAATGAAAGAGGGTGGCATGTGTGATGATACTGGCCAAACATCTGCTAGAGACAGAGATATTTGCAGTACCTGATAATGAAAAGGAAAAAAGGAAAAATAAAAGAAGGAAAACAGAAGTAGAAAATGTGGAAAATGTGAAAACTAAATGTAACATTGCAGGCCTAGATTAATACAGATTGGGCAAGGGGATAAAATTGCTGATACTTTACAACAGTTAGAACTTGGAAGATGTAGGGTATGTCACATGGTCATGGAACAGAAGTACATTTGGATCAATGAAAGCCTAGAGTAGGTCAGAATCAAAAGATCAGCAATCCAGAATGCCTGTTAATGAGAAAACATGTCTAGGAAAAAAAAAAAAAACAACACACAAACGAACAAGTAAAACAGAAATTTGGGGAAAGAACAGGTGGATAAACAAGGTAATGACAAAGTTGAGAGGCTCTCCTGGGAAGCTTTCTTTCAGTATAAATTTTCTCATAACTAACAATGGTCTAAAGACTCATGCTCTGATATCTAGTTGGTCCAACAGAAATCAAAGACAATGAGTAAAGCTCCAGCCCTTCAAATATTTACAAATATCCCTGACACTTTGCATAATTCAAGGAGACAACTGTCAGATTAAAGTAAGTAAAACTGAATGTCTTAATGGAAATACAGCTTTTGGGAGGAAAAAATTCTGCTCTAAATTTTCTGGAGGTTTTTTCCAAACAACAAATAACCTGTCTCCTTTTCTTTTTAATTTCTGTTTAGAGGAAGAAGGAGAGAAAAGAGGAATGAAATGTAACACTCTTCTGTGTTCACCTCAGCAAAGAAAAAAAGCCCCACTATTAAAGAAAGAAGGGTCTGCTTATTTGGGAGTTTAGGTTTTTTTCTTTGCTCTGGGATATATTGTACTTTTACCAATCCTCTGTTAACTATCTACATATGTCTTTACAGGCAGGAGGCATAAATTTGCAGTGAAGCAGCTCCTGAAGCCATGACCCTTTTCCCAGCAGCCATCTTGCTTTAACTGCTAAAGCTAGGTTTGAATCTCAATTTCTCCTTTAACTTTCTGTCTTTAAAAATGTATTATCAGTAACATGCTAGACATGTAGGTCACATCTCCAAAGAGCCCTCACCAGGACCTCTGCGTTTGTATCTGAATAAAAAGCAGAGTGCTGACATTTAGCTTCTTGATTGCAAACACAAGTGTTGCCTGTGACCACAATGCAGAGTGAGATATCAAAACGCTGTTTCTTTTGCCATTCGGCCGAACTGAACCATGAGCACTGAACAGTTTAAGAAATTTGTCCTCTAGAAACATTTCACATGATTTACAGCTTGTAATAATACTGTCTGCAAATATTTTAAAGTATTTCAGGTTATTTCCCCTATTATACACACTGCTAGAAAAGCTGCCCCCCCCCAAACCTGTCATTTTTCAGTGAATGACAGATTGTAGAATTGATAAGGGAACAAAGCGTGGAGTTTTATGAAGTTTTTGGGAAGCTGCAAAATATTTTCTTCAGTAACTGCTTTATGGATGTAAATATAATTTTAAATATTATTCCTAATTGAATGAATGCTAAACTTTTCTAAAAATAAGAGCGTTTATTCTGAAGTAATTCTTCACCTCTGTACCTTTTACATTTCTATGGAAAAAAAAGGGAATATACATGTGTCCTGGTTTGGCCCAAACCAGGCCAATTAGTCTTAGAGAAACCAAGGTCACTGCTAAACTCCTCACTGCTTACAAGTGAAGAGCCGAAGGGGGGTCGCACCTGCAGGGAGGAGCAGACAGGGCAGGTATTCCATCCCATACAGGCCATTCTCACTTTCCTATTTATCACTAACCCACCACCTCCTGGAGGTGGGGCCCAGGAGGGACGGGCCTTCCTGTCTCCCACTGATTGGTACCAGCTTTACCAATTCACCAGTTAAAAGCCTGCAGGTGTGATGGCAGGGGGAGCTACGGCATTTTCCCCTCTGCCTGTGCTGGGGGGAGCAACTCTGCCTGAGGAGGATTTCCAAGCTCTCGATCTTGGTTTTGTATATATTTGATTATTTCTATTATTCTTATTATACTCTTTTTCATTATTATAGTTTATTAAAACTGTTTTAACTTTCCAACCTGTAAGTCCTGGGGGTCCTAGTGGACAACAGGATGACCATGAGCCAGCAGTGTGCCCTTGTGGCCAAGAAGGCCAATGGCATCCTGGGGTGTATTAGAAGGGGTGTGGTTAGAAGGTCAAGAGAGGTTCTCCTCCCCCTCTACTCTGCCCTGGTGAGGCCGCATCTGGAGTATTGTGTCCAGTTCTGGGCCCCTCAGTTCAAGAAGGACAGGGAACTGCTAGAGAGAGTCCAGCGCAGAGCCACGAAGATGATTAAGGGAGTGGAACATCTCCCTTATGAGGAGAGGCTGAGGGAGCTGGGTGTCTTTAGCTTAGAGAAGAGGAGACTGAGGGGTGACCTCATTAATGTTTATAAATATGTAAAGGGCAAGTGTCATGAGGATGGAGCCAGGCTCTTCTCAGTGACATCCCTTGACAGGACAAGGGGCAATGGGTGCAAGCTGGAACACAGGAGGTTCTGCATAAATATGAGGAAAAACTTCTTTACGGTGAGGGTGACCGAACACTGGAACAGGCTGCCCAGAGAGGTTGTGGAGTCTCCTTCTCTGGAGACATTCAAAACCCGCCTGGACGCGTTCCTGTGTGATATGGTCTAGGCAATCCTGCTCCGGCAGGGGGATTGGACTAGATGATCTTTCGAGGTCCCTTCCAATCCCTAACATTCTGTGATTCTGTGAAGTCTCTCTCCCTTTTCCCTTTCCCTTAGGGTGGGGGGGGAGAGGGTTAACAGAGAGCGTCTGCCGCCGGGTTAATAGCCGGCCCAGCTTTAAACCATGACAACATGCACATTAAAGTAAAACATCTTCTCCAAATATCATGGAGGCTTGTCATGTTTACATTCAGTTGGGGGCCCACTGTTTGAATGGCTTTTTGCTTTTGCCAGATGAATCTTTGGATGTTTAGAAATCATACTGACCAATTCTTTCCTTTGCATCAGGAAACTTCCACATTTATTTGGGTTTGATTTATTCCTCCCAGGAGGACTGAAAAATTATTTTGCTTTCAGCTGTTGAATTCCACATAATTTCCATTAGCTTTACACTTGTATTAATAGGTCATGCAACTTTCATCAAAGCACATGGCCTACTGACTTCAGCAAGCCAAAACAAACATTATCTGTCCATCTCTAGTAATTCTGCCACCCTCAGTGACCCACTGTGCTCCTAAGTAAGCCAGCTCTGCACTTCTCCATTTGCTCCCTCTTAATAGTGCTCTTCTCTCCAACCCGCTCCACAAATATCCTCACAAATTGACTGAATGGCCCCATCTTTCCCCCTTGGGTTTCCATTAAATCATGTCTTCTCTATCCATTTCCCAGGGACCATGCTGGGGACATCTGCCTCTACTCCCATCCTGTGTTAGGGCATCCTGGTGCCACAGGGCAGACAGTCACACTGTTCCTCAGGGCTTGTCATATACTTCATCATCGTCCATTCCCATTCTGACTGTAGTTTTTTGCATCTCTTTGCTCTTGTTCTTCCTGATGCTGCCTCTCATCAGCTTCAGTGTCATTGTATCCATTAAGTTGCTCAGTACTAACGCCAGATTCATCAGAGACAATTTGTCATCACCTTCAGCCTTGCCCTCCTGGTCCTTGATCTTCCTTAAGATCTTCAAATTGAGTGTAAAATTCTATGCCACCACTTTTTGCCCCGAGAGGCAAGAGCTGACTGGGGTGTGGAAAACAGGAGGCTGGTATTTGGCTGCTATCTCATACCTAGCCATAGCCCTGTGGAAGTACTGCTTTTGCTGTCCAGTATCCACCTCTGCTCAGTTCACTCATCTCCTCCTTGATTTTCTCTTTTCAGAAGTGTTATGGAGTATTTATCTGCAGAAGAGAGAAAGAAACTCTAACATGCAAGGCAAAAGTGTCACAATTTCCTGTTAGAGTTGGAAGATCCACTGCTATAAGCAAACACAGCCCCACAGAGGTCAGTGGTGTTGTGTCAAATAACCATGACAAAAACCTGAGCTAACAGTAAAGGCAACACGTACCATGTGCAATAGATATGAAGCATGTTTGCTTTTGGAAAAAAAAATCTAGTTACAACAAGATAAACCACTAATACTATACTGCCTTTGGATTTATTGCTTATAATTGACTTGAGTTTGGTGGCCTTTGATACCCTTAATTCAAATCAACTTCACTTTGTCATGTAACTGACAAATACCACAAATTACAACACAAGCAGTAAGGCCAGAATCCAATGTCAAAGGATGACTAAAAATTAAGTATAAAACTAAAATTCCCTATTGCCTAACTAGAGGCTACTGCTGCAGGTCAAAATTAAGGTGCATTTACACAGCAATGGAGGAAAAACCCGTATTGTGACCTCCTTCCATTCAAGACAGAATAAACCCTAGTAAAGATCATTCTTATTTAACCTTGCATTATGGAGTGACTCATTCAATGCCTCCTAATCATTGAAAATCTACCACATGATAAGGACACCAGTCAAAAATTAGTTCCACGCGTGCTCATGCTTGAAGCACACTTTTAATGATTTGAATTGTATGAGTCAAATATTTGCTAATGGGCAAAGACGAAATAGTAACTTGTTAAACAATAGACTGAAATTCTTAGACAATATTTACACAATACCTAAAAAACAGTTAAAGAGAACATTTTCAAAGACCCTGACTCCAGCTCCCACCAACTTTCCCATCTCTTTGCTGTTCTGGTTATCTGTCCCTTTGAAAAATCATCCAATAAATGTCAGACTACTTAGGCAACAACGTGACTCCAAAACACAGATTTGTCCCATTAAATGATATGCAATGCACACTACAGAGAAAATAGCAAATCAACCTATTCATTAGTATCATAGACTTCAATAATCCTCATTCTAGTTAATATTATTTGTCACATCACTGCTATTATAAATAGTCATTACTTCAAATTAAGAACTCCATTCAAATCTCACCTGGAGTTAGTTTTATATTAGCTCTGGATGTGAACGAGAATCCCAAGTAAAAGGAAAATCTCAGCTGTGGGTATTTAATTTCAGATGCCATTTCCTAAAATATCAGAGGTGGTTCTGCAGAGCTTCCTTGTTGCAATCTGTCCTTCACACCATAGTATTGGGCCTGGATTCCCCACAGCTGCAGAAGGTCTTACCTGGATCTACCCCTTAAGATTTCAGGCTTCAATTCCAAATGGTATTCAGGTGTAACTTTGAGTAATCCTGCAGCTGTCAGACTGATCAGTCCAACCAGCATACATTCATAGTCACACATATATTTTCATATTCTGCAGAGCTGATGTCTTTATATTCATTTTCTTTGACAGTTTTTCCCTTCTAAAGACATACTCTGTCACTGACAAAGAAACAGACAAAGGCACCATTTTAATTACATCGTTTCAGGCTTACCTATACTGCTATTCAAGCAAATAGTTACTATAACTCAGCATGGCTTCTTAATCTCACACTTAGTGCCTTGTACACTTACATACACTTACATGATAGACCGGACAGTGGGAGATAGAGAGGAAAATATTAATGACACATTAGGAGAGAAGAATGATGAAATAGCTATTGTTCAAAATCTATACACATTTAAAAAAAACAAGAACTGTTCTTGTTAATCTCTGGATTTGTACTATGATGATTAATGGCCCCACTTATATAAGAAAGATGGTGTGGCAACGTACTTCCCTGTAAAAGTCTCCTAGTATTTGGTTCAGTAATTCTAAACCAAATACATTCTTGGCAACTAAGTTTCACTGTCAACATATTCTGTCTGTAGTTTAAAGAAATGAGCATTTGTTAATGAGCCTGCCTCTAATGGTTCCTTCAGGGTTCACATGTTCCACTACAAAGTCTAGGACAATTTTTCACTGATAGGAATTGTCAGTTCTTAAAGACCATTGATAGCTGGTGACACGCAATTATAATTTATTTCTTAACGCCACATAGAGTTTTGCATGTGATCATGTAATGGTTCATTCATTTTCATACAAGCATGAACTAAAATACCTGCATATCTCAGAACAATGGAAAACTCCCATAACACATCCATAGGACAATGCTGAGAAAAGCATAGTCTTGGGTTTTCTTCTCTTTTTTCTTCCTATAAAATTCTTTTCAGCTGACATTTAAAAAAAAAATCAACAGTATTAACAGTCTGCTTGTCAAGTAAATGGGAAACGTAAATCAGAAGGGACGGGAATACAAAGCTTTCTCTGGCCTGTGTCAGAGCTGAGGAAACCTTTGCTCACTCTTCTCACTTGCTGAGTGATAGACCAGTCTGTGCAGTGAGCTTGAAATGCTGAACAGTTTGCGCCCCCCCCGCTCCCCGATCTTCCTTTCACCAGGGTAGCTAGCCCTCAGAATTGCTTCCCTTCCTATTTCTCCCATTCCTTCCAGGCTTCACATTTTTCTTTATCATTGTAGGGAAAAGCAGAGCCATTTTTGCAGGAAGGTCCATTAGTTCTTTCCAGCTGGGCTTACATTTTTTGTAACACTGTTTACTTTTTTCTTCTCAGATTTTCTCTTAGCCCAAGCCAATTTTTTCCAGACCATTCTTTCCAGTTTTTCCCTTCTTTCAACACCATATATTTTACCATGTGGGACACACAATAAGAAAACAGTTAGATGTTAGTTGGATATGCCTTAAGGCTACCAAACAGCCAGCCACCTACACCTTAGACAGACTTATGAACCCCTCAGAAAGGGATACAGCTGCATGGGGCGCTCAGACCACATGTGTAGGTAGATTAGGGTACGGCGACCGGAAAATCTCGGGCTGTAACGGAAGGTAGGCGTGGCGAAAGGAGCAGGATGTGTCATTATCGTGCGAGTTCGTACGGGACAAGACGACTATATAAGGCTGTTGCGCAGTTAAATAAACGCCATTTGTTGCATCCTCACATTGGTGTCAGTGCTCAATGGCCCTGGGGTACGGATAGCCTCAGGCCAGCCAGCAACCGAACGGAGCTTGCTGCAGACAAGCGGCAACAAGTGGTGACCCCAACGTGATTGCTGGACTGGCGGACCGCAGGCGGTCAGAGTGGGTTCGCGAGCCATGGAAACCTTGATAAAGGTGATTTCGTTACTGGGCGGGGAATTTAAGATTTCTGTGAAATCGAAAGACGTAGCCCAGTGTGTGGACCGTCTCGTTAAAGGGCGGGGCGGTGGCAGGACCGGCTGATTGTTTACAGCCGAATACCTGGGAGCGGTGCTTGATGCAGCTCGCTGAGCGAGCTATGGCAGCGGGTTCTGCCAAAGAATTAAAAACATGGGGAGTTATCTTGTGGCTGCTACGGACTGCGCGGGAGGACTGGGCGACATGGGATGCGGCTCGGACGTGTTTACATGGGGTCTACCCTGACCAAGACAGAAGTGGCAGTGGTGAAACTCCTCCAACATATACTCTCTGAGAGAGGAATTAAATATGACGAAGCTGCGTTAAAGCAGTTACTGTTTTGGGCAAAAGATAAAGGACATTTTACAACCTTTAATGATGTCTTTGAAGTGCCTTTATGGGAGAAGATTGGTGACTCTCTCTGGAATGCGGTGTCAAGTGGTGATAAGGAAGCCTTTAAATTGTCTGCTACATGGAGACTGGTTAGTGAAGCGTTAAAAGGAATAAAAGCAGAGAGAGAAGTCACACATACAGCTTTTATGGCTTTAGGACCACAGGCGCCTACTACCCCCTCACTGTTTGCGGGACCAACACCTCCCACGGCCCCGGTGGCTGTACCGGTGGCGGCTCCTTTATCACCGTGGGTACGGACGGCTCCGAAAAAAGCTGAGGAGCGGGGAGTGAGAAAAATAGATACAGATCCATCAGAACCGGTAGAGCGCCCTAAAACACGAACTCGATTTGAACTAATTGATTCAGACGCTGAACAGGAGACTTGGCAGAAACCCCCTCCGAAACCCCCTCCCTCTCATTGATCTCTCTACGGATGAGGCTGAGCAGGAGGACAAGAAGGAGGATAAACATGCTTTGTACCCACCTTTACCGGATTCGCCATTTACAGAGTCAGCAGTACCAGAGTCACAAGGACTTAAAGGACTGTTACCATCACGAAATGGACACGAACTTGACATGACAGAGCTTGGTAGATGACTGGAAGAATTAAAGACGGAATTGCAGCAGCATTGTTCAGCCAACGCCTCGGGACACGTGACTATGTTTCCCCCAAAAACCCCCCTCTGTGTTCGAGACAAGTATTAGGGCCACCTCAACCTCCTTTACAACTCCCTACTCCACCTTTAGATCAGGGCGGGGGGGAGGTTTGCGTCCATCTGGTAATGTGGGAGGTGAGGGAGAGGGTCAGCTTCCGCCCGCGTATACAGGGGAAGGGGGGGGAGGTGAGGGAGGAGTGAAATGGAAAGGGGTCATTCGAGATGTGTTATTAGAAGGACTTGTGATTCCACGGACGTATCTGGTGATTGTGGGTGCGGGTCCTGAGGGAGGAAATATTTGGCAACTGTTGGATTGGAGGGTTGTGGGAGAAGCATTACCACTATAGTTAGCGAAAGACAACACAGGTGAGGACTGCAGAAAAGTTGTTGCAGGGATGGCAAATAGTAATGCCACCTTAACTGAGCTAATGGATGCTTGTGAGAAAGTAGGAACCACCACATTTCAGATGGAGCATTTAGCAAAAACTTTTGCGGCGGCAGTTAAGGTAGTTCATCGTTGTTATACATGCGAACTTTAAGAAAAACTGCCTTAAGAAGTTGAAGCTGAGTGGGAGAGATAACTCTGTTTTAATGTGTCATTGCTGTGGGAAGCTAGGGCATTTTGTGAAGCTGTGCAGGTCTCAGTATAATGCTCAAGGTCAGCTGATAACAACCAGCTGCAGAATACAGGGAAACTGGAGAAAGAACGCGGGGGGGGGAACTGTATGCTGACACAAATGAATCTTCCCAACCTGTTCCAGGCCTATGCAGTTAACTCGCAGCCCAAACCTCAGGGAGCGCAGGACTGGTGTTTCCACACGGGGTTAACCTGTGCGGCTGCCAAGCCTTGGACCTGTGGCAAACAGGGATAATGCTAATGCTGATTGTCAAAAGATCATTGAAGCTTTACCTGAAAAAACAGATTTGAATGCTATGATAAAGGCATGTGCAAAAGTGGGTACTGTGGAACATAAGGCTCAAGTTATGGCTGCGGCCGTACTTGGGGCTTACGTCGTCACAATTGCAGTCTCTATTCCAATTATTAGCAGGGGACACAACTTTAACAGCACCACGACACACTACTTCAGAGGTACAGCAACTGATTACAGAAATAGAAAGCAGGCTACATTCCAAATTTGTACATCGTATTGATTTGAATCAGGAAATACAAATTATCACTTTGTTTGATAGGCAAATTCCGTATGCAATAATTGGTCAATGGAATTCAGAATGATCAGATTCGTTACAGAGCTATTGGCACAGATTATTCATCAAAGGACGGATGCGATGTCGGGAGCTTGTGGCCAGAGATCCTGCATCACTAACCGTTCCTATTGCAGCTCAATATTTTGAGTGGTGTATGGCTAATAGCTTTGCTTTGCAAACAGCTATGGAGAATTTCTCGGGACAGGTTGTTTACCACTTGCCCTCCCATCCTGTTATAAAATTGAGTGCAGAACTTCCAATTGCCCCAGGAGTGTTGTGCGCAGACACTCCTGTGGATGGAACTACCATTTTTACAGATGGATCTGGGAACACAGGCAAGGTGGGCCTTGTCTGGTATTCTGATGGCAAGTGGGAATCTATGGTAGTACAACAAAAGGGTTCACTTCAGGTGGTAGAATTACGAGCTGTATTAAAAATATTTCAGAATTTTCCCATTCCCTTTAATTTGATTGCTGATTCAGCATATATAGCTGGCATTATAAAGCAATTGGATAGATCTGTTATAGAGCATATATGTAATCAGTGTGGTTTTGAATTGCTGCGAGCTCTGTGGCAAGAAATTCAAATCCGAACTGCATTGTTTTATGTTTTACATGTAAGAAATCATACTAATTTGCCTGGGTTTATTGCAGAAGACAATGCTCGAGTGGACTCTTTGGTTTTTCATCCTAAAACAACACTTTGTACCAGAGTGGAAGCAATAGCACAATTGCTTATCAAAGTACATAAAAGGATTACAGACATTACCGGACTAGACTCAGATGCTATCTATTTACCTATCAGAAAGGAATATCTACAGTGGTTAACAAATCAGTCAACTCTTTTTCAAATGGCCTTACAGGACTTTACTGGACAATTGTTAACACATTTGCCAAGAGATAAAAAGCTACAGTTTATTTGAAAACAGGATTGGGAAGAAAAACCTATCAGATCAGAGATACCTGTGACTGGACTAACTGTTTTTACTGATGCAGGAAAGCGATCACATTCAGCAGTTATTACCTGGCAAGAGGATGGACAATGGAAACATTGTAAATTCTCAGGACAAACTGAGGACTCATTGCAGACACTTGAATTTTTTGCGATATATCAGGTTTTTGTGAAATGGAAGGATTTACCTGTCAATATTGTAACAGACTCTCTTTATGCAGCAGGCATTGTAAATCGAATTGAAAAAGCTTTTATACGACCAATAAGAAATATGCGACTTTACACCATTTTGCTACAGTTGCATCAAGCAATAAACCTCAGAGAGATACCTTATTTTGTCACCCACATTCGTAGTCATCAGTTTGATCAAGGTTTGAGCATTGGAAATAATAAAGCAGACACACTTGTGTCCTATACGCAAATATCACCAAATTTATTTGAACAAGTACACCTATCCCATCAATTCTTTCATCAATCAGCGAAAATGTTAGCGAAACAATTTCACCTCACCATGGCACAAGCACGTGAATTAGTTAGTGTTTGTCCTAGTTGTCAGAAAATTGGCATGGGAATTGGAATAGGGGTAAATCCTCGAGGACTGAGTGCGTTGCAACTGTGGCAAATGGACGTTACTCACATTGCAGAATTTGGAAGGCTCAAATATGTTCATGTATCTGTTGATACGTTTTCACATATAATATGGGCAACAGCACAAACTGGGGAAACAGGTCGTCATGTCAAATGACATTTACTTGCTTGCTTTACAAGTCTTGGGGTTCCACAACAACTTAAGACTGATAATGGACCAGCATACTGTTCATAAATTTTTCGTCAATTTTGTCAACTATGGGGTATTACACATGTCACCGGGATTCCTCATTCGCCTACGGGTCAGGCGATTGTGGAACGTGCTCATAGTACATTGAAACAGCTTCTGCAAAAACAAAAAGGGGGAGAGGAAACTGAACCTTCTGAGAGACTTGCAAAAGCTGTTTATGTACTTAACCATTTAACTTTAGCAGGAGATAAGGAGCGACCCCCAATTGTAATACATTGGGAGGCAGTTCAACAGGGAGCAAGCTATGTGCAAAACAAAGGCGAAGTGTGGTATAGGGAACCAGGTACTAACGAGTGGTTGGGACCAGGGGAACTATTACTAATGGGTCGAGGTTATGTTTCTGTCTCTACAGGCGCAGGAGTACGGTGGATTGTTTCTAAAAGGATGATTAGCCACATTATTAGAGGGAATAGTTTATATAGTTGTGATTATAATTATCATAGGGATCTGCATGGGGTGTGTTGAGGCAATCATTGAGAATAGTATATGGAAGTAGTGAGATAATAAATCTAACTACTTCCAAAGGGGGAAATTGATACCGGATGGTTTAGCAACGGTTTAGCAAGAGTAGGCCTCAGAGTAGGCTCTAAAAGGCCTGATCTGTGTTACCTTTAAACAGAATCAGCTTTCCTGTCAGTAATTTTCCTTTCAGCTAGAATAACAGAGAATAACAGTATGTTCTGAAGTAAACTGCATGTTTTGTAGATAGAGTCTGCTTATGGGAATGTTTATAATAGGCATTATCCTACTTGTGTTATCCTGTTTGTTTGCATGTTTGCAGAAAACTGTGCAACGAATGGTCAATACAACCTTTGTGGCTCAACAACAGAGAGCAGGATTTATGGGTAACCAAGGCTGGGATTCTCTGACTGGGCTCTGCGAGACACAGGGAACCAGGTTTAAGTAAGAAACAAAAACACAGAATTAAGATTCTTGGGGAGGGGGAAGGATTCCCAGACGTAATTCCTGTCAACTACCAATCTCACATTTTACATCGCCCTCTTTATTCTTTAAATCATTTTGCCCGGGGAGACCAAGAGCGTGCCCCAATTGAGCGACATTGGGGTCCAGAGGTGCCAGAAGTGGGCCCCCCAGTCAAGGTTCGGTTCCCTGGGTCAGCGGAGTGGGAAACAGGTTGGGAGCTGCTACATCACGGGAGGGGGTATGCCGCCATCAAACGGGATGATGTTATACAGTGGGTCCCTACACGCTGTTTGCGCCCCGATTTAAAACAAAATCCTAACCCGAAGTAATATGTACGCTGTCCGAGCTTTATGTTTTGCAGGAGTACCTGTGGGGGAAGCCGAAACAGCACCAGCCTCGACCTTCAGACGTGAGGAGTCATGACAGTACAGAGAGTCTGGTAAAGCGGCGGGGTGCCAAGAAAGATGAGGAACGGCGGCCGTTGCTGAGTGAAACAAAAGCTTTAAGCAATGCGCTTATCATTAGCTTGCTTTTGCTTTGCATCTCAGGAGTTGCAGGGGAATCTTACTGGAGAACCTGGGCTCGGGATGTTGTATCCGCCAGCTACGCTTATGCTTTGATGCAAGGCTCCAGAATCAGCGATACGCTTTACTTTGCATGACTTGAAGCATGGGGAGGGGGAAATGTAGGTAGATTAGGGTACGGCGACCGGAAAATCTCGGGCTGTAACGGAAGGTAGGCGTGGCGAAAGGAGCAGGATGTGTCATTATCGTGCGAGTTCGTACGGGACAAGACGACTATATAAGGCTGTTGCGCAGTTAAATAAACGCCATTTGTTGCATCCTCACATTAGTGTCAGTGCTCAATGGCCCTGGGGTGCGGATAACCTCAGGCCAGCCAGCAACCGAACGGAGCTTGCTGCAGACAAGCGGCAACACACATGCCACACAACACAACAAGAGCGGTTAAGCTTGGAGTCTTATAATATCATGGAGTTATTGAGAAACACAAACCATTACTCTCCATAGCAGGCCTTTCCTTGGTCACATTGTCTCTGCTCACGTTGTTCTTCCTTCTATTCCATCTTGTTGTGAGGGAGATAGATAGAGAGAAGTCAGGAGGAGGAAAAGTCTTCTCCATGCCAGTGTTGCACTTGGCTGTGGACTGCTTGAAGCTGCAATTCCCATTCCTTCTGACAGCCTCTACCTGACTACTTGCAGCTGGAACAACTCATCCCTGGATGGACTAAGAGGTGATAGGGTCTCTGATATATAAATCAGGGACATTGGCAGGCATTTTCAGAAACATTGTCTGGGTAAGAACTCTTCTCATCACTTGTGATTTAAACTCTGTCTTTCAAATAGCACTGGCTCCTGACAGGACCAGGCACACTGATACGAACAGGGCTGTAGTGCCGATGGAGCATGAGGAGCACCAGATGAGGATCAGTGCACAAGAAAGAGCAATGCTTGGCCTCCTGCTCCTGTTGCATTCTGGACTTGGCTGGAGCAAGAAGGGCTGCTCCCAAGAGCTGTGGAGATCTTGGCAAGTGACACATTGATCCCCGCAGCGCAGTCCAGGAGAACCCTGCAGCTGCACAGATCCTATGGTTCCAGTATGTAGTGTGCTAATGATTACTCATTCTCTCAGAAATACAAGATGATGAGGAGAGCAGACTGGAAGGATCTTGTACTCCTGCCCGGTTACGCTTGGTTCAGGATAGGAGGATTTTTATTTCTCCACATTTCTTTCACACAAAGGTAAATTACAGCAGATACACGGGGGAAAGAAAATTTTAACTTGCATGACTGCTTCTCCCTTTTGGAAAGATATTCTGGCCACCCTTTTTAAATAACTCCCCCTCTGGGAATGGAAAGGATCATTGGGAAACACTGCAATGAAGCCTTAAGTTACATTACAGTAATTTGGTATTTAATTATTTCCTTTGGCGTGAGTTAGATGTAAACATATGAGCATTATAATTATACATATATATACACAATTACTCATTCCAATTTGTTTTATTGTAAGTATGTCATTTTTCATCCTTGTCAACTACAACACACAACAGGACCAGTGGGTTCTTAGCATTTGGCGGTAGGTTGATTTTTTCTAAGGAGTATTGACAGAGACACATGAAAGACAGACATACATTCCATGTGACAGTAAACAAATTTAGAGACAGCAGCCTCTATAAATAATCTGTGTTCATCATCTTACATAAGAAAGTGGAAGGTTAGCCACTTATTCGAATCTATTAAATGGTTTGCAGCAGTTTGATAAGAAAACCTGCAGGCTTTCTCACTATCGTTATCACATGGCTGCAGTCAGGGAATGACAGAAGAATAAAGCCCATAAGCATGTGGGTATAAATGGAAGTACAAGTCAGTGACTTGGAAATACACAAAAAAAAACCCTCTAGAAAAACAACATTAAGAGAACAAGAGGGAGCAATTTTTGTTTTCTGACTCTGAATAATTTGTCACTTTATGCAATATTTATTAAAAAGCTACAAGAGCATAATTTGGAACTTCCTACAGATCCCAGAACATAAATGGCAGGAGCATGTGCACCAGTTCTGCCTCAGCAAGGAGCACCCAGTCTGTTCAGGGAAGGATTCCTGAGGTTAGAGCACAGGATCTGAAAGGCAGGGGTTTTATTTCTGGCCAGGAAAACTTCTTGCACCACCTTGCGTAAGTCACTTTTCCACTCAATGTTGTAAATAATTGAAAAACATCTCCTAACCCCCAAATGGGATAGTGCATACTGTTAGTACTTCCTACGAAAAAGAGATCTGGCTCTCTGTCTCCTCTGACCCCTGAGTACTGCTGGTGTGGTGAGCAGGGACTAGAAAAGCCTTTTTGCTAAGGGAACAGAATTTGTTCATCAGCAGTCACGTAAAGGACAGCTATAAGCTATAAGCTGTACTACCCAGGTGTCCTATAAGCTTTAGGGTAGGGAATCTTAGAAGTAGTGCAAATCCAGGAAAAACATTTGTCAAGGAAAATAGGAAAGATTGTTTCTGTCACATATGGAGGTATGAACTCCTGGCTAGTCTACCCATGTTGAGGAAAAGTTAAAAAAAAAAAAGTCCATTTTCTCCTTGGTTTTCATTTTGCAGGTATAATAGGGCCAGCTGCCTGCTAGCTCACTTGCATTCCTCCTTGGAATGAAAGAACTGGAGAGACAAAATAGTTTCCGCACCTTGTTTCCACTCCACCCACGCTCACTGGCCCATGTACTGGCATCTTAGTGGGGCTAAATAAGAAAATAACGCTCATGGAAGCAGCTCAGAAAATCCCCAGCCACCCTCCCTTAAAGAAAGGAAAAGCAGGAAGGTGTCATGACTGAAGAGCATCTTGGATACATGGTCTTCAAGATGATTAGGGAACTGCATACTATTTGTCATCTTTTTCTGTTATTTTTATTGTAAACCAGGCAGATAACAGTGCCTATCACAAAGGAGGTTGCGTACTTTCCTGGTTCCTGATTCTTTATAGTTTCCCAAGCCTTGCTTTTTTAGATTGAAATGACCAAAAATTCAGGATCTAGTGAAGGTTTATTGATTTTCTGAAAGACTTCAACTTGAATCATTGGGGCTGTTACCAAACAAAGGGAGGGGGGAAAAGGTTGTTTTGTTTATGTTCCAGAAAGATCAGACAATATTTGCTTTATAAAATTCCAGTACTCTCCTTTCACCCTCCTCTTTCAAAGTAGAGATTGGACACATGGTATCTGGGATAGGTATTTTTTTTATTCTTGTGCAAATCCACCCTCCTGTGGTCAAACTGTAACCCTTTGAAAAAGGAAAACACTCTGTTTACATGCAATATAACCTTCTTGGTATTAGCTGCAAACTTTCCAAGTGATCCTACCTCCACTCAGCATCCTCTATCACAGAGTTGATGCAGCTCTAAGATACTACAGGATGAAAGATCTTGGCCATGACACTTGAATTCAGAGTACGCAACATCTTATCTGCATTGCCTCTGCTTCCATGCTGTGCTCTGAAACCCCAGAAGAGGAATTTGCCCGATTCAAATACAGAGAGGGCATAGACCAGTCCCATGTAGAGCAGTTTGGGAAGAACAGGTGGAGGAAAGCAGGACCTGAATTTGTCCTGCCAAGTCTCAGGTATGTCCTATCAAGCTTCAGGCCTAACTAGTGAGAAAGCAAATAGAATGGGGCAAAAAGTCTGGTGCATGGAAGGGAATGAAGATTAGGGATTAATGAAGACAGGTTATGGGTCAGACAGGATAACTAGAGGCTAAATTTGAGCAGAAAGACTGCTACAAGAGGTAGGAAGAAAGGATGAAACAGGTTGAACGGGTAGCTCAAAACTAGAAGGCAGGGGAGAACTGGGGAAAATATCCAGATACTAGGCATATTTGGTGAAGGGAATACTTACTATGTGTCCGTGTCTCAGTACCAAAGAGACAAGACTGAAATGGAGATCAGTTGTATCCAATGACAGCACAGCCCCTTTACAACTTGAGATGGAACAAAACGTTCCCAGGTCTCACCTAGCGTTACCTTAGTGTCAGCAAATATCTTTACCCTTTCCCCACAAATGAATGACAACTTACCACTGCTATAAATTTCTTACTTTAAAAGAAACAAGTCTTAAAACAGACCTCAGGTTTCCAAGCAGAGCTGGGTGAAACTACATTTTTTTTCCCGTGGTAGGGGGGAAAAAAAGTATTTTGAGAATAGCAGAGCTGGGACCTAAACAAAAGATTTTTATATCTGAATTCAGTAAAGGTAGTGCTTATATATTAAGTTTTTCATAATCTGATGTGAGGCTGTTCCTCAAGTACTATTCATATCCTTTGCATCGCAAATTGACTATCCAAGTGAGTACATAATTTCACTGTGTCCTTTCACTTACCTGTAAATTCACTGTACCTCTTCATTTATCTGTAAAGTGGGTCTGATAGCATCCCCTCACCTCAGGAGTATGCTGGGATAATTAACTAATTAATGCTTGTGAACAGACAGATATTCAAGAGCAATAGAGAGAATCCAGGAGGAAAACTATTATATATTCAGAATGGGTTTGAACGGTGTGCAGTAAATAAGGCACAAAAGCACACAGTGAACAACAAAAGAAAAACAAAACTCAATAGCTGCTTATTCAGCTGAATACAGTATACTAAACCAAGCAGAAACCATGTGAAAAAATATCATTCAGTCATGTCATTAAAGGCTATTACGCTTGTATGCACAAGGAGTGCGAAGGAAGATTCCATAGCGTACTCAGTATTTTCAACTGCATTAAGGAGCATTTTATAATAACAAATGTCTTTATAATATTTGAGAATATGAAAAGAATGTTGCAGAAATTATGAAGTATTTGACAACAGGAAGGACTCATATATTTATGTCATTTTGCCCGTGAGTCCTGCTATAAAAGTGCAAAGCTTGAGATCTTGCATACTACTCTATGCCGTAAAATATTATTATGGCAGTGGAGAAGACACGGCTTGGCAACACCTGACACTAGCCAGATGTTAAATGAATTGCAGTTAACTTATATCCATACTACACTCATAAAAAAACCTTGGACCTTTGGTACCTCTGACATGCTTCTCTTCTACAATGATTTCAATATGGTGGCAGATGGGAAGTCACAATTTAAATGAAGCATCACTTCAAATCTGTGTACAGTCCTGAAAAAAACCCTAAATATACATAGGGTAGTGCTAGTGTCTTCTTCCCTACTTCACTAAATGCTCTAAAATAATTTGATTTCCTAAACAGAGGACATACCATGTATTTTCTCCAGATGGGTATTACAGAACTAACCCCAGGGTTTACAGTTCATTTCCAACTGTGCATGCTTATCAATAATACAGACTCGGGACCCAAACCCCATCTCTGTGACACCAGTGTGAACCAAAAGTAAATTCATCAAAGTTAGTGGAACTATACAAGCATGATGGTCTAACCCAGTGTTTATGAAAGTCAGCCAAAGACGGTTAGAGATTTCAGTGGGCACTAGGGCACTAGTGCCCTTAAGATTGCATTCAGTGTGTGATGGAGATATCTTTATTTCCTTAAAATTCTCAGAACTGGGGTAATGACTTTGCCTGAAATTTATCTCCAAATAATTTCTGATCATGAGGTAAAGAATGCATTTTTACTTGATGCACTTACAAACATTAAATATATAATTTTATCTTTATGTTCAAAAAAGTTTACTCCAAATACAAGTCCACCTCCTTTAAAATTTAACACATCTCTTTATTATGCTACTTACTACTGATCTTGCTGACACATCAGTGACGCTTTTCACATCAGGAGAAACATGGCTAAGCTTGAAATATTTAATATTGTTATAGCACATCAGAGATACTATACAGACTATCCTATATGGCCACTGTAAGGAGTAGAAAGGATGGTGATGCATCTTTATAGTTAGGGTGTGGCTTCTTTTGAGAAGACTGGCTTCTTTTATATTTCCATTTAAACATTTCACAAAATCTCTACCTGATAAAATATGACATCTCATCTCTCTGTTTTAGGCAATAAGATCATTCGTAGATATTCAAATAGTAGGATTCAATCATGCCTTTCTCTTTTTTAAATCTATTTTTATATTATTTTATTTTTATATTTCAGAAACACTGAAAAAAACGAACACTGGAACAGGCTGCCCAGAGAGGTTGTGGAGTCTCCTTCTCTGGAGACATTCAAAACCCGCCTGGACGCGTTCCTGTGTGATATGGTCTAGGCAATCCTGCTCCGGCAGGGGGATTGGACTAGATGATCTTTCGAGGTCCCTTCCAATCCCTAACATTCTGTGATTCTGTGATTCTGTGATTCTGTGATTCTGTGAAATATTTTACATTTGTAAGTAAACACATTCTTCAATGGAGTTGTACATCCCAGAGAGCAGAGTTTTGGAGTTGTACATCCCAGAGAGCAGAGTTTTTCTTCTCATGTTTCAGTGTCTAAATAATATTAAATATTTTAATTATAGATTCTGCCTTTCATGTTCAAATTCAGTAGTTTGTTACTCCAGGCCACATTCAAGTGTTGTAAAACTGAAATACACAAAATCTAGTATAAAATATGTAACTTAAATTTTAAATAATTAAATGTCACAAACAAAAATCTGTGTAGAAAACGATTCAAAATTCAAAGGAAGACCTCATAGGGAATATTACCTTTTCAAGTTCCAGTGAAGATCAGGGTTTGCACAGAACCTACCTTTCCCTGTGATGGGATCAGACCCTCCAAATCATTAATATTAAGTAAATCTTCTATCAGGTAGAACTAAATTCACACATATAAGCAATCCCACTGAAGTAAACAGAGATGACAAAAGAAATGTTCTCCTCTTAAAAATAAATTGAAACAATATCCAAAACAAACATCCCTTCATAAATAAAACATTGAGAAATTTATTTTCCCACTTGACTTGTGGGATGCTTAGTATGGTGGAAATCATGGATTTACCATAATCTCTCTTTTAACATGGCAATTTTTAGCTCAGACGCTACACATAAAGCCCAGTTCATCCTTACACAATTGATTCTACCTCCTTAGAA
This sequence comes from Nyctibius grandis, assembly GCF_013368605.1. Classification (NCBI taxonomy): domain Eukaryota; kingdom Metazoa; phylum Chordata; class Aves; order Nyctibiiformes; family Nyctibiidae; genus Nyctibius; species Nyctibius grandis. Next base: position 36,428,877 of record NC_090662.1, read on the forward strand.
GGATGCATAATGAAGAGCTTCAAAACTTAAGGTACCTGAATTTGTAACTGGCTTTTTATCTTCAGTTTTATTTAACCTTTAAGTGCATACAGTCCTTCCCTAAAATAGCACAGCAGTTCATTCTGATGAGTAGTCAGCAGATCAACTAAGAAATTAATTTTCTCCAGAGAGCTGGAATAGAGAAGATATTTCAAGAACTTGTTTCTCTCTACTTGTGTGCTACCATCACTGACACAAATAGTAAGGAGGATGTTTTCCTGGCTGCTAAGGCTAATCTTCATAGCCCCAGGAGGAGGCAAACATGCAACATCTGTAACGGGCTGTCCAGGAGAGGAATAGCAGTTGACACACTTGAAGTGTCAAGCACATGCTCCACCAGCTCCTGGTCTGCATTTGCAAATGGAAAATGAGATTCCTCTGCCCTAAGTTAGTCTATACTCATCACCGTAATCTCCCCTGACAATCAATGGACAAAACCAGGCATCACCACAGATAAGTCATGGACACCTATCTCCAGCTGAACCTCAGAAGGTGCCTGTTTCTAAACTCTAGATGTTTAAAATTGGAGGAGATAACTCCTATCCTGAATAACTGGAAGAGAATGACATTGAATGCTCTGAACACACATTTCTTTTTAGTATTTTGGAAATGAAGGTTGACAAGATCCTTCCGTCTAGAAGTTTGCCCCATAAAGGCCCAGCCCTTCACAGAAAAATTTCTTATTTCAATGCCTCATTTTCCAGAGTGCTGAAAGGAGGATAAGATCTTTTATGGACGTTATTCTTTGGGTCAGAGTAAGGCCATAAGCAAGAGACTGCAGTAGAAAAAAAAAAGGCGGGACCGTGGAAGGAGAACTGAGGGTGCTACACTTCATTCTGTTTAACGATCTCCCCCAAAGTAACATGACAAATGCAGAAAGTAGCTCCAGCAGCCTAGGCCCATCTTCAATTAAACTACTTTTCTGGAGTGCCATGGATCTGAGGCAAGCACTCCCCAGTGTATATACCAAACACACGCACATCTCCAAGATTGCTGAGGTGCAGAGAGAGTAAAAATAAAATGCTTTTTATGAGGGCAGGGGGGAAGGGTGCTGTGGTTTCCTTTAGCTCTTCTATGTTTGAGGCGAAAGCCAAGCACCCAAATGCACACGTTGAAGAGACAATCTGAGATTTCTATTTGGACATAGGGAGACCAATATGGAGCAGGAAGGCAGGCTGCAAGTGCCAGTAAGAAGTAGTAGCTGAATTTTTGCTTTGCTGATAAGATTGTAATATGTGAGACAGACTCCTGTAAAGCCTTCACATAAAACTGGAGGAGAGATGGGGAGGGTTCTCTAAGTAAGAAATCAGAGAAGCAGCACGAAAAACAGTAAAGGGTATAGTTGTAGAAGCCAAGAGAGGACAAGAAAAGCAGGAGGCTTTATAGGAGATGACAATGGAGAGCTTTGGTTATAAAAAGCCATTATAGATATAAACAAAAGCAGATTTAGTGGAGATCAAAACAAAGGAACACAACTGAGAAGATCCTAAAAGGGAGAGAAATCTATTTGATGAATGTAAACAACTTTTCAGTGAGTGAAGAGTTATTAAAATAGATGAAGAGTAGAGAAGGATTTTGCCCAGAGAGACAAATGGAGTCAAGGACTGTTGTTTTAAGATGAGGGGACTAAAGCATGTGTATATTGTGAAAAAAAGAGTGAGAGGAATGTGAGAAGAAAAATATAAACGCAAGAAATATACAATCAAGAGCAAGACATGGTTTGCTAACAATTCGTTTTTAAAAAACGGATAGTTGGGCAAACAGACAATTTTTCAGATTCACTCTGAAGAAGGTCATGTTTGCCCAAAAGCTTGTTTCCATTTTTTTCAGCTGTATCAATTGATCCAATTAAAAATACTGTCTGTTCTTACTTATCTTGTATTGTCTATGTCTTCAGATTTTGAAGGCTGCAACAATCAAGAGTAATACAAATCAAGACAAAGCCAGTAAGTTTAGTGATTAGTATATGAATGCAGGGTGGGAGACACTGAATTGGACATAGCTCTTTTCAAGAGAGGAGAGAGAGAACAGAGAAGTTAGAAGTGAGAAGAGAAAAGCCAAACACTTCTACATGAAGTGACAAAAGCAAAAGTATGCCTGTTTTGTTACAGAACTAGGAAGAACTATAGATCGATCTGTGATCCAGCCAGCTCCTTCAAGTGAGTAGTCAGCTCTTTTTTCATTTTGCTTTTAAGGTCCTGGTTACATAATTTCCATATTGTTTCATTCAAGAGCTCATATCATCAAGTTTCAGAGCAAAAGCATGTGACTTGTCCCTTCTTGAACCGTAAAATGTGCCTGTTGCTATGTTATAGGAAAAGAGCAAATCAGTAGTGGACAGTATTTGGTTGAAACAAACCTTTTCATTTCATCTTTTACTCCTTGATGATGTAAAATCAGGAGTGATTTTGAATATATAATGAACTCCAGCTGGTCTTGCACTATAAAACTGCTGCAGGCTGGAAGAAGGAGAGGTCTGATGTTGCCCACTCACCCTCTTGCCCACGGCATGATGAACACCACTGCTGACTGTCTGAAAACTGTTTGAAAGTTTGTAGGAAAGGTTAGATAATGATGGAGATTTCACAGTGTCCCTGAGCAACCTGTTCCAGTCCTTAATTCTTCTAGCCATTAAGAAGTTCTTTCTAATTGTTGACGCGGAGGTTACAGGACACTGCTACACAACCAATGTGATCAAGCAAATGCCGTTTATTAGCCGTTACGCACAGATTAATATAGCAATTCTATCTCCTTATCACACTCCTACTCGTATATGATTGGTAATTAGTAGCTATCACGCTCCCTTAGCATGCTTATGATTTGTTAAAGCCCTTTGTCCACGCTCCTTGACGTCTTCTCGTACATCCTCTTTTGTGTTCTGATCCAAGTCATGTACACAGTTTTTTCTTCCTCTTATACCAGTTCTTTCCAGTCGACTCAACCGCAAACAACCTTCACGTTCCTTCTTCAAGGTCAGTCCACAGGCCCCTGCTACATGATTCTTGTCATGCAGCCAGGTCCTCATTTCCTGCAGCCTTTTACATCTGGCTCAGGAGGTGACCATTCTCTTCCAGAAACCCCTCCACATCTAATGTCTAATTTAAATCTCCCTTATTGCAGTTTAATCCCATTATATCTTGTATCCATAATGAATGTGGTGAATAATTTATTTCCTTCCTCTTTGCTGCTACCTTCCTCACATCTGAAAACTGTATCCTTGACTCGTCTTTCCCTGCTAGAAAGTAAATAACCCCAATTCCTTCAGTCTTTCCTTGTAGGCCATAGAGTTTTTCTTTTAACCCTTCCTCATTCTTGCTTTTCTGCTCTGGGCTCTTTCTATCTATCTGGCTCATCTCTCTCTTGAAATGGGATGTCCAACCTGAACACATCTGGGCATACCCCAGATTGCAAAACAAATGAATAAATAAACAATGCAAAGGAACAGTAAGACACTACTGACTTAGGTTCAGCTTGTTATTTCTTACAAGTCGTGATCCTCTTCTGTGCAACTGCTACATTGTTCTGTATTTGGGAAGTCTAAATTCCTGTCTAAGAATAGTACTTTGCATTTTTCTTTACTGAACTGTACCCTGCTTTCTTCAGGCCATTTCTCTAATTTTCAAGATCATGTTAAATTCTAAAATGCCAGTGACTTCTAGTTTGGTGTCATTTAAAAACTTAAAATATCAGTGAAGAGACAGGAAAAGCAATTCTTTGAACATTGACATATCACTGGTTAAGAAAACATCATTAATTTTAGAAACTGGAACCTTAAATAAAACTTCATTTTTTACTGTGAATTCTTTCCTCTAAGTTTTACTGCATTTTTTGCTGGGCAAGTCATTTACGTTTTACATAGCACAAGTTCACAGCTCCTTCATAACTCAAAAATTGTCTTCACATTTTAAGGAACCTTTTCTAGGATAAGATTTGCATGTGTCAGGATTTCTCCAAGACATGTGAAAACCAAAGGAAAATGGCTATTGGCCAATAAAAATAAGTCATTGATCCACGTGCTTCCCATATGCACACTACCAACGTTTTCCAGATCCTGTCATATGCATGATTGCTCATTTTCTGATAGTTATCAGAAATAATACTAATATTCCAAGCCTTCAGTTGGATGACAAGTCAGAAGTATTTTATCAGCTACCAAAGATCTCAGAGCTATTGCCAAGGCTTACCATATGATCCCCATTAAGAACTGGCTCAGCAGCTCTAACCACTGAAATTAACTGCATTGTTTTGTTCATTAGAGATAAAGCAAAGGTAAGAGAATGAGAACAACCTCTACTGAATAGTGTAGATCAGTGAGCACATCTTAATGTATTGCTTTTAAAACTAATTTTAGAAATTCCAAAACATGAGGGATAAAAAGTATCTTATGGGCCCGTGGTGCTATCAAAGTTTAGAAGTGACTTTGGGGAATTTTGGAGAAGTGAGTTTGGTCTGTTGGGTTCAGAGATATATTGGTTTGAAGGTCTGGCTAAGCTGTTTGGCTGGTAGAGGCTGAGGAGCACATGAACTAGCCCAGTAATGAGATTTCCAGTATTTGCTTATAATGGTTCAACTCAGTCAAGAAAAAAAAAAATTCCTTTTGGAGATTGCAGTCACTTAACTAAATCAAATCTAGCTAGCTCAGCACACATCATAGCAAGACAAGTTCCCTGGAAGGACACACGATTTGCGGGTAGCTCTCAAAGAGAAATAACCTTCATTTGAGATGTCTGTATGAATGAAGGCAATGTAGATTGTGTGAGAAAGACATTTGAATATTCCTTCTCACATGCTATGTTTTCAGTCTTCCTTTGGGCGAAAGGAAATCTAAAACTCTTTTTTTCCTAGTTAAAAATCTGTCATGTTGACAGAGAGCCAAATCCTTAAGCAGATGCAAACAAGGAAAACAGAACCCAGGTAGAGAGTGCAAACAGGCAAACGGGGGCCGCAGTGACTTCTGCTGGCATTTCAGCACTAAAGGTCTTCACTTCTTAATGTTTTGAACCTGTGCACATTCCAAAATGTGTCAGCTTTGACAGGCTTTGGACTTCAGTGGATAGCCATGCAGACACCTATTCAGAGCTTAGAAACTAACACCTAACTTCTTGGAGAAGCTCTTATTTTCAAAATGTGAATCCTTTGTAAATGCCATTTGACTTCATGCAGAATGCAGTGGCAGGTGACAATTACTTTTAAGATTTGGCTAGAGAAGTAACTGCCTCTACTAGTTTTCTATCAATTTTTTAGCATACACACAGACTATAGGAGACCAAGGTCATTTCTTCCTTGGCCCAGAGCTGGTCAAACTCACATCTTCCACCTCCAGAAGGGGTCCCAGTCACCCAGCTGTCCTTAAAGGATGGGGGAGAGGGACATTCTTCATCACTGTGGTGGAGGTATGGTCATTCCATTTTCCATAAAGAAAATTGGGATCCAGGGGCCAGAAAACAGATACATGGCTATCACAGTGGCTGGGGTTGTTACACAGGAAAGATGACAATTTCATGTCAGATGTATTCTCATTTCCAAGCAGACTGATCCCTTGGCAGTGAAAAACTTCAACAAGGGCAGAGCTGACATATTCCCCATGTCAAAAGAGCCACTAATTATAGCAGTCCCCCAGCCAACCTCAGCTTGAATACCCACAGGCAGAGAAGGTGCCCAGTTCCAGCTCTACCAGACCCTGAGCTGTTCCCACTGGATTTCAAAGTGGTAGGGTGCCAAAACCCAGAAAACACAGCAGTAAGACCCTGTGCGCATGTTCCCCTGTTGGTCAGCTTGAAGCAGCTCCTAGTTTGACATGTCAGCAGTCGTGAGCCTCACAACAAACATCTCAGCTTCCCTTGTGTGTCTTGCAGGGTTGCTCAGGATCTCATGCCCAGAAACCGAGGACAGCAACGGAGTCCACAGGACTTGCACCCTTTGGGGATCCTGATCTGAGTGCTTTGATGTGTTACTCCCTTAACCTTTTAGCCATATGGTGCATCACCAACCATCCTCAGGCACGCTTGCTCCACCAAGCATGCAGTCACCAGCTATCACGCCTTCAGTGGTTTTACCTCTGACCAGCTGAAAGGAGCAGGGAAAGCAGATCTGACCTTAACCATGTGACTAGAAGAGATGGTTAAGAGATGAATGTCATCAGGCCAGGCTTCTCTCCTACCCCTCATGTTGCTTCACTGCTGTCCTTGTATAAGCCCCTCATTATCACTGACAAGAGCAGTTTATCAGCCTGGTCTCAGTTCTCACATCTTTACCCCGCTGATGGCCGCGGACATGCAGGTATATGCCTGACCATGCCACTTCTGTGCGGGGCAGAAGCCGCCCGCTCTGCCCGCGGGGAGGGCTGTGACACCCACGCCAGGGCAGCCCTGGCCCCACGGCGGGCGGGCGCTGCGGGGTCAGTAGCAGCCCCACCACAGAGCCCAGGAGCCGTATTTCTGCTGGTCCTGTGGGCCGCCGCGGGGGGAGAGGGGGGGACTGGTCCCGTCGGTGCGAGGGACGCTTCCGCCGCCGAGCCGGAAGCCCCGCTCCGGCCGGCTTGCTCATGGCGGCCGCGGGCTGCACACGCCAGGGAGGGACCCGTCACGACCAGGAGATCCCCCCCCGCGCCGCTCACATCCCCACCCGGCATATACAGGGGACGCGGGGGCAACGCCGGCACCGGCCGATGCCAGCCGCTCCGCGTCGGGCAGCGGGCTCCGCAGCGCCATGGCCCTCGCCCAGGCGGCGGGGCGAGCAGGTGAGGGCGGCGGGACGGGGCGGGGCGGAGGGGAGCGGACAGGGCCGGGGCCGGGCGCCCCCGCGACGCCCCGCGCCCCCCGACGCCGCCGGGCTCTCCGCAGGTGCCGCTCCGGCGCTGGCGCTGCTGTGGCTGCTGGTCTGCGCCCCGGGGGAGGCCGGCTGCCGCCTCCTGACCGTAGCCGATCTCTTCGACCGGGTGATCCGGCACTCGGGCAGGATCCACAGCCTCTCCACGGCGCTCTACGCCGAGCTGGTGAGTGCCGGGCCAGCCCCGCCACCGCGGACCCAGCGCCCGCCGCCCCGGGAGCGGCTGCCAGCGGGGCGGGATGGGGAGGGGGGTGCTCTCGGTGTTTCTTTAGGTTTCCTTCCCCCATAGGAAAAACACTTTCCTCCCCGTGAGAACGAGCTCGGGAAGGCCGCTCGGAAGTGCCACACGTCGGGGATGCCGACCCCCAACGGCAAAGAATACGCCCAAAAAATCCCGGTAAGGATGGACGGCGGCGGCGGGCGGAGATGGGGCGGGCGGGGGGCACCGCAGACCCCACGGGGCTGGGGGGCTCGGAGGCGGCTCCGCGGGTCACACTGCTTCCTCTCCCCCGCCTGAAGGAAGGGGAAAATAGCCCCCATCCCATCAGAGTCCCCAAACGGCTCACCCATCACGCTGCGGTGGTCCCCCACCCCAGTCGGGCTGGAGATAGGCAGAGAGGTTATTCTGCCTCCGGTGCTTCATCAACAGTTCGGATTGAAGCAGCTGATAAGTTCTGACCCCAAACAGGTATTGCATATGAATCATTCCTTTGTTGTATTTTAAAAGCTGTATATGGTTAGATATGCTCAGATCATATTTATTAGTTATAATGAGGGTATTGCAGTAGTACTTTGTCCAAACAACTGACAGACAGACATCCCGTTGATTTTGTTGTGGCAGTCTCTGTGGAACAGAAACTTAGAAAAGTGTGCATGTGACAGATAAGTTAAATTAATCAGTGTCACTGCCAAGTACAAAAAGCAATCAGGAGAAAGAAATAACAGTCATTATCTCTGAATCAGTAGTTAGGTAAGGGGAAAAGAACAGCAAATTGTTTTAGACAGATTTAATGGCAAAGAGAAAAAAATCATTATTAGTTTAGAGAAGAGCAGGAAGAGTTTCTTTAGACAGAGAAAAAGATTGTAAAGTCAAGAATCCAGCAGCAGGAGAAACTTTTGCCTCTGGGAGGAGACAGATGGAGACAAATGTTGACGTTTTGCTCTTTGGTTGTGATGGAGTGAGGAGCTTCCCCCAAGACATTTAGAAGCTCCCCTAGAAGTGCAATGGGAAATGAGGCCCTGCCTGCTTTAGAAAGCTTTAAGCAGTCAACCTTATTTCTGAACTTACATTGCAAGAGAGGTCTTAGGGCCATTGAGTTTCTGTTAGAGAAGCAACCGTCTTGGCCACCGGGCACCTTCTGGGAAGCGTGCCTGCAGCGAACCTCTAACCTACACATCTATAACCATGGCAGGTATGAGGAAACACCTGCACTTCCATACCAGCAAACAGATGTCTAGATGAGGCTCCTTGGGCTCCTGAGACATCTAGGAGTTCCTGAAAACTTTTTCAGTACTGAGTAAGTTTGACAGGAATGCAACGATTTTGCTAATGCTGTACTCCACAGTTTTAGGTATTGCAGAGCTTAGGAGTCTAAGAAAGCTGAAAAGAAGACAAATAATACAACTTCTTGGTGTTGCTTGTATCTAAGCAAATAACCAGAGAACAAGTGGCCCTTAAGTTCTGCATATTTGCAGACTACTGAATTGCACACATAAATCTTAAACCTGCTGAGATTTCCCAGTGAGACTGTCTAATAGTGTTCATATGACCTGCTGCAAGCTAACAGAGAAATTCTGTACTGTTTTAATTCATAAGAGAGAAGAACTAACTCACTTGATCCTGAAACTTTTGCAAGCCTGGAAAGAACCACTTTCCCATTTTAACCAGCATATTGAGCACCATCAAGAGCTCCCTGATGACAGCCTTAGCAAAGCTAAGCAAATCAGCAGTATGGTACATGAGCTGAAGACTGGAGTTGAGAAAGTAACAGAAAAGGCAAGATTTTCAATGTAGCTTTTATTTATACCAGTTATGTGGCAGGAGTGACTTCGTGGGGGGGGCATGTCTGCTGTTGCATGGGCTATAACCTTGATGCCAACAGAGGCTCTGATCCAGCAACACTGGACTTTGTTACAGATCCAGCAATTTTTCAGCCAAAGGATGTGACTTAGTTTATGGTTTGGAAGATATTTAGATGGCAGTATATATGCTCATATGTGTAGAGCAATATTTTACTGATATGAAATATATGAAAGTAAGTCATAAGTACAAAGACTAGAGCCATTTACATCTTCATATACAAGCCAATAATGACTTGACTTTTCTAGGGCAGTGAAGGAGATGTGGGTAGACCATGACAAGTACTTAATTACTGTTTTCAGTTTTATTTGGATTTACATTCTGACTAATTAAAGTATCCCTGTTGTCTGCTGCAAAGAGCTCCTTCCTAAGGCAACAATTTTATGCTGGGATAAGTTGTTCAAGACAACAGTGGCATTGCTTAAATCAGATGTCAGTCACAAAACAACTTCAAAATTCCATTCCAAATTCTGGCAGGTCATATATAAATTATTACATGTAATTTTTTGTTCTTTCCATTTCCGTCTTCTCATTACTAACTGGAAGTCCTGATCTTTGTATTTCTTGTGCATTCGTGTCTAAACTCTTTTGGAGTTTTGGCTAAACAAACGAGGGCTGTGTGTCCATTCTCTGAAATGGCTACACTGCCAGGGTGTCTGATCCACTAAAAAGTGAATAATAAACTAATATCTTACACCAGTAGATCACCTTTCAGCTTTATGAACATAGGTGGGGAATGCAATCTTTAAAATTATAAGCAGCTCATCACTAGAATAGGAGGAATTTCACCCCACTCTAAAATGCAGCCCTGATCAGGGTGACTGAGAGTTACAAATGGAAAAAGTCAGTCTTCCAAGTGCAGTCATGGTTCTGGGTTAAAATAGCCTTAAAGTTCAGAGGTATTCAACCTAAGAGCTTGACCTTTGTTTGCTTCATTCTGTAACTGAAAAAAGCCATCAAACTGTAAACTAACTACACACTTCTGGTATATTTACCTGATTTTATTTTTCAAAAAAAACCTTTGAAAGAATTGCTGAGAAGGAAAGCTTTGAAGTTTTGACCTCTCTGTACTATGGACATACCACACAGTAGAAATATAATTTAAGAAAATGAAGCGAACAATGCAAATGCATTCCAATGTTTTGCAGCTGTGTTTTTCTATAAGACACTAATTCTAAGCTGCTTTCTGTTGCGAAGCTCCTACTCTTAAAGGTGGTAACAGCCTTCAGAGTCCACCAGGTTAAACAGCACTGGTGAATGCTCACGTTAGAAGCTTCCCATGTCAAAACTCATTAAACTAAACGGCTAAAAAATCTCAAGACTGATTTGCTGTATTACTTCAAGGGAAAATAAAGTTTACCAAACAGGGGTTCCTCTAGTTAAAGTCGGATGGAGTTACACCACAGTATTCTTGCATTACTAGTATATCAAATCATTTCAGGCTAGTCTAAAGGTTGTATAGATACCGTTAAGATAAAAAGACAGTGTTATTCTACGTAAGGAGTTTTACACATATCTTCAATAAGTATGTGAAAGGTCTGGAGTCAAACAGCCCAACACAGTAATGCCTTGGTTGACTTCTGCACTAGTATTTCGAAGATTTGCTATGTGTGCAGCTACAAGTTGTACTTCTTTTCCTGTTTTCGATACAGATGCAGTCAATGGGGATCATCAGCAATTCATTAAATGGAATGGCATCATCTGAAGCTGCTGGTTTATCAATTAGTAATGAAGCAAACATGATGAGTGACTCTGATTTTATTCACTGCTTCAGGAGAGACTCCAACAAAGTACAAAGCTACTTAAAAATTCTTAAATGTAGGATTATGCCAGAAAATAGTTGTTGAGTTGTAATCTCTTGACAAGTAGTCTTCAGCATGTTGTTTATAAAGATGGATAAATATAATTTATAAATTATCACATCGTGTGTATGTGGGTTAATGCCCCAGATAAAAAGGATTATTCTAGCAGTAGATAAATAAATGTCCTTGCATGTTACACTGTGACAGACTATATTATGGCTGACCCACACAGTTTAGTTGTATACATAGTTAAAAGTGAAATTCAGTTTGTTAAATCTTGGTACAAATACATCTACATACTATAAATAAAGCATATTTTAGTGTAAAAAAAAAAAGTTTTCCCCCATTTCTACATGAATACATACCTGCAGAATATTGCTTAACACTGAAGAGTGGTATTGCTGTTGATCAGTTCCTGTAACTGCAGGGCCCATGGAGAATTTTATGTTCATATCATACTTCTTACTAGGGAGAGACCTTCTCGCTCTCTACAACTACCTGAAAAGGAAGTTGTAGCGAGGTGGGTGTTGGTCTCTTTTCCCAAGTTACAAGCGATAGGATGAGAGGAAACAGCCTCAAGTTGTGCCAGGGGAGGTTTAGATTGGATATCAGGAAAAATTTCTTCACCGAAAGGGTTGTCAAGCATTGGAACAGGCTGCCCAGGGAAGTGGTTGAGTCACCATCCCTGGAGATATTTAAAAGATGTGTAGATGTGGTGCTTAGGGACACATGGTCTAGTGGTGGACTTGGCAGTGCTAGGTTAATGGTTGAACTTGATGATCTTAAAGGTCTTTTCCAATGAAAATGTTTCTATGATTCTGTGTTTCGGATCCTAAATGAGCCGTTTGAACAGGTATTTATAATCAACATGGATTTATCTTTTATATTCTTGACTATTTCATCCCTGAATGCTCTTTTCTGGCCTCCCCTGATCTTGATGGTTGTTGACAGAAGCTGGAGCTCGGGCTGCCAAGAATGGAGAGCAAAATGATGATAATTATTTAATAATGATACTTGATTTGGGTCTGAAAAACTCATCAGGAAAATGTTTCAAAGAAACATTTATGCAGAACAGAGGAACAACCTTTTCAGTTACATCTCCAAAACTGCTGATATCTTCAGATATCTACTATCTACTAGACAGCTGATGTACTTTCTCAGCTAGAAGCTGTGAGTGTTAACAATTGACATCTGGTCCCTGTTGTGCCAGATATGGTAGAAATGCAAAAGGTTACATGGTGCCTGCCCTGAAGAAGTCACTAGCTGCAATTCCTTAGGCAGTAAGATGCTACAAACACATAACGAAATTTTGAAGACGTTGTGGAAACAAAGCACAGCTCCAAACAGAGTAAAGGAAGGCTCCTCTGGGCAAATGGTTAGAGAGAAGCAGGGAGGGATGCCCACTCCGCTTGCATCTATCCACAGTCACAGAAGGTGTAGCAGCAATTAATGGTTACAGAGTTTATCTCATCACGTAGTGTAGCCGCAGCCCCAGACTACAGCAGCACGCTGGTGCTGTGTGTCTCCTGTGCCAGCAAGGGATTATTCCTGCCTCTGAAATGCTGAACCGGGGCAAGTGTGCATTCACCGAGGAGAAAAACGGTGCGAGGCTGTAATCCCTCTGCACCCCGGCGGAGACGGCATTGGGCACAGCAGACCCGCAACGGCGACCCGCCGTCAGCAGCGAGAGGTGACAGACACGGGAGGGGTCACTGGGCCAAACGAGGCTGACGGAAGGACGCTCCCTCCGGGACCGGCGGTGTCCGGACCCGACCCGTCCCGTCCCGCTTCCCGGGGCCGCGCGGCCGCGGCTGACGCGCTGCGTCCCGCGCTGCCACAGGGGGGCGCTGCGGGGCCCCCTCGCGGCGGGAGGTGGCCGTGTCCCCGCGGGTGGGAAGTGGCCGTGTCCTCGCGGGCGAGTGGTGACTGTGTGCCCACGCGGCGGGTGGTGGCCGTGTCCCCGCGGGTGTGTGGTGGCTGCATCCCTGCATAGTGGGTGGTGTCCATGTCCTCGCGTGTGGGAGGTGGCCATGTCCCCACAGGCCCTGGGGTTGGTGGCTCTCAGACTGAGTTACAAGGTGTCTCAGAAATCAGCTGTATTGGCTACTAGGAACTTCCGCGGCTGGGAAGACACCCCAGGGGTTGCAGCTGAGGGTCAGGTGGAAAACACGTTGCAAACGGAGCAGATCATAAAAATAATTCTCATCCCCTTCAAAGAGCAAAACCCTGGGAAGGTTTTGCTGTAGAGAAATGCAAAAATAGAGAAAATGAGGAAGCAGGTGCCACAGGGGGAACAACAACGCACCGAAGTATTACCCACAGTCACTCGTACTCATTTGCCATCACAAATTGGTGTTACATTTCAAGATTTGCCTTTGGCTGAAGTGAGGCGTGCTGGTGAAACAAAAGCCTGCCTACATTGCCAACATCGCCTTGCTTCCTCTTTTGATTGAGAAGACAACGGAGCAGTTGGCTGAAAAGGGCACATTTTTCTCTGTGGCTACTGATGCCTCAAACAGAAATACCAGTGACGGTTGCTTTTTACACTGGCGAATACTTCATCTCCTGCATGGTTTCTCTCAAAGACAGCAGCGAAACTAGTTAGGGATATTTGAAAATGTAAGATTGTGTGCTACAATCAAATGCTTTGGAGTTTGAGAATGCATCATTTGCATCTGAGAATATTAACTTAGGAGAAACAACTTTGCAAAGTAATGAAAAAATCAGAAAATCAGGGTTGGCTTCCATTTAAGTGCTGGGCTCATCTGCAACAACCTGTAACAATATATGTTATAGGTAAGTCATGGTGAATTTTCCGTTTGTGCAACAACCTGTTTCCATTAACTTTCTTTGTCAGCCAAATAAATTTAAGAATGAAAAATTTCTCCATTGTTCTTCAGCCCTTATTCCATGAAATGGTGCAGGATAACCCCAGATTATTGACATTTTTGTATAGTCCAATTCATTTTTTCAGTTATTAGAAGCTGCTTTTGTACGTTAGAGATTTCCTCATCATAAGTTTTCCATTTTTTCAGATGGAGAAGGATATGACAGAGACACTCAGTGACTGAAAATTCATTTTGTTCCTTTCATAATGTGCTAAATGGTTTTGATAGTGTATTTTAAATTTAGGCTGAATCTGATATGTGCTGATGTTTACATGATAGATTCAGTGACAGATGTCACTTGTAGTTTAACTCTTGTCTAAAACCACGATAGCAAAGTAGAAACAAATGGAAACAGTCATCTTTGAACAATATGCGTTAATGTTCAGCTACCCTGTATTACATTCAAAGGTTGACATGCAAACAAAAAATCACTTGGAAAAACTTAAGAATTCCTCAAGGGTTGGATGTTTATAAAAGGCAAGATATCTGTACGTTTTGGTGAGTACTAGAGGAACACTGTTGAGATGTTGCATTGTGACATCCCTGTCCACCATGCCCAGCTTCATTGCTTAGAATTACAACCAGTATCTATAGGAAACCAAGGAGTGGGAGTTGCCATTTTCTGGCAATTAATTTAGGTGCAAGCCCACATGGGGAGCATCTCAGATCCAGGTTTATCTTACACAGCAGCAGTTGTCAGGCACATGACTTAGAAGCATGGTCATTACAGACTTCTACAGTCAATGGCAATTCTGTCCACCGTGAACCTTTCTCTGCAGGGGCTTGTTGGACTCCCCAGGGTCCAAAGCTAAGTCTCAAGTTAATTGGACTCTAATTCATCTCTGGTCCTTTCTTAAGGCATTGAATTTACAGCTAACTTGCTTGAAATTGTTTTGTCTTTCCTTCGAGTTTGTGAAAATCAGTAACGGTCTTCTTGGTAGAGGGTGCTGAAGCATGTGAATGTACTTAATTTATGTCAGTCTTTTGACTGTGGAACATACATTCGTCAGAGGAGCTGTGTGGCTACAGTGATGGCAACTGGTATTTAAAACTCAGTACTAGTAAATCACGGCAGATAAAATAAATCTGATGTATTACTGCAGCTCAGGAGTGACATTTGACTGTTCTACTATTGTTCTGACACTGGAGTTAGTAATGCAGTTTTGTGCCTTAAAGCAGTCCTTTTCTCCTCAGCAGATCATAACAATTAATTCGTGTTTGGCAAAGAATCAATAAAAACAAGAGAACTTTTAGAAAACTATTTCATACTATAAATCTGTACAACCGAAGTGTAAGTGCTGACACAGGTGTGGTCAGCAAATTCAGCTGTTAGCAATGTTGTATGAGGTCCATGGAGGAGCTAGCTGGCCTCTCATGTTCACAGTGTCACAGTTGTTTACACACAATAAAACATGACCGTGGCTGTGCCTGATGTAGACTGGCATAATCTGCATCATTTTTGATACCTTTTAAAAGACCAAGAGCCAGACCTAGAAAAGGAAATAGGCACCTCCTTGTTAGGTATCAGAGAAGCTCCTTTGAGTGCCTGACCTTAAGAACAGACTTTCAAGATCCGCATTCAGACCCGTCTGGAGGATCTCCAATAGGTGAGGTGAGAAAAGCCTCTACTGTTGCTGAGGCTGCTCAGTTGGGCAGCAAGATCCCCATGTCAGCAGCACAGCCTGAGGGCCCAGGAGTCTGCAGCTCAGGTAACAAAGCGAGTACTGAGTCTCAGCCCTTTTTCCCTTTCCCTGTTGTATTCTGTATTACATTAGCATTGATAAGTTGCCAGACTAAACAGAGAGGTGCTCCTCGAGTATAAGTATCTGCTTTGTTTGTGGCCTCTCAAGAGCGGGGGTTTTTTTAACTACAGTTCGCAATTCGAGGTACCTGAACTCTCCCCAGCCCCAGGATCCTAACAAATGTCCTTCATAATACCTTACAGCCTGGAACTAGTCTCAAAATGCCACACATAGGAAATACCTCAGATACCTTACAACCATGCTGCAAGGTCATCCGTTAGGTCATATATTTGAAGTCAAAGTAGTGTGTTGCTGGTTTTAACTGTGAGGTGCCCTCCGTATCTATCACATCACTCTGTAATACAAGATGCATTCTATGCCTTACACCTCTGCAATGTGCCTGTTACGAACCACTTCAAACATCTGTTGGAGATTTTGCATATAATTTGTGCTGTCTTTGTTCTTTTATAACAAGTGTGCATACATTATTTGAAGAAAACGAATACTTACTATTTGATCCTTCACACAGAAAAGACTGGCACTGTAATATATCATATTTTTGTATTGATACTGGGTGCTGTTTCTCATTTACCAAGTTTTCACAGTATGGACTGAAGGGAAACTTCTCCTTTAAATAGCTTAAAATGAGAGGAATCAAGGTTGTATGTGTCATGAGCCTAAATCCATTTTGACGAATTGAATCGGACTATTTTAGGTATAATTCAAAATCCACGTGTATACTTCTACGGTTTTTGAGAAAGCTTGATCAGCATTTTCAAGTGAAGAATATTTTATCTGGCATACTGAAACTTTATTCTAGCTGTGGAATAAGAATACTGGTAGGAGGTGTTAAGAGATTTGGAGGGCTGTGAAATGGTATAAGTTTTAATAGGCTACAGTGAAATCAGAACTTGCTCAATTTAAAACACGTATAACATTATAACTGTGAAACTAATTCTGCATGAACCTTGCTTGATCTTTGCCTCAGTGAGACCTCCTTCAGATGCATTCTGTTTAGCACATCAGATCAGAGTTTTGACAGCAGTTCACATTTGGTGCTTGCAACATCATCAAGTGAAAGAATTTCCCAGGGAGCACTCTGAATCCCATCTCCCCTCTCCAGAAGCGATGCTTCTAACACTGATGCGCGATTGACTTGCAGTAAAAGAACATGAGCATCTGTGGAGACTCCCTTTCCCTGAAAGGTGAGATGGGAAAACCCCAATCACCCCCACTGTACACTGATTTCCTCCAAAATGGGAAGCACTGATGAATACCCCCACACACATGTACCTCCACTTGATCATTTGATGGTAATTTGGAAATACCTGCATGCCTTGCATTGTAGGCAGACACTAGCAAATGCCATTTCAGAAGAATCTTGCTGGTCTTTCAAGTAGGAGTTAGTCAAACAGGGCAGGACTATGACTTCAACAGGACAATTGGACAGTAAATTCATCCCCAGGTGTACACAATCTGTCTGTCCATTCCTAAAGGTTTTAGGCAGAATATGAGTTGGTTCTGGGATTTCAGTTGCAAGATAGGAATAAACTTCTCACGTTATTGAATAGCATATAACACATGGCATACACTAAACGTTCAAGTGCCTTCTGAGGGTATGTATCCAGGCAGCTTACGCTAATGAGGGTTTGTAACCACAGGAAGAGATTACTTCTTAATTTTTCTGTAATCTCTTTTTTCTTTAAAACAAGAGTAGGAAATCACATGCAAGGAATGACATCTAGTGCAAGACTAGGACTGCACAGTTGACCACTCAGAAGGCAGGACATGCACAAGGCAGGATACAAAACTTGCCTGATCATGCATAAAGTTTATGATACAAGCTTCATCACTGCAGTCTCAAGTTTTTTAGCTGCATATGTATCTAAACTTCACCTTCCAGATAATACAACGTAACAAGGTGAACAGTAGATCATCCACCAAAAGGTAAAATGTTAAATAACAATTGTATGGCTTTTTGAAAGACGTACAATACAGTTCAAAAAGCTTTGGAGCTCAAGGCAAGAATAATTATAAACATCCATGGCATGCATGATGAGGAAAGCCAGGCTAGATTATCATGGTCATCTCTTTTGACTATAAAATATATGAATCTGCCAGAAATGAAACAGACCCTATAAAACCAGAATGTTCTCCAAAAGGTTTTGCCTGTAACATAAAATACCTTCAGTCTTTCTTCTCAACAAATGCATTAATCAATGTATGATAAAGAAAAAAAGTTCTGCTCCCATTTTGAGAGATAAGCCTTGCAAATAAACAAAAAATGATACTTAAATTCATAGCATGATTTCCTTAAAGTGGATGAATCAAGCAAATCATTTTAAGTAAAGCAGTTTTAATAATATTATTTGAGGCTACTTGTATTACACAGAATACTGTCCTGTCTTTGATACAGACATATGCTAATGTGTATTTACTGGTAGCAGTTTAAATAGGAATAAGTCAGGAATAAGTCTACTATGGTATGCCATCTCCTTAAGTACTTCTCTGAGATGGCTGTAGTGGCAATTTTTCCAATTATAGTTCTGTTGCCTAGTGCATTTGGGGTAGAATTCTCCATATCACCATTCCAGTTTTGAAATACAGAAGAGATTACAAGAGATTGTACTAATAGTCTGACAACAGCCACTGAAATTCAGAGTTAAGAACGCAGGAAGGTTCATCCACAGGAGAAAAGACAGGAGATAGTGAATTGTGTTTCCCAGGACGCATTCACATCAAAGTGATTTAAACACAGCACATTGTATAGGGTTGGTTGGTTGTCTTTTAGTATTGCATACTTTACCAGGGTTATCAGCTGACCTGTGACCATGCTATTTAAAACTACTTTAATACTGATACAGGTGAGGACAGACAGAGAAAACATACTAAAAAAGCTTCTGTTTGTCTAATATGAATCTATTGTGTCTTTTAATGAATTTCAAAAAGAACCCAAAGCAACTGACTATCTTGAGGAAAATAGAGTTATTCTTATCTCGTGTACAAAAGAAATTAATTGGTCTGACTGCAATGAGAGATAAAAGTGATTCTCTATCAGTGTGTTCTTAATTAATATCGTGTACAACGCAGATGTATAAATCAGAGCACAACTTCATCTTCATGCTCTTTGCTGCATTTTACTTACCATCACTTCCTATTTCACTTTTAAAGTCAGTACAAGACAGGAAAAGACACAAGAAAAGACTGAGTATCGAAGAATAATTCTTAAATCATTAGTTATTTGTCATTTTAATGGTGTTAGACTGTAGCAAATTTATGAGGCATAAACTAGTTAGCTTTACAATGTCCAAATATTGTTAGTCTTAGAAGACTGCTCATTTGAAGCCTATGCTCTCCACTCAATTTACAAACTGTCCCTATTTCCTTAGGCTGATGATGTAACTGCCTTATTTGCAGTGTCTTGGTCAGGATACAAATACAGTGGGCTCTGCAACGAATTTGCTCTTGGAGGTGGTTGTGTACTAGTCAGTCTTTCAGAATTTCCTGGAGAATTCTCCCTCCACCTTGAACTTGCCTGCTCCTGAGACACTTCCCACACAGATGGGCACGGCGAGGTAAAATTCATGGTGGATGAGAGGTAGTTCTCCTGAAGACCTTCTTCTTGGAGGCACCTGTTTGAAAGCACTTCTTTTTCTTTGGAGTTTCGCCATTTCATCCTTCGATTCTGAAACCAAATTTTCACCTGTTTGCAAGTTAATGAGAGTTTATCATTCTTTTCTTTAAACAGCTTTGCCCTAAGAAGGTTTTTTTTCTTTCTATCCCCTTAGTTTCATGTTCCTTCCTTACTCATTGTTATAGTAGATCCAGTGAAGCTGACTGATTGACATTATCTGAGGATTTTCCCATCACTACGTACTACAGCTGGGCCAAATACTCTCCTTGACTTTCACCACCTCAAACAGGTCATTATTTGGCTTAGACTGGGAAAAGGACAGCCCAGTATCTAGGGATAGATCAATTTCCTATAGTAACATCCTTCTAGACAGAAAAGGATTCTCAGAGTAAATTAGCATCGTCGTTAAGAAAACTAAATTATATTACTGCCGATGTGAAGCCCTCTGTTTAAAAGAGGCTCTAAGAACTATGACTGTCCCATTCACAAGCATAGCTAAAAACAGCTCGGGCATATAGCTTTAAAATGTGTGTTATGACATACAACACAGTAGTGAGGATTTAAAGACATTTTGTCTACCTGACTACAGTTTTCCAGGAGTTGCCTAGAATCCATGTGCTTTTGAGATAAAACCAATTTTTCAAAAACTTCAAGTTGCAAAGCTTGATCACGAGTGTTCAAAAGCATTTATGAAATGTTTGGAAAAGCTTGGGGAAGTATGCATCTAGGAACTGGTTTTACATAAAGAGAAGAAACGGGGGGAATCAATCAAATTATTCAGATTGTGTTCGATTTTCCCTTAAATATTTGCATTTACTTCTAGTATTCAGATACTTGATACAAAGTCAAAGAGACTATGCTTTCAAAGGTTTGAGAACCATTGCCTTAGGTGGCAGGTACTGTTCCTGCAGCACAAGTGGTCTGAAAATTGAAGAAGTAACATTCACGGCAACTGCTCTTCCTTTCATGAGGGGGAAAAAAAAAAAAAAAAGACATAGATACCATCTGGTCTATCATTATCATGAAATTATTTTCCTGTAGTGGTAGCTGTTATCTATGTGCCGTTCCATTATTTTTTACTCCGCCTGGGCTCTCTTGAATATCAAGAACACAGAAGAAAAACTCAAGGAAATAACAGTAATATTAGGAATTTGACTACATGTTGGGGAATTTTTAGGCAGCACACTGGTGAGTGCAATTGTGCATTTTCATCACAATAGTTATCCTACAGAGATGACAGCTCTCTTCATCACACTCTGCTGCTTGTGTTTGTTTATAGTTGCAGTGCTTGCAATGGAGTCAGTCATTCAGGTTGCAAGGCACCACTCCAGACCACAAGATCTAACCTCCTGCACAAAGTGGAGCCAACTGCAAAGTTAGATCAAACTGTTTAGGGCCTTGTCAAGTTCTGAAAATCTCCAAGTTAAAGATGATGAGAGCTCCCATCGCCATTCCCAGGCTTTTCTGCCCCCCAGATAGCTTCTGTCGTACATATCTTAAGCATTTTCACTCCTGATACATGCAAAGAAATAAAATTGTACTGTTACTCTCTCAATCTTTCAGCTGTACTCTAGAGATCTGCGTCTACTCCAGCACCTTCAGAATCCTACCTGCCCATGGCTACCATGTTCATTTTCAGCTGTTACATGCCCTCACAAACTTTTTTTCCAGTTTCTCTCAGGTTTTGTGCTCTTCAAGCCAGGCACTTTTCCTGTGTTTCTATCTGCAGCTAGGTCAGGCCCCTGAGATTCCAGATTGGGCTACTGCTGCGCAGCACTACCATTAATGTGCTTGTTCATTTACAACAGCTCACTGGAGGTATTAGACCCTCAGATAAACTCTAAAGTCCTGCAGTAGGCCAACTCCGACTCGTGAGAAATCCCATGAAATGTGAATTGATAAGTAAAGTGGGAGCATTTTAGAAGGTCACCCTGCAAAATTTTTCTTTCTACAGTTTCTCTCAGCTCCGAGGATCTCTTTGCTTGTGCAGCTAAGTTTCTTTCTGTAGGGATGGTTGTCTGTCTCTTGGGGCAGAACGGTTTCAGACCAAGTGCTGTAGATTGCATTGTCACTAGCTGTTCATCTGTGAGTGCAAAGGGTGCTCACAGGAATGCACGAGGGCTCTACGCTCTGCTGTTTTCTGCCTGCATCACTGCCTGTCAGGCAGTGGGATGGAGCATAGTTCCCTACTCCAAAGCTTGTGAGAGGGCTCTGTCAGACAGCAAAATGGGAGTTGGAAATGAAATGCAGAGGTCATGTTTCTCCCACTTTGTGTGAAAATGGAGTGATCTACTTTTGAATGTACACCTTCAGGAAATAAACTAGGAACCTGTTTGAGCATTCCTTGAACTGCCATTGATTTACTGAGGTCTTCGCTCAGTGAAGGATCTCAGGGCTGCCCTTGTGCTGTTCAATTTTCCTCCTTCAAAGGCATTTTAAAGATTTTTCCTCAAAAAGACAGAAAGTCACAGATGTTCTGTCATTCCTTACCTGAGACTCCTTTAGACCCAGGTTAATGGCCAGTTTCTTCCTGTCTGTTTTACTGATATACTTCTGCTTCTGAAACATTTTCTCCAAAGCTTTCCTCTGGTCTTCAGAAAAGACAGCTCTTCTTAATATACCTCTCCGGGCTTTGGAGTTAGACTCCTGGGTCAGAACAGGCAGGACACTTTCCTCTCCTAGTAGAAATAGATGAGAGTTTCACATAATATCTAACACACATCAGAGAAATATTAAGTGCTGTTCATTATAATGCTAGCAGACTACTGTCCCACTTTTGATTTATTGGTGTTACAATTGTGTCGTAATGTTTCTGTCACGTTCTTTAAAGACTAAATCCTCACTTGGATCTAGAGGTGTTGTCAGTGGTCAAAAGTCTCCTCTTGACATGGTAAAAAGTAAATCAGATGAGTTCATAGAGGAATAACACAAGGCTCATGCTACTGTAAAATTCAAATATAGGCAGGGAGATATTTCTCCACTTTCTTTTGCACGTTATCATCACTGAGTGAACTGCAGTAAGTTTTCCTAGGAGTTTTTTTCTCCTTGTGTGAAACATAGAACAAGATAAAAGTTGTCTGTAATACTGATTCAAAGAAACTAAATAGGCTTTCTTTAGTTTTGTTTACTAACGGAAGGCTTTCAGAGCGAACTATTTCTCAGAAAATCCCTAGCCATTCACTTCCTCATTCTGGAAACCGCAGCAATTTCTTTATTACAGGATTTGGGGAGTACTTGAACTTACTCTCTTCAGCCTGGTTTCTAATCCTTTGACATCTCATAGCAAGTCCTGGGAGGGCAGCTTTCAATGAATCCAATCACATCCCCTTGATCCACACCTAGAGGGAACCCTACCCTGGAAAACAGCCTCAAAGTTGGGGGAAAGAGCTGCAGTGGAGTAAAAATGTTCACGTTGTCCCTTCATTGGCCTCACAAAGAGCACAGAAAACCCAAATGCAGATAAATCTTTCACCTTCCTCACACCCAATAAAGCCTAAAGCCATAGTGCTTTCCCACGCTCCCTGTCCCCTAGAAGGATATGGTGTACAGGGAGCAGTCCCTGGTGAGGCTCGGTATGCCTCCAGCACTCCCGGCTTCCCCAAATGCTCGCTCAGGGAGCAGTACCAGAGGCCAGCTGAATAGAGCCTGTCACTAAGCGTTGGACATGATAATTGCATGGGGCAGTGGCTAGCAGGTGAGGAAAGAGCTGCCCTTTGATTCAGAAACCTGTGCCATGGCTATATAGCCACTGACACCTATGATCTTTCTGTGACAGGGCAGCCATGAAGATGGCTTTGGTTTGTACCACATGCAAGTTAGACTCTATAGGTGCAAGCTGCCCTTCTGTTGGTGGCACCTTCCCATGTACATGGGCCGAATTGCCATCCTAGTTTATAGTTACAGCAGCTGCAAAGGTGTGCTGCTGTTTGATTTCTGTCAAGGATCATTTTCATATTGAAGCCAATGGCAAAATTCTCATGTAAAGCAGATTTTCTAAAAGATTGCACATTCTTTCATGAAAAAGTCTATCTTTTCTAGTTAGCTGTAGCGAGGCGGGGGGTAAATACATTTGTTCAATAGGCATAATGCTCTTGAAAACACTAATTAAATCCAGATGCAGCTTTCACAAACTGTTCCTTGGGGCTACCCCACATTTCAACTTCTGTATATTATACATTTATACACATGGGTACGTGTACCTTTAAACACCCAGAGAGAAACAACCACATATACACTGAGGACATTGTAGAACTGTGTACGTATAATGATGAGAAACTAAAGTGTATATATGTATGTCTTGCAAAGTTGAATAAATACTTTTGTGGTGCATGTGTGACTGGTTTGATATTACATACATTACCCCTGTATCCTACCTCCAGCTGTGACCAGCACAGGAAGAATATCAGAAGCTTAGTAAGTATACAATGATCCTTCCCTAAAATACACTGCCATTTTCAAACATAACCGATTGCATTCTGCTAGACATGCCTTTCTTGAATTTTTCTACACCTTAAGAACCCATCTTTACATTTGTCCCCCATAATAGCCTGTGGCAAAAAAGTAATTATTATGATTTAAAAATGTTGCAATATAAAGAAGCCTAAATTTATACAGATGTATTTCAATTTTCAAAATTATATTTGAGATCAGATACAAAAATCATAACCTACTGGTTTTTGTCCTGATATTTATGACACAGTGAGACACAGTCAGACTCCATCCAAACCAAAATAAACTATCTGCAGCATAAAAGTCAAAATGCCACGATGGAGGTTTCTGCAAAGGGCAAGCTGGGTTCATATTTCTCTGAGGAGTGCATAGCCTCCTCACGACCCCCAGCCCAAGCTTCCATCCTGCCCGTGAAGCTGGGGGCAAACACTGGCCCTTCTTTCTCAAGCATGTTCTCACTCCTTCTTCCCCAGATTTGGTGAATTTAGGTACCTTTTTCCAGGTAGCTGCTGAGTAGTTTCTGATGAATCGCCAGCTATTCTCAAGTTTACTGGAAGGTACAGTCTGAAAGCAGAAGAGCTGGTACCTTCTCTCATCGCCACTGTGGGACGAGAGACACCAGCGAGGGAAGAGGCGTAACAGGGCTGGTTCTTGCCTCCTGGCCTCCATTCCACAATGGAGTTGTCAGCCAAGGACAGAGGATGCCAGATTATGTGACCCCTTAAAATTTGTCTTGCCTGGCTGGTTGTTAACAGTCAATGAGCAAAGAAACAACCTCCTGCTGGAGCCCAGAGGCGCCAATTAATTCCCATACAGGCAGTATGTAGGGTACAGCCTAACACCTGTATTAGACTAATTTAACAGTGAAGAATCTACGCACTCTAAGGCACAATATGTGACTGATTTTAAAAGATTAGCTAAACAAAATTTAATGACGAGCAGAATGCGCACAAGCATTAGCAAACACCCACTGGTTGAAAAAATTTGAAACTCGTGATTGGGATAATGAATATTCACCCCCAATTGACTAGCCTGGGGAATTTTTTTAAGAATAGCCCATATTCCAAAATACATTTTGACTGCTCACACAAAAACTAAATTTTGGTTGTGGATTAAAGGATTTTTCAGTATGGCGGGATAGGCAGCCATTCATACATTACAACTTCCATCAAAATGAAGTAAGTCAGTTTGCAGCCTGCCACTCTGAACGTGCATCAAAAGGTTTAGTGCTCTGCTGACATAAATGTGAATCTGTTACCAACTATTTCCTATGTTGCTGGTTTGGTTTTTGTTTTGCTTCGTTTTTTTTTTTTAAATCTTTCCTTTGTATCCTAATATATAGTGATAAATGTCCTCTTAATCTGTGGAACAATCTTCGTTTGCGTTCATGGCAGAGACCACCTTGAAGGAGCAAGTAAAAGCTTTAGTCATGGTTTCCATTTTTTTCATTTGAATTCAATACATTCTAGTTAAATGGACAATTAATAGGTCACTTCCAAAATAGTAGTGTATCAGTCCTGGTTAATAAACAATCCCCACAGTTGATAATGGGCCTATGTATTCAGCAAGTCCCTGTATACACTCAGCTCATCCACTAAATCCCTTTTCAGGTAGACAGGGTTATATGGGAAGATGAGCTAGAATGAGTCTATAAAAGTCAGTTTCATTCACTGCTTTATTTTTCAGTCAAGTGCTTTAAATGGTGTCCAGAAAATCTCTTGGAATGTGAGACAGAAGAAAAGACTGGCACATAGAGTATTGCTTTATGGCCATACAAAAGGGCAACTGACCCTTGCCCAGGCCTTTTCAATGTGAAATGGTTCCTAAAGTTCATCTGCACAGTGAAAAATTGTGGTGAGGTCGCGTGTGGATGAGTAAAGTGAAAGTGGTGATTGGTCATAGTGCTGTCAGCCATTGTGGGAGAGCCGGGGCCATGTAAAATGCTCTGTGGGAAAGTGTCAGCCCCCTAAAGATGTGCTCAGAAACTTGCAGCTCATTAAACTGCCAGCATTTGCTGCCTCACTTGTCAAGAATCATTCAGCTTAGCAACTGCCCTTCTGAAACATTCATAAAATGCATCAACATAGTCAGGAAGGGTTTGAATGCAACTCTGATAAAAAAGTATATGCTAGAGCACCCATAAACTCCAATTTTCATTTGGATTTGCAAGGCGTTTTGTGGTTTTCGTTCATTTTGAAGGACTAGGAAACGCCTCTTCTGTTTGTATTCCTGAGCCATAAACGTAAAAACATGAATATCCATTCTTACACTGTGGCACATAAACCTCAAAATCAAGGTTAAATTGCGATTTGGATTAAATGGAAGTGTGTTCCAGGTCTTAATCCTGAACATGTGGTGTATATTGGCCAAAATTCTCTTCAGCTTACTCCTTCAATTTTTTGCATTATAATTAAAAAAGAAAAACAAATTAAACGTGCATGCATTTGACTGCTACAAAAAGAATGACTGTTTTATTTAAATAATGTTAGGGCTTCCTGAATCATAATTTATCCCTAATAGACATTAAAATGCAGCATCCATTTAAAGATCTTTCAGCTCTTTTCTTATTTGCAAATGTTTATTGACACAGATTTTTAAAAGAGTTACTGATTTTAAAGAATCTTTTCTAGCAAACTGAAAACAAGGAGCTTTCCTAGGTTAGCTCTGTCTGGGTGCCTCAATGCCATTAGAAACCTCTCACAATTGCTCAGTGTACTTAAGTTTGATAAATCTTTGGAAACCCTCTGAATAGGATTGCTGTGATTTTACTAAGGAATTAGCTGCTGCCATTGCATCACCAATTAGTTTTCCAGAACACATTAAATCCTGCTGCTTTGGTTTACAGAATAACTCAAGCATTACTGATGAAGCATAAAAACTTACTTGGAAAAGCAGTGGGGGACGCAGGGTGCTGACAGGACCCACCACAGCATGCTGAGTAGAATGGCGGGGCTCGGAGAAAAAAGTGTTTGGAAAGAGCTGCAAAGAAAGCACAGATCTAATTGATTATCCATTGAGCTTAGGTGATATTCATAACAACAGTCCTCCAAAAAGTCAGTGTGTAAAGTCCTGCCCCACAAGTTTTTTTTCCTTTTTTCAAGATGGTGATATTTTTAAGGCTAACAATGATAAACCAAGTAATTGCTCTTTAACTTAGCAAGGTTATTTTACATGTGTAGCTTAAATACAATATGCAAAACTCTCAATATATTCATCGTAACAATGAAACCCTGAAGACTTGAAATTTACTTCTGTAATTGCTATAAATATGGGGGGGCATCCTAAATATTGGGATTGAGCATGTCGTTTAGATAATATATGGTTGAAATAACGAGTATAATGCATCTGAAAAAGTTATTTTAAATAACTCTAATAAGCATGATAACCTAGAAAAAAAGAATCTAAAACTGAATCCTGTCTCTGTTGCTTATACTCCAATGCTGTTATTAGGACTCAAACCAATAAGGTCTTCAATAAATAAGAAACTTTTATTAATAAATTCTATAAAATGCAATGAGACGATCCAGCTGAGCTCTACAGGCACAAACTACAGGGCCTGATTCTGCTATCCTGATGGTAAACTCATTCTTGCTGGGAAAGTGCTCTAAATTTAAATAAACCACTTGCTGAAGAAGGCTCTGCTTAATACAATAAAAAAATTGCAAAATCATCCCACAGAATTAGGTAATATTTGGTAAAACTTCTATAGAATTTTTTGAACCAATGAAACAAAAGTCTTTGTTATGTCTAAAGAGTGCTCGAAATGTTGGAAAGGTCTTCATTATCTAATAATCCCTTATTTTTTTTCTATAAAGCTCATGGGCTTTTCCATTAATCTTAATTACCTTTTAATTTCTGCTTGTATTAGTCGACTATGAAACTTGGAATATTTTTTTCTTTTGATAATAGACACATCATGCTTGCTAGAACTGTACACTTGTAAAATGTGATCAGCATCAAAACATTTATGTCATTTTTCTGTCTTGGTTTAGGCAGAAAATAAACAGCTCTAGACTTTGTACTGTAGTTTTTCTAAATCTCTATAAATAACATGATTAATTAAAAAAAAAAAGTAAATGCATACTTAGATAAAAAAAATAAGAAATAAATAATCAGGAAGAAAGATCGCTAAATAGATAAACGTATCTAAGCCTTGTTCTTAATTTTTGAAGATTTTTTACTGGAATTGAAAACAAAGATCACCCAAAATTAGGTTCCCAAGTACATATTAGGGCATCTTAATAACTTTCCTGATTTTCAAATCTTCTGATCTCCCAAAGCAATAAACTATTGCTGTAGAAGCCTAACTCTGAAAATTTTGAAAATAGTTACCTCTATTTTTTGTCTGATTTCATACAAGCTTAGGTGAAAATTTCTTCAACTATAATTACAAATTGATAAGCATTTTATTACTACAGCTTTTTCATCAATACTTTACTGTTTCTAATGAAATATATACTCCAAGAGGAACTAATTGCCTATTTTGAGGCGTATGCTTGCAAAACATTTACAAAAAGGAATGATTTACATCAGGCATTAGTATTCTAAAGCTTCTCTTTCACACAAGACCATCAAATGTGGAATTGTGTCCTAAGGACCTTAAAAGAGTCATGAACGTGCAGCCAAATTTTACCTATCTTACATCTCCAAGGGACTTCAACGCAACTGGTGGGGTGTGTAAATTGGAAAGGATTTGACTGTAACTGAAGAAGCACAGGAGGTGGAGAAGGAAAACACCTGCCAGGCTATCTCAGCCATCCTCCTGAACATGACAGCTTGTTCTTGACAATACGTTTTATCTGCTGCAGTTTCCAAACTCCCAGGTGAAGAGCTTTTCCTCCTTTCCTTGGGAGCCACATTCCCCATGACATGATCAAGTTTCCCTTACAGTAATCCACTTCTAAAAGTACAACTCAGTATACAGAAGGTACTACACTCAATTTCTTTGCTTCCTTTTCACACGTCTCAAATGTTCCTTGACTGCTATAATGCCCTGTTCCCCTCGAGCACCTTATTCATGCCATAACAATTTTTGTCAGTCATGTTGGCCTGTCCTTGATATTCCTTGTTCTGGTGTCTTAACTCTCTCCAGTTCCTTGCTCTTTTTTGATAATGTGGTGCTCATAATGACATGTGATACAGCCAGGAGATATCTGGATGAATCAGAATTGAATAAGCTGTTGCTTCAGATAGATAGCATGTTCCTGCAAATAAAGATTGAGGAATAGGAAAAGATAGGTGTTCTCCATTCACGAAATCTCTCAACAAGCAAGCTGCAAGCAGGAAGGTCAGGAGATGGATCAGGGTCAAAACTTGAGACACTGGGCTTAAGGAAAGCCCAAACAAGCCACACATTTCCATGGATGTTGCTGGCAATGATTTAATGCACTAGCACAGCACCATGATGCAAATAGTAGATATCTTGGCACTAATTCTGCTCAAGTCAATGGAAATCATGCTTCTGGCTTTCTTGGGCATTTTACTTAATTCCCTCAACCAACTGCTGTCTTTTCTGCCTGAATGGCACATATCCCTCTAAGGCAGAACATTTGCTTCAGAAATAAGATGCAGGTGATATCCTCATATAACTCTGAACCAAGTAGTTTCTGAGACCATTTCTCAAGATTGTTTTATTCTAGATCTTGTGGAATAAACAATGGTATTATGTCTCTCTAAACCTATAGCCTACGCATATGTCTAGTCTATAAACTCTCTTTAACGTGCTCCAACTACACTGATGCACAAGTGAATTCTACGTTAGGTATAAAAAATTACATCCGCAGGTCACGTCTACTAAAGCCGTTGCACTCAAACCAATGTGTAGCAGTTACACAGAGCCACAGCAGTAAAAAATCTGGCATAATATAGCGATACTCAATGCTACCTTCGCAGCCCTACGTAGAGAAAAATGTTAATGCTTCAACCTAACACATACAAGTATGTTTTTTATCTTTGATAGAAAGAGCAGAGAATATTCATTGCATTAAATGACTTCCATTGTCTGCATGAAACTGCACTAACAGAATTAAAATTTCTCAGGGAAAAATGACATATTTAACATATAAGTATTTCAGAATTATATTCAGAATTATACTGTGAGTGTACCTGTAGGAATGACACAATAGCTATCAGTACTGAGGACAACATACAGAAAGCATTGCCTATGCGTTTATTTTCTGGTCATTTATATCATGGCCACTCTACCAATATTTTTGGTCAGGCGATCTGAAGCAAACATTGTTTGCTGTTCACATAAGGCTGAAAATTGCTGAAATGTCAGAATATTAGTTCTGTATTTATTGGCCAGAACAAAGTACACTGTACTGAAAAGCAGCTGTTGCTTCCAGCCACGTGGAGTACACATTAGCCATGGGCCAAATCCTAATAATTCATTTTCAAGATACCTCATTCTTTTTCTGGTTAGCATTCCCATTTCATAAAAACAGAGACTGTGTGGAACTAAGCAGTTCACAAGACTGAGACTTTACAGGTTTAGCTTCACAGATGCATGAAAATGAAATATCAGAGTAGGGTAAAAGTGCCTTTTGGCACCCCAAAAACTGTACTATATGCTTTAAAAGAAAATTTATCAGGTCATAAATATAAAAGGATGAAATATCTAAAATGAAATCAAGAATTCATTTCTATTTTTTCACAAAAGATAAATTCTTTTGACACTGTTGCTGCATGCAAAATTTTAGTAATAATGCTCATTTACATTCAGCTTTGTTAATTCAAAGCATTTTACAAACAGACAATAAAATGACACTAAACATGCAAATGGACCTCAAGCTCATCCAGTGCTAAAACTCAGAGATTAGTTCAGATACTGATATTCTAAAATACACTGCCAGCTCTGAAGATATTCTAAATTCAAAAGCCCTCCCATACTAAAAAGTCATGCCAACAATGGGACTAGAAATTTTCCAACTATCCACCATTTTGTGAGTAAGGCTCCTAAGTACAATTCAGTTCAAATGGATATGTAATTTTAAAATTCTACATTATTCAAGACGTTGTTTGCTTTCCTAATGCTAGTGTTGTAAAATGACTCAGCAAACAGTGTAGGCCATTAGCCAGCAGGAAAGGGGAAAGAGGCGAAGGAAGAATGGCTATTGAGGAAAAGCGAAACGATGGTAAACTTCTGGTATTCCCCATACAGGACGACTTCGTTTTACATGCTGTTAGTTTGTTGGGGTTTTTTACAACTAACTGATAAAAATGTGGTATAGCACCTCTGAAGAGTTATTGAGAAAGCTGCCTAGAGCCAGCTAACAAGAAATAGTAAGCACAGGAACAGACAGACCTCAAGCTGCATAAACACAGGCCTTAAATTCTCCAAGTATTGCTAAGTCCACATGAACTGCTTTCCACAGTGATGCCCGGGCTCCAGCCCTGGCAGGCAAATTAAAAATATCAGTAAAATGATCTCATTTCATCTGAGGACCTTGCATGCATTGTGCCCATGAAGTGGGCACAAGTAAACTGCAATTTCCTACCTCTGCCCATTCTTGGCAATGATTAAAACAGGCTTTTGAAAAGCTGCAGGAAAGTTCAAGTCACGAAGAGCTCCCTGCAAACAGTCCAGCAGCAGCTCTGCCAGGTTAGTGGTCCAGCTGAACCACACAGCACCATTTCTGCTCCTGAACCACAAGCCCTGGGCCTTGCAATGATCCATGGTTCTGCCCCCAGCAGTTACTGTGTTTAGGGTGCAATGCTCCAGCAGCAGTTGTACACACCCAAAGCATTTCAGGCAGCGGAAGGGGAGCCCCTGGCCATGAGAAGGAAGTAACAACCTCTGCCATATCCCACCAAAGGCAGTCGTCACCACATGGACCTGGCAACTTACTGCAAGAGCTTGGGGTACAGCGTCCCTCAGAGCTGGCTTTCCTGCACTCCCAAAGTCACTGTCTATTCACTTCCCATTCATTCCTGTGAAACACAACTGCATGAATGCTCAAAGGAAGTCAAGCCAAAAGTGCAGACCAGAGTGGCATACACAGGTCAGTTTTAAAATATTCATAGAAAGGGTTTTGAAGTTCTAAATATATATTTTGAAATCCTGCACAAAAAGCAGATGTGAGAAGTGGGCTTTTATTTTTATGTTGGGTCTCGGTGGGGCTTTCAAAAATTAGCAGAGCAGTCACACCAAAAAGGGC
Source organism: Nyctibius grandis (assembly GCF_013368605.1). Classification (NCBI taxonomy): domain Eukaryota; kingdom Metazoa; phylum Chordata; class Aves; order Nyctibiiformes; family Nyctibiidae; genus Nyctibius; species Nyctibius grandis. Next base: position 36,460,498 of record NC_090662.1, read on the forward strand.
CTGAAATGTGCTAACAGCATGATCATTGTTTCCTTACATCTATAGCAATGTAGTGGCTGACAGAGTCATGTTGCGGATTAGCTGAAATCACATGAATCACTGTCAATTTTCAGAGGCATCATTCACATGCCTTATTAGTAGGGCATGATTTGCTGTACATGTTCTTCTCCGTCTGAGAAAACACGGGTGCCTCAGGCTGGTGACAATGCATGGTCAGATTTCACCTCTCTGACAATGCCAAGCAACAACCAAACCCCATACCATTTGCCAAAGACTCCATGGGTCTCCTGGTGTCAGCAGTAAAGGTGACTTCCACCCTCTCCACGCCTTGTATACAGCCTTGCTATTGAGAAGATGGAGATCTGGAAAGCTGTGGATTTACCAGCTTTGTCCTTCTCCTTCAAGTTGCCCATGCACTAATGTGCCCCAGCACTTTCTGCTTACCAGTTCTTGTCAAAAGAGGCATTACAGAATCACACACAGAATCAACCAGGTTGGAAGAGACCTCAGGGATCATCGAGTCCAACTGTTGCCCTTACACCACCCTGTCAACTAGACCATGGCACTAAGTGCCATGTCCAGTCTTTTCTTAAACACATCCAGAGATGGTGACTCCACCACCTCCCTGGGCAGCCCATTCCAATGTCTAATAACCCTTTCTGAAAAGAAATTCTTCCTAATGTCCAACCTGAACCTCCCCTGGCGAAGCTTGAGGCTGTGTCCTCTTGTCGTATCGCTAGTTGCCCGGGAGAAGAGGCCAACTCCCACTCCACTACAACCTCCCTTCAGGTAGTTGTAGACTGCAATAAGGTCACCTCGGAGCCTCCTCTTCTCCAGGCTAAACAACCCCAGCTCCCTCAGCCGTTCCTCGGAGATCAGACCCTCCAGACCCTTCACCAGCTTGGTCGCCCTCCTCTGGACTCGCTCCAACACCTCAACATCTTTCTTGAAGTGCGGGGCCCAGAACTGAACACAGTACTCAAAATGCGGCCTCACCAGTGCCGAGTAGAGAGGGACGATCACTTCCCTAGACCGGCTGGCTACACTATTCCTAATAGAGGCCAGGATGCCATTGGCCTTCTTGGCCACCTGGGCACACTGCTGGCTCATTACTGTCACTCCTCTGCCTAGAAGTTCAGTGTGTTGTCTAAGCTCCTTGTCTGGGCCTCCTGTGCAGTCAATGAGAAGAGATAAGTAGCTCTACATAATGATTCATCATCTTAAAATAGACACCTAAGAAGATAAATTGTGTCATCCTCTGGAGGTGTCTCTCTGTATTGACTAGGGATTAGACAAGGTATTTAGACAACTAGGTTAGACAAGACACCTATTTTTTATTAAACAGCTGAATTACTATGACATTCTTCTTATCCTTCACAGGTAACGTCAAAAGAATATAATCCTCTGTACATCCATAAGTACTCTGTAAAAATTTATAAAATTCAGCCATAAAGGCACTAAAGTTATTTCCTTTGATTTTCAACATATTACAATTTGTTTAGAAATAATTTCCTCAAGCAAGGCAAAATTAGGGTCATACGCTGCAAGACGACAATTCACTGGTTTTTCATTGTCACAGCCCTAATTCAAAAACTTACAATAGGCCAAAATGCACTATTTATTCCAGAGGTATGCACCGATTAGCTAAAATTTCCTATCTTTATCCAGTCTTTATTCATTGCAGTGTTGCCAGCTCCAACCAGCCAAAAGTCTCAAGATTGGCTAAACATTGTTAGAATGAAAAAATAAAAATTGGTGAATTCTTTTTCCCCTTTTTTTTTAAAACACATGAGGGTTTTAGTCTTTTTCTATTTGTACAAGGAAATACTTTTTCAAGTTGAAACCTGAGATATTCACATAGTCTCAAGATTCCAGGGATGGGGACTTTAATGAACACCACTAAATTGTCCAAGATTCTTGCAGAGGAGGTAAAATTCTTCTACGTACATACAAAATACCTCAAGATAATTACGTGCTATAACTTCAGAAAACACCAACAAAACAGGAAAATCTCGAGACTTGTTAGTCAATTTGTTGCCTGAGTGAGGGTAGCACATTCAAGAGGCTAGTGCAAGCCTAGAGGGAACAGAGATAAAACACTCGGCCCTTTCCTGCCTTTTATTTTACTGAAAGTCAGTGTTACATGTCACTTGAGGACACACTCTTGCTGCCAGTTGGTTTGAAATTAATAATTAATTAGCATTTATTCACTAAGAGAGGGGCTAAAATGAAGGAAAAAAAATCACTTAATTTCAGTAATTCAAGTATCTCCTGGTTGTCATAAAGAACCACGAGAGATTTTTACTAAAAATGGACAATAAGGTATATGATTAAAACAAGAGCGTTGCAGGATAGAATTGCTGTCATCACCTGAGAAGGAAAAAACTGACATGGGTCCAAAGAGTCAGCTTGCGGAAGAATGTTTGGTTTTATTTTCCTGCAATGCCACAGGTTTTCTGTATTACCTTAGGCAAGTCACCTCATTTCTTTTTGCTTCAGCTCCTCCTCTACTTGGTAGAAATCCCTCCTATCTCACTGGCCCATTGTGATGATAAATGCACTAAAATGTAAAGTACTCAAACGTTACAGAAAGAAAAGCTGCATCTATATCACAGAATGGATGTTTATTATTATGAGTCCAATTTATGTTTATGATATACTTGTTCTAACTGCTTCCTTTTGTGCTATATGTACTGTACTTGATTCTGCTCTATTGTATTCTGATGCTTTAGGCAAAAATCCCTTAGGCTCCATTTTTCAGCAAATATTCAATGGAAGCATCTCACTGATATATTTGTTTCATTGCGCTTTTCAGTTTCCCTTCTCTGTTAATCTATCAAAATGCCAAGATTAAAGCAGAAAGACGGATTCTTGACACATATTACCATATTCATGGTCATACCACTAATGACCATATTCAGGCTGTAAAGCACTTGCTGTCATTCTCCTCCAGGGCAAATTACTTGAGAAGAGCAGATATTTACAGAAAACCATTTCAGGTAGCAGAGTAACTTTGCATTTCTCAAGGAGGTCACTCTGACCCGGTGTCAGCCAACACTTCTGGAAACCAAGTCATGAGGAAAGATGTGGAGTGAACCTCTTTAAAGCATCTGTGCTACAACAGACTGCATCTCAGCATCCTCTGGATAATTTTCCTATGGCAGAAAACACTGAGGAAAACCGTCAAGTTTTCCATTTTATCCAGAAGATAATAATAGGACTGGAGTACAAGGAGAGGGACCAAATCCCAGATTAGCAAGCAGAAATTGAGGACTTCCTCCACACTTAAGAGTCCATTAGTTTGCTCAGAACTTTTATCTGGATCTTCCCTCATCCTTTAAGAGGGAGTGCAAGTATAACCTGCATAGCTGTAATATGTTTCACTGGGAAATGCTGCTTTGCAACAGCACGTTTTTAAAAGTTTGTAGCCAGGAAGAACACAGTCTGGGCATTCACAGAATCACAGAATGGTTGGAGTTGGAAGGGACCTCTGGAGATCAGCCAGTCCAACCCCCTGCCAAAGCAGGTGTTCCCCTAGAGCACGTTGCATAGGATCACGTCCAGGCGGGTTTTGAATATCTCCAGAGAAGGAGACTCCACAGCCTCCCTGTGCAGCCTGTTCCAGTGCTCTGGTCACCCTCAAAGTAAAGAAGTTTTTCCTCATATTGAGATGGAACTTCCCGTATTTCAGTTTGTGCCCATTGCCCCTTGTCCTGTCGCTGGGCGCTACTGAGAAGACTCTGGCCCCATCCTCTTGACACCTGCCCCTAAGGTATTTGTAAGTATTCATAAGATACTGATATTGATAAGATTCAGTGTTTAAAAAGCAAAACCAGATTCTCCACTGCTTTACTCAGTCAAGGCTACAAATACACACTGCATGCAAAGTTCTCAAAAAGCAGAAAGTAGAATTATGCATATATTTTATCAAGGCGAAAGGTCTTGAAAGAGAAGAATCAGGCCCATAGCACACAGGTTAGGAGAAATTCTGTTCAGCTAGACAGAAACACAGTGCTCACCGTGTACACTGGAGTGGGCCCAGTTCAGTGTTTCATCACCAGCACCGGGGCTTCAGAGCAAGATGACAGAAAGCCTGCAGGAATCCCAAGCTGGTATAAACCGGCATACTGTTACGGAAGGCAAGTGAGTTTATCGTATAGTAATAATGCTCCTTTTGCTTTTCCTTCTTAAGTTATGTGTAATATTTTGCTTGTTCATATGGTTGTACTAAGTCAAAATAAAATTAATTTTAAAACTCTATTATTTGATTACATTTTATTCTTAAAAATCAGTGTAATAATGGAAAGTGATGATTTTAATCTTTTACAGGCAACATAAATATATTTCTTTCAAGCCCACTCGTTAGATGATGTGTCTTATGGAGTGATATTTTGAGAGTACTTTTTCAGTTTTTCATTTAGCATAATTTTGGAGGAGAACTCAAAATATGTACGCAGATAAGCACTTTAAATGGTCAACCTAAATCCTTTGAAACCTGTAAATTATGGGAATGGAAACTTGCTGATTAAACTCTGCTGCTGAGGATTTACAAAGGGAGAAGCTACCACAACCAGGTGTCACAGATCAAGACTGCCATCCCATTCAGTCTCCTTTGCAGCATGGATAAGAGTTTTCCAGTTTACAGAAAAAAATAGAGGATTTTCATTCTTTTGCACTTTTATGGAGTGTTAAAAGGCACCCTAAAATGGAATGCTTTCTTCATGTTTTTCCTTGATAGGTGCTGTGGATACGTGTTGGTTTTGGAACAGTAAAAAGGTTCAGCTTGTTCAGTTCAGTCCCTGATGTGATTTTATATTCCTTCCTTTCTGAGAGCTTTTGGTGACCTCACCAGAATGTGGGACTACATGAGCAATATTGATTCCAAAAAATCTGATTCTTTCAATTCTCTTCTCTATAGCATTTTTTTTTATTTTAAAAAATCCTGGATTATGCCAAGCTAGTTTGTTTGAGCACTTTTAGTCCCTGCATGATCTATAAACACTTGCTAGTTCAGAAAGATTAAAAAAACATTTTGCTTCATCGTGTTCAATAGTCTTATTAAAGACTTTAACCAAGATTTTCCAAAATGCCATGTGATTTGAGAGGTCCAAATAGGAAAGAGTTTATACCTCCAAGACCTCACAAAAATCAGCGAATACTCACAAAAAAAACAGTAAATTAAAAAAAAGCCCTACCCAGTATTAATTCCTGAGTTAAAATCGCTTCATTAGTTCCTCAAGGCTAAAATTTTTATTCTGGCAAAACACTCTTTTGCCCTATCACTGCATAAACAAGAAACATAACACACAGCTTGGCCACCCCAGCCTCACTCACAAACGCAAGTGTCCAGTCTGAATGGTTCTCCCAGTGTACACCGACACTAGAGAGAAGAGACTCCCTAGAAACCACAAAATCTGGCTCAGCAGGACAGTTCAAATCTAATATACATTTATGAAAGTTCAGACACCTAAGACAAGACCCCTCACCGCTTTAAGACACGTAAGTCAGATCATTATCAATAGATCCTTGTCAGAATGTATACATCTTTCTTGTATATCTTCTACATTCACGGGAGACTCTTTTTTCTGAGTACATAATGCATGAGGAAACCTAGCATTTCTCACTGCTTAAATGTAAGAGGCTGGTGCTTTTGCCCAAAGCTCCCTCTGAAATCCCTGGGAGCTGCGGGATCAGAAGAAACGTGGGATCAGAAGAAACGTAGGATCAGACTCCAAATCACTAGGCAGACCTGCAACACTTTGCCAAGTTCACAAGTACCAAAGAAATAACTAATCCTGGAAACAAGCATTCGAAAAAATCAGAATTCAGGAACTTCTGTAACACTTCGAAAAAGTTTACCTACAGTGATGAGTGCTGGGGCATCTGCTATCTCCCCTTTTACATGTGCTCTGTACACATAAACGTATCATCTTCTTTAAAGCTTTTTGTTGGCGGGGGAAGAATATGCACTTAATTCCCGAAAGATGATACTTGTCGTGTTTCCTGGCCTGGCCTATAGTTAGTTAAAATAAACATGTTTAGGTAACTGATATGCTTAAGATAACACAGCAGCTGAGGTCTGGTATACTCAGAATTGTTAATGTACACTTCTTTGGCTCTCTCCTGCCTACGTTTAAAGTACATCATGCTAAAGGATCAAAAACTGTGTGGGATTTTGCAGAACAATTTGCAGGATTTAACTGAAGTAAAATTATGCTTGAAAAGAAAACAACTGTTATTAATTCTGGTTCTAAAACGAGCCTTCTGCCTTCATACCTTAAAGCCTTACTTCAATAAATACAATTGTTTGTGTTATTTTCTTTTTAAGTACATTTAAAACTGCATGATCATATATAAAAATTCTGGAGACAGCACACAAGGCTGAAATAAATTGATGTATTATAACGGAAAGGTAAAATACAATATACCTGGTGAGTCCAATACCCAATTTTATGAATTAACTTTTAATTCAACTTCAAACAGTTCCACGACAGACAATGCGCGCCTTCCTAAAAATGCTTTAAAACGTTATTCATGTCCAGACAAAATATATTTATATGAAAATCGGCACATTCAAGACACAAAACCTGTTTCGTAGCGCAGTTTGTTTGCCATTCAACGGCACAGCTCGCCGCGGGCCCTCCCGGCAGGCACCGCCGCCCCCCGCCGCGGCCGCCCCGCGGGCAGCCCGGCCCGCCGGGGAACCAGTCACGCCGGCACCGGTGACACAGCTCTCACCGCCCACCAAAGCGCTGGCTTTTACTTCAACACTGGACCCGATTTCTAATTACAGACTTTTACACAGCTTTAAAGATTATTTTTTTGGAGCCTCTGGTTTTGTCAAAACTTCCAGAAAATTGCCTGCTTTGCTCGCCTTTATTTTCCTTTCGGTAGGAAGAGCCAGGTCCCTCACCCCTTGCTGTCCCCCACGGAAGGGGCTGCTGCCTCCCGAGCTACCGCGAACCAGCGGGACGGGACCGCTCGTCTTTCTCCCAAAACTCGGAACTTCAGTCCTTCCTGGAGCGCGTGTTCGCCTTTTGCCGCCCCTTCAGGCTGTGAAGAACGAGTAGACCTGAAAGAACTGCGATTCGGGGCAGCTGAAAGCACCCGTCACTACCAGCACGAGGCTCTGCCGCACTCACTGCGCCCACAGGTGCGCCGGGCCGCGCGGTTTAAAGCCGCCGTCCGGCTGCCCTCACGGCCAAGCCCTCGCCCCCGCTACGGGGTCCCGTCTCCAGCGGCACCGCGAGACCCTCCCCCGCAGCCCCGCCGGCAGCAGGCCGCCGCGGGGAGGGCGCCCCGGCGGTACCGCACCCAGCGGGGCACGGCGTCCCTCCGCCTCCGGGCTCGTCGGGGTGGAGGGGAACAGCCGCGTCTCTCCGCGCCGCGCGGAGGCGCGGGGCCGAGCCCTCGCGAAGCCCCTTCTGCCCCGTCTCCCCAGCGGCGGGACGCGGGAAGGGGCCGGCGCTCACCTGTGGCTGCCGGCGGGAAGACGCCGCCTCTTTCCGCCGCCGGAGCCCGCGCTGGCAGGCGGCCGCCGTCCGCCGCGGAGGGGTTAAGCACTTGAAAAGCCCATCTTGTCGGGTAGGGACCCCCTGAGGGGCTGATTTGTTCCGCCGCGGGGCACAGCTTGAGGGGGACGGGGCTGGCGGGGAGGGGACGGAGCTGGGCAGGGCTCGGCGGCGCCCCGGCCCGCAGCAAGTTCTCGATGAGAAAACTTTTGCCCAGGTTGCCGAAGCCCGGCGCCGCCGGCAAGTTGAGGAGAGCCGAGGAGCCCACCAGGTCCCAGTACAGGGCGCTGGGCAGCATAGCGAGGGCTTTTACCCCCGCCTCGCCCGTCCCGGCCCGTCCCAGCCCGGCCGCCGCGGCCCTTCACTGGGCTGGGACGGGGCGCTGGGCTACGGGGCCGGGCGGGGTTGCGGGGAAGCCTCCCCGATGGCTGAGGGAAAAGGAGCGGAGAGCTCGGCGAAGCTCTCTGTGGAGACGCGGCGCGTCTCTGCCGGGCTGGAAGGTGTGTCCAAGCGCATTCATTATGTCAGCCGGGGACGGGGAGTGATGGACGCGGCCAACAATGCCGCCTTGCCCGGCAGCCAGGGGGGTAGGGCGGGCAGCTGAGCGGCTCTGGCGCGGGGGTGGCTGCCCAGCGTTACCCCCACCCCGCTCCCACCCCCCGGGGCCCGCCGCCTCCCGCTGCGGGGCTGCACCTGTGCGGAGGGGAAGGGAAAAGCCTCCGTCCCGGCGGGGAGGTGGCTCCGGTGCTGGCCGCGGCGAGATCATGTCGACCTAATGATCCCATGAGGTAATGGGAAGATAGTCATTAGCTCACTCCCTCTGGGCATTTTTATCTGGTTTCTTTTTTTTTCTTTAGTTACCCTCCACACACACATACACGCTGGATTTTCAACATTTGTCTTAATAAATCTGATTAAGGTCAGCGTGGCGCTGTTAGTCATGTTTTCCTCGAGATGCGGGACAATGCTTTCTGTCGGCATAAACATCCTTTGGCAGGGGTGGCTCTGACTGTTTCTATTTCTTTGAACGTATTCTTATTTGTTTTCTTACAAACCATGTAATGTGGCAAAGATGTCTCATTTTCCAGTTTAAACAAACATGCAGAAAGTTTAAGTTTTATACTGTTCCCAAAGACCTGAAAGCCTCTCCCTGTTTTGCAGAGAGATCCTTTTATTTAAAGCATCTGTTCACCAGTCTCATCTCAGGGATATTCCCTGCAAAATCCTCTGGAGCAGGTGTGTCCCTTATTTTTGTATAGCAGTAGTATTTTGTATAGCACAACCCCTTGGATGTCAGGGTAGTTCATAGCTAAAATCAGCTGGAGAAGTGGAATCATCCATGTCCTCTGACAGCCGACGGGAAGGATGGTTTAACTGCTGCGGTAGTAAGTAATACCTTCGGAGATGTGAATTAAGCGCTTGGATGTCCCCAAGCTTTCCTTCATGTCCTTGGGTAGATTGGCCCTGCCAGAGTTTGGGCACTTACTCCATTGGCACCAAGATGTGTTTACCTGTGGTGAGCGGGAACGTAGGAGTTGATAAGGATTCTTCGTGCCAGGGGCCCATGTAGTCTGACCTTCTATCTTCAGCAGTGGCTGTAAGTATGAGGAAGAATAAGACCAAGACAAGTGTATCTGATAGTTTTGTGCTGATACACTCCCGTTCTCTAACTGTTCTCAGCTGAAAGGATTTCTACAGCTTAAGCACTTGTATTTATAGATCTGAAGGCCTTCGTATTTGTAAACTCAAGACATTAATGCAAGTGTTTTACCTGTGAGCATTTTGAGACTGGAGTTGCCTCTTGCCATAGAAAAGGACAGAATCTAGCCTGGTGGATCCCAGAGTACATCTGAAGGTAATATGCATCACTGTAACATTAAGATGCAGAAATATATGTTTATCATCTTTCTAAGGGAAATAAATGAGTCTTCCCAGGAGAGCACCTGCTTCTGAGCATTGCAAGTAGCTGCCTTTCCAATTATCCCTCATAAATTTATTCACACTTCAGGATTTATTCTGTCTTTCCTTTCACTGACCAAGTTCTCACAGAGTTCCCAAGGGCCTGAGACACTGAAAACCGTAATTCAACACTTGGGAAAGTGCAGTTAGTCCATCCAGCTGTGCTGCATGAATAAAAGGTATTCACCAAGGAAAAGATGGTTGTCAAAGACAGTAGCCTGCAAAGGCAGGCTTGGCACTTGGTTTCCTCTAAAGCCATTTCTCATGCCAAAGCAGCTACTATTGTGTTAATCTCAACTGTGTAGTTCAGTAAAGTATGATTAGCAAGTTGCACATTTCTGTGAAATACAAGCCCAATACACGCAGCATTTGACAATTTGCTCTGCTCCACGGAAGAGAGTGATCAGTTGCCACACTATGGGTTAACAATTCATGTCAGGTTTCATCTATAGTTCCAGGGTTCAACAGAGTCATTGAAATGTGTGTTTAAGCAGTTCCCTTTCTCTCTCCCGTTTTCATCTATCGGTGGCCTCTCACTCATATTCCAGCTCCACTCTTATAGCTGTACCAACAAAGCACTGTGAACCAGATCAGAGAACTCATCCAGGTTTTAAATAAAACAGTCTATTTTTCAAGAGATTCCCAGTGCAGACCTAAAACCAGTTGTGTGAGCTTAAGTAAGGGTGGTAGAGTAGAACAGATGAATGAACTCATTAAACCAAGGCAGCCTTTGAGCACTTAGTCTCTGGGACACATGTCTGTCACTCTGTTGAGCAGTAGCTAGCAAATTCTGTTTGTCCTCTGGACACGTGATAATCGGGTACAGTCAGGCCCAAGAGATGTTACCTGTCAAAAGCTAGAGAGCACAGTACAAGAAAGTATAGGTTCCTTGTTCAGATCTGGAGTATGAACTGACTTGTGTGTAAAAACAAGTAGCATCCCTAAACCCAGATCATTTCTCGTAAATGCAGCCTGGAAATGTGTGACAAAGAGATCCTTAGCCAAGGACCTGGAAAGTCATTGTATGTGCATTACCTGGATACAAACAGTAAGTAGAGATGCTATTCACATGGTGAATAGCTCTCATTTCATTTGGTTCTGCAAACTTGGAAGGTACTTACTCTGTATTTGGATTTTGTCAATTTATTAATTTACTTTTACCATAACCAGACTAAATGAGAAGAAAGTTTGCCTTAACTGGCTATCTTGGCTTGGGTTGGGTGATTAGAAAACATGAAGATACACGTCTAGGGTTGCAGAGCTTAAAAAATTGGATACATGGACTATACATGAAATACTCAGCACTCTCTGTTATGCCTTCCCCACTGAGAGTCCTGGGTACAGTCTTACTGCCAAAGCAGACAATTTGTTTGACATACCAAGCACAAGATCTGTGCAACTAAATCAAAGTCTCCCTAATGATCCCTCTTCTACATCAGCTCTGCCCTTTCTCAGATGGTATTTTCATCCTTGAGCTGGGGGATCTCTCCCTTGCAGCTCCTTCCCTGTAGCAATTCAAGTTAAGCTGAATCCTGCCTTTAGTTCAAACTTTTCTTACAAACCTTCCCATTGCTTAGTGGGAAGCACACATACTAGCTGTCCGATGTTCCTCTTAACTTTCTTTCGAGTAATTTCTCACTAACTTGTTGACATTTTACTTACTTTCTTCTGAAGCTGCCAACTATATGGCTAGTCATAAGCTGCAGCAGTCAACCGCATAATCCAAATAACAGAAACAATTCTTTATTCTTTTCCTTATTTTACACTCTACCAGATTCAATCAGCACCTACATTATTTGCCAGATTTACATACATTTAATTTTCCTGTGAGCCCTTTTTGACAAGGAGAACCTCCCTAAGACAGCGGCTTAAGGTTTAAGCAGCTAAGGTTTAGGTCTGCACTCCAGTAAATTACTCCAAGGTATCCAAAGGATGATGGGGAGGCTCCTTTATTTTACTGCATAGGCTATGTTGGTAGCATAGGTATCTCAGGAGAAGATGTGTTTTCCAGGACCTTGTGACAGCAGCAGCTGAAAAGCCTTGGAATTCAAAAGAAGCATGTAAATAGGGGAAAAGTCCTACCTAGCCCAGGGCAAATTCACACTGTGCTGTTCCTGACTAAGAGTTTTCCCAAAGGCATCTACAATCAGCATGGATAAAATGCCTAAAATTGATTTAAGAAGATAAATTAGTCATTTAAATGGTCTTTACATTCTATTAAAATCAGATAAGCAAAAACTTCAGCACACCTGCTGTTTCTGGGCGTGAAGACCTCATGTGGTGTGAGCCGTCTGCCTCCATGCATCCAAACAATGTTCGTCTCTGGCAGCCTGAGGTGCTCAAACTGTATTACCACCATTTTATTCCATATAGCCAAGAATGAGGATCTTTATCCAGAAACAGATGCACGCTTACAGGAGACAGGGATGAGGTAACTGAACACAGGTCTTTCGTAATGCTCTCTTTGCTTAGGCGTGCTGAAGGCAGCTCTAGCCAGTTGTAATTTTACTGGATTCTGTGTATGACACTTTAGAGACATCTATTTGAACTCACTTATTAATTATTTCTAACTTTGCTTTTCCAGCAAAATAATGCCATACTCTCTCTGTTTTTCTAGTTGTAAGCTTTGGAGTGACATTCTGGCCGAAGGAATAATACACGAACCCTACCAGAGTGTACATGCACTTCTTGAGATTGATCCTGAAGTTCTCTGGCAAAAAAAAAAACCCTGGACTTAGGCATCAAAATGCACTTCTATTAACATAATTATCTGCCATTTTCCAAGTTAGATGTATTGTCCACACTCTTGGAGATAGGTGTCTCACACTGTTTCATCTGACCTGAGCACGGTAGACAGCAGTCTGCAAAAGTACGTTCTTCAAAATAATACCCAGCTTGGCAAGTTCAGGCTGGGTGGTGTCATCACTGCAGGACTGCTGCAGACTTTGCTCTAAATTTCCCCTCCCTGTAGAGGTTTGGTTAAGTGAGAAGGGGCACGATCTTGTGCCACTGAGCAGTCTGAGCAACCCAGGCGTTGAGCAAGGGTTAAGCCCAGGGCTAGCGACCTTGGACTCCCCTTGCACGGTGCAGAACAAAGAACCCCGTGGTGCCTGCTTCGTGGGAAGCAAAACTACATCCGTGAGGGGGGGGGCAGTCACGGCTCTGAATATGTAAACCTATGGACCAATCACAAGTGCGATCGGGGCGCGTAATTAACATATGCATAGTCTATATAACCACTGCTTTATTTGTTAATAAACGAGAAGCTTCCATACTCACATTGAGATTGTGTAGCTTACTCCGGACAGTTCCCCAGCACCCGCGAGCGTGCCTCCCCCGGTTTTCCCCTTACTACACCTCCCCACTCAAAAATTGCTCCCTTGACATTTTGGTGGTAATAATGTATGTGGAGGCTGAGTGTCCTGGCCTGAGAAAGCAACTCACTGTCAGGTTATGCTAACCTGGGTACAAACCACTCTGGTTAGCTCCAGCCCAGAGGCACCAGAGAACAGCAGTGATGACAGAAGTAGCACAGGTACTCAGCAAACTAGGAGCAAAGCTCCTGCTCTGCAGGTGGGGTATATGTTTTGACCATAAGTTTATTTGTAGGTTCTTGTAGCATCCCAAACTATTCTGGTTTACACCTGCTGCTTTGTGTACCATGAAGCTTAGGGCACAGTTCAAATAAGAAGTATGGCACCTGCATGATGTGAGGCATGAACGTGTTATAAGCTGACTTTTTAAGCGTAGCTTACACCAAAAAATGTTACGGTGACTTGCTGGACGAGTGTTACCTGCACCACTTTATGATTGGGTCTCCCACAGACAGCCTGGAGAAGCCTTTGGTATCTCTTTCCAGGAATGGGCAGGGTGTGGAAGGAGAGGAGAATTAGATTTGTGCACTCTGGCCAGGCTGGGGTCCTGTCACAGCTCAGTATTTTCTCCATTTGGCTTGGAAATATTTTCTGTGCATTGGGAGACATAGGCAGTGCTCAGAAAACAGTAGGCAACTATGCTGCTGTCTTGCTCTGCATGCAGCAGTGAGGAGCAGCCTTGATGAGAGGTTGGGTGGGCTTGTGTTGGATATGGGTTTCCGCTGTAGCTGGCCACACAAGCCACTTGCAAGCCTCCCAAACCTCACAAGCCACAGCTGCCTTATGAGGGAGGAGCAAAACTGGCATCCAGCCCACAACATTAGAAGATTTGAGGCACCCTGTTGTTGCCATTCTGATTTCTGAGGAGGCAGTTCGCTTTGACGCTTACTTCTCTTCCTGCCTCCTGCTGGTTTTTTTTTTTCAGTTCTGACATCCTGAAAGCAATATAAACTTTGCCAGGTTAGTCAGGCTTTTGAGAAGTCTAGATTTAGCTAAAACATTTCACAGAACTGCCAGCCGAACTTAACTGTTCACCAGGAAACTCTGCTGTGCTTAGGAATCACCATCATTCTGAATAAACACAGATGGAATTAGCATTCTTTCAATCCAGTTCCATAAAAAGCTTCAAGAGCTCAGTTTCAAATGACTGAAGTAATTTCCGCCAAATTTGGCTTGGCATTAGATCTCAGCAAGTTGCAAAAAAATACACAGAAGTGAAATGTTGAAGTGTGAAAAGAAATATATTCCCTGTCAAGTTACGTTGCAGATGTGCACAAATTCTTACTGCAGCATGCACCCTGACTTTTGTGCATTATTTTAATGTGTTGAAAGCTAGCTATATGGATGTGACTCGAACTTTTAAAACTATGCTTCTCCCTGCAGAAACCACTCGTGGAAAACTTCGGTCCTGCACGCTTTTACACAAACATTTCATTTTCATAGTTAGGATTTTTTTTCACCTCTGTGACATATCAGGAATAAAACGTAGCATGTGAAAGAGAGCTTATATAATGGAGCTTGTAATTCACGTTTAATTAGACAGTAGGATCTACTGCTCCTACTCTGATACAAAGGATTCAGAAGGCAGTGTATAAAACATACAGTGGTTTCTCAGAAGATGACTTATATTCCTAAGAATAAATCACATTTACAACTCTGCTGGTGTGAAATACAGAGCTTACCCAATAGTCTGTCCAGCATCGTCTTCTATACCTTGGTATGATTTATAGCAGTGTTGATACTTTAGGCATCTGGTGATATAAAAAACAGAGCAAGGTTTTCTGAATGTCTTGGGTATTTCACACAACTTCTACTGTGTTCCTTTGTCCTCTTGGGAAAGTGATGGTGTTAGAGACTTGTGTAATTGTTTTAAGGAATGTTTTTCAATGTTGGATTAACCAGCTGAAATCCATGTAGTGCTCAAAAGTACCAACTATTTCTGTGGTCAGAGCACTGTGATCCTCTCAGATCATAGTTTCAGGCTGTATTTTTAGCAAAAGACTAAATTGTTAAATGTCCTTCTAACAATTTTAAAGAAGGTGAGAGGGTCACAGTTTTCTTTATTTCCCCTCCCTTTCCAGGAGGCTTCCTCTGCCCATTCTTTCCTATGGCCCATCTTCCCCCTATTTCCTATTTTACAGATGGTGCCACAGTTTCCAAAGCTTTAACATCTTCAGGTCAGAGGGTACAGGGTGCTGCTGCACTGCTCCAGCACAGGTGAGTCTGTCTCAAAATAACTGGGACAGATGGACAGTCTTTTTCTATTCCCTACATATGTGTCAATTAATGTAGTTTGTTTACTGTACCTAGAAGAGCCCTACAATAAGACACATGCAGATAAATCTATTAAAAGTGAAATCAGTCACCATCATATTATCAGATGGTGCATACCCTCCTCATGCTTACTTTGAAAAGAACAAATTCAGCAATTTTTAAACATTGTTCCTTAGACATTAGAAATAATAATTTCCAAAAAACCAGCAGAGAATCAAGGAGGGGAGATGTATGAAAGAGAGAATATTTGCCCCCTTATTGACATAATTAATTTATTTTAAACTTTGTAATGTGATGCAGAGGAGCACGTGAGGTGAGTTACTGCATTCAGAAGCATTTTACCCTTAGAGGTGAAGGTTCGCAATTTGGTTGGGTCCCAAATGGCTGACTTGGATGACTCTGGCATTTCCTAACTGAAGTGTTAGGTGGTGTAATGAAATTTCAAGGCAAAGGAAAACACAAATAGCTTCTGCAGTTGTGAGAGGTAAAATCTTGACAGCTAGGTCTCAACCCAACATTTACAATACAATTACGTGGTCCATTAGTCAAGCAAAAGTCCCGTTCAGGTAACTCTGCATAGAAGGTACTGGACTGGTTTCCTGTGGCAGTTTCTCTTCACTGCACACCATCATAACATCATGGAGATTTTCCTTTTTTCACCAAGAGAAGCAAGGTTGTTACCAGAATAACGAAGAAGAAATCTAAATTCAGAACAAAGAGGACAATGATCTGAGCTGGACATGCTTTGCAAATAGTGCACAAGAGACAGAGGTTTGGCCACATTTTGCTTAATAACAAACAATTAAATAAAACAACATCGTTGTTGAATGTAGCCATTCATTTATCCAAAGACAACATCTTTTCTCTTTCCGCAGGTGGAATGACTGTAATCTATTTTCAAAGGAAGAATGGTGCAGTTGCCAGTTTGATACTAGTAATAGAGCACTTTGCCTGCGCAATTCAGGAACCATCTTTTGTGTAGGTCTAGCCAAGGTGTTACTGAAGAAAATAGTAGTATTTCAGTGTGGTGTTCTTGAAAGGTTCAAGCCTACCTGATCCAGCTAGCTGAAAGGTTACGTGCCATGCTGATCATAGTACCTGAGCACCACTAAAGTCAGAATGACCATTCATATTATTTAGGCTTTTGGAGAACTGGGCCTCATAGTTTCCCAAAGGAAATCTCACTATTTAGCTATCATCAGAGTTTTGCTGTGCTGTGGCAATTTTTCTGCTCACAAAGGAACCTTTCATTATCATGGTAAACAATAAAAGATTGAAGCAAAACCCCCAAACATACTGCTTCTTCAGAAACAAGCATAAATGCTTCACAAACAATTTGGGAGGTGGAGGGAGAGAAGAAAAGGTCTGCGAAGCTGCAGCAGGGGTTATGGTCCAGCAGGAGAGTAGGTGGGGAATCTTGCAAGCTGCTGACTGCTGCACAAAGCTTTTATTGCTACAAGCAACATAGGGACTGGGCAGACTGACCGAGCACACTGACCCAAAGGAAAGCAAGATTTCTGCAAGCAAAGAGAACAGAGCTCAACTCTACCGACTCTAATTTCTCCTAGTGGCTTCTGTGGGGCAAACTGACAGACTGAGGCAAGGATCTTGCTAAATAATCTCCAAATGATATTTTGCATTTCAGTAGTAGTTTCTGGGAAAGTCTGCCCTAAGTGGTACATGCCTTTTTTGTTGTTGTGTTTCACTTTGTTTTTTCCAGACATAACTCTTTGATATGCATAGGGCACCATGACATGTGTGTCACATCTTTCCTGCAGGTGATCTATAGGTCTGTAAAAGTCCCCTGTGTTACACAGGAAGAGATAGTAATCCAGTAAAATCCAGTCAAAGCAGGATTGGAAAAATCTTTCAAGATTAAATACACTTCATAGTTTAAATAAACTTTATAGTTTCTGTAAAATTAAATTACTTCATTTCTCGATCTTCTTTATTTTTAAATGTTTTTCAGCTGGTTCCTCATACAAATAGCAGAAAAGATGCATTTACTTCTGTGTACCAGCTCCTTACCAACAGAGCTCTCCTCCGTTGTTTCCAAAACCCAAGATACCTGAATGTTTAAGCGCTTATCTATATGACTTCAGCCTTGTCTCATGTGAACGTCTGCCAGGCAGGAACTGGGCTGTCAGCTTCATCCCATCAAAAAGCCTCCCAGTGCCATGAGCTGAAGGCAGGTTCCAATTGTTAAGTCATTCTGGCCTGGGCTGAATTTAAAGGCAGGCTCCTGTAGCTAGCGGAAGTTGCTGGAGGCAACGGCTCAGCAAAAGGCATTAAAATCATATGTCTCATAATTATTCTTTTGACTCAATTACCCATTTGCTCTTTATTTTTATATCCAGTGAAACCTGAGGGCAGCAAATACTGCATAAGGGGAACAAATCCTGTATAATAGTTCTTGTTTTGGTATATTCACTTAGTGGTGATTTATTAAGGGCTGCTGAATAAGCCTGATTAAAATGCATAAACAGTTCTGAACAGTAAACAACCATGTCTAAGGATGAAAAAATGGGACCCACATGCTGTGCATGGAAATTGCCCTTAACAACATGGCCTATTGTTGAACAGATAGGAAGCCAAAGGTTGCTTGTAATCAAATTGGAAGTTTCCCATCACTTATAAAAGCAACACTTCCTTGTGTAAACGTTTCAATTTGTTGTTGTTAAAAACTGCTTCCTGATTTAATCCCTACAGGAACCCATGATTTCTTTGATTGTCAGGTAGAGAGACAATTTCAGATAAAGTAACTTTTAGATTTAGATAAAGTAAAATAAATATGCTTAGCCCAAGTATTCCCGCAGCAATAAAATCTGCATAGTTTCCTAAGATTAATTAGAAAAAATAACCCGTTGCATCAGTTTAATCTCTTCTGAAAATTCCCACTGTTCTTGCAACTAAATAGTGCAAAATAGTAGAGATATACAGAGCACAGTACAGCAGTACTAACCCTCTTAACTTTGTATGGCAGCTAGAAGCTCCCTGCAGATTTTTTATTTTTCCCTTTATTAAAAAGGTTAATTAATTACAGAAATTTTGATATTAAACAGCTGATCTAATGTACACTAAAAAATTATAGTCTTTCCATTGTTGAGGGGCTTTGAGTCATGCTTAGGGCAAACACAGGTATATTTCAAAAAATAAAAGTTGCTTTTTATTACTTTGACAAATACAGCTTCAGAGAAAGGAAACCCAAGTCCTAACTGAACTATAAATGCCATTACATTTCCCTCTGGACACAACGGGAACTTTGCCAGAGGCTTCCTGCGAGCCAAGATTTCACCCACTGCATTAGAGGTCTTTGAACAAAATGATGTCTGCCTAACATTGTTAAAACTTTTTTTGTTCCTGTAACAAATAGGAACAAATTGTATTTAACTATCCTCATGTATAAAACATGACTCTCTATTATCTGTCATCTTTGAAAGGTCCTAGAGACTTAGAGGTCCCTAACAACTGGAGAAAGGCAAATGTTGCACCCATCCCGAAAAAGGACAAGCTGGGGAACTACAAGAACTAAGGGGACCTTGTGAGATTCAGCAATGACAAATGAGAAGTACTGTCCCCAGTAGGGAAGAACCCTGCAGCAGCCCAGGCTGGGAGGATCAGCCCTGGGGGCCTGGTGGGCAGCTGAGCTGGCCAGGGCCAGCTGCGTGCCCTGGCAGCAAGGATGGCCAGCAGCCTCCTGGGCTGTATGAATGTTTGGACAGCAGCCTTTGGACTGAGGGAAGAGATTGCTTCCCGTTTTTCAGCACTTGTTAGACCATATCTAGATACTGCTGCCAGTTTTGGGCCCACCAATGCAAGAAAGAGATTGTCAAACTGGAGCAAGTTCAGAAGAGGCCCACAAGCTAGATGGGCACTGGAGCACTCGCCCAGTGAGGAGAGACTGAAGGAATTGGGCTTGTTCAGCCTGAAGCAGACACAGCTTCAGCAGGGAACCAACATCACCCCCAGTACCTATGGGGAGGTTAGCAAGAAGATGGAGTCAGGCTCTTCACAGCAGAGCATGGAGAGAACAAGAAGCAACAGGCATAAATTGAAACAAAAGTGGTTCAGACTGAATATAAGGAAAAACTTTTTCCCCATGACAGTCGGGCAGTGAAAGCGGCTGTCCAGAGAGGTTGTGTAGTCGCCATCCCTTGAAGTCTTCAAGACCCGACTGGATAAAGCCCTGAGCAAGCTGATCAGAGCTCAGAATTGACCTTGCTTTGAGCAGGAGGTTGAACTAGAGACCTTCTGAGGTCCTTTCCAGCCTGAATTATCCTGTGAGCCTATTCTACTATCCAGGAACAAAGTTCCTGACAACAGATCTGTATAAACTAAGCTGCAACTTCAAACCAATTTTTAATAATGATGTAATTGGGAATTTTCCATGTAATAGGTTTTACAATGTATATTGGACCTCGAGAGAGAGCGGCCTGAGCTGAGAGAAGGTGGTGAGAAAGAATATTCCTAGATCTTTCTGGAGAACCTCTACAGCCCTTACTTATGGGTCCTTATACTGGTATAAGACTGGGATCTACAAAACCTCAAGTCCTCTGTATTTAGGCATCTTCTGGGTAAAGATTGTAAGCTCCTATTTTGCAGATACTCTTTTTTTAGACCAAAATGCTATTTTTTTTGTTTTGTATATCACAGGACATGGCACTTAAGCTGACCACAGTGAAGACTAGGAGTTCTGCGGGGCAGGAGAGAAGGTGTTGGGAAAAGCCCCTCTCTGCAACCTGGGGAAAAGTTCTCGTGTTCTGCTGGGGGATAGCTTCTAGATTTTGCATCAGCTGGCCTGAGGCTGCCTAGTTGTACATGTGGCTAAAGCATAAAAAATGGATATCGTCTTTCTCACTGAATGTATTTTTGCTAATAGAGGCCCTAAGTACTGTATTTAATCTTAAGGTTTTCTATCCGTTATACATACCTGGATTCTGCCAAGCAAAACAGGCCCTTTCAGAGATGTTGGCAAAACCAAACCTACATGTGGGCTCCAGGGAATGCTCAGGCATGGAATGGGCACTGGGTTGTGACCTCCGCCATGGGAGGTGACTGACTCCCATGGGCCATGGGAGAACTCAGTGTCCATGGTGCATTTAACTGCTGAAAATACAGATTTTGTAGTTGCCCAAAAGCTGGTGAGAAGCCTGGTTGAACAATGCCATAAACACAGGGACCTGTAATCATACTTCGAAGGTTATGTCTGATAAGGATCTGTTTGAAAGTGTATGATTAATCTTTCTAAGGGTTTCTGTTAGGCCTAATCATAACTCGAAGTATTATAGTCGGTAGGAGGGTACTCACATCTTCAGAAATTAACTATTTTATAAGCAATATGGACTAGCATCAGTATTTTTTGTCCTAACCGTAGAGTTACACAAGTTTTATGAAGTCAAATATAAAAATGAAAGTTCTGCCTCATCTTTGTTTTGAGTCTTACCCAATTTAGGCATTTGACTTAGGAAATTCATAAGTCAAGATCAGTGAAAAGATCATCATCTATTTTAGGAATACTTATTTTCAAATTAGAATAGTGTTCATTGTCTTGGTGTACTGATGGCTTTTTCCTGACATGGAACGCTATTTCAAGCATGTGTTAATACTGTTAAGCTTTCACTTAATCTTAAAGTTGTACCTTAAATATTTTAAGAGTGATGGGATTCACAGTACCGTGGGGTGCAAGGCTGTATGCATAAAACTGTACTGTGGTGAAAATACAAGACTGCATATAAGAAATCCTCTTTTTCTTCTTTTCATACCTTACAGGTTGGCATGTAAAGAATTGTTGTTTCTGTAGTTTAGAAGCTCCTTAGATGTGAGCTCTCTAATAGCTAAACTGTGAGCTATAACTCTATTATTATTACCTGCGCTCGGTGTCTTTTGTATTCTTCACTTGTGTGCTTTTATTGTGATGCCAAATTAGCACACCAAGCTGTTCATTTACATTTTGTGCTCTAAGCAAACAAATAGCAAAGAAGCTATTTCCTTCCCCAAATTTTTACAAGTATCAAGCGATGTATTTGAATTTCTGTTATTACTCTAAAAACCTTTTTCTGATTCTTTTCACAGAAATGCAAGGATAAATTTTGACAATAAATTTGATCTAAGATTTATTACTTTAAAATCTATCTTTTCCAATACTTTAAACTATTCATTTTCTTTCTCTTCACTAAAATTCAGCCTTACAATTTTTTCCTGCTTTGCACAAATGCACATCTGTTACGGAGTGTTTATATATCACTTGAAAAATGCTATACCTAATCACAATTCTTACAACATCCCTCAGTTTATATCCATTTAATACAGCTCTCTTATTTCATTTAAGGAACCATTTTTCTCCGGTATAAAATGTCACCATCAATACTGCATTTGATGATGTTACATATCAATCTTTTATGTGATGCTAAATCAAAAAGCCTCTTTGTAGTCAAATTCGGATGTCTCCTAATTCACACCTGTCAGTTTTCATTGTCTTTCCCATTAAGAAGTTAATCACATTAGTCAAACACAATTTTCCCTTTATATATCCATGCTGACTAATGCGTATCTGTTCATATGTTTCCCAGTTATCTTTCCAAATAATTACTGAAACAATTTTTGTGTTTTGTTTGGTTTTTTTAATACAACAAATCATACCTAGGTAGCCTGTATTTGGAACATCAGTTAACTGAGACACTGGGCCAACAGGGAGAAATTATTTAGGAGATATCCTGATGTTACAAAGAGATGCAATTGCCAGGGAATAGCCCTCTGACATACTTACCATGTGTTATTTAACATATCACTGTTTGTCAGTCTGTCCATCCTATGGACATAAACTCTGATTCTGCAATAGCCATCTATAAGCACATTACTGCACCCAGTAACCCCTATTTAACCCCTCTTCTCAGGTCACTGAAATAGAAGGCAAAAGGATGTGATCAATTACTCAATTAAGGTAGATTGTAATCTAGCCAGGTATTTGCATAGCACCTACTCCCTTGTATACAATTACTTCTTCTCTTCTTTCTTCCCCACACACACATGTAATTTAAATGTCTTATTTTTTTACTCTGCAGAAGAATGAATAACGTCTCAATGGTACCATGTAAGAACCATTCACTTTTCATTATTTAAGTCATTACAGCTAGTCAAACGCTGACAAAATGGTTTTGGTTGGAAAACACTCATTTGAAAATACCACAATCATTTTTGTCTAGAAGTTCATTAATAAAACTGAAAACTTACATTTTGTTGCTATTGGCACTTGGTTTCGATGCTAAAATACCAAGTAATCACTCTCATCAAAATGAAACAGTAAAATCATCTACAAGTTTTGGGGGCAACACTTACCTGAAATTTCCCTTTGTAGGAAATTATAATGTCCCAAATTATTATTCCAGTTGGGAATGCAATTTCAAAAGGTCAGAAGTGATCATGAAATAGATTACTTGAAGGGTTTATGGCTATGTGGTTTTCTGACTATCCTCACACCAGCCTCAATGGGAGGGCCATTTTTTATTCTCTCAAACTACTTGAAATATAGTATTGCTGGTCACCACTACAGGATCTTCTCTTTGACGCTTACAGGCAATACCTTATCAGCTGCTGACAATGTGGGGTTTTCCTTACTATTGTGTCTAACTTACAAAAATGTTCCTCTGTTTTGATTCAAAGTCTGGTCACCTCTTTGTTTTTTCCCCAGATATCAAACCCATACCTGTACTTCAGTATGCTTTCATAACTCAACTTGAAGAGTCATTTGTAATGTCCTTGCATCATCTGCATTTATTAGACCCCTGCCCCACCTCTTGCACCTCATACAATAAATCTCTTTCTTTTTAGGTCTCATGCAATCACCCTTTTCTTTGGTCTTAGTTAAACCCACCTTTATGATTTTTTTTGCCATTTGATACCACATCAGAAGGCCTACTACTCTTACATGATTGTACTGGATCATACCATTGTAAGGGATTCTGTTCAGTTTCATGTATGATCCTTTATAGGTGCTGTACATCTGGTTTGGTTTTTATAGAGGTAACACTGGAAAGAGACAATTTATTTTACACCTATTTTGTTTGTATTTATTTTACGTTGTATCCAGTGATGGCACCAAATTGACTTACACAGTAGCTCTTTTTAAAGTAGAAAAATTCCACGTTGACTAACAAAACTAGTTTTGTTCACAGTAAAGATATACAAGTGTCATGCAGTGCTACTTTTGTGTTGCTGATATATTGAAACAGAATAACAAATACCTGCCATATGTTTCTCCACTGATTTCATAGTGTAAAGTATGTCAATCTAAGGGAAGGAGGAATACCCCCCCTAGAAGCTATTTATGTGCAAACAACAATTTCCTTACTTCAGCTTCCCACTCCAGGCCAAACCCAAAGCTGTAGTTACTTTAACTTTAGTTGCCCTTTCTTAGGGCAAAACCTCATGTAGTGAACATGGGAAATGGCCAGGAATCTAAATAGGTTCTCCTGATGGAAAGATACCTTATTGTGAAATATTAAAAGGAATCTTTGCCAGACAAAATTATCTACACATTTTCCTGTTCTCCTGAAAAAGAAAAAGCCCTTTGGGTTTGATGTAAAGTGGGTCTCTTTGGTTTGCAAATCTGTTGTTACTGTCTTTACAGAAGGCGTGGAAATTCTGAAAATGATACCGAAGGCTGCCGCCCGGTGAGCTGCCTCCTGCTGCCCCAGGCAATAAGAAATATTGCCCCAGCTTTCAAAGAAATAAAATATATTTAAAAACCAGTACTTCAGGTTTTCGTATCAGAGTCTTAAATACAAAAGTACAGTTTCAAATATGGTTGAGACACTATCTACGTCGTTGTGCTCAGAGGCTGAATACTGCAAAAGCCTTAATGATCTAGTGTCTTTTATAAGGAGATGTTTTATACTGAACCCAGAGCCATAGCGAACTGTGTTATTGTCCGCTAATGGCACACAGAATATTTGCCAAAGATGCTGACACTTTGTAGAGACAGGTAAACAGATGGACTATGGCCCAAGAAGAGCAAACTTGTTTTGTTAATGGCAGAAGAGCAGTTCTTTATTCTTATCTTGGCTAGGGTCAGACTCTGACAGCCTTCTGCAGCTTTTGTAGTGCCTTACTCCTTCAGTAACTGCAATCCGGGAGAAAAGAAGCATTATTCAAGGCAGGTAAACAGAGCAGAACCTGGCCCTCAGTCAATAAGTGATTTGCAGAAAGGTCTTTTAAAAATGTACTGTGAATGACTGTTTACTTGCCTTGAGGCAGCAAACAAAGACAACCTCCAAATCCCACTATAGCAATTGGCAAGTGTAATCCTAGCCAGTGTATTTCAGTTCATTTCAAATATGCTGTCTGAAGTGAAACGAGAATTTCAAGGAAGCAAAGTTAAAAGATGCTGGCAAATGAATCTCTGCTACAAAGGCTGAAATGGGGGATTACAAATGAGCGATCCCTTTAGTTAGCCTGCTAAATTGGTGTGCAGGCCTGGAAAAAGAGAACAATGAACACCTCCTGACACCAGGCTGTTTGTCTGGTGAGTATCCCTCAGTGCAAATGTTGGTACTGTGTGAGTATTTTTTGTGTTTCTATAAAGTCCTAATGAGCTCCTTGGGTGAGAGTGAAACCCTTTGCTTTTTCACACTGTGCTCAAGACCCTTAAACTTCATGGGGTCAGGCCTAAAGAAAGGGTAATGGACCATGAGGTCCAGCTTAATAGACCCGATATTAACACAGCAGCAAGAATGTCACCAAATGCAAAGTTTAGGGCAGGCAATGAATGAAGTATTTGTTACACTTAAATAATATACAAAGATTATAACAGAGTAGTAGCACTATATCAATGTCATCATGCGGGACTTTGAAAATCCCCCATGTATGAAATAACTTTGCAATGCATCCTTGTATTATAAACACCACAACTTACCTACATGCCCTAAATGATTAATTACATTAGTGTGTGTTAAATGTCATATCTGGCCAATAATATTATTGAGAACTTCTCATTAATCTTGGACCTTGAAAAACCTATGTGTAAGAATACCTCTCTAATCTATCAGATTGCAGTAGGAGAATATTTGCATATGAGAAGCAAAGAGTTTATTCATTCAGTGGCTGAGATTCCAGTACTGGCAGATCAACAATTTTATTGGAAAGTGAATGAGATTTCTTCCTTTTAGTTTAGCCCTGAAATGCTTATTTGTGCAAATAATATTTCATCTGACTAATGAAGTTAATTGATAACTCATGCTAAATTATGAACCAACCAAGTGGGGTCTAAGCCTTCTTGACTCTGACATTCATTTTAATATGAAACAATAAAGTAGCATGTGCTAATGAAAGCCCTGATTAAAGCAAAGGAATAAATACAATTATTTAGGAACATCAGGGATCAGCAATTCAGCAGCTTATTTAGTAATTTTTAACTTTTTTTCATAGGCATATGTTTGTAAGCCCAGAACTGCTTAGCACTAGATTTGAAATAGCCCTAATTTTGTTTGTAGATAAGGAGGTTTTATTATTGTCTCCACTTAGTATTGTTAGAAGAATTGAAATGTAGATATAGATAGTGATTTGGTGAGCTTTATGAAAGTGTCAAAAGGCATTTCTAAAAAAAAAATTTTTAATTGGGCAGAGTTTACTTTTAATGACTGAGAGCAAAATACTTTCCAATAATATACTTCAAGGAGTAGCTACTCTACGAGTGTGTACTGTCCCTCTGAAATAAGGCCCTACACAGACGTATGGTGCTTGAAATGGGAAACAGAAAAATTAAGCAAAACAAATATTGGTCAAGTTAGTAATTATATGTAATTTTACAAATATAAAAAATATTTTTACTTTGAAAAAAAACAAAATTTCCCATGTGTAGGTGTCTGACATCTTTCTGACCTGGCATTCACCAGTATGTGCTTGCAGGTGATGGGAATGAAGAATGGCCCCCACCTGCCTGGGGACTTCACAGGGACAGGAGGGCTGGTCTCTTCTCTTGGTGAGCAAATGTGTCCTGGTTTGAACCATTGGCCATCGGTTTAATAGCCAGCCCAGCTTTAAACCATGACAAAATTAAAATAATGGAGCAGCATTGCCTGCTTTTCTGCCATAGGACAGTTGCAAACAGGTTCTAAAATACAGATTTTTTCTTCCTTCTGAGGTTAATTAAAGGTTGATGGAGAATAGGTCTTCTTCTGGGGGTGCCTTTCTTCCCGCAGGGACTTTGTGTAGAAAATCACATGCTGCTCAGTGTTCCCTGAGTTGGCCAGGGAGGTGGCCAGAGATGCTGAGCTGGGCTGCCCCAGTATCCAGAGGTGGCAGCAGAAAATGTACAAAAAAACTGAGCCCACAGCAGTTGTGTTTCAAAAGCCAACTGATGAGCCTGTCCGCATTTCCTACTATCGCCACTATCAGTGGCGTTCTGCAGGGGTCGGTATTGGGACCGGCACGGTTTAACATCTTTGTTGGCGACATGGACAGCAGGATTGAGTGCGCCCTCAGCAAGTTTGCCAACAACACCAAGCTGTGCGGTGCAGTCAACATGCTGGAGGGAAGGGTTGCCATCCAGAGGGACCTTGACAGCCTTGAGAGCTGGGCCTGTGCGAACTGCATGAAGTTCAAGAAGGCCAAATGCAAGATCCTGCACCTGGGTCGGGGCAATCCCAAGCACAAATACAGGCTGCGCAGAGAATGGATTGAGAGCAGCCCTGAGGAGAAGGACTTGTGGGTGATGGTTGATTAGAAGCTCAACATGACCCAGCAATGTGCGCCTGCAGCCCAGAAAGCCAACGATATGCTGGGCTGCGTCAAAGCGTGGAGGGAGATGAGACTCCCCCCCTACTCTGCTCTCGGGAGGCTCCATCTGTAGTATTGCATCCAGCTCTGGGGCTCCCAAAATAAGAAGGACATGGAGCTGTTGGAACGAGTCCAGAGGAGGGCCACAAAGATGATCAGAGGGCTGGAGCACCTTTCCTATGAGGACAGGCTGAGAGTTGAGGTTGTTCAGCGTGGAGAAGAGAAGGCTCTGGGGAGACCTTATAGTAGCCTTCCAGTACCTGAAGGGGGCCTACAGGAAAGCTGGAGAGGGACTTTTTACAAGGGCATGTAGTGACAGGATGAGGGGGAATGGTTTTAAACTGAAAGAGGGTAGATTTAGATTAGATATTAGGAAGAAATTCTTGACTGTGAGGGTGGTGAGACGCTGGAACAGGATGCCCAGAGAAGCTGTGGCTGCCCCCTCCGTGGGAGTGTTCAAGGCCAGGTCGGATGGGGCTTTGAGCAGCCTGGTCTAGTGGAAAGGTGTCCCTGCCTGTGGCAGGGGGGTTGGGACTAGATGATCTTTAAGGTCCCTTCTAACCCAAACCATTCTGTGATTGATTCTATGATTTCCAGACCTCTCAGACCTAGACAGCAAGCCAGGCTGTACAATGGAGGAGGAGGCCATGAGAATCAAAGAGACAAATTGCTTCACTGACCTCTGTCTCATGACTGCTAGAGAAAGATGGGGAACCAAGGTAACTGCCAACGCACCCGAAGAGGGTTGATATTACTGACTTTACTATTTGTTGCCTCTCACAGAAGTATTTGGTGCTCATCTGCCATTTTTTAAAGTGGCTTAACATTTCATTTAATCATTAAAACATCATAAAACATAATAATCTTTTAAATATTAATCATTATTCTTAAATTATTTTGGAAAAAAAAATGGTTCCCTGTGTTTTAAAACTTTGAACTCTGTGTTCTTGAGTAGGGAAGGAAAGCTTGTTGAACACATGTATTCTAATATAATGTCCCAGACTTTGGTACATCTCAAAGCTTTGCATGGAGAAGCCCTACCTGACTGAACCTGGCACTTTCCAGTAGCAGCACCGCTGGCAAGTTACATCAAGCACAAGGCCACTAAAATTATAGTCAAGAAGGTCAGGCTCTGCTCGACTACCATGCTGAATGGAAATGTGGCTTTAGTGCAGGAGTATGCATGTCTGCATGAATTATGAGCTTAAATTTTATCAATTCTGAGTGGAATTAAAGTAACATCTTCAAAACATCTTCCTTGACTTAGGACTCTGTTCCATTATGCATTTGGCTTAGGCATTTAAAAAACCAACTTCCTCTATCTGTCAATGAGGACATACTCGGAGGCCCAGGACAGCAGGTGCCTTTTTCCCCACTGGAATGTGAGCAAAGGGACCAGAGACTATCAGATCAGAAGGAGAACAAAGTGACTTTCAAGTTTATCATCTGAGGTTACTTCATACCATCCACGGTATTGCAGCCCTGAAAGAAAACAACAACTCTGGAGGATTTTAAGCTTTTTATTGAAAAATTTTGAACTCAGCAATTCAAAGTTAATTAAAATCTGAACAAAACTGTTCTAACATTAGGAAAACTAACTACAATGAAACAATCCAGTTATGAATCAAGCTTAATGAGAATCAAAGTAATTATTATATACATAAAATGTTACAAAGTCACAAATTATTTTGAGCAGTGGGTGAAATCATCAAGGAAACACTGCGTGCATTAAACCATGAATTTATGTAACACAAACTCAGAGGAAGACTTGAAACCTGCCCTCTCAGTTCTTGAACAAGTGGTATGTGAAGTATATGAAAGATGATTATATTCAAGTACATGAAATAAGCCTTAGCCAAAGAGACAAGCATTGGGGTTAGGCTTTTCTCTCTTTTGTTTTCCACTGGTTAGGCCTAGACAGCTTCCTGCTCATCATTTAGGTCTTCTAAATCACTTTTCAGGTGTGACTTCAGGCAGCAGGTTTGAGATGCACTGATTGAATGGGGACCTATGCTCTGATTTTTCAGTGTGGCTCAGATTGCATGTCTCATGAAGTCTGATGTAGATGATGCAGTAGTTAAGGAAAAAGATAATGTCTTCAGATTGTATTGTCTTTGGAACGTGAAGGTTAGAGCTGTGGCCAGACAATTTCATTTCAGTTTGCTGTTTTATACCATGCAGTTTACTTTAATCATGAGGCTCCTCAGGCTAGCATGATATGTGGCTTCTTGCTGTTCTCATTTGGCCTGAAGACATTCGTGTTTTTCAGAGAAAACCATGTGTCCCAGGTTTTCTAACGCAATAAAAAAGTGCAATCCATACTCAGAGGCACATACTCGACTGGACATCAGTCTAGCATGCAGCAGACTTGCACTCAAAATACAAAACTAATGAACTCCAAAAAAAAGGTGACTCCAGAAATTGTTTTATCTGTCTCCCAGCTTCTCTATGAGGAATAAAAATCCCTCCTAAGGAATAAGAACAATGTGTGCATGTGTATATATATTTATACATATATGTGTGTGTGTGTATTTAAAAAAATAACCAACATACTTAGAAAAAATATTAAACCTTGCAAATACAGGAATCTGAAGTGTATACATAGTAAGTTTTATTCCAGTTCATATGTCTCTGCCTAGATATGAGGGCTTGACCTATGTGTCTATGCAAGTTTTGAAAAGGAATTAGTCATTTTGAAAACCTATTGTATTATGCAGGGCTCTGAAGAGGAGTGTAAACACACTCGGAGTCTCTTATGGAATGGAAGCAGAATGTCCCATTTGTAGGTAAGGAATGTGCTTTTACAATGCTTTTTCCTCTCTCAGGAGCTGTATAACTTCTGAATTATATTTTAATATTTATACTACTACTACTAATAATAATAAAATAGTCGCTTAACCGGAAGTCACTCCATCTTGCTTTACTGTAAATCCAAAAAAACCCTATTGTTTACCTGAGTTTACACTGTTACAAATAAATGATAGAGATCTAACAAACTCTGAGCAACTGGAGCAAACTCTCCTGAACATGCATTGTTGTATATCTTGGATCTTGAAGCCTCTTGTATTTAGATTGTAAGTATTCATTCCAATAATGTATTTTTTCATGTATCACTTAGTTTTTAGCTGAAATTCTTCTCACTCTCAGCAGTCAAAGACATACTGTAAGTGCTGGTACGCTTATGTAAGTGCTCGCAGAGTCCAGAACAGATCTTATCAGAGGTGGTATATCTCACTTCTGGTGATGGAGAGAACAGAAACGGAATGCAAAAGCCATTGCCACAAAATTCTGGCATTGTAGGAAGCCTTCCTCAGGAATGATGTAATGTCTAATATATGTTACCATATTAATACATTTAGATTAATAACATATACCATTTTGCAATAATCTGACAGCAAGCATAATACAAGCTTCTCCCTGACAAGGATGACAGAAGAAAAACATAGCGATAACCTGTTATCCTGTTACATTCCTTTGCAACGACAGAGCTCGGTAAAGGCATTTCCAGTAACAGCCTTCACACAAGGCTGTGCACTAATACCAACAGACAAGTCAGCTGGCAAACAACCATTCAGGGTTGTGGCCAGGTTTCTGCCTCAACTGCCACTGAAATCCTGGACTACATTTGCCAGTTGGAGAAGAATGGGTAGGGTAAGGCTACTTCGAATTACTTCAAACTCAAATCATAATAGTCAAGAGTACAAGTATGTGTGACTCCAAACCAAAAGGCTTCCATCTTCTGAAAGTTATAATGTCAGCAATGGAATTAGCAATACCATTCCTTCCTGGAAATATGGAGTCTTTTTTCGTCATGAAAAAATGCAATGTTTCAGTACAGCAATGGTAGCAAGAGCTCTGCCCACAAAAGTTTCCGAGAGTATAGGTAACCTGGGAGGGAAAGCCTGCCTGTTCAGCAGTCAGTGTCCTGGGCTTAGATTGTCTCTCCAGTAATTGTAAACTAACAATTATTTGTTTAGATAGAATTAAAACAAAACCAGTGACAAAGTGAAGAATAAATACTTCAGTCTCAAGCCTAGGCAAATCCTCAAAACTTTACACTCAAATGATAGGAATAATGGGTCTTCTCTTCCTAGCGTGAAGGTGCAAAATGTGTAACAACAAATATTTTCCCATCCTGTTAAGTAGAGAAGGGTCTCTTACTGCTACCCTTGAAGAAGCATCAAGTCAATATAACATCTTTGTTTTGTATTGTGCTAGAGGGAAGCCTTGCGAGGACTCTGAGAGACAACATAGGACACATGAACACCACTAACTTTCCTCTATTTTTATAGCCCATGAGACATCATTTCCCTTGTAGGCAAAATCAAACATCTGAATCACTCCTGCATAACGGTAGCATCCTGTCTGAATTCCTTTTATTTACAAATGGATTTGCAGTCTAGTGAGTCGGAGTAAGTACCAGTCTGTCACAGTGAAAACTGAGATAACGCACTTCTTTGCATGGCTGAGAGTAGAGGAAGATGACTAAAATATTCTTTGCGTGGCTGAGAATAGAGGAAGAAGACTGTAAAATCTAAAGGCAAACACTTTGAATCCAGTTACTTCAGCACACAGAACTTGAGGAGATTAC
This sequence comes from Nyctibius grandis, assembly GCF_013368605.1. Classification (NCBI taxonomy): domain Eukaryota; kingdom Metazoa; phylum Chordata; class Aves; order Nyctibiiformes; family Nyctibiidae; genus Nyctibius; species Nyctibius grandis. Next base: position 36,491,979 of record NC_090662.1, read on the forward strand.
TTTCACAGCAAAATGGGGTCCCATAGTGGACCCCATAGGGTCCTACAGGGACCCCTTTTCTTCTGTTAAGGCAACTGCTTCTACTTAAGTGTTTGGCAAAGATGGGCATGCTGGATAAGGGTAATCTCCGTTTTGGATTATTATTTTTGAGGGGAAAAAATAGTGCCCCTTGCAGACAGAGACAGAGGAAAATATGTTAAACTGGAGACATAATGAACACACAGCCTCTAAGCACACTCTCAACACAAAAAGCATGTTATCCAGCACACGGGACTCATGGTCAGAGCTCAGTTTTTGCATTTGAAAGCATAAAAATGAGCAAACTCCCCAAATGTTATTGCATAGTCCTGCTTCCTTATCTGTTGCTAAGGGAAAGTTCCTATAGGTGTTAATCTGCCAGGACTTTAACTTGGTGTCTCTCCATACTGGAGGTCCCCTCCCTCTCTGCAAAATCAACCTACATTGAGATCCAGCTGGTGGAGGCAGCTACTTTTCTGTCTGCCCCTGGGGTTTCCTTGCTGAAGAGGGGTAAATGGGCATGTCAGAGTCGAGGAAGGAGCTTGCCAGGGATGGAGAGTAGCTGGACACGGCAAACGGGAACTTTACAACTTTGTTTTTCCACCGTTGGGAGGTCCAGACAGACCTCGCTTCAAGAGGACAAGATAGGACATGCCTGTCTCTGAATATGAGTTTCTAACAGCATTAAGTGAATGAAACTCAAGAAATTACTGTAAGCTCTCTGACAGTTTCTCCTTTACCGTCCTTCTCCTGCTGAGCTGTGCTGAATAAAACTTAGAGTGGCCCAGCTGAAAAAAAAGTATTTTTAAAAAACCGCTGCGGTAATGACCATTTCTCTTTGGCAGGGTGGATTCAGTGGGCTAAGGTTGGAAAGGGAAGAAGGTAAATCTAAAAAAAAAAATGTTTAAAGTTGACCAGAATATTCAGGATTTCACTCTTGATTTTCTCTTTGTTAAATTTTGCCTATTTTTAATTCTTGGTATGAGGATCAGCAGGAGGAATGGATGGAAACTCCATGAGTACACTGCACCAGAGCAGCTTCGCCTTGTTGCAAATTTGCTTCCAGTACACAGATGTCAAGAGAGGACTCCCTGGGACCAACACCACTTATTTTGGGGAACTATTTTCCAGAAGTCTGTTTCTCAGATTCTCATGTGGTGAACAGCACTGCTGTTCCATGTTGCACCCCCCAGGCTGGGTTGACAAACCTAAATTTTCAGTACTACAAATTTATTTGTGCAAGTGAAGGCTTTTCTTGCCTTTGAAAAATGAAGTACTAGGCACTGAAATAAGTAACTGGGAGGCAAAATCTGACCAGCACTTGTGCATTTTCTTATGTATTAATCCTTTGCATGGTTAAAAATACCAAAGCATTCTTATTCAGTGTAAGTTATGAGTTAAATCTTGTTTACTAAAGGAACGTATATACAGATGAAATAAATCAGTATATTCAAATACAGAGTGTGTACATGAAGATATAAACCATACAAAATGTTTTCCTCCTTATATTGTGTATGGTCAAATTTACCTTAACATGCCAACAAATGTCTAATATTTTTTAATTGTTTAAAGGCCTCCAGAAGTTTAAAACAATAGTTAAATGCATTTTTATTTTCCTAGAGAAACGTCACCTAACCTGCTCCGTTTAATATTTCCAAACCCCAGCCTGTTAGTATAACAAGCCTCTTTTTTTCCTTCTTTCGTACCTTTTTTTGCTCTTTTTTTTCTCTTTTCTCTCTTCTCTTTTCTCTCTTCCCTTTTTTCTTTTTTCCCTCCCCCCCGCCCCCCGATAGCTGCTGCCGCGTCTGTGCTAGTGGCAGCGACGGCGAGCGAGCCCCGTTCCGGCTGCGGGCTGCGGCGGCACACGGGGCCGTGCTGCCACCCGGAGGCTGCCGGGCTTGCCTCCTGCTTCAGAGGTGCCTATAAACAACCCCCAGCTCTTCCACAAAGTTCGTGGGTATATAAATAGAAATGAGAGAGAACTAATGAGCTACCCCGGGGCTGCATGTAAATTATGGCTAAAAGTGACTTTAGTGGCTATTGGTGCCTACACCGGGCATGCATGAGTGAATGTGTGTTTAATTGCACTAACGTGACTGCCACGTATTGCTAGATACAGCAGTGGAAATCACTCCACGCTAGCAGCGACTCTTTCAAACCGGGATCAGGAAACTAAGCAGCGCCCAGATGAAATCACTATGTGCTCTTTCTTATAAGATCATGAAAATTTGATATTATTAATCTTATTAGTAAAACATTATATTTGTATTAGGATTTTTTTCAGTTACTTTCAGTAGCAATTTAAGTATATTTCTAGATTACAGACATATACGTATGTATATGTAGATGTACACTGGGCAGGTGTACATCTCCTAATGCAATTGGAGTCACTGGAGCTACCTCAGTATGTATCAGCTGAAGAGTTTTCCCTAAGAATTTCTCTGTAGAAAAATGCTGGTACTACAGCTATATGCTGCCTTCACAGTCTCTGATAATTTATTTAATGTTATTTGTGGAAAAATTTATACATAAAAAAATATTTTATCCAAAGCTAATGAGGAGTTTTCTTTTTTTTTAGAGAAACTAACTATCCAGTCCTGGACTATTCAGCTAACCTTTTCCGTAAAGATCCATTTTTATAGACAGGCACAAGTACTCTGTAAATAAAACATACTCGTCTTTACCGATCTGTGAGTCTGGATTCTTTCCATTGCTGTTTCTTGGTCTATCAATGATTTGTCCTGTGATCTTGGAGAGTTTCTTAGCCTATCAGTGTCTTGTAATCCTTAGATCAAGATCAACTAAATAATCATTGGGAATTATTAACCTCTGTGAGACTGGAAAGGAGTTCTGAAGCATAATGGCCCTTCCCTCCATCCGAAATGCCTAATGACATCCCTTCCCCCAGAGAGTGCAAGAACATCTGCTGAGGCTTTCTAGTAACAGCTTGCTTCTGACAGCGGTGAGTGACATTACCAGGGTGAAGCAGCTTACAAATGCCATTTTCACACACACCATCTCAGTATCGTTGTTATACACACCATTTTATAGATACTAATGAACACTAGTTAATAAATTACGTGTGTTTCCATGAAAAGCCATCCCAGGTGTAACTGGAAGAAAGGGCTCCTTTATAGTTCTGATTAGCAACATGATTCATCTAGACCCTTTTAAAACCCCCGAATACCCATAACACCAGGTACACAGTTGGCTCCTTCACTGAACAATGAAACCATCTGAAGGTGACTGATATGGCAGTGGGAAATGGGGACAGCTGCATAAGGTTCCTAATTGCTGTCAGGCATTGCTGAAGGGTCCTGAGCTCCTGAAAGCAGCCAGAAGACATTGCTTGCCTGTGCCCATTACTCTGCCTTCCGATGCCCTTCCCAAAAGGTAGACAGATCCCAGCAGTTCAGCTTACTTGATGGATGGAAACCTCTCCTGGATCAGGAGGAGGCAACTTCTCAATGTCCAGATATTCAAAGCCCATAACATCTGTATGGCCATATCTATTTCAAAATGTAAATAGGAACAGCCAAATTTCAAGGGCCACTCTCTTTTCTTTCAAACAATCACCTATTTTCTACTTTTATTAGGAGCTAATGGGCAGCCTTTTCCTCTTTTTTACTGGTGGTATTTATTCCAAGACTATTTCCTCTAATAAGCTGTTCTACTCACAAGAGATAGCATCTCTCCTTTGAATTTGTGAGTGCATTGCACTACTGGCCGTAACTAAAGCTGCCAGAACCATCTGTTAATTCATTCTTAATGAAAGCATATGTTTAGAAAATTATCGTTTTGCTTTGTTTTCTGTCTGTACCCTGTTGGTGTCAGCACCCTCTTCCCATATTCTGCACTTCAAAAATTATAAACACATTTTAAATACTAAGTCTAGCCTGGATTTTCAGGGATAAGTGCAACTACAGAAAGTTTCAAAGAGCTCTAGGAAATGGAAATTCACTAAAGAAATAACTAGTCCCACAAGGCTCAGGCTAATGAATGCACAAACAAACTTCACAGAAGCTGCTGCTACTCTGTGCTTCCAGGCTTGAGCTTCCTACCTACTTTCACTTTAATATACAGTTTCCCTTGGTTAATCATTTTCTGCACAAACCCCTGAAGGCCTTCTACACCCACCCTTTCGTTTTTTGTGCGTTGTAGTGTAGGGAGTCTCTTTTAACTTTGACCAATTGAGTTAAAAGGATGCTCCACAGGTGCTGGCCCTTTGAGCTCACAGGAAAGGAAGATTTTTCTCATCTGAGGAAGCTTTGCAGATTATGTAGGAAGAGGCTTTCCTCAAGGAAGCCCAAGCAACTGTATGGGTGAGAAACCCATCATAGACATAGTAGCTGGCTTTCCATAATGCTTCCACTATGGTTCCTTGTGGGATCAGAAAGAAACTCCAAGTGCTACTCAAAGCCAGTTAGTCTGGAAACAGCATTACTCTTCCCAGTAAGGGGCAGAGGGAGGTTCCTCCAGGCTGACCAAAGTAGGAGTGCCTGGCTGGGCAAGACACGCCACTTCTTCTGGCTGGGCCCAGCACACCTCCGGGGAGAGGTGGTACCACTGCTCACTTGATCTCTCCTAGCTCCGTGTGGAAGTAGGGGGGGAGAGGTGGAGTTGTTCCAGTTGAGGTACAAAACAAGCACAGGCTATAATGATGTTTGTCTATTGCTCTTGTTACTGTCCTATTAATTATTCATGGCATGGTACATGAGGGAGTTCCACATTTTTTTAAAGACTTACAATTTGATTTTTCCCTTTTTTTTTTTTACAATTTTTATATTTTTTTAAATGGTTACAACTTTTTTGAATGGTTACAATTTGAATTCCCCTCTGCCTGTCAGGACTGTGGCTGCACCAGACCACCTCCCAGACAGAGCCTCCTGGAACAACGGCAAGATTCTGGGGAGAGATGCTTTTCCTTTTTGGCTATTCCTTTGGCTATTCAGTGTTTGGAGTCTTACTGAAAGTTTCCTCCAGGAAGAAAAAATGATGTTAAAGTCAGACCTTTTTCTGACTTTTTTCCTTTTTACGTACAAAGACTAAAAACAAAGTTATCAAAAAAAGGCAAGCACTTTATTCTCAATGTCAAAATCCTCTTAGCAGAGCTCTCATGGAAAGTCATCTCTGGCTATAGACTTTTCATGAGGCCACGTGCCTGATGCTTGCTCTGGTTATCCTCTTGCTTTTCTGATGTTTCTGTGTCAGCCTGTGGTAGTTTTGCTGCTTCTTTTCACATCTAGCTCCATCAGACAGTGCCCACACCTCTGCATTTGTATTCAGCCCAAAGAAAACGTTCTCTTTTATCTGTGATCCTTACAATGGCGTATATTGCTATGTTCTTGGCAATAGCTCTTTTTGTTTCAGCTATCTATTTCCACAAAGGAGCTTTACTGTTTCTGACATTTTATTCTGAATCAAAAACAGCTGTCATGGCCAACAGCTACAAGGAGATTTTGTCCAAGCCCTAGCCTAATGCACCGTAACCCCCACTGAAACCATCTTTCAGAATGGAATTCTGACTTTGAGATTTGACCTTTACAAAGGTCTGAGGTTCCTAGAGAAAACTTCTTGCGCTAGTTGGATATATCAAAGTTGAAAGTTCAGACTATAAAGTCAGAAACGTTCATCTTCGACAAAAAGAAATATAAAACCAAACCAAAATACTATATCGTGTTACTGCACATCAGAGATAACAGATGATCTGGGAATTCCAGGTGTATAGCTGAGGGTAGCTCAGCAACTCAGTTTCTTCCTCTCATGACCACAGGAGACTCTTGTCTTACACTGGGCTCCTTCCACCATCAACCGACCCATCAGTGCATCAGTCTCAGCTCACAACTAGGTGTGCCTGGCTGTAATTTTGAAGACCAGTGCTGTCTGATGTTCCTTAGTGTGGCAGCACACTCAAATATCTCTTGCATGTCATAGAACATTGCTCTTCCTCGTCCCTGGAAGGTCACACCGTGAGGATGATCACCAGAAACATCTGGGAAAAAGCATGCTTAGGGCCCTTTGTGGGACCAGGAGAAGTGTATTTCCAAAGGCAGAAGCATCACAAACATGTGAAGGCTCTCCAGGGCCCTAAGCAGAAAGGCATGCATGGAAGGGATGAAAAGGGACCAGATTTCCCTCACACCAGCGTAGAGGTGAGACCCACCAAGGGTTGCCCCACCTCCTACACCCGCTAACAGGAAGATGGATGGATTCCCACATTCCCCAGGAATTCCCCATCCTTATCTCCTTCTTGAAATATTGGAGTGCTGTTCACAGCCCTCCAGACAAGAGCAGTGAGGTGTTTTCTTTCTGGCTTGTACAACCTCCTGTGTCCTAAACCAAGCCCAAAAAACTAATCAAAAGCCATTTTATCTGTGCTGAGATGGACTGCAGACTGTGTGGGGGTTCAGCAGGAGCTTCTTGCTGCAAACACACAGCAGCACACTGCTGGTCCATGTGCCTGGCTAAAATGCCATGTCCTCCTCCTCTAATGCATAGCCTTGTGTTAAAAAGGTCTTACCAACCATGAAAACATGAACATGTTGGTAAATGTGAGGCAAGTTAACAGTGCTGCATCTGCAGGTAGCTGCAGGATGCGTACATTGTTTGATGAGACATCTCAAGAGCTGCTGGTCGCATTTCGAAGCAGAAAATAATTTTGCCATGCAGATGCGACTGAGTCCAGCATGGAGCAAGACATTTATATTCGGTGGCTGAGGATAAAACTGGATACACTATATTCTGTGGCATTTCGGTGGCAGAGATCCATCACTCACAGAAACGATCAGGGGAATTATTTTATATAAGGAATTATTTCCTTCTCTGTTGTAAATGATGTAAATACTGTATGAGTAATGTGAACTGGTTTGTATTACACACACACAAAGGCTGCTGTTGAAAACACTTGGAAGTTTTTTTGGAAGTAAGGTCAGGGATCTCCAAGTTAGAAAAGGCCTTTGCAACTCCAAGTTTGACACTAACTGTAGTTGCATTATAAAATACTATTTTTGCCACTGGAGCCTTGCTTCACCCATCAGACAGAATGTGAGACCCACTCAGAGAAGAAACCGTTCAGTGCTTTGCTTTAGCCCCCCTATCCTGCATCTACCATGATCTGTGTGCAGGGCTGTGTTCAACTGATTTTCCTATGGGCTCTGCTCTGACACTCCTTCTCTGAAGTGACCCTGTCACAAGCACATACTCATAAGGCTTCCCTTTGCAGGGCTCTAATATTACCTTATTTTATCTAGCTAAGGCTCCATTCCTGAGCACTAGTTGTTAGGTGGACCTTTTTGTCCACATAATAATTATGTGTAATTACGTCGTCGTTATTATTATTGTTGGTGGTGCTGTTTTCCTATAAGACTTATGGGAAAAAAGTAACATGATGCTGTTTTATGAAGTGTAAACTAAAGTGCTAGAGTGGGTAAACCCACTAAGGACGTGCAGACAGCCAACATTTCGGCATTTCCTACGTTATTATCAATTCATATTGCAGCCATTTCATGTTGTTTAATTATTTTTAGTGTCATTTTAGAAAGAGTGACAAATAGAGTAGTTTGACATGCCACGTTCCTACAGCCAAGCCAAGTTGCTCCTGCTTAAATAACTGCACCAGAAAATAATGGATTATTGAAAACAATTTTAGCAGAAATTAACTTTAACAGAATTAATATTAGTCTTGTCCAGTTAAGGGAGGGATGTTAAGAGAAACTGATGTTTGCAGTTTAGGCATGGATAATTAGAAAGAAGGTAATCTTCTAGCAAAGAAGTAAATAAAGGTTAGTGAGCCAGGCCTAATATTAGACTTTGCTGGAACAGTTCATGTACAGGGCAATTGGAGTGTGTGGCCAACAAAAAAAATCACTAGAAGTGAACACAACTTTCCGGGGGCTCTTGAAGTGCAGGGAAGGGTCCAATCCTCATTGCACCCTATCCGTGGTAAGATGAAGGCTTCATAAATTCTACAGAATTTGCTGTATCTGTTTAGAAACTAAACTTCATAATTGATGCAATATGGTGGTGAAATTGCAAATAAGTAGGTAGTGAAGGTGCAGATAGATGTTTCAGAAGTGAACTTGCAAGTTAATATCAGCAGAGTTGATTTTCTTCTCTCTTGTTAGCAGTGAAAGGCTGTAACTCTATCCACGATTCTGCAGGGTATGCACAAAATTGATAAATGCAGAGATGAACTCTTCACTTGAGCTGTGGTTACTGAAAACCATCAGCTGCTTTCAGGGGAATCAAAGTTGCTGATGGTGATGCAAATAAGTAAAAGCATCCCGGGTGTTCTGAGAGGATATCACATAACAGGGAACTGACCGATCGTTCAACAGCAGCTTCAACGAATGTGTTGCTGTGAAAGTTAGCATGATTTAATGGGCTATCCAACATGGACGGAGTGTGCCCCAAACAACCTGAATTCTCTGAACTGATTCTCTTTAAACTGGTTTTGAAAGGGCCACAGCAATCGTATAGTTTAGTCTCTGCATACTTCAGTATAATATGGGAAATAACATGCAGGGTTATTTTGGGTTGCAAGGGCATACTGGCTTAGACAGAGATAGCAACACATCAGGCATGCTACCGTGTTTATGCAGCTTCTGGACTGGCTGGCTGGCATCTAGTCAGCTCATAGCTTAGACAAAATAAGCTCAAATCTCTTCACATCCTTCTGTGCGTTGGCAGTGATGTGTCTCCACTCACATCCCCATACTGAAACATCAAATTTAACAGAAAATACTCTTGTGGTACTTGACTTTGGATTTACTGTTTCCCTAATAATTTTTCTTCAGAATGGAAGGTTTTGAAAAGTAAGAATGAAGAAGCAGGAACTGTAGTGATTTGGTGTCTCAGATCCACATTTGAGAATGGTCTGTAAATGGGGAGGAAGATTTCTAGCTTTGAAGGATCCATTTCCAATTGCAATGAGCAGAGTTACTGTTCACCAAGCAATCGCAATGGCTTCAAATTGCAGGTCTGGAAAACTGCTGTGAAGTGGTAAATAGATTTTCTGGTACTCTGCAGGGTCACAATATAGTCTCGATCCCTTTGTGATCTACCAGTTCATCAGCATCCTGAACCCTGTGGTTAGGCACCTTGTTTCTATAAGGAACTAGATGGGTATAGCACCTTTCAGAAGGAAACTAGCTTTGAGATGGAAGGGGAATGGTGACAACCTTTACCTGGAAAAGTTCAGGCCACAGAGGAGCATTATGGTTTTGCTGTATTTCCCCTGGCCTGAATACAATACCTGGTGTGAGGATGTTTCTGCTGCAACGTATGTGGTCACAACAGAGAGGAACTTCAAGACTTCACACACCAGCCTGAGGAACATTTCTGGTTTTCCTTAGAGGAATCCAACAAGTTCCTCATCTGGATGGTTAGCCTTTGATCCTACAGTGTTTGAACCCAGCTAGCTCATTTCAGGATCCTGGGAGTCAGCAAAAATGCTTGTGGTATTTGTCACACTTTTTTCCACAACCATCCCCAAGCCATTCCTGAGTACGGGATAATGGCACAGTCATACCTTGAGTTTGGCCAGCTACTGCTGGTTTTCATCTCAACCATCAGATGAATGCTTTCAAAGGCTTTTATTTCTTGTTTGTGGAATATTATGTGCCTGCGTTTGAGGGAGAACAAGGTTCCATTTTATTCCTGTTTATCTCACTCTTCAGTTTCTCTGTGTTGATAATAAGTCAGAGGCAAGTTGTTTGTAAGACATCATTTCACAGCTCAGTGTGAGCATGTTCACATAAAGCTGCATTCTGCCCTTATTTACACTTTGCAACTCCAGTGGTTTCGCTGGGGATTTGATGGAGGAAATAAGGTTGGAATGCAGCTCTTTGAGTCCAATCCCGCCAAACTTACTCCAGCAAAAAAAGCTTGTGGGTTACTTCCTCCTAATACCCAATGCAACGGAAGGAAACATTCTCCTCCAAGTGACCATGGTAACTGGTGCCTGGGTTTCCAAGGTGATTTTCTGGCAAGTAGCCAAAGGAGGAAGCGGTAACAAAACAGGATCCTGGGCAGCAGAAAGCATCCACATTCCTGGCGATGCAGCAGCCTGCGCTGAGGAGGCCGAAGCCACAGAGATGAACAGAGCAAACTCCTCACTTTAAAATTATCGCAGGTGTCAAACATATAGCAAAGGATGGGTTACTCAGTCTGTGGTCCCGGCTTCCTCACTCATCTATCGGTTTCCTTTCCTGCTTCTATCCAGTGAATGATATCAGTTTTATCCAACTAACATCTTACAGTTCATACAAGCTCATTTTTGATAGAAAATAAAAGAGCAAAATGACACAAGGAGAGAAGAAAGAAGCTGCTTAAAACCAACTCATACCTTGAGGTTAGGAAATTCTCATGCTCTGTAGAGAGAGAGAGAGATTTTTTTTAATGGTTCATAGTAGCAAATAACAGTGTTTTTCTATCTTGCATTCTGCAAGGCATGGAAGATACATGAAAAAGGATCAATTTCTCTGTCAAATGCAATGAAGAGACTTTGCAGAGCACATTGTTATTTCTCCTGGGGCTCCAAACCAGCATACAGCACAACCCCTTCTTCCATTTCCTTCAGGAGGATCGGGACTCTCCCTGTCTGCCTATCAGCATAATTTCTTCCTGGAGTAAAGGTGAAATACAGTGAGGTGCAACATGACACAATGGAGTGGAGAATGAGGAAGGACTGGTGACCAGATCGTCACCTTTTGCAGAAGAGAGGAAAGGGTGTTGATACGCACATACAGACAGACATATGTGCTCCTCCAACTCCTGCGCAAGCGTTAAAGCCGGTCACAGAAGGCGCTCACATCATGAGTTGTGGTGTTCACTGATGTACACCAGTTACATGACCACAAGCAAGTACAGACATAGCGTCTAACAGCAGAACAACCCAGCAACAGGGATGTTACTGAAGATTAGATGAGGGACTGTTGCAAATTAAGACCAGCCCCAGCAGGAGAGCTATCCATCCGGATATAAAAAGTCTGATCCAGAAATAGCAGAAAGCTGTTGTTTCCTTTCTGCTGGAAGAGAAGGAACCAAAGGAATTTGAAGCTTCCCTCTACCTGTCGGGAGGAACTGCTGAGTATCAAAATCGTGAACATGAATCAAATTGTTGCTAAGTGTTTTCTTGTGTATTTATATTGATGCTTTCAGCTATAAGTAAAGCCTTATGAAGCTTGATTGCCAGGTTTTTCATTAAAGCCAGAAAGTATTATTTTATCCCTGCAGGATACAGTTATTGACAAGTTATTTTAAGATTGTTTCATGGCCACAGGATAGAACCAAATTATCCTTAAAAGTACTGTGAAGTATTTTGACATTAAGTCTTCACTCATCTAATTGTGGGGTTGATTTCAGAATTCCTCTTTCTTCCCCTCTCTTCAACTTTTAATGGAAAATCTGTGCTTGGAAGTGGTGAGAGAGATGTACAACAGCAGTCACTGAAAGCACTTTGCTGACCACAAACACAGAGCCTTTCTGAAAGCACATGGAGGGAGCACGTGTTTATCCCGCTGGAAGCAGAGTAAAAATGAACACCAGCTGCAGTGTGGGATGCATCAGCCACTGCAGTAAGGGGAGATGATGACGATGAGGGGAGGGGACATAACCCACATGAGTTAGTCTGACTGCCATGACAAACCTTTCTGACCTTATCTATAAACTCCCATATGCATATTTATCACAAAGTAAGTTCAGTTTTTCACCCCTCTGAGAATATGTATCCCCCCCCATTTCCATGGGATTCAGGTCAGTGCTAAATGTAGCTCTTTGCATCTTCTCAGAGCACTAAGACAAAGTCTGTTTGCAGTCTCACAGGTTTGGGAGATACCTTCTCCATTAGCTGAACATGATGCCCAGATATCGCAGCTAATTCAGAGCAGGTTGCTACATCCCCATGCAAAGGGCAGCACCACACCCAGGTACTAGCACCGGCTTTGAAAGGACTAGTCGTGTTAGTAATGTACCATACCTGAACTAACTAACCCATGCGGGTGACTTTGCCTTCCACAGCACCTAGCTATGGTAATGTAGTCATCTACTGTGCGCTTGCGGGGTAAGGCAGGATGACTGAGACCATGCTCTCTCTTGAAGAATGCGTAAGATTTGCTACAGTCGTTTCCCGTGACTTAGGGATATCCAGACAGATATGGGACTAGTTTCTTTTATTTGTAAGTACAACTAAAATCTCATAAAACTAGTGTGGCACACTGCAAATGAAATGATTGTATGCTCATGTTCGTAATTCACCTGTTGAAATAACCCCACTAACTCCCTGAAGTGTAAACATTCTGAACGATTTGAGTTCAGACATTTGTGTCAGAAAAATAAAAGTATTTGAACTCTATTATTCTAAGATATACATTGGCCATGTATAGACCCTTCCTAAGAATGAAAAGCTTTGTATTGAACAGGTTAAAAATATCAGACAAAAAGTTTGCCATACAATTACCATGTCTACATCCCATACTAAGGACAGCTAGTGACAGAAGGTAAAAAGAACACATAGGTAGGAGCCAGCAGAAGACTTGGCAGCACTTGTGAGACTTCTATGTAAAGTAATTACACACACCACTGGTCTGAGATCAATTGCTTGTATCATCTTTTATATATTGTAGCTCACATTTTATTAGCAATTGTTATTACCAATTCACTTCAATAGAGGGCAAAAGAGACTGAAGTTGTCATCTCAGACTGGAGGTTGCATGCAAGAGTGAGAATTAAGAAATCTGGGAGGATTACATACAATTGGAAACATGACCAATGTAAAAGAAAAACACTAGAGCTGTACAGGGCTTGGGTAATTTTAATTTCCCTTAATGCTTCACTGCTCTCCCTATCTGTGAATCATACTGAAATAAACACAAAAGCCTGGTGAAAGAAAATTATCTCAAAACTCTCCACAGTCATTTTTCTCTAGACTTGAACAGACTGCAAGCACTAACGTGACAGTATCAGGAAAAATATATGCTGTGGTCAACTGGAAGTACATTCTGCTACATTTTCTTTCACTAAGTTTTAGTGCAGCAATTTTCTGAATAATTTGGTGCACTTAAGGTAATTTCTTGTGATGAATGACAATTTTATTTGTTTTTATTTTCTCTCTGATTTTATTTCTCCATTAGAACAAAGGCTTTGCAGGCTATCTAATAGAGCATTTCAAATGGTCTCTTTTCTGTTACCGAGTTTCAAATTCTTTCAGTAATGCTTTAAAATTCACCTGCTTTCAGACACAAAGGTACAATATCCCAGCAGTTATTAAAAAGTCTAAAGTTTTATGAAACGTGAAATAATGGACTTTGGTCTCTGGGATAATTACTTCTTGCATTCCACCTAGGAGCGCAGAACAGAAAGACGGCTGTGTTCTCTGCTCTGCAATGAACCCCACAGTGACGGACCACTTTGACCTTCATATCCTTAAAGAATTCCTCACACAGTGATACTTGTCTACTGCAATTCTTCCCAAATCTTGTTTTCATTGATACAATTTTCTGTACCAGCCTTAATACAGTATCTTTCAGTAGTTGATAGCTCTCCCACAAAACTCCCTCGAAGTTTTTTTTTTTAAGTACACTTGACCTACCAGTCCTCCACCTCCTACCTTGCTGACTGCCTGCTTCCTTGATGCTCATCGTCTTTATTCTGCTATAACTATGATTTAAGCAGTATGGATTTTCTCCCCTGACAGTTCGCAAGCACCATGAAAGACAACATTTGAATGTAAAATTATCTTGACAAATGAGAAAGAGTTGATCAAATGAGAATATATAATAAAAACAAGGGGAAAAAAGTCTACTTAGAAGCAGAAAATCAACTACAGAAATACAAAAGGGAAATAGCCTGACAAAGAACTCAACTGCAGAAATTAATCTAAGACTTATTGCAGAGTGCAATAGAAACATGAGATGACAACATGATACTGCTGCAAAAAAAAAGTAATTGTCGCTCTGGGTTATGTTAGAAGGAGCATCACATTCAAAATGGTACAGCAATTGTGTTCACTGTGGGCAAATTCTTACCTGGAATACAGTATTTGTTGTTGGGCGCTGTACCTTAAAATAAAGCGTTAGGCAATGAAAGAAGGTGTGCAGAGGTACTGACCTGTAATGGAAATATTAAGATGGCAGAAGTTAAGTATGAGTGGGTATAGATGCATAAGCACGAGAAGAAACAGCAGAACAATGTAAAAAATGGACTACATTCATAAACAAGGCCATAGTCCACAAGAGTAAAATTGAGGACTGTTGCCTGTGTTAAGCCCAGGAGGCCTGCACTCCAGCAAAACCAACCACAGCCTACCTGCCAGCAGAAGACCCTACACTCTAAAAACAGGAAGACTGGAAGAAAGTTACAGAACATTGTGTATGCCATTCCTTTTCCTTTCAGCTCAGCTGGAATACAGACTATGGCCTTAAGGAACTTGGAGCAGGCTTGTGTAAAATTTATGGAGGTGGAAGTAAGCAAAATTCTGATGCAAAAGAATCACACTGTAGTAATTTTTGGCTTTTGAGTATAAGACCTGTCTAAAAATTAGTTTGTCATAGTTTAACAGATGTGATGAGGACCTGATACGTGGTGTCCTTTCACAGAATCATAGAGTGGTTGAGGTTGGAAGGAACCTCTGGAGGTCATCTGGTCCAACCTCCCCACTCAAGCAGAGCCACCTAGAGCTGGTTGCCTAGCACCATGTCCAGATGGCTTCTGAATATCTCCAAGGATGGAGACTCCACAGCCCTTTGTCCTCTGTGTTGGATACAAGCGACCCAGGCCAGATCACCTGAATACTTACATCTTGGTTATTATGAATATGTGGGTGTAAGTGAATTAAATCATTGGGAAAATGACTCTAAGTGGGTAAAGCCAATGTACTTCGAGATTTTATAAAATAATATCACCTTCTCCTTCCATAGAGTCTCACATTGAGTTTTTTACACTAACTTCTTAGCAGAGAGGAAAGCATGGACAGTGATACATGCTGGAAGGCTGAAAGACCTGAATTTGTGTAGTGTGGATGAGAAAGGCTTCAGAGGAATTAAGGTGATAGTTTTCCATATGTAATATGTTATTATTAAGAGGCCAACAACCAGCTGATCTCATGGATGCTGGGAGATGGACAAGAAGAAAACAGCTTCAATTGCTGCAAAACGATTTTGGCTGAGTATCGACAGGAGTGAAACCCTGGCAAGAGCATACCTGGGGACCTTACGGTCTCCTTACCGGAGACTGTGAAGCACATGACCGGCAAACATTTGTCACCAATGTCTGGATATGTTCAGACCTGTCTTACTGCTGGGGACTGGACTGCACGGCATTTGATGCTCAGCACCAGTTTTATCGTCAAAGGCCCCATGACGCTGAGACCCTGGTGCCAGCCCAGATCCATGTCAGCTAGAGACTTGGTGTCTGCGCCAAAGTTTTGTCACCACCAAAAGAATCTCTTTTAGTCTCTTCCTGACCTGTGTTGTTGTGGTTGCTATGAAACTCTTACTCATGGAAGCAATTTTTCCACTGTCTCCATGGGCTTCTGCTCTGTTTCGCACTACCAGGAATGTTAAAACATTTTTATTTCTTTTTCAATAAAATTGAAAACAGCTATGCTTGAACTGGGGGGGGGAAATAATTTGGTTTAGCCTAACTTTTTCATTTCAGCTGACTTTTGAAAAACTCTATTTGTTGGCTAGAGGTTACACAACTGCAGTTCTTTGAGCAGATCTTTTGTTATTATCTGTCTGACAAAGAGATGGCAGCAGGGTGGTGCTGTTGCATTTTTCTCTTCATTTGCTTTTTTTTTTTTTTTATCTCCATTTTCCAGGACTAACCAAACTGAGCTTCTGAAGCTTTGGTGATTTGCCAAAAGTACACATGAAAATATTTGCATCAGATATAAAGTTAAAAAACAAATAGCTATGCATTTTCAGGAAGTTTTAGGAGAATTTTAGACACGGTACTCCCATGGCCTTTTCAGGTAACTGCAAAACTGGGCTCTAAAGCAATCTAGGAGATTGAACATTCAGGTATTGAGGGCTGAATGAAGCCTATGAAATCTCTATGTTCTGTAATTGCTGGGAGAAATCTTACAGTGAGAGCAGGACTGAAGAGGTAGATCCTCTACCTGTATTTTTAGCAGGTTCAAGTTAAAAAGACAGTTTGTGTATAGCCTGGTTTCGAAGTGCTCCTCTTTTCTACACTTTTTTTTTTGCACTTTGCAGCTTTTTTATTACATTTTCGTTCATGAAATGTGAAAATAAGAAGCACTTAACTAAGGTAACAATGATGTCCCTAGTGCATATCCGAGAGTGCACAAATCTCATGTCACAACCGTAAGCTATACCTTGCCTGTAACAATCCCTGCTCTTCTCCCTTCGTTTAGGAAATACGATGTCACCAGCGGGACCACAGTTTGGGGAGGACCCATGAGGAAGGAGGGCAGCTGAATATTACACAATACAGGTACATAAAGATATCTGCTTGACAGCAGATAACCGTATTAGCAAGTGACATGCTTATCTGATAAATGGCTTTTGGTCCAGAATCTTGTTTGTACACTTTAGACATCCTGGGTCTTGTGGGCCATTTTGGTATCAGCAACCGACTACAGATTGAAAATAGATTGCTTATAGGTATTTATTGCTTTACACAGGAAAAAAAAAAAAAGGTTATCTTGCTCTTTTCACCTTTCCCCAAACAGGACTCCCCTGTTTCTTCAATCCATATTTCCAGTCTTATTTCCATTTCTTCCCACTATTCAAGCTCAGCCTAATTCCTTTCTGGGCATCCCTCCAGATGTCTTTCCGTTTGAGGAACTCTCTCCCCCAGAACCAACATGTGTGAGTATCTGGGTGTATTGCTGAGCACGCCAATCCATTTCTGTCAGCACTTCTGCCCCCTCGGCATTTCTGCATAGTGACAATTCTGCATTCCCTGTGTTGCAAAGTTCTTCTAGTTTGTACCTGCAGATGAAGATGGAGATGAAGACAACTTTTCACCTGTGAATCAGACAACTGAGTTGACTACATGAGTAGAGCTCTAGAGATGGGCTTTTTATTCAGTCCTTGAGCCTTCCCCTGCCAACTTCTGCTACCTTCTCCAAATAACCGCCAATACTTCCTGGTTTGGGGGGTTTTTTACATACGTGGGCTTCACATTTTCAGAAGTATTTAGCAATGGTGAGTTCTTCAATGCTTGGGTGCATAATTTGACATACTTCAAAAAGACCTAGGGGTTTCACTCCTGACCCAGTTTTCAAAAGGTAAACATACAGACGAAAGCAGAGAAATCTTTCTAAGATCTTCACCCTGGATCCTGTTAAGAAAAACGGTTCCCTCATTAGTTTCAAGATGGTGTTCGGTCAGCTTACGATATGATCACATATATGAATTATATAATATGGCCAACTGTAAAAAAGGGAACAAAACGCACAAGGATTAATATACTGTTTTTCCAACTTCCCCCTTTTAATCATTCAGGATGCTATTAATAAAGTGAGTAAATGTGCTTGCTTACAGAGCACGATTTTTACAATGGTCTCTGCCTCCCTCTGCCCAAAGCTCAGTAAGTGCCTTCTCCCCGTTCCAGCTCCAGCAAACTGCACGCCCGAGGGTGATAACGATGCCGGGAGTACGGAAACACATCGCTACCGGTCTCGCATCGCGCCGAGAGCTCACCGTTCCTCCAGGCCGGCGGCTTCAGGCAGGAGCTGTGCAAGCCTGAGAGCCCCGGGACGGGCTGTCAGCGCCAGCCTGCCGGGGCACGGGCGGGCTCGCCTGCCGGGAGGGTGGCGGCCCCCGCCCCGGCGCCGCCGCTCCGCCCCCGGGGCAGGGAGGGCTCGGGGCGGGCTCACCTCCCCGGCGGCGGGAGAGCGGGAGCAGGGTGCAGCAACGCGGGGAAGATGAATGCGGAGAACCAAGATGTGCTGCTGGATCTGGAGGGGGAGGAGGAGGGAGAAGAGGAGGAGGAGGAAGATGATGGGGAGACCAGTGAGTAGGGGGCTGGCGCGGGGAGGGTGCCCCCCGGGACAGCGGGGGCTGCGCCGCGGCGGGGGTCGGGTTCACCCCCCGGGGCGGGTGTGGGTGGGCGAGGGCTGCAGCCCGGGGCCGTGCCTGGCGGGAGGGGGGTCCGGGGTGGGGGGAGGCACCTGCTGGCGCCGCGCCCCGGGCGGTGAGGGGTTGGGGCCGGGGGTCTGTCGGGCAGGGTGCTCGCACCGCAGCTCACCTCCTTCCGCTACAACTTGTGATGGTTTCCCCGTGGCAAATACGTGATCCCTTTGCCCGTGCGGGCGGTGGGTGCCGGTGGGGCTGCCTCGTGGAGCCGCGTTGCTGCGCTTCTGCTCCCATAGCATCGGCACGGCTTAGCCGGCAGAGGAGCACCGAAAACTACCTCGTTCTTCCTCTCCCCTGGGAGGGAACCGCGTGAGATGGCACAGAAGCAGCACTTGGCAGTAAGTGGGATGCTGGCGACCCTCGGTGTCGCAGTGATCGCCCAGCACAGGCACCGCCCGTGCCAGGGTCTCTTGCTCCCTCGGAAAATGCGAAGAATGCCCTCGCCTCCGCACCCCGCCGGGCATGAGCATCCCCCGGGGCCGAGCCGTGCGGCTGGCACCAGCTTCGAGGGACAGCAGCTATTCCTCCCCATGCTGCCTGTCTTGTGGGTCTTAACTTGACAGCCAAGCAAAGGAAGGGGAAAATGACACACAGACACACACCCCCCCAAAAAAAAAAAAAAATGCAAGGGTGAAAATTGCCAAAGCATAGAAAGATAGTAATTTGGCTGGAAAAAAATGCGTATTGTGTCTGCCAGAAATGCAGACAGTAAAATGACGGGAGAGTTGGAAATTCAAAGGCAGTGTATGTTCGCTTTGTCCCAAGAGCAGCAGACTAGGACAATGACATTGGTATTTACTGTGGGAATTAATTCTATTAAAGTATTTCCAGAAAACAGCCCAAAAGAAGTGGTTCTCAGCTGGTTCAGACTGAAGGGGTCTATTCATGTCACTAAAGAGACACAGATTTACTTCAGTTCAGAAGCTGGTTTCAGCTGCAGTACCCCAGATATTCTGAAGACTTTTATTTCTAGTTAACTTGTTAAAATGGATCTAACAAGCAAGGAATGCAAGCAAATGTCAATTGGACAAGCAAGTAGAAGATAGATTTGTACATATAATTTTTATCAAATAAAAAGGGTTCCTGCTCATTAGCGTTCAAAAGGTTGTGAATATTTTTAATGACAAGTACTGAATTTTGTTGTTTGTTTTTTTTTAATATTGCGACTGGATTTCTGCATTAGTAAAAAGTTCTAGTGGCATTAACTCTCTCTTATACTTATGTTGCCTCTAAATACTGATCCTTAATAATGGCCAGTACAGTTTGCCTCATTTATTCAGTTAGCTCACTCCAAAAGTGTACAAAGTTTGAGCCTCACCCAATGTCTGTGGAAATCAGGGAATGTCTTTTCTCCAACATTACTAGCCTCTGTTTCAGATGCTGTGGGAGTATCCTTTGCTTTACAGTAATAGTCCAAAGAAGAATTCAGTTTTCCCTATGAAGTGAGGCAGAGATATTTTTTGACTCCACTCCCCAAATTAAAGGGTGGATCAGCACCGCAGTGTATTAATCAACACGTCTTTTTCTTTCCATTCACCCCAGAGAACAACTAAATTGTTTCCTACTCATTACTCTCTATCAAATTTGGGGTTAGTTCAGCTCCCAGAGCCAGCAAATCATGAGCTGCATGTTCTGCTTGCAGCAGTTTGGAAAAACACATGCTATGTGGCAAAATTGACTAAAAATTGAGCAGTGCTGATTTCATGAGTTGTTACACAAAGCCTGCTACCCAGTGCCCAGCCCTGTCACATTTGCTATGCTGCCTTGCAATATGCATGGATAACAGTCTCGAGCTTTTTACATTAGATATAATTACAGGAGAGCTATTTTATTAGTCTGAGAAACTTTTAAATCATCCATTTGCCTCCCATTTTATTGTACCACTTGCATCTGCATTTTCCCCAAGAAAGCCAGCCCTGCTTTAGCAAGTAGGCAGGACTTCTGAACTCTTGCCAGGTCTATTCAAGATCAATCCCAAGTGTTCATAGCTCATCAGGAAAGCATTATTATGGCATATCAAAGTTTGTAGTGATGGCACATAGAGGCGATGTTCTGGGTTGTATTGACATATAGTTGGTTTTCGTTATCCACGCTGATGACTAGCAAACCACTCACGTCAGAAGCAGACTTAGGCAGGAGCCCAGAGAAAGAGCTGGACTCATGAGTCCCAGTCCACAGGAAGGCACCACAACCGCGCTGCCGGCCATACATAGCTTTGAAATGGATTGTTTCGGTCAGACTTGTGCTTAAGGAAGAAAGTCTTGTCCTAAGGTTAGGCTCTTTTGACAAGTTGAAAACTTTTCTTTCCAGTGCTTAAACCAGATGGGCAACTTTTTCTTTTGGAGTCAGACTGTTTTCAAGAGGATTGTTACATTAGTGACATCAATTTGTTTCTGAGATACCTTGTTACCAGGCAGAAATGGTGGGGAGGACATTGAGCTGCGGTTGACACAGTATTTAAAATTCTCTAAACCCATTATTTTCTGCCTAGAAACTGTCAGACAGTTCCATAAACTGTAAAGTTTTTCTTTCCCTGGTGCCAAACCTCATACCATATCTAAATTAGTTTGCTTGTGTTTTGGGATTTACAGAATAACCGAGTGTGCTCTCCAGAAAAATTAACTTCTGCAGGCAATATCCAGAGGCATCCGTTCTGACTAACCATTCCACACGAAATAGTTTTCTCCTCATTGAGATATGTTAGCACCTTGCTCACTCTTTGTTGTCTTGGTTTTGCTCAAATATATCTCCTAGTTGTTCCTTGAGCCTTGAGTGTACAACATCTCCCCATCTTCTGACACCACTACAGTAATCATCAAGCCATACTTTATAGATGCCCAAGAAAGGGATGTTCATATGTTAACCTTTTTCTTGTCACACAATGTAGATACTGTGCTGATGAGGATTCCAGCTCTTCTTTCTGAAAAGTATTTCATGCTGTTGTTCAGCACACGTTTTTACCAACTACAATAAAAATGTACAACAGTACTGGCTTATTCAAGCAGCATTATTTGTGGAGTTGCAACCTAAAATAACTAGTTTTGTGCAGCCCACTGTGCAACTGGAACTCTGTCCTAAGGGATGATGTTGTAATCCGAATGGTGAAGAGCAGGTGTAGCTATTCTTCACCTCATTATTTTTGCTCACCATCCTGTTCTCTGCTTGTTTCCTCATGGCATATACTGAATATTATCCTATTGCCTGCCTAGACCTTCTATTTTTTCCTATTCAATAGCTTCATTAACCTGACCTGCTTCTTATATGACCCTACAAACATTATTGATATCATATACTGTACTCCAATATGAATGTACAGTATACCAACAGAGTTCTACAAATTATTCCAGTGTTTGCCTTCATGATGATGTGAAATGGTCAGTTCTCTATAGAGGTCTTCTAAAGGCAATGGAAAGTCTGAACAGTTAGATTCCTTGATTGAAAAATGTGGCTTTGTCTGCAATTTATTAACTGTAATCCCCACACTGTGGGAAATTTGGAAGTGGTTGCTCGGCAGTAGGGGCAGGGATCAGATCTGGTAATTTTATAACATGCAAGGCTTTATAAGCAGATTCTTTCAAAAAATGTAATTCTGTTTTCGAAAAGGATGATACCTTGCTTTTCAGTCTACCTACAGTAATGAGTAAGACTGCTCCAGTCCACTTTTATCACACCTGGTTTTCTTCTCTTTTTCTTCTCTGTCTTGTAATCAACGTAAAAATTATCTGGGCCATTTCAGTCACCCACTGTCCTGAAGAAGACTGTGGGATGGGTGTGTCTGATGAGCTGAGAATCAAGAATTTCTGCTCCCTGATTCTGTGCTCTGTTTGCAACACTTCTTGTAGGTGTGCATCTGGGAGACGAGCAACAGGAGTAAGCAGGAATGTAGACGTACATCTCATTTATTCTGATTTGCTATTGAGGCAGTGAGAGACTTGTCATGGTGAACTGGGACTTGTACAGGGCCAGGAAACACTGGCCTGTAATACTGGTTAAAATTTAAACTACCTTTCATGCCTTCATGTCCTTCCTCTTATATCTGTTACCCTAATGGTTTACCTACATTTCATCCTCTCTTTATACTTCAATAATTTTATTTTCTGACTTTCTGCCCACAGAGTTTCACCGAATCCAAGCCATGCAGGAGTAACAATCTTGTCACCGAGTATGGTTGCATTTGAACAGTAGACTGCTGGTATCACTCACTTTTTAATTCTGATTTAGTGATTTTTCTACAAAACTACTAAAAAACAAATAGTGATGATATAAATATTTAAGTACAATATAATTACTGTTTGGCATCTATTTATAATTCATAAACTCTGGAGGAGATCAGAGTATTTCAAGAATCAGGCAGGAAATTAGGAAAATTATAAACTTCACAAATTTACCAGATTTTCCTCTTTTTAAAGTTTGTCTACCATAGCAGAATTCCCAGTTGTCCATTAAAAACTTTCTGTACTTTGAAAGTGTTCTTTGTTCCTGTATTTTGGATTTAGCTGTACCGAACAGAGTACAGAACAGAGTGCAGTTTACAGATAAGGCTATGATCTGTAGGAGGACTTGTCTGCCACTGTATCAACCCATTTCTTTTCCTGGTTATGAAGACATTAGTTTTATATTGGATATTTATCACAGGTGATTCCTTAAAGTTTTTTCTCTATTTACACAGCCCACATGTTCTTTTAAAAGGAAAAATACCCTATACACATTTATGCTAAACATCTTAGATTTTTAAAATTACTTTTCAAGCATAATAATTTGTAAAAAACTTATTAAAATTATTAAAATTAATATGTAGGAAACAACCAGGCTTGCGCTACATGGTACAGAACTCCAGCAGTTCTGTAGTGTTACAGTTATTGATCAAAAACTCACAAGAAAATGTCCTAGTATCAGCTGGTTTGCAACTTAAGCAGTATATCAAAGTGCAGGTAGAGAGCTTGAATTTCAGGAGACCAGAGACATGGAAGGGGTGATCTCTGCATGACATAACAGACATTATGTCAATCTGTGGGTCCCACAAATGGACCTTTCAAAAGTAATTAAAGATGAGTGATGAATAAGATCTGTTACTGTATGCATGGTAAGTTCAACAAAGTTGTTATCATTTAAATCACCCCATCCTGGTATTTCTTGGTACCTGCCATTTCCTAGAAAATGATCGGTTGCATGCTGTGGAATTAAGGTCTAGTTTGCCACTAGACATGTGGCAAACCCCAAGGGGGAACTGATACTAAAACTGATGTTTTCTGCTGTGGTAAAAAAAAGTACAAAACACAAGGGTGATTTCGTATGAGTGCAATTAACTGTCATAAATTAAATAGTCTTTGTAATGCTTTCCAGCTTATCCCTTATAAAGAACAATGGATTTTTTTCTTTTATTGTTTATTTTTAGTTTGAGGTAATACTTTCTTGTACTCTCCTAGCAAAGTCAAACAAAAAAGTGTTAATTAGCCTCAGTTTGGGATTAACTAGGGTAGGTCAGGAAAAAAGGTTGCTTATTTTTGTGCTTTATAAACAATGCACAAAAAATAAAACTAAATATCCTGTGCTCAGCATGAGAAGATCCTTGAAAAAGGTGCTGCAGACCTTAAGGATATGGAGCCGCTGCAGGTGTGTTTAACAAGATAACGCATTTAACAGGTTGTGAATATCAAGGAGGAGGGCGCTGAAGAATGGTGCTATGGGTTGGATTGTGTATTGTTCTTACGTTCAGAAAACAAAGGTGGGGACGGAAATATGATGCCAGTGCTAAGCTCTGTATCATAATGAATAGAAAAAATCAGCTTGCTTTTGGCTGGACTGTCACTATTGCTACAGCGTGTGCCTCTGGCATGGTCCTTTCTAACAGTCTGAAGTATTGCTCTGTAGAATATATATATTATTAAACTGATACTTGATTCATATTTTTAACATAAAATTTAAAAAAAATTCACCGAGGCATGGGCTTAATATCACTTGTAATTTTTTAGGGGTTTTTGATTCAAATCCAGGCTCACTGTGAGTGTAGGTAGGACAGTTTGCCCACTGAAGAGTGTATGTGTTCAGCTGCTGCACTGGCCACGATGAGAGCCCACTGGGACGTTAACATTTTGTGTTAGGGTTCAGGTCTGATGAATCACAGAATCACAGAATCACAGAATGTTAGGGATTGGAAGGGACCTCAAAAGATCATCTAGTCAAATCCCCTCTGGAAGTTGAAATGAAAGCTATAGGCCGTAATGTCACAAACATGTCAAGCCAGCATAAACTGGCTTGGCTACCAAAAGAAGTATTCCCCCCCACAACCTCCTTACAGGGGCAGCTTGATTCTTCATGGCATTTTGGCCTTATTTTCTATTGGGGTATATCGGTGGCAGCACGGTAGCAATGCAAAAGCCTAAAGAAGGACACCATACCTTTTATCTTATTGCTGCCAGTGTCTTCTGTGGGAAATGGAAACTGGCAGTCATGTGAATTGTCATCACACAATAGATTTTGTTTGATAATCAGTCTAAGAAAGCAAACATCTGAGTGCAATATTGTTTGTCTTCTCCACCTTTCACACTTTACTCAGGTATCTCACATCTATCTGAAGGCTTCATGACAGGATGAGTGTCTTGATTGCTCCCTAAGGAATTATATGGGCATCTGAAATATATTTTTGCTTGATGCAATGGAATTATTTTTACCCCTTGTTCTGACCTGTCCCAAACTCAAGCATGTGATAACAACAGTAGACATGTAGGCATGATTCCCTGCATGGACTTCAGAAGTGAGATCCTGAAGCATCACTGTAGCTAATTAAAAAAAAAAAAGTCCTCAACCTCAAGATGGCCTGATTTAATCTTTGAGCAGTCCGCACTCCTCTGCAGGATTCAGAATCACTCCCCAAGCTCATTACGTGCACATGGGATACTTTCCCCAAGGAAGTCAAGAGGTGTGCTTAGGCCTCATGTTTGTATATACGTGGTTTCATATCGTGCCTATGCAAAGATAACTCACCTGACGCGGTTGTTGGTTTATCAGAGAGGGACTGCTGAGTGGCAAAGGGTAGGGAAAGGAGAAGACTTAGTCCTTCATTAGCATCAGGCAGCCTGCCACATATTCTTCCACTGCATGATACCATCAAGTGGGAGTACAACCCCTTTTTCCCTTTTTATAATTCCTGTCCTGCACACACGTCAGAGCAGCTTCCTCTTCACAAGCCTTTCAGTTCCTTATCAATATAGATGGTCCATCTCCTATGCAGCAATTGACCTGTTGAAGGGTATAATATTACTGAATGCAAGTTAGGCAGAACCTAGATAGTTTTGCTAATGGAAATAGTCATATTAATAAAATGTGCGTGTTATGGTTGTAAAAGGGTAAGATTCTGACCAGCATAGACCTCGTTAGCAGGAAGAACCAGGAAGACCAAATGGTTTTGGAAAGAGACCACATTTAAACATCTTTAATGAATACCAGACTCAGATTGGAAAACTAACAAAAATGTGTTAAAACACAAACTGGGTGAACTTTAAGCAGTGTAGTTACAAGTCTGCTGGAGCATAAACATTCTTTAATTGATTTTATGCCTCATGTGGTAGAAGTTGCAGCTTCATCTCAAAATATTGTATAAAGTCTGAATAAGATTGAACCCTTCAATTTAGTGTTTACATTAAATAATTTCCAGCTAAACCACTAATCATCAATATTCTTTAGACATAACTGAAAATCAAAGTTTTGTAGGAACTGCCACCAATAGCAGAGTTTGCATTGCTTTTATAGTTTCCCTTACTTTCATTTTTTTCCTGATGGGTTTCCCCTGACCCCACTCATCTGGTTAGTCAGGTTCTCCAGCATTTTTTAGATGTGATTTATCATGGGACATTAAATATTTGCATAGCAGACTGCTTACAGTGCAGTCATTGGAATGAGCTGCTGCACTAGTATTCTTCTGCAGGAAACAACCGCCACCTCTGTTCTGCTGAAGAGCTGTTGGAGAGCAATTACTGCAGCAGGCTAAATTCTGATAACTTCAGTGTCTGTGGTGTGTTTCTGTCCTGTGGGCTTGTAGCTTGGGTGGATCTTTTGCTAAGGCATCTGACTTTGAGAGTGTCTACAGGAAGATCTTGGTTCTTGCTCCACTGCTGCAGCAGAGACCTGTGATGAGTCCCTCAACCATTATTACTTTGGGAAATTGCAGTCAGATAAGGAATCTTAACTTAATGGGGAAGACAATTTGGAATGAAGAGTGGAAGCTAGAAGCACTTACGTTGAGATGCATTGAGTCTCCTGTGCTGTGGTGGTGCCAGAGCTAATGCATTTTGGTCAGGAGAAGGGATGAGATTAGTGACTTTTCAGTGGGTGAGAGATTGCAGGTTATTTCCTTCATTTGTTGGAGGAATATTTAACTGAGAAAATGTTGTCTGGATTGTCGATGAGGGTGGAAAATATGAGAGCAAATTACAAAATGTTGTCTGTGTAGCAACCCTGCTAATGATGCTAGGAACCGATACTAGTAATCCAAGGACACGCTGCTGTGATCTGGCACAGTGGAGGAGTTGAAGAGCCATGTCCAGCCTGTGGAGAAGCTGGGGTCTGTTGCTGTCAGTTGAGGGAGCCTGAGATAAGCACCAAAGACTAGAACTTGGATCAGTGGAGAGACTCCTGTAGCACAGACCAGGTTCTTGACTGAAGGGTGTGGTAAAATAATGTGTGTTAAAGAGATGGAAAGAGTAAGGAGGTGGAAGTAAAGGCAAAACACCCACTGAGACCTGGGTACAGATTGAGAAAGACTGTCAGTAAAAGAGAAAGAGGAAGAACTCTTGACAGTATTCATAAGGGTAAAGCTGACCAGTGCAGCTATTCACCCGTTTATCTGGTCAGGAACTCATAAGCAGTGGCATAAAGATTCTTCCAAGTCAGTTCATCAGGAAAATAAGCTACGGCAAGGGACTAAGGTAATATAACTGTGGGTGAAGTGAATGAAAATAATTCATCTGTGGCATTTTCATGCATATTTTTAATCTATAGTAAAAATCACAATGTGTTCATAGGTAATTTATCTGGCAGGAAAAAGAAGACTATATTTGTACCATTAATTATTTGCAAAAAATTTCCACTGCTCTAGGTTTGGCACTGCAGTTAGAAATAATAGCGTTTAACAAAACAAGACTGAGATGATGACCCAGAGGGCTCTAGCATTGTCAGAGGGTTTTATTAGCTTGTGTGTAATATTGCTAAAATTATTAGTGTTCTCCTATGTGTTTTTTCCTTAAGTAGTCTAATGGAGTTTTTATAGGCATTAATGAACAAGGATGAGGTCAAACAATGCACACTTTACCCTTGTGAGCAGTCCCATTGACTAGAGTGGGAATAGCATTATTTTTGTAAATGCTGTTCATAGAGAATGCAGAACTAGTCCCTAATGGAGGAAATATCTTTATTAAATCTTTCATCATCTCCGTATATACTGATTTATTCTAGGAAAAATAATTAAATTCATTTAATTATTCTGCTGTCTATAAAAGACAAGAAGGAATCTGCATGAAAGGACAGTTTAATCTATAAACTGATGGCTGTACTTAAGACAAACAGCCCAGCAAAAACTCCTACAATATTTGGTAAGACAAAGATGTAATGTATTATTTTTAAAAAAAAAAAAAAAGAAAAAGAAGAAGAAATCAATATAACCTAAAGAATAAGTGAGTCAATGCTGGATTTTTGTTTTTTTAACTTGTTCCTTGCTGATAATAAAGTGAGGAGAGAAGAAGCTTCAGGGGCAATGCAGTCCGGCCAAATAGAGCTCCAAGGCCAAATTTCGTAAGTTTATTGGTGTTTGCAAGAAGACCACAGCTCTCTTTTAGACCTCTTATGCACTGAAGAAGGTGGGTTTAGGTAGAAGTTGGTTATTAAGCTGCAGCTGTTAGAATAAAAATCTGAAAAGTCCTTCAATTGCTAAAACTGCAAAGTATTTCTTGATCAGGAAACAAAAGTATACAGTTTATTTCTAAATTCTGTGTCCAACACCGGGAATGCTTACAGACATGAGCCTTTGCACCTACACATGCAAGATAGCTCAAAAATGCCTGCTTTGACTTTAAGCTTAATATTTTCACAGTCAAAGTAATTAAAAGTATCTTTTTTGGGACCCTCCTGTAAACACACTGTATAACAGCTGAGAGTAGGAAATACTTTAAAGCAAACATTCTGAGAAACTCATTACAGAAATTCAAATATGTCTCCTTGGAGACATGTAAATTTAAGAGCAATGAGCACAATTTTATAAACATATGTCAAACTTCGAATTTCTAATTAGAGGGCTCATTGATCCATAGGCATTGAAGTCTAACCAAACAGTGATTTGCAATTACAATTTTGGTTAATCATTTCAGTTCCCAATGAGAAGTCTCCACAGCCGCCTGGAGGCTTGGCATTGGTGAGGAACACCATGGGATCAGCTTGGCTGCTAAAGAAGCTGTGTTTGTAGCTTGGGGCAACCACTCTGCCTGGGCTGCCCTCCTGTAAAACACACCGAAGGCAGGGTACGCTCGTTCCCCATGTAATTGGGCAGTAATTTTGACAGTATGCTTCGGGTTGTTCTTGGCAAGTCTATCTCATGACAAAAGCAAAAGTGGCTTGTCTTCTTTATGTTTCCTGCCTAAGGACAACTGATTTGGGTTAGTTGCTCTGGGATAGGAAAAAAAAACCCAACCTCACATTATTTTAAGCAATGAAGAAAACTCCTTCAGGTTCAAGAAGGCAGTCAGTGACTGGCAGAAGTCCAGGCGCATTTGTGCGATGATGTGCTTCAGTGCTGGAGCAGGTGAAAAAACAACTTATCATACTCTTGACCAGAGGGTTAATTCTAGAGTCCCCACTGAAGCATTAGGTGACAGTCCTTCAGCAAATCAGCCTTCAGAGATATGCATGGGTATTAGGCCAGGTTCTGGGCACGTATGTGATCTAGGCAGGGAAGGTAGAGTGCTTGCACAATAATGATAAGCAGCTTACACTGCTTCTTGGTTTTAGCCTTTGCACCTCTTAAAATATCAGCAATATTGTGGTTTAACAGAGCTGATTTAAGTCAGATCTCACTAACAACTCATCTCAAATTTCTCAGGGAAAGAAAACACATATAAACAATGACATTTTATGATGTTTGGACCCAAGCAGTGTAGTGCTTCTGATAGCTGTTACATTGCCAAAATTTCACTTACTCCTTTCAGCCCATGGTAGGAATCCTGATTTTCACAGCATTACCTGCAGTTTGCTCCTATTTTCCTCACACAACAGCATAAACTTTTGAGGTAGCAAGCTGCTGCTCATCTCTGCACATCAGTCCATGTAGGGATGTATTACAAGTCAAACATGACACAAATGTGAGAACAATTCTTTTGAGTTAAGTGGAACCGTCAGCATCCATTAAGTTATTTAAGTGTGTAAATGTTGCAGTCTCAGCCCCCAAAGACTGTATATTGCTGTTCAGAGTGGGTTTTTTTACTGTTGAGTTTTTTTCAGTGGTTTATCTTCCAAAGCTATTCGTGATGGAAGCATAAATATCTGTCTAAACAACGGTACTCCATTTATCAGTTATGGCTGGTGTATCCTCATCTTTCTTTTTTTGTTTGTTTCCTCTGCATTTAATTAAATGTTTTGGGGATAGATATTTATCCTGCACTCTAAGATAAGACCAAATATGTCTGTCAGAGGAGTTTCTGCGTCTCTCACTGCGTACAGTTCACTGAACAAACCCACTAACCATTCTCCTCAACAGGACATTCCTCAGGAACACCTTGCACGAAGAAATAAATGCCAGAGAAATCCTGTTTGCTTTCAGGATGAGTCTTTCAGTTCTTTTTCATCCCCTTCAATATTTTCTTCATTGTTTGGTTCTGTCATCTTTAGGGTCAGTGATTCTCTTGGCCTTCAGAGTGCTGAGTTTGACTCCATATGAGCAGATCTGGCTCATGCAGAAGAGAAATGTCACTCAGAAGTGACATAAGATGCTCTCAGGGTCCAGACTGCACCATACAGACTAAGTGCCAACCTGCAGCAAACATGGAGAGAGGAGTCATGTGGTGATTTATTTTTGAGATAATAAACCAGATAATAAAATAAACCAAAGCCTGTGGCTACAGGAAAGGCGACCATTGAAATCCTAGCTGTGTGAATTCAGCATGAACATATCCCACCCGTGCTATGTGCAGCAGGGGACTGATGCATCAGGTGCTCAGAACTTTTAAGGTTTTGTTTATGTAGAAGGCAGTTCAAAGATATGACCATAAGTAAGATTAAAAAGCTTTTCTTTTACATGATCAGGCAGCTTTCTACCTGTGCTGATGTTGGGAACTGAAGTCTACAGAAGTAAGAAAATGTATACTTGATATTAAACAAATTCCTTGCAGTCTAGTGAGAAAAGTTTACTTTCAGGGAGGTTGAAATACTGAATTATACGTGTTTCTGAGGATCAGCACTGCCCTTTTTCTCTTTGTCTCTGAAAGTATATAAGCAGAATTTTCCATTTTTTTTAAACTGGACAAGTTTGCTTCATTTCATAATACAAGGGAAATTAAAATGCCAGTACCTTTCTAAATGTATAGGCAGTCTGTCCAAGGACAAAAGCCAGGAGCTAGTGCTAGGGCCTGAGTCTGAATGACCACAGAGAAGTCGTGAGTTTCCTTCTTATATCTGATATATGGGACAAGGCACCAGTCGGGCTCACAAGCCAGATGACAGGTCACCCATCCCACCAGGAGGCTGATTGCAGCCAAAGGTGCAGGGCTCATGATGGCATTACGTT
Organism: Nyctibius grandis; assembly: GCF_013368605.1. NCBI lineage: Eukaryota > Metazoa > Chordata > Aves > Nyctibiiformes > Nyctibiidae > Nyctibius > Nyctibius grandis. The sequence goes on from NC_090662.1 coordinate 36,522,867, forward strand.
GGAAATCTAGTAGCACTACCAATCGTGCCTAAGCTCAAGGCTTGGTTTGGTAAATGTGTAATGCCTGATCTGTGCATTCATGTCACCCAAAGCTGGGGGGTCTTTACCAGTGACTGAAATGACCAGGACCTTCAGCATGGAGTTCTCTTTTCAAAGGAATCCACTGCATTTTTCCATCCTTGTCTTGTAAGAGAACTATAATGACTGTTGAGATCTTACCTCCTTCTACTTCCAGGTTCTCAAAGTCCAGGGAAAATGTTTGTGACTCTGGAGTTTGTTTTTATTGCCTTCATATTTTCCAAATGTGTTTATGTATAGGTTTCTTGAGTTGGTAGTTTTATATGCATCTATTTATTTTTCTTTAGCTGTATAGTGAGTGGACTTTTCAATGCCAGGCAGAGAAAGCATATTCTTATTTTCCATCAGTCTGCCTACATTACTGTTACTAGAAAGCTGCATGCACACATACATCCTTATTGTTAATGCCTCTTTTTCCAGAAAGCAATATAGAAACCTCTGTGTCTTCAAAGCCACAACTGTTTGGCATGAAGCTGTCAAACCTTGCCTTCATGCTGGGCACCATGAATTGAATTGTCAGCAGAATCCAGAACTTTTTATTCATAGTGATTGCAATAAGCTAAAACACAGACTGGGTTTTTTTTCTATCAATCATGGTATGGAATTTACACTAATTACATTATTCTGAACTGACTTTTAGAACTTAATAAATTTGATACGCAAGTTGCTAAGAAAAAGTGTCCATAGCTATTACGATTACTTTTCTTACGGTGAATTTTGAAATTACTCATCAGCAGCAAAGAGTGCTCCTACACATGGACCACTAATCAAATTGTCTGATTAGGTGAAATTCTAGACTTTCAGCAAAATTTCCTCACGTCAAATTGCAGTAATAATTGTTCCATCACTTCTGCTCAAGGGAATCTCTCAAATGCTTCAGATACAATTTCATTTCTAAACTGACTGTATGATTAAATAATACAGTATTGCCAGCAGTAATCCTTTGTTCATATTTAAATGTAAATATTACCAGTTACCAACAGGAGCCATAGCATCCCTAACTGGCTGCGGCTAATTATACATTATGCCTAAAAAATGTTAACATTAAGGTTGCAAATTCAAGCACTTAGAAGTTGGGCAATGTCAGCATTAACATCGCTCAGGCAACTTCAATTTGCCTGCTGTTTGTTTGCATGCATGTTACAGTTTTTAATTACACAATCATACTGTTCTTTTTTTCCTCTTAAGTCCACTGCCTCATTCACTAAACTGGTAGGAATTGCAGGTTTCTTTTTATCTTCCTCATTAACAGCATGCTCCAAGCCTTGATTGACTCAGATTATCCAAGCCTTGCACAGCACACATTTTCATTCCTTTCCCCCTCTGTGTTTCTGTGGTGCTCTTACCCTATCTGAGCACTACATCCAACAGGGATGTGAGTGTCAGATTGCCTTAACTCCCCTTTTAGGGAGAGCTGGAGTTTCAGGAATCCAGAATCATTGTGTTCCTCTGATAGGAACACAAGCTGTTGAACTGATAAGATGTGGGGAAAGTAAACCACTTCTGAATGGTTGTGCAAAGACAAGGCACTGAACAGAGAGACCAGCATCCCACCGGCAGGCCTCCCTCGAACTCATCTACTGCAGGGCTATGAGAAAATAATTAATTTTCAACCACTTTTGTACAAGTACAGGGGGACGATCGCTTCCCTAGTCCTTCTGTCCACACTATTTCTGATACAAGCCAGGATGCTGTTGGCCTTCTTGGACACCTGGGCACACTGCTGGCTCATTTTCAGTCTGCTGTCCACCAATACCCCCAGGTCCTTTTCCACCAGGCAGCTTTCCAGCCACTCTTCCCCAAGCCTGTAGTGTTGTGTGGGGTTGTTGTGCCCCAAGTGCAGGCCCTGACACTGAGCCTTGTTGAACCTCATACAGTTGGCCTCGGCCCATCGATCCAGCCTGTCCAGATCCCTCTGCAGAGCCTTCCTACCCTCCAGCAGATCAACACTCCCACCCAGCTTGGTATCATCTGCAAATTGACTGAGGGTGCACTTGATCCCCTTGTTCAGATCATTGACAAAGATATTAAAGAGAACTGGTCCCAATACTGAGCCCTGGAGAACACCACTTGTGATCAGCCACCAACTGGATTTAACTCCATTCACCACAACCCTTTGGGCCTGGCCATCCAGACAGTTTTTTACCCATTGAAGCGTAAGCCTGTCCAAGCCATGAGCAGCCAGTTTCTCCAGGAGAATTCTGTGGGAAACTGTGTCAAAGGCTTTACTAAAGTCTAGGTACACAACATCCACAGCCTTTCCCTCATCCAGTAAGCAGGTCATCTTGTCATAGAAGGTGATCAGGTTAGTCAAGCAGGACCTGCCTTTCATAAACCCAAGATAACTGGGCCTGATCGCCTGCTTGTCCTTTATGTGCCGCTTGATGGCACTCAAGATGATCTGCTCCATAACCTTCCCCGGCACCAAGGTCAGACTGAGGCAAAGAAGGCATTACGAACCTCAGCGCTTACCCTCATCCTTTGTCACTGTGTTTCCCACCCTCATCCAGTAAAGGATGGAGATTCTTCTTAGCCCTCCTTTTGTTGCTAATGTATTTATAGAAACATTTTTAATTGTCTTTCATGGCAGTAGCCAGGTTAAGTTCTAGTTGGGCTTTGGCCCTTCTAATTTTCTCCCTGCATAGCCTCACAACGTCTTTATAGTCCTCCTGAGTTGCCTGCCCCTTCTTCCAAAGGTGGTCATAAACTCTCTTTTTTTTTCTGAGTTCCACCTTCCCTAGTTGCCTTGCTCACCAGCTGTATCAGGAAGTTATCTTTCACACACTCCAGGAACCTCCTAGACCGTTTCGTCTCGGCTGTATTGTATTTCCAGCAGATGTCTGGTAAGTTGAAGTCTCCCAGAAGAACAAGGGCTAGCGATTGTGAGACCTCTCCCAGCTGCTTGTAGAGTATTTTGTCTGCCTCTTCATCCTGGTTAGGCAGTCTACAGCAGACTTTGCTGGCCTTCCCCCTGATTCTTACCCATAAACACTCAACCCTATCGTCACCATCATCAAGCTCTAGACAATGAAAACACTCCCTAACATACAGGGATACCCCTCTGCCTCTCCTACCTTGCCTATCCCTTCTGAAGAGTTTATAGCCATTCATCGCAGCACTCCAGTTGTGCGAATCATCCTACCATGTTTCCATGATTGCAACTACACTGTAGTTTTCCTGCTGCACAATGGCTTCCAGGTTCTCCCGTTTGTTGCCCATGCTGTGTGCATTGGTGTAGATGTACTTCAGTTGGGCTATTGATCCCACCACCCTTTTTTGGGGAGAAGCCCGAATTCCTACATGATCATTCTCAGGTGCTTCCATAGTTTCTAACACATCAATCATCCTCGCGTCTTTGCTGCCGCATGGCTCTCTCCCCTGCCTCCGCTGAGATGGCAGACCGAAGGACCTCGCCAGCACATCATCCCACAAACATTTGCATGCTGCCCCCAGGTTTCTCTCTAGTGAGCCTGGTTTTATCCCTTTCCTCCTTCAAATCTAATCTAAAGCTCTTTCAATGAACCCTGCTAACTTCTGTACAAAGATCCTTTTCCCCCTTCGAGACAGGTGTACCCCGTCTGTTGCCAGCAGACCTAGTGTTGTGTAAACTGATCCATGATCAAAAACCCCAAAATTCTGCTGGTGACACCAGGCTCAGAGCCAGGTATTGATGTGCTGGGTCTTTCTGCTGGCTTTCTGACAGCAATTTCAGCTGGAGGTGGTAAATTGTTTAGCTTCAGAAAAAGCATTTAGAATAGTCTAATAAGTAACCGAATTTCTACAGTGATTTACAGTCAACTGGTGTCTGATGCGCAGACTGGAAGCAGACAGGTTCGTTCTGGCATGCATTGCAGCAGTGAAAACCAGGAGCCAGCATTTGCATTTCAGTGGATTTCTCTGGATTCACAGAATTGTAACTATAAAGTCATTAGCCCAGTGTTTGTTTTCGAAACTGAAGTTGGGGCTAGTCCAGGTCTCATTGAAATGATTTCAGATTTTTGCCACAGGTTTTGAGGAAGTGTCCCACTTTGAGCTCTGGACACATAAGAACTGTTTGACAATTTGGTTACTGAGCCCCTGAAACCTTCCAACTCAGTGCCTCTTAAATATTTAGGCACTGCTATCAGCAGAATAATTTTCACAAAGTCTAATTTCTTGTTCTATAACCGCCTGCTAATTACTTCATTATTTTTGGTGAGCTACCCTGACTCTGAGCTGGCTGTTTCAGGACATGGGGTGTTAGAACAGCAATACTCTGTATTATATTGCCAACTGAATGTTCTCCTGTTTAGGGTTAGTCATGAAAGAGTATTTATTTTTGAAAGTCATACCACATGTTCCCAATCTTTTGTTTGCACAGCTGTAAAAGAAGATAACTTAATGGAAAGAATAGTCTTTCAAATAAGAAAGAATCATCTTCCAAGGCAGCCATTTCACTTCCTTTGTGATCCAACAGCTTCTATATCTTCATGTGGGGTATTCTTGGGCATCCGAAATTAAAATCAATGTTTTTCTTATTATGTGGCACAGATTAGGTTTTGGGTTGTCTATACCTGCAGATCTGCTCTGTGTGAGTGCACAAAGAATGTAATTTATTGACAGCTTGGAAAGCCATTTTGGCATTACTAATTGTCATTGGTTTTCTCATGTGCTGTAAGACTGCAGGTGACCATAAGAAGAGAACAAGACTTTCACATGGAAGGCAGCTGTATAGATCTCTTATTAACTATAAATAATAGTTTATAAAGTATAGATTGTTATAAAAGTAATTCAATTTCACCTCAAATACATAACTTTTCAGAAGGTGAAGAATATGGGGTTTAGTAGCATGCATTCATCAAAAAGGTCTACAGCTATGAAATAAAACTAATTTAAACAGATTCCAATCACATAACTGAACTGAAAAGAATGAGTGCTACTAAATGCAAACTAATAGTATTTTGGTGGAATGAGATGAAACCATTGATAATTCGTGATCATAATGGCTGCCCTCATATGTGAGTGGAGAAAAGACTGTATCCCAGAGAAGAGCTAGTCTGGAAAAGTCACTTCAACCCAGATCTTTAACCATCAAAAAGCTCCCAATAATAATGTCTCCACGTAGCAAGCAGCAAGGTAAAAAGATCAGACCTACATTTTGGAACGATAACCTAAGATACTCTTTTCTTAACTCTTTATGTTTACTCATTTGCTCCGTGAACTGAAAGGAATTAGGTTAACATATTATCCTAGCTAAGGAGGATTTGATGGGGTGTTTTTTGTTCAAAATTGTTTAGGAGATTAAACAAGACTATTTTATATGTGGTTTGATATATAAAGATCAAGACCATCAAGGATATTTTACATTTAAAGCTGACTTTTTAAACAAAGGAAGTAGCTCAAGGAAGTTAATGGCCTTGATTAATTGTGTTTTAGAGCTATGGATCTCATTGTCTCTTTCTTTCTTTGATTAATAGATTTAAAAAGGAAAATACATATTCTTGCTTTTTCAACTCCTGAATAGTTTCTTAGCTCTGAGAGTACTCCTATACAATGAACTGAACACATGAAATAATAAACTACAATGAAGAAATATTCTGCGCCAACAAAAGAGATTGTGGCTGTCAAAAAACAGTGTATCATCAGTCCAACAGTTTCTGTTTCCAGAAAAAATTTGACTTGTGCAATGGTTTTATTTCACTTCATATTTCAGCAAGTATTACGCATGGCTTGAATAGTTTACATTTAAGTGAAAAAAATATTTGTTCTATGATCAACCCTTAAAACAGGCTGTGGTCTGTTCTGATAGGCTTTAGTAATACATATTATATTAATTTTTAAATTATATATATACATGTATAAAAATTAATATATACTAATATATTAATTTTATACATATATATAACAGGAAGGAAAGCAGATGTTTTGTCTAGTCTAAAGAGCTTGTAGTCATGTTTATAACAATATCTTCACTTTCTGGGTAAGTATTAAGATTTGGAAAAGCAAAATCATTGCTCAGTAGGGAAACTCCTTTGTACTGTCAGTTCTCTGCCTTTTTGATCTTCTGGATCATTTAAAACAACATGGTATCAATTCGTCCCCCTCTTCCCCACCTTCTCTCCCCAAAAGCCGGGACAGAATCATGTACTTCAATACCACATTTTTTTTTATTTTTGGACAAAAAGACAGAGGGCTGGATGTTCTTAAGAAAGCTGCCATCTACATAAAGTCCCTTTCAGGACAGTGGCTTTACTGCCGTCCCCATCTGGTATTCAGGCATGACTCTGGATCTTTAGACTGCTTCACCTGTTAATGATACTCTCCCCTCATTATTATTTCCACAGTTTTGATACAGTGATTGCCATTTCTTCACATGGTACCCTGGCTTGGATGTGTCAATACTCATCCTTTTTTGGGAAGATGAATCTCTCTGAAACATTAGTTTTATTCCAGATAGCAGTAGTTTTGTTCTTTTTTTATGAAATAAGGTGAAAGTAATTTGGCTTGATTAGATGATGGGCTTCAGAGTAGTTTTAATTTATTCCAGGACTCAGTTATCCAGTATTTTACCTCATGCCTTCTCATGGCTTCTGAGACTACCTGTGAGGTGGGACTTGTTGCTTGGTTGCCTTCTGGGTGTTGTGCATGATGGTATCACAAAACCGATCTTCTGCTAGCATGACTGCAGCCTGCCGAGATGGGAAGACATTACCACAACATTGGTCTTTTTTCTGGGAAGCCATGTGATGCAGGATCATCTCTACTTAGAACTCAGTATCTGGGCAAAGCCCACCATCTTTGGATCTTCCTGTTTAACCAAGCAGATGGGAACTATCTGACTCCATCCAGTACTCTGAGCCTCACGGTGGCAAACCTGTTATGATCTTTTCATTTGGTTTTCATTAGGATAAATAGGCTTTACTAATAACTATTTTTTCTGTTCTAATGTGGTGGCAGGACTGTCAAACAAACATTTCAGGGAATGTGTCAATTCAGATAAAAATTACGTGTAAATATTTTGTGATATTTTCCAGTCAGTGAAACATTTTGTTATTATATTAATTTTCTTTGCAATCTGTTTGGGTCTAAGAGGCCTAAGTGTGTCTATGTTTTTACTTTTTTAGATGCAGTGAAGGTTATTGTTTAAGGCATGGCTACAGGAGGGCAGTGCTGTGAGCTAAGCTAGAGTGTGGGTTTGAAGCACACCATCTATTCAGTGTTCTCCTTCAGTAGATGCCTGCTGCCCTTTCCTCTTGCATTTGCTGAGGAAAGTGTCCTGGACCAAGAGACAGAGGGCTGGACATTCTTAAGTGCAATTCTGTGTCCTGGATTGCAGAACGATCTCTGGGCAGATGGAAATACCACTGATATATTGGCAGCTCAAATACCACTGAGAAGTTCTTGTAAAGTAGCATGCACAGCTTCAGTACATAAAATTTTTACAACAGCATCTTTTGAAAGGACTAGAACAAAGACCAACTGGTATCATGGAGCAGGAACTCAAAATATATAATTACAATTCAAAGAAATTAAACAAAATGTTCTGACAAAAGCATGTGCTGCCAGGATTGCTTGAAGGTAGAACTTGATGCATCAGTCAATTAAAATCAGAGTATGCTGGCACAAATCCAATAGATTTTATTTGTTCCCTTACTCCTTCTTTGCTTTACTTGGCTGAGTGGTAGAACATAAGCATCTACACTTGATGTGCTCTTACCCAAACATTAACAGGAGTGATAAAGCTTCTGAAGAAGAAATAAGTAAGCAGAACTATTATTTTAATATAAAATGTCAGCACAGTGGTCTTTTTTGGACATAACTATGAGAACACTATGACCAGACTTACTTACACTCAGAGGAAACTGGGTCTGGAAAGGACCCCAAAAGCTCATCTAGGCCACCCTCCTAAGGTTCATGCCAGACTCAACTTGACCTAGATTGTTCCAGGATATTTAATTAATCTGTACTGAAGATTCTCTGATGTTGAAGACCTCACATGACCTTACCTGCCTTCCTAGACAGTCTCTTCTACTGTTCTCACTGTTAGAAAGTTTTTCCTAATGTCCAGCCAAAAACTTGGGTGCTGCAATATTCTTTCTTCTCCTCCATACTTCAAACTGACCTTACTATAATGCTGGGGGGAAGGTGGGAGAAATGACTTGATTTTGGGGGTAGAAAAAGCACCTTGCCACCTTGCGTGGGTGCAGCTTTTCTGGCAAAGCTGAGTTTTTGCAGGTACCATTTTTGTATTTCTGACAGACTAGAATGGTCTCTTCCAGCTAAAAACTGCACAAATTGGCATAGCTGTCCTTGCAAACCACTGCTAGAACAAATCTTATCTAAGTACAGGTTCAGGTAGTGTCACTGCTTTATATTTTTGCCTTCACAAAAACATTAATCTGTATTAGATTTGAGAGAAGTTCTGGGCTCATGTCCTATAAGAAGTGAGAGTGACAGGTCTCTTTTGCATGAGTCCTTTCATTGGACCAATGGCCCAGGGACTGTACTGAGTGGTATTTCAAGTAAATATGTCTTAAGATGATAAATATTGACTAAATGATAAAGTGTGCATGACACTTACCATATCATGGGGAAGATATGCTGGCCAGAGACACTGAGGCAGAAGCAAATTGTACCCACATATAAATTTCTCCAGAGGATATGGCTGGCCAGCCCCAGATCCATCAGGATTTGGGAGACCTGGAGTTATCCTTCCTGCTGTGAATACATTTCCCCCTTCTCTTCAGTTCTGGCTGAAAGGATTTCTAGACAGCACTGATGAGGGATGTGTAGTTACACATTGTGAGGACTTAGCAAAAATGCCATTTTAACTCATGATTCTCGTTACTGCAGTTCAGTGGCTGGCAGAAGTCTTCGTGTCTATGTCCACATCTGCTTCTTTCATGTAATGGCACACAGAGTTTCAGAGCAGATGTTTATATTTCAAAGCAAGATGCTTATATTTCTCCTTCACCCTGCCTATTATATGTGGGCAGAAATATTCCCTCTTCTGTGGGCTTTCAGAAGCACTTTGTATCTGGGTATCTTTGTGTCCCAATAGAGAATAAAGAATGCCCTAAGGAATGTAGGGTGATGCCCATTACACTGACATCAAGGATAAGTATTTGCCCTTCTCACATTAGTCTTAGCTGAACCCATTAAAATATAATGATGCGCATATACAGCAATCTTGCAGAAGCTGCTGAGAGATGCTCACGTTTTCCGAATCCTCATGTTATGGTCTCAGCATGTGATGTTTGTGTGCTGCACTAGTCCACATTTTCCTGCTCTTTTTTTTAAATGCTGGGAAATGTTTCTAAAGATGTTAATGTTTTTGAGAGCTCATGGACTTTGATTATTCAACTGGGCCAACCTTTGGGTTATGACTCGAATGTTTCTGAAGCAATGTTGATGGAAAAATTCATGGACTTGCTTTTGTCTCCTCTCTAGAGGACACACTATCACCACAGTACAGATCTGGAAACTAACAGCTCAACATCTGGAACGAAGTCCCTACCAAACTCTGTGAAAGAGTATTTAAACCAGAGAATTCAGCTGCTTAGAGGCCAAGAGAGAATTCTGTTGAAAAGAGTTGTTCTGTAAAGAGTAGTCATCTTGTTCTCTGTTTCTAAGAGTTTTGACATATCTTCAGCTGGTATAAATGAGCATCATCAGTGAAAAAATCTTTCTTAAAAATTCTTGAGAATTTGGCCACATATCAATGAAGTTTTGGGGCCAAAAAAAAACCCCCACAGGCATATCAGTTATGTTTGTCCTGGCATTGTATCTAACGGGCATTTAGCTATCCTTGTAAGACTACTATGTATTAGATTATTTTAGAGTTCAGGGATTTTCTTTTAGTATTACAGTATTTTTTGATAAGTTGAGTCTATCCTTTCCAGACAACACTGGCATTTAGGTACCATTGATACTCATGACCCTTTCCTCAGCACAGGACAGACTTGGCTAAGACACTTTTCTATATTAAGGATCTAAAAATAACACGTGGGGTCCATCTGCCTGCCATGCATAGGCAGAAAGCAGCCTTCTCCCTTCAGCCACTTGATGTTATCTTCAGCCTCAGGATGGTATTTGTCTTCTTCTTAAGACCCAAAAATATTTCTTAAGAAACTAAAACCAATACTTTGCAGTGATTGTAAAGCTTCTGTAACTTATTTCCAGCAGCTTTATTAAGATGAATTTGTGTGTTATCCCGTGCTTGATCTGGTGGCCAGTTTTCCCAGTGTGCTTGATAATGGTATTATGGAGTTTCATACTTCACAAGTTCATTTTTATTTTATGCTGTATTTTCAGGAAAGCAATTCAGTTTGCAGGTTGTTGGTTTTTAACAGGTATTGGCAAAATGAGTGAGGAGTCACTGGGGCATCAATACACATTGAACTTGTAGGTGTGTTGTTACATTATGTGAAAATCATTCCTGTTACAGAATGGATGTTACAGCATCGCTGCTTGTATCACACCCATTCCAGGATTTCTGAAGAATTCCCTGGTACTGTTATTTGTTATTGCCTGCGAAGTACAGTCAGCATAAGCTAGGGTTATTTGTGCAGGTGGAGACAGTTCTGGTACCCTTATTTGTCGAAAGATAAACATAACTACTGCTAGACTGTAGATAGAGTTTCTGGAACACTAAATAACACATACTAGCAAAGGGATGCTTTGCATCCCTGTAGCTTGGTCAGGATGCTCTCCTAGAATTAGCTTGTCATCCTCGTGAAATTTCTGGTTTGCTCTCTTGCCACCTGCTGATTATAACTGAAGGGGGAGACACAAACATTCTGTTTCTGAAACACTAAAGAAGTGCAATAAAGTGGCTTCTCCACAAACCATTAATAAATTTTTTAAAAACCCACCTACCACACAAAATGTTTTAATTTTTTATGTTTATTTTTAGTCTTGGAACTGAACCAGGTGGTTATTCCCACTTACGGAACTGTGCCAGATCAGCAAAACCTTCACACTCCTGAATGGGTGGGTACTTCTTTACTTTAACTATGACTACCTGTAATTTTTTCTCGTATAGGTATGCAACAGTCAGTACCTGTTCCAGAGGACTAGCATTCCTTTGCATTTTTAGCACATGCAGTTCATCAGTGTGACTGAATCTGAGTTACTGCATCTCTGTTTCTGTGAAGGTACCTGAAGTCACTGACTCAGATGTGAAAGTGTAGGTTGACATAGGCACTGGACTCAATTAAAAGTGACCAATATATACTCACTATAAACTGATACACACATACACCTCCTTTCGATATATAATTTTGTACATGCATGCATAGGATTTCTGTGTGTGTATACAAGGATAAATGGTTACGAATGCACCCTACATATAAATACATACCCTATAGATTCGTATACACCCAAGTATTAGTTGGCTGACATGTCAGTTCAGGATTCATTTTTACAGAAATCTTGGAGACACCAAGAAATTCCTTACTCCAATCAGAGACTGAAGTGGCAAGAAGAAAAAAGACCTGGAGGTGTTCATTCCCTTTATCCAAAGCTCAAGTTCCCCAGCTCGCCTAATGTTTTCTGCAGCTAACAGGTTTCTGGCTCTAGCCAAAGATCCCCTGCCTCAAATCTCATTTATCTCTAAGGGCTGGCCAGTTGACCCCAACAAGCCCTGCCATGTCACGTGCTTTGCCAGCCTGATGCCCAACTGGCATGCTGATAAGTCCAATTTTATTTTTTCCCCTAGAATGGTACAAGAATGGTCTGCAGTTGCACAAGGAAATAGCCATAAGCCTGGATTAAAAAAGGTTTAAAATCATATACTCATCCTAAAGCTAATAGAGCAACTCCATATAAATTAAAAAAGTCTGTTCTGTGTTTCCTTACTCTAATGACAGTGGTTAGTGTCACTGGCTTCGGCTGTTTATAGGTTGTCTTTTCTATTCAAGCTCCTTTTACAAGTGGGTCAGTGTTACAGGAGGACAAGGTGTACAGCTGCTCTAGCAGCTTAGCTGGCAAAGTACTTGTCATAGTTATGGGTCAGGGGAGTTTGTTCCTGCCTCTGCTATAGGAAACAAGTACTCAAAGTACCAGGAAATTAGTTTCCTTCTGCGAGCTGGATACCCTCATCTACCCTGCCCCTGCCCCAGCCCCAGCATTTTGTGGCAGGGTGTTCCTCATTTCAAGCTGACTCAGCCTCTGGAAAAATATTTAAACATATTTTGGAGCATTAGGTGGAACCAAGAGCCTCCATTTCCCAACTGAGTGCCCTGACTATGATGTTATAATAATCCTTCTTAGACTCTCCTTGTGGTACAATGAAGTTTTTTAAAATGTATTTATATAGAGTGAAATAGCACCATACCAGCCAAAATGTCATATACCTTGTGATTAGAACAATCTCCTCTGAGCAGTTTCAGTAAAATTTATTTTTATTTCTACTGAAAATCAACTGTCAAAATAAATTTTTATTTTTGGTTACTCATGTTAACCAGCAGTTGTAATTTCTGCTCAGTTTTAGCAGCATGTTTTCTGCACTGCTTCTTTGATGTCAGGTCCTTCTTGGTGGCCACTGGGCAGTTTCAGTGAGTTGGAGGGGCAGAAGATAAAACTGAGGTCTACTGAGCCTATCTGTGAAATGGATGAGTGCTAATTGTAGTTAGAAATGGAAACTGAATAGGAAGCCTAACCTTAAACGATTGACTAGAGGGAAGTACTGTGCCTGTTGTCTAAACTTAGATCGTGCTTTGCAGCTGGAAGTATTCTGGAAATTTGATTTGATTTTGCAACTTGTCCTAGAGTAGCCAAAACTGAGTAAGTTATTGGCTAATAAAAACAGTCCTGTCCTTCTTATGGTTCTGTCTCTAATTAGAGGATCACATGCTAAGTTTGCCTCAAGATCCCTGCCTCATTCAGCACAGGAGTAGAACATTAATCTCCAAAAAGCCCAAATTCTGTGAGGATGTTGTTTGTAGTACTTCAGCAAGGTGTGAATGTGGCAGGAAATTGCCGGGAAGGAATGAAAAGTTCTTATGACTAAAGAAACTGAGTGTGGTCCTAGATAACTGGATTTTATTCCTGCTCCTGCTACAGGGTTTCGGTGCAAGGCTCACACAAAGTCACATCCAGCTTTGTTTATTTCTCGAGTGTCAAAGGGGAGCATCTGTGGCCCTATTTGCGTTAGTTCAAAATAGTCAGATGTGGATCTGAAAGTGAGCGTAGTGCTCTTTGAAGAGAGGGAATTGCTAAGCTCTCTGGAAAAATGTCAGTGTCCTGCTGTCTCAAGCTGGAACTTCAAATTTAGGAGACAGTCAACCGGTTTTGGCATTGGCCTCTAGGTGCCTTGTGTGATCACCGTTAAAATGAGGGTTATACTGTTACTTTCTCTCCTGGGGGATCTTGTGAAATTAAATTTCTCAACATTTTGTAGAACATGGAGATTCTATGAGGAGGGTACCATGGGCATAGTCAGAGGGAAACCCCTATTTCAGGCGTTCAGGCTGTTTAGATGAGGTGTAACAAAAAAAAGACATTGAATAAAGAAGATAATAAGGAGCATTCCCTAACTACTACAAGGAGGGTAGAAGTACGGCATGTGGTTCTGCAATTAAGTAATGTATCATAAACAATATGTACAAGAAAGACAAAACTGCATAGGCAGCCTTAATTCAAGCATTTTCCAGCTCTCAGATGTTTCATTTTGCAGTCTTATAGGTAGATAGTTTGAATTTGGATGTAAGATTTTTTTTGAGAGTCAACATCTTCAGAGGAGGGGACAACTTCTTCAAATTGTCCATCACTGATGTCCCTCAAATACAATTTCTGCAGCGAGAAGGCTTCAGGGAAGTGAAGTTTCCCAGCTCCTGCAACCAGAGAAGGATGAGAGGTGCTGAAAAGCAGGTTTTCAGCAGAGTACTGTCTTCACCTTTAAAAGTACGGACGTGTGGTCTCTCTCTAATCAGCAGTGACTGGAATTCCTTCTGCAGCCAGCAGCAACGTGACGCTCAGGCAGGAAGTCAAGTGGGTGTCTCATCCAAACTTAGCTCAGGGGACAAGGCATCCCAATGCCTGGCCAGTTACCAACCACTTTCTGCTGACAGAAACATATGACTGTAATGACGCCCCACATTTTTCTACTTTGTCTTTAGTCTCAGTTTATTTCAATTTGTTACAGATCAAAAGTTTCTTTCCATGTTGAGGAAATTAAAAAAAAAACCCACCTCCTTCTGATTAAGTGCTTGCTGATAATCTCATTGTTGCTAAAAACAGAACTGAAACAGTCCTCTGTTGTTATTAGCAAATATGAGTGACAAGGAAAAATGTTAAACGCACAACGGTTTTGTAGCCCTATGGAGACAGACCAACATTAGTATGTGGTATGCAAATAAACTTATATCTTCCTGAAGTATCTGGTATATATCTTATATCTTCCAGAAGTAAATGCTTGTGTTGTTCTTAATGTCAGAAAGTTGTCTCTATTGGTCACTTAGAACATAAAGTAATAAAAGATCTTGTTATATCGCTGTAACAGTAAGAACAACTTTGTATTTCTGTAACGTTTTCTCCAGATGATGTCAAAGCACTTTACAAATAATTATGTTTCATAATATCCTGGTAATATAATTTGTTTCCTTTTCATTTACTTCATTTGAAGTTTCCTGAGGCTTCTAGAGAGAAATAACTGTGCTCCTAAACAAGCATTCTGAAATTTTCACCTATGTAAAACCCACAACTGAAGTGTAGCCTGCGGGTCCCCGGCAAGACGGTTGCTGTGCTCCAGCCGGAGGATTTTTTGCAGATGCCTGTCAGCAGAGGCGATGTTACACAGGCTCTGCTCTGCTCTCTTGTTTCCCAGTACTGATTTATTCCCTGGCATGCTGCAGGAAGCTGTTTTGAAGCATATCTGAAAATTATGTGAGGGCGCAGACAAGTAGTTTATCCCTCAGGTCATGATTACATTTGGTGCTATTGACAGTCACACCAAAGGCTCTTGCAGACGAAATAAAGCACTTCTTTCATCCTTCCAGTTAGATAAGTCATTCCTGCAGAATCTCCTGTTATTTAAAAAAAATCAGCTTACAATACTGTGCTTGTTCAGGGTGTAGCAAACAATAAATAACTGCAATTCCTGTGCACATATTTCTCTTCATGCTTGTCTCCATGCTGCCCTTCCCACCATTATCCCCACTGAATGTTTAACAGGGACAATATAATGCCCAGAGAAGCCTGGAAAAGTGAAGATGGGTTTCTTTGTCACGCCGCTATTTTTTCTCCCCTGGCATGGAGCATCACTGTTGCTGAAGGGAGCTTCCCACCAGAGTGGTCTCCTTTCACCTTCTGCTGCAGGCGTCACACGTAGCCATGACTACATGACTCTCTCAAGAGTGAGACATGGAAACTCCCCTTAGATACTGGCAAGCCTGATTACACATGAGAAGGAGTACACGGTAGTCTTCCTCCTGAGAAGAAGCTCTGAGTCAAGGGGCTGAGGGTTGGCTCCATGATGCAGTCACTTAGAGCCAAACCAGTTACCTCAGCCTTTACAGCCCTGCGTGGAGGGGCAAGCTTATCTTCATTTCCCACTTGTCCCTTCTCCAAGTGCCACTCTGTCCCGGGAGCTGGGAGAGCAGATGCTCTTTACCAACAATTGCCTGTGCTGGGTTAGCAAAGAGTGCAGGAAGCTCCTTATTCGTGTGCTGAGGTGGCCATGGTGGGCCAGAATCAGGGGGGATTAAGAGAAGTTGTGTAAGCAGGGCGTGTGCATGGCAGAGGGCTGCTCAGGGCTGACCAGGGACCTTCAGCGTGATTGCATCAGTGCAGCACCTTCCAGCTCTGGCAGTATCCCACCAGCTGTGTGTACATCTGCTGGCAGTGAGGACCCAAGCAGTGGGTCTGTAGAACAACGCGTTTGGTGCTGAGGAGGTGGTGGCTGCATCGTACACATTTCTGGGCTTTTTGTTACTGCAGGCTACCTCCAGTCTCATTCCTTGGAGTGAAGAGACACTGATGCTCACCTGATCTGACCGTGCTCTGAACTGAAACACAGAGGTACACCCACATGAACATGGCTGTGCTGCCTCTAGGCTAGCCCACGTAGGTGTGCCCTCAGTGTTTCAGAAAGCTTTAGCCACAGTTGAAATCCTTCAGATTCCTTCTGTTAATAAAGCAGCTAATAGTTCCCCATCTCTCAGTGGTGGGCAAGCAGTTGATTGTACAGCACTTTGAGAGTCCAGAAGTGCTGTGGAGTATGTGCTAAATATAATCAGTATTTTACAGTTAAATGTTTGGGGTTTTTTAACTTAGTAATGATGTTAATCAATATTAACCTGCTGTCCACTGGGGTATTATTATAACATTAGAGTGCACAAATCAAATGTGATTATGCTGAGACTAAGAAAATTAGATAGTGCAATAAATAGACCTCATGTTTGTTCCTCACAAAACAAAGAGGTATCAATGGGCCTGTTCATTATTTTGGGTTCTAATTTGCTACTAATACTTAAGAAAAATTATGTATTGGAATTTCAGCCCCATTAACTTATATGTCTATGCATACAAGCTTGTGTGCATTTGTATGATGATAACATTTGTAATACTGTCAAATAATATTACATATTATTAGAAAAAACAAACATTGTCTCAACGGAATTATAACTTCAGAGTACAGCACATCTTTTTGGTTTTCAGTTCTGTTTTTCCCCTGGTAATTATGTTGAATAATATATGATTTTTCATTACAAACTATCCAGCAGGGATTAAAAGATATACCACACATCTAAGTTAATGCGGCTGTTGGAACCTTAACTATTACATTCCCTTTTGCATTTTAGTTCTTACTTTTAACTGAGCAACATTTAATGTTACATTATAATTTATTTGTGTGGGTCTTAATCTTGATCTCTTAAGCATTCAGACTTAATGAGTCATTTCTTTATTATTTTATTGATATATAAAGTGTCTATGGATAGGTCAATTGAACATTGCCCTAGTGATTAAAAGCAATAGAGATTACATTTAAGTTAGCTTCATATGTATGAACTTCTGTGTAGCTGGATTCATGCAGTCCAATATTGATTAATCTTTCATATATATTCCATTATATATATGCATAGTTTGTTATATATAGAGAGAAAGGTGTATGTATATGGTAACATGCATATACTCATGTGAATGAAATCATGTATGTAAGGAAATTCATGAGTCAGAATACTGATTAACAGGCAGTCTTTGTGCCTAGTTATTGACAATCCAGCTGAGCCAGTTATCACTAAGTCACATCCTGGTTTTATAAGCTTAAAGGAGACTACATTTAAAGGAAAATTATTTAAACAGTGAAGTTATGCAATCACAAATGATGATCAAAACCTGTTAGATCAAAACTTGATCTGATGTTTGCCATCTGCCATTTCTTTCTTTTCTATCCTGTGGATAGGTTATATAGGAAAAAGAGCTAAAAACTGTAGCAAAAAACCTCAAAGCTATTGCTACTTCTATGCTTTCAAGTGCTTGAATTTCACAGCTGAACTCTGTCTCTTTAAGCAGAAGTTATAATGCTGTTTCTAAGATTCAAAAGACGAAGAAGCCCAATTAAAAAACCTTCTGCTTTACGCAGTGGCAACACTTCCCCTCCTTATTCACTATCACAAGGCTTGGGCACAGTGTTTCCAGCACTGCAACACAGGGCAGTGTTAGCGTGGGACAGAGCCTGCTGGGGTCCCCGGGGAGAGCTGGGGCTGCGGGGCTGGGCTCTGCACCTGGCCACCTTGACCTCCCCGCGCCCGCCCTTCTGCTGCGCTCCCAAGCTGCCTCCCAACAGGGGCTGTTGGTGACTGTTGTTGTTGATGCCTTCCACCCAATGGGACTCTAGTCAACATGATTATGTTTTAAATGAGACAGGAAATGGTCATAGCAGGGCTGCATTTTACACCTGTGGCTAGTCCTCAGCGAGAGGAAAACTTGTCCAGGTCAAGTCTGATGGCTTGATGGGACTATGCCAGCTCTAGCTCTCAAGAATTTAGAAATTCACATCTGTGACTTGCTTTGGGTGACAGAGGTACTCAGTGTCATTGTGGTCTGGTGATGCCATCTGAAAGTTTAAAGCATTTTTTTCCCTAAAACTTTATTCACAGTGTGCAGTTGTATGTTGATTTGGTGACTGCCTAGGGGGCTTCTGAATCTTAGGCCAGGTTGTGAAACTAATATAGAATATATGTATATATTGGCCACAGGTCAGCATAGATATGCATGTATGTAAGTCAGCAGCTGCTTGCTGTCAGGTTTGTCACAAATCTCTAGGCACAGGTGAGATTCAAAGAGAACTGTTCTAGCCAAGAATCTGCTCAGGCTGTTTGAGCAACTAAGTTAACAGGACGTCTTTGCAGCAGGTCCTAGCCTTTGCATATACAACGTAAAAGAATAGTGAGTTTAATCTCCCCTGAGTTTATTTAAAATATGGTAATTCTGTCGTAATTATGGGGAGACACATCTTGGTCAGCTGTTTTGACTCACCCAATAAACAGTAACAAAAGAGTCTACAGGGAGAGGTTTAGAATAAAACTCCCGGGAAATTTTGTTTTGGAAACACATGTGGTTCCTAAAACACTGTATGCTCCCTGGAACTGGGGTGCTCCTGACTGAAGACTGGCATTCTTCTCAGTTTTATCACAGTTGAAGAACAACCATTTCAGTCTGCACTTAAGGGGTTTCTGACACCACAACCACATTTTCATGTGCCTTTCTGTGGACCAGACATCCCAGAGCTCCCAAAACTGGACCTGGCATCCCTCATGAAGTTTGGTCTGCACTGACAGGGAAATTTCAGTTATAGGACATCTGGGAATCTTTTCCATGTCCCCAAAGACACAGCATGTTCAAGAGATTATTCTGGGCCATTTTGAGTGGCCTGATCTTACCCTGGGCCACCCTACATGCCCAGTCGTTTGGTAGCCAAGGCTCCTCTGCTGTTCTGTATGGGAGTCTTGCCAGCTTTGGAGATCTTACTATCTCTAATGCAATGCTGAGTCCCATTTCAGACACTCGATATCTATCAACTTCAGTGGCACTGCCCTCATTAACACCATGGATGGATTTGGCTGAGTACCTGCAAGTTTGGTGCTCATTACATGATGATTCTGATAACATTACAGCTATTTATCTTACCTGAAAGGAGGGGTTGTTACATGTGATAGTGCCCTCAGAGTACTCTAAGAAACTACAAAGTCATTACTCGAGGATTCAGGTTCCCTCATCATCAATGTGTCTGTATCATTTCACACATGAAATAACACATTAAGATGTTATTAGTGGATATGACAATTTATCCTACTTTTCTCCAGGGACTAGATAATGGCTTATGGATATATTAATCCTTTTGATTTTAGCATATATTATAACATGATGGATGTGTGGCACACAGCAATGGTTTTTGCTTGCTAAGATGTTGCAAATAAAAAGAGAAATAAATCCACATAGGATGTGTCCATTTTGAGAGTTCATCTGCAGCCCGGTCACATTCTTTATTATCTGGGCAATGGTGGATTAGTGTGCATGAAACTACTGGGCTTTTTGTTTTGTTTTGTTTTTTTTTAATTGCAGAGATGATTAAACTTCTGGCAGGTAAGGGGACAGATGGGAACGCACTAATTCTGAAACTACCATCAGGCAACAACGTATCTTGTAGACAGGCTATCTAACATTATATCCATGATGGCATGCAAATTACTTGACAGATGCGTTATTCGGGAAAGGTGCTGCATCCCAATGCTCCTCCCATTGCCAAAAGCTCGTATGCTATTTTTAAAGAACAAAATTAGGTCAAAGTTCTGCTGTTCTAATGTCATGCAGAGACCTTTCAACCTTTTTTTCTCTGTTCTACTCCATGCTAGTTTTGTTGTCACTTTGGTCTTTGTGTTATATGAGTCCAACATGTTGAATTTCTCTGTTCTCTGAAATACTGTGTAATAGGAAGCAAGTAAGGAACTGACAAGTAAAGTTCTTCACATTAACCTGTCCTACCTGTCTTCCAGGCTGATTTTGATGATAAGCCTGACTCCTTGTTCTTCAGCGATGGGCAGCGAAGAATTGACTTTGTTTTGGTGTATGAAGATGAAAGCAAAAAAATGACTCATAAGAGGAGTGATCGTAAAAAGCAAAAGGTAAGTTATTTTCAGTATAAATCTGAATCATTTGTTGGATGTTACAGCAGTGGTCAGAAAGGATAGTGCCCTCACCCAGAACAGCAATTGCATTGCCCTGTCCTAGGAGTACTCCTGGGAGCTGGGAGACTGAAGCCCATCAAACTGAGCAGGGAACATGGGTGAGCTCAAGCCAGCAGATTGCTGTGTAAATGGGCAGAGCACTGCACATCGTGTCTGTCGGTGTGTGCTAGGTGACCTCAGAGCATCCTCCTGGGAGGGAACCCTTCAGGAGATGTGAGCAGAAAAATGCTGCTATCAGGTTCCTGGTTAGAATTAGACACCAAGATCTTCAGACTAGGGCAATTTTCTGTACCCACAGTGATTGAATTAGGCCCCTAGTGGACTTTGGTATTAAAATCTGGGTATTCAGAGGAACCCATAGAAGGAGGCAGCTGACCAGCTGCTCCAGATCGCAGTTACCAACATAGCTGCTGACATTCTGCCCAATAAAGTACCTAAGTCACTTATGGGAAATAATTGTACATCACTTTGCTACCAGAATTTCTCCCTATACCTTCCTTCCCTGGACACTTCAACAGCTTGACCCTCCATAGGGACCTTGCAAAAAATTTCTGACTCAAGCCAGTGACTGTTTGATGCTCCTTAGCACCTATGAGCAACAATCATATAGGCTATTTTTAGCTACTATTTTTTAGTTATTTCAGTAGAATCACAGAATCATAGAATGTCCTGAGTTGGAAGGGACCCACAAGGATCAGTAGTTCTATCAGTGGACTGCATTCATTATGGCACACAGGGCCACAAAAACAAGCTCAGCCATGCCACTAAGCTATTTTAATTGTGAACTACTGAGAAATATCCATCCACGGGATTGTAGGCCCTCGGCATCTGCGCTCTCACATCCACCCACTTCCTTCTCTGATTTAGCAACTCCATGTTCCAGCAGAAGCCTCTGGTAGAGACAGGCAAGGACAAAGATATCACTGAAAGCAGCTCACATACAAATAATGGTTTGCAGTTAGGAAAGTGAAGAGTAGGAGTAAAAAGGCCTGTAGCTAAGTTGGTTGGTATTCATTATACAGTGTTCTTGGCATTAACAGGGCAGGCATAAGGAGTGTTGTCAATAGGGTCTGAGGGAGTCCTGCAGTGGGTGGATGTTGCATTACACATGATCACAGGATCAGCAATAAAATTTAATTGAAAGAGGTAATTAGAAACAAAAAGCTGCCCCTTTGGAAACAACTGTTTTTATCAATTAGCATTTTACATCTATGTTTGTAATATTTGGCCATTGCCCAAATGTACTTAAAAATATAATGAGTGTCTTTTCCAAACAGTGATGGAAATTTAATGTGAGCAATGGAGTAGTATTTTTAGTGCAACATTAATGTTAGGACATTAGCTAGAACAAAACCATGAATAATTACACCAGGAGATTGTGGGTTATGCACTAGGTGCTTGCAAAAAAAGCTTACTCTCAAAAGTCTCAGTCCTACAAAGATCTGCAGCCACACTGAATCTGTGGTGTGCTAAGGAAAAGGAAGCAGTCTACCTACACGCAACAAACGTGAGAACGAGAGTACATTAGACTAATGATCAGATAAGGTGAAGACTGAGTGGCTGGGAAGAAGCTCTGTGGAAGAGGCCCTCATGGTCTTGGTGGACAGCAAGCTGAACAAGAGCCAGATGCGTGGCCTGTCAGTAAAGTGACCAACAAAGGCTGTATGGACAGAAGTATGGCACAGGAGATTGAGACACGTGATTGAGGTGTCACGGATGTGTCAGAAGGAAACTGAAAACAGCAGTGATAGCAGTTTTCAGAGCCAGGATGTCCATGGACAGGGAGAATCTGAAGCCGTAGGGGTACTGTGGAAGGCATAGGCAAGAATTTTAATATTGGCAACGCATATGGTGCTGAAAGGGTGGTAGAAAGCATAGAAAGAGACAAGGATGAAGAAGTGGAAGTTACAGAGGACTTCCAAGGACAAGAACAAAGGTTACAAGTGTGATGAGACTGAGCTGGAGAACTAATGAAAAAATCCAAAGCTGACCATGAAATAGACAAAACGTTACACATCATAGGGTGAAGCACCAGAGGGCACTGAGAGGTGGAGAAAGGAGAAGCAGGAGTGAAGAGAGGATTTTGTTCAGTGAGTCTGTCACATAAGCTGAAATGAGTGACCTGGTCATAACCAAACTCCTGTGACACAACTCAGAAGTACTGGCTCCCTCCCTCTGGTGCCTCACATACAGGTGTCATCAGTTTAGAAATGCATTTCCTTTATCTATTGTTGGAGGAACAGGCCTTTACAATGTGCATAGACATAAGCTTGCTGACTTTTTAGGATGGGATAGGTGCAGGTCAGATTCAAGCACACAAACACTTTAGTCACCTCAAAGACAGAGAGGTCCTTCATCTCACTTGAGACCACTTGCTATGCAAGTGGAGGAAGCTGTATGTGCTGCAAATCTTCATACCCTAAGCAAATGGTGCACAGAGGTTGGCAGCACTGATAACATTTTTCTTACTGTACCTCCTCCCGAGTGGGATGCAGCATGTTGCCTTGGGACCTACCTCACTCTTATACTAGGAGTGAGAGAAACTGAGAAGTAAAAAAGAAATAAATGTGAATAGAATATTTGAAAAGAAGAAACAAAACACATATACCTTATGTCTGAGATGGAAAGGAAAATGACATTTATGGCACAGTTTTGCATCCTTGGAATTACAGGGAGAGAATTAACATTTTAGCCTACCGCAGTTCCCAGGAAGGTGTGGAGATGATGCTGCCCAAGATAAGATACGTAAGGTTTCATCAGTGTTGGCATAAAATCTAGTTAATAGCTTGTCTTTACTGTCTTTTATTTGGTTATGTTTTTTTCTGGGGCAAATGACTTCTACCGTTGTGATGACATACAGGATACCAAAATGAGGAGTATTACCATTTACTGTTGGCTTTAATTACTGCATACATCACGGTCTGTCTCTGATCAATGATTAACTGAAAATGCCAAATTTTATAAGCAGTATCCCCTGTAACTTAAGGTGCTTTAAGCCTGAATATGTTCCTTGCTCATACTGATCTTTCTTTGACTCTCCTGAGAGTTTTATAGAGCTATTATCCAGAGGTTTATTGTTCACAGAATTTGGAAACTGCAGCTTATTAAAGAATAGTAGATCCAGTGAAGTCTCTTCTCGTAGGGTGAAATCCTCACCTCACTGAGGTCAGCAGCAAGGTCCCCACTGGCCATGTGCAATGTTACAGGTCTGTGAAATGTCGGGACCAGGGGTGTAGTCACTGGGAGAAATTCTGTCTGACGTGCACTGCGCCCCACCCGATTGCATGACGTGGAATTCAGGGCAGAATTTAACTTGCTAGTGGACATCTATAGGTCTACATTTCTGAAGTTAAAAGTTTTGGGTGCTGCACTGGATGGTTTTGTATGATACTGAGAGTGGAGGAGTCCCCAGACAGTTACTGAATTTAGTGAGAAGGACTTGAAAATCAGACCTCAACCTAGGTAACCAATTTACTGGATTCAGAGAAACGGGGTACAGATCCACCTATTCTCCCACAGCAAGAGAAGAATTGGGTCCTGGGACCATCATTATATTTGATTTGAATGGCTTTCTGTACTTTTTCAAAAGAATTGCACAAGTGTAACTGAGAAAATGGCCCAGCATTAAAACTCTGCCCTGGTGAGGCCACATCTGGAGTATTGTGTCCAGTTCTGGGCCCCTCAGTTCAAGAAGGACAGGGAACTGCTAGAGAGAGTCCAGCGCAGAGCCACGAAGATGATTAAGGGAGTGGAACATCTCCCTTATGAGGGGAGGCTGAGGGAGCTGGGTCTCTTTAGCTTAGAGAAGAGGAGACTGAGGGGTGACCTCATTAATGTTTATAAATATGTAAAGGGCAAGTATCAAGAGGATGGAGCCAGGCTCTTCTCAGTGACATCCCTTGACAGGACAAGGGGCAATGGGTGCAAGCTGGAGCACAGGAGGTTCCACTTAAATTTGAGGAAAAACTTCTTTACTGTAAGGGTGACTGAACACTGGAACAGGCTGCCCAGAGAGGCTGTGGAGTCTCCTTCTCTGGAGACATTCAAAACCCGCCTGGAAGCGTTCCTGTGTGATATGGTCTAGGCAATCCTGCCCCGGCAGGGGGATTGGACTAGATGATCTTTCGAGGTCCCTTCCAATCCCTAACATTCTGTGATTCTGTGATTCTGTGATTCTGTGTACTAATTAGCGGTATTCTTGGGAAAACATCTCAGAGGAGAGAACAAAATAACTTAATTAAAAACATGGGGGTGATTTGGATAGAGGGAACAAAAATATGGGATTCTGGAGCACTTGGAGATGCACAGTGGTGCTGTGCTTCCCTCATTTTCATGTGTTTCTGAAATCTGGTTTAAGGGAGGCAGTCAAACTACTGAAATGACATCCTCGTGGAGGTTTCTAACACAATTTACAGATTCAGAAGTTAGCAGATAAGGTTCATATGTGCAACTCAATTTGAACTCCAAACCTTTTCAAGTTGATATACAATTAATTTTGCAAGCACTAGCAAAAATCAAACTGTCAGGACCAGATTCCAGAAACTGTACCTTGCAAGCAATTGAAATTCCTGCCCAAAGCAAGTTTTTTAAACCTACAATTTATGTACCTTATTTGTCAGGATAGGTTACCATCAGAATAGAAATTAAATATCACCAGTCTTTCCAGGAATGCTCCAAAATGCCAGTTTTATCTGTTGGGGTCCTCAAGGAGCTCATTGTTGAAAGTTAAACGGTCAGCACCAGAAAGGCAGAATAAAAATAGATCGATGCAGAATGTCATTCTAGTCCATCTGCTTCCCCCAACAGAAATAAACGGAAAGACTGTCAGCAATTTAAGTAGTAATGTGAGCAAAACCTTCATTTCCAACCATGAAGTAATCTGTGCTTCACAGAAATAAACAGGGTTGGTTTTTTTTCAAATTAAATGAAAACCATAATTCACAGAAAATATTACACAATCTTTTTTTTTTAACTACTGATTACAGAGAACTTCTGCAAGGCTAAAGAAGTTTGTCTTCATAAGCAAACAGTGAACAGTGACTGCCTCTAGACTTGTTTATTTTAGATAGCTGACAAACAAAAACCTTGGATAACTTAAAAAACTAATTGGACTTCTGCTGTTTAGCATGCGTCACACTTGCAGTGACAGAACAATACCTGGTTTTGCAGAAAGAAGGGTACCTTGGTGCCATTTTATGCAGTGATTTGAGGCAATAGAGGATTGCAGGCTCTACATGTCCATGGTGTGCCCAGCCGACATATCCATGAAGTCTGATAACAAGGATGAAAGGGACCTTTGAAAGTGGGAGGAGGGCAGTCACACCTGCCCTGGTCCCTGCTGGATGGATTGGGTTTGAAGCAGGAACTCACCGAAATAAAACCTCTGTTCCTGAGGCAACCCCAAACCCACATTTTACTTCTTCATCTAATGGATGGAAGGAAGGGTGACAGAGGATGGGAAGAAAAATGGAAGGAAGGAGTTACTCTGAAGTTACTGCATACATTCATAGGACCAGAAATGGGTCTTTCCAAGCAGGGTGACTAGAAGGCACTGTTGAGAGAAGGGCTAGACTGCGGTATTGCCAGTTCTGTGTGGTCATGAATCATGTTTCACAAAATCACGAGGCTGTCTTAAAATCAGAGAGTATCTCAGAAAATCTGTATTTGGAGTTCTTTGGGTTTACTTTTTTTGTGTCAGCCTTTATAGCATATTCTGCTTCACATTTTTATGATTATCTTCAAACATGACGAAAAGAAGTTTACAGAAGCAGAGCTTCTCAATCAGTTAATTTCCTGGTGCTGACAGCTGGGACTTTCAGAAAAGCTTCCAAATACCAAAAAGAAACTGTGAGAGTTGGCAGCTAATATTGATACAGTGATTGTCTCCACTCCTTTTAGCTGATTTCCACGGGGAAGGCTTTGGGCCCCATGCTCTTTCTCTTATTGACTGTGATTTACCTGTTGCCTGTCAGGTAAGGCAGAGGTGGCTATTCAAGCACTCCTTCCTTGTTAGGATTTTTCCCCTGAAGCCACAGGGATATTGTTGTGAGGAACTTTGCGCAAAATAAACTAAACAAAGATATGAGTTGGCATTCTTCTGTCACTGTAATCAAAGCAAGTGCTCCCCACCATTTACAAAACACAGAGAAAAATGCTGCCAGTGGTCTGCTACCAGTTTCCAGACCTACAATCTTGTTAGTCTCCTCAGCTTGGCAAGACAATCACCAGACATTGAAACATTTCACATTATGGTGAAAAAGCAGCTCCCAAGAGCTAATCCTTCTACATGCCTGTACTACTTGGCATTTACTTACACTATGCTTTCGCTTTCTCAAGATTGTATGTGATTATGCATCCCATAGTGTCCTAGTCTATTGGCTAGCCATTCAATCATCAAAATCTATGTCAGATTTAGATCAGCAGCATTACCATGGTTACAGTATTATTACAACTTAGCCTTGCTGAGCAAAACGCCAGATACTAAAATAAACTTTGGACAGTCTCCACCTTCCAGCCTAATAAGCTATCATATCTTTATTCTGTATTCCCCAGTCAATACAAAACCACTATAGACTCCTCTGGGTAAAAGTCTAGCTCCTCCATAGATCATCATATGCATAATTCAATCATTTATATAAAATAGCAAAGCCCCTAATTAGCAAAGGCTCCCAGGGGCTTTGTTTCTCACTACTTGCATTAATGCATTATTAGAAACCTTAATATTGTCAACATTCTTCTAAGATTTTGAGGGCAAAATTAATTTGGGGAACTCCTTGCCATAATAAATTATTAAAGCAATCTGAATGGTTAAGATTAAAAAAAATACAGTATTAGTCTCCTACAAATGAGAATTGCCCTGCATCCATCTTTGTGCTATTTAGGAAGAAAAGAAACAGGTATTAAGCCCTCTGCCTTTTTTATTTGCTGAAACAAAGGAGAACTCAAGTTGAAATATTTTCATGATTCACTATTATTCACCTTACAAAGAACACGTGAATGTGGAAGAAGCAAAGAGGTAGGATGAAATGGTGGAAGAGTTAATAGTGGAGTAACAAACAACTCCTGTGCTGTGTACTACATACATTAATGATCTGGTAAGGGGATTGAGTTATGATATAACAAAAATTGCAGATGAAATCATTCTGTAGTTTACTCAGAAGCCAAGACGACTGTGAAGCTTTAGCTTTGAAGGAGAATGGAGAGCACTATTACCTATGAAATGTTGAAAAATGCAAGGAAATATGTTACTGCAAAGAAAAACCTCATTCACATTTGGAATTCTAAGTTAGTGCTGTTAGTACAAGGAGGAGACTTAGATGTCACAGGAAACAGCTGTATTAAGTGTCCTCTTTAAGGTACAGCTACAATCAGCATTCTAGATAATAGAATGTATTAGATATATACAATATATTACATTATAAATGTGTATTTTTATATATATATACACAATGTTATATATCCAATAAAAATATAAAGAACATTATACTGTCACCAATAAACAAGTGGATTAATGGGATATGGAGAGATACCTCCATGAAGAGTGCTTTCAAATTTTGGGATTGTGGTTTTATCCTGCAAAAAGAGAGGAATAAGGAGAAATGTGATAAGTATTGATAAAAGAAGAAAACATTGAAAGATTTGGCTTTTCTTGCCCTTAATCTGAGAAGAAGGCGATATTCACTGGAATAAAAAGGCAGAAAACCCAAAACAGATAAAAGAAATACCTTTTAACAAAATAAGAAATTAGTCCATCATGAGCATTGCCACAAACAGCTGCTGTAGTTGAGCACTAACAAATATAAATGGGGTGGGCTGTTTATATTATTCAGTTTTATAATTATTAATTCCAAGACTTGCTAGAGTTTTGGAAAAATAGTTTTTTCTGCTTTGGGGACTTACAACAGTCTTTAAACATTAAAGAACTGGATGAAACTTAGGTGAAGATACAACTGACCTGTTCCTGTGGAACTCCTAAAGATGTTTGCCCTTTTTGCTGAAGCATCTGGCTTTTGCCCCTTAGAGTGTGTAGGTCTTGGGTCTGGTCCTGAAGACCAGTTTCCGTGTACCTATCCAAGATCCTAAGACTTCATCTAAAGGGTCATTCATTAACTGGTTAGAAACCATTGGACCACTCTTCTTTTAAAAACTCCAAGTTCCAGTAGTGGTTGGCAAAAATCCCTTAAGCACAGGGCATATAAACAACGAAAAAACTGGCCAGTGGCATGAAAGCAATCTGGGAGTAAGAAAGCAGTATCACCAAGCCACTCTGAGAACCTCGCTGCATGCCTAGCCTGGTTCAGGAATAAAGCTATCAGTCACCAGTGCATTAATGTCATCACCTTCTGGCAAAGTGCTTACAGAAGCCTCACCCCGCCCCAGGTGCCCTCCTTACCCGTGCTGATATTTTGACATGCAGCTTGTAGTCTGAGGAGAGCTGGCTGGCCTTGACTTACACAGACAGATTGTTCATTGGGGAACTATCCAGTTGATGCAGATAGATAGCTTTTAAATTGGATTTCTTCACATCAAGTTTCAGAATTAATTCCTTATGGAGTTGTATTTTTCTTATTTTGAGGGGAGAGAGGCTGCTTGTCTCTGTGTGGTTTTTGGGGGGAGGTCATGTGTGTTGAGAAGAAAATCCAAGACTGCAAGACATTTCAGATTCTTTGTAACTCACTACCTACCAAGTGCTGGTACTGTGAAGTGAAATTAAAATGATCCATGAAATTCATCTGTACTGAGGAAAACTTGTCATGACCTTCTGGGCACATCGAATGATCCTAGAATAGCACCACTGACTCTACAAGTGCTACAGCTCTTGGCTTCTTCCTTTGGGGATGCTTCTCCATGGACTAAAATGTAGAGGGTGACTACAGTTTGAACCACTATGTGAACTCATATGATTAATAAAGCTACAGGTTGTTGGAAGGAAAATGGGATGGAAAGCCCTTAAGATGAAGACTTTCTAACGGGCAGATTAATGGGGGGCAGGAGGCTGCCGTCAGTAGTTCAATTAGTGACTGAATGTGAAGGAGTTCACAACTTTCAGGGGTAGTTGTTCTCAAAATACAAAATTTGGGGCACATTTTTACCTCTGTAATGTACCAGAAACTAAGAGGGTGAATTCTCCTCAGTTGCGTTTGAGGTCAATATTGCTTATCAGACAGAAAAAAACTGATCTGGATTAGTAGGTAAGACTGTACCTATCACCACAGTAGCTGTCAAGTGAGCTATAGAGATAAAGACCTAATGATTCTTCATTTTGGGAGGCAACTCCATTCTTCTCTGCATACGTATTTGTGAAATTTGGAACAGATGTTTTACAGTGTTCAATACCTTTTAACAGAAGAAGAGACAAGTATACGAATCAAACCTGATAAACAACGGCTTGCAACTTGAAGCAACGAGATCGGTGAGTGCTCGTCTCTGTGTGATGGGCTGTGTCTGAGAGCAAAGCTGCCCCTGTGGGAATAAGGAAACTGGATATATGAATTTACTGTAACTTTTCTGTCCTCTCAGGAGAAAAAGGCCCACCTTTTTTCCATCAGTAGCGTCTCTGTGATCTGATGTGAAATCTTTTAAACTTTGTGTCTGTTCCTTCCTCTGCGAAGTAAAATATGGAAAGTGGGGAGATTAAATAGGTTGTGTTTGCTCAGTGATAAAAATCACTGTTACACTCTGAGGAGAGGTTCTCCCCCTACTCTGGCTGTGTAGGACGTGTGGGAAGCCAGTGGGTGTGCGAGGCAGAATTCCCGTGCCAGGGGAGCAGTGCGGGGCTCCTGCATGTGACCCTGCTCCTTGCAGGGCCTGGCACATTGCAAACAGTTGTAACTATCATGCTTTGTATATTTTGGGCTGCGAAGTTGCCTGCGGACAGTTCACGAGCACTGTGATAATGCACACCAGCTGCTGGAGCTGCTCTTTTACAGGGGGGGGGTCAGACCCCCTCAGAGCCCCTTTCCTTCCTGCCCTGCAGGGCTGCAGCGCTCTGTCTGGGTCTCCCCATCCAGGACAATCACCTCCAGGCTAAATTTACTGTCGTTTAGTAGCTGTAGTGGGCTCCAGAAAAGGTCATTTTGCCCCTTCCTCACAAATTAGACTCAGAATCCGTGGCATCATGGTATTTATTTTATTTCTGCAGTAAGAGCTCCTGCTGCACATCCAAGGATGCAGCCTGGCTCTTCACGTTCGTAAGAAAGTAAAGTGCTTGCTGGAAGTCTGACACGGACCTGTTGCTATACTTACAACTTTTGAAATTGGAAGTTTCTCCAGGGTAGCTCAGATATCTAACCGATGTTCATCAGCCAACGAGCTGCATACTGTAATTCCACTGTGTCTGAGACTCCCTAATGCAGGGCGTCAATAGAAGGCGTATAGGCGATGTGTAGACAGGAGGCAAGAGTGGCTGTCATGATGCTGCATACTGGTGTTAGTTTGTATATGCAACTGGGAGCAAATGTGCCCCATGCTGTTTTTCTCAATAGTCTCGGCTGATTCGCCTTTTCACTCTCCCCATTCTCCCTACGAAGCTGGGAATTCATGTTGCCCAGGAGCACCCATGGGTGCCTAGCCTGTTTCCATCAAGTCACCCTGGAGTTGTACTTGAACTGCTGGGGAGTCACTGGCAGCTCCAAAGCCACAGCTGACCCACCAGGCTACATGTACAAACACTCCTAATTAACCTGTATGAGGGAAGCTTTGTTGAACTTAAATTGCTTTATAAAATACTTTGCAGAGATGTAAACATTAAGCATTAAGGGAACATTCAGCTGTCTTTTTTTATATACCTTTATATGCCTTTATATGCCTGAGCGTTTCCACCTCATGTCAGTGCTTTTACAAAGCTAATGATACATTCGCTGAGATGGACAAAGAATGCAACTTTGAATAGGTCATCTATGAGCTGTAAAGAGAAAGAAAATTCTGGATAGTTTTAGAAGCGCTATGAAAAATCCTTTGCTTTCATTTTCTCACACACATATTTTTAATATTCTTTCATTTTAGGTTTTGGATGAAAAACTTATTTTTGTGAAAGTGCATGCACCTTGGGAAGTGCTGTGCACGTACGCCGAGGTTATGCACATCAAATTGCCTCTGCAACCCAGTGACCTGAAAACTCGAGACTCAGCTTTCAACTGGTTTAGTAGACTCTTCAGAGTGGATGAAAATATCATCAAACCAGAGCAAGAGTTTTTCACTGCCCCTTTTCAAAAGGAACATTTGTCCAACTTTTATATTCAAGACAAAGACACATTTTTCAATCCTGCAACTAGAAGCCGAATTGTAAGTCCATGGAGTATTTCTAGCATTTAATCTTAAAATTAAAAGATTCCTGTAGTCAAATCAGTGCAATTACCTTCATGAAAACATCATGAAAAAGTAGAAAAAATTGGGATGCAATAGTCCTGTGTCATTTATGAAACAGCGTGGGCAATCCTGTGGCAGGGGGGTTGGAACTAGATGATCTTTAAGATCCCTTCCAACAAAAACCATTCTATGATTCTATGATAATCCAGAAGAAAAATATTCTGTACATTTGTCCCACTTCTGTTCCACTTGAATTTAAAGGGGGGATTTGAATGGTTCATATACCCTGTGCAATTAATTTTGTCTGCACTCCTTACCCTTTCCCAGCTTGATTATATGCTGAAACAGGTATAGCTGTGTATGATTACTTTCAGGTTGCAAGAGACATAAAAATATTTTATAAATTTCAGGTTCATTTTATCCTGTCCCGTGTGGAATATGCAATCAAAAACAATGTGAAAAAGTTTGGCATTAACAAATTACTGGACACTGGAATCTATAAAGCTGCATTTCCCCTTCATGATGTAAGTCCAGTGCATGTAACTAAAATATATTTTGAAAGAGAGATCTGAACTGTATCTGTGGAGTTTATATGAAAACACACAAGCACGACTGATTGCCTTACTCCTTGACTGGTTATTACATCCACATAGTAGAACAGGACATAGTTTGGCTAAAGAGATTCTCTTCCAAAGCACTGTTGGTTAAAAATGTAGCTCCATAACTGAAAACCAACATATTTCATTTAGGAGGTGTTAACCCTGTATTCTCTGGGACATGTAGTTCAGTAAAGTGCCTGGCCTGAGTGATAGTTCCAATGACACGCTGTATCATCCGTTCTAAATCAATTTTAACATTATCCCTTTTTTTAGTATTCAATTTTTCAGTATTAACATTCATATCAAATACAAACATTTTTAATAAAGATGCAGAATACAAGTCTCATCTTAGGATGCGTGACAGTGTCACACAGTGAGAAACATCCCCACAGTCCCCAAACATTGTGACATACGTGCAGGGAAAGTCATATTTCTGCAGGAAGGCTCTGTCCGGCCAGTCCCACGCCTCACAGGTGATGTCAGAGTGATGTGGAGAAAAGCTTAACTGGGTTGAATCTCATCTTGCAATAATAACAAATCCAGCTTTTGTGTCTACACTTATGAAGATTTTTAAAGTATATAATTTAAAGCAGCAAGTTATACTGAAAGTTGTTTTGCAGACAAAGGCTAGCAATAGCACAGAAAAAGAAAATGAAGGAGAAAAAAAATCAGATTTCAGAGTATTTGACTAAGGAAAAACTCCATGTGAGGCTGCAAATGGGATACAGTAATCAAAGACTGAAGGCTGATTTTCTGCATTATATCTATTGTATACCCACACCCCCACACCTCCTCCCCATCCGAGCCACCATTCTGTGTCTGAGCTGTGTTCTGTTGAGAAGACACTAAGAACATGGGAGGTCAGGAATGGTAGCTGCTTCAGCTGTTTGCGCTCTGCTTAAAATATTCAAGATGCCTCCAAGGGTTTCAAGGAAATCTTTAAGGCAGAATCAAGACAAATCATGTTTCTTGTAAGTAACCCAAAGCTTTACAGGACAGAATTATAATTCATGACTATCCATTTTTTAAGTTTCCTCTTAAAAATTTAAAGCCTGCCTTGCAGGCTATTTCTATCATGGCATGGAGAATTTGGACTCAATATGCCTAGTAATTAATGACTGTCTTTTTATACAATTAAAATTATATATCACAGCTACTCTGAAAAGCAAAAGTAGCGTATAGATTTCTACAAATGTCTCTTTTCTTCTTGCATCACAAATGTAGAATGGAAAATTCCCTCAAATAAGATAGGCTTTATTGAAATAAGTTTTCAAATAACCTAGTAAT
Source organism: Nyctibius grandis (assembly GCF_013368605.1). Taxonomy (NCBI): domain Eukaryota; kingdom Metazoa; phylum Chordata; class Aves; order Nyctibiiformes; family Nyctibiidae; genus Nyctibius; species Nyctibius grandis. The sequence continues at coordinate 36,556,306 of NC_090662.1, forward strand.
AAACACAAGGATTATCTCCATGTGAACCCTCTTTTAAATTTAAAACAGAGACTGGAAGCCCTGGCTTTATCCCTCAGACTTTCCAGCCTTCATTCCAGCACATTATTTTGAAGCAAAGCATGTTAGATGTTAGAGCTACTTAAAATCCACTTTAATTCAGTCCTGTTCTCTAATTGGAATGGATCCTTTTCTGTTTTCTATTCCTAAGTGCCCAGATGCTGACATGTGCTTAGATTTAAGTTCATAATGAGTCTCTGTTATTTTCAGCTTACATATGTACTGTGTTTGCTTTAGCATTTGGTGCCTTTCTGACACCCTTCTATCCTGAATCCTTGTGCACACCCAGACCTGCCTTCCTGCTCTGTTTCCTGGCTTGCAGTGAGACTGGGCAAAAAGGCTCTTCCAGGCTCTGGCTTCATGGCATGGGGTCTGCAGAGATGAGAGCTGATCTGTGCTGGTTAGATTAATGGTATCTTTTTCTCATGCTCTTTCTGTTTTGCAGTCTAGTTGTAGGCACCTGTCAACCGATCCTGACTGCCCAAGGGAACGATATCTTCTCTACAGAGAATGGGCTCATCCTAAAAATATTTTCAAACTGCAGCCTCTGGATTTCATAAGGTTGGTGTGACTGCAGCTGGACTGATGCAGACGGAACTGGGGATTTTACATACTAGGTCTGATTTTGGGGGTATCAAAGAGGCACAGCTCAGTACTGAGGGCAGGTATATACACCCATAAGAGCTCATGCATGGGAACATTTTTTGAGCATGGTTTCATGATAAACCAATTCATGAAAAGGCAACCACTTAAAATTTTTCTTTGCAAGGTATGATCTTTCTCTCTTTTTCCTTTTTTTTTCTCCCCTTCCTATCCTCTTATAAAGGCATAAAAGTGCTGATAGAAATACCCAGCTGTAATACTTCTGTAATCCCAAAGTTCAAACCAGAGGAATATGACAATACGAGTTGGCACAAAATGTCTGAAATGATGAGCCACTTGAAACAGAAATGTGAATTTACTTGCATTTCAGAAAAAAATCTTTCCCCTCCACAGGAAATACTATGGAGAGAAAATTGGAATCTACTTTGCTTGGCTGGGCTTTTACACTAATATGCTGATCGTGGCTGCAGTTGTAGGAGTTGGCTGTTTTCTGTATGGATGCCTGACAAAGGACAACTGCACATGGAGGTATCTGATCAGGCCTATTTCAATGTTACATGCAATTTTGATCAGTCCCCTACAGAGGGGGACTGTATAGAGTTTGCAAGACATTGAATAATAAAAGAGGCAAAATGAAAGTGTTTGAGAGCAGCAACGGCTGTGGATTTGAAGGTACAGGCATAAAATGTGAGCTAGAAGAGTAATGGATGTCCATGGAACATTACAGCGATAGATATCTGAGAGTTTGTTATTTCACCATTTTATTTATGTTTTGCACTAGGTTAACCACACCTAGTGTAGAAACACGTAGAAAAGAGTGACAGACAGAAGTCAATACAAAGTGCCATAATACATAATTTTCACAGTGGTAATCCTTAAAGGAGATATTCAAAGACTTTGATAAAGCCCTCAAAATTTCTTTCCTCTATTTTGAGACTAGAGGAAGAGCGACAGCACAGGGCACTTCAGCTGCCCAGGATACACTGGGAGGAGAGATATAGTCATGACACAGATTCCTTCATCAGAACATGATGAAATTCAACCATGGCACAGTGACCCAGGTGTTTTTTCCTGGGTCATTGTGCCAAATCCTCTGCAGGCCATCACACTCTATACCCCCTTCAGGAAGGGTGTTCATCTTTACAAAACATGCTGAGGGGCTGTTCCAGAGCTCCACTCCTGCGGCCAATTTATACCCATCTAGTCTTAACCCTGGTGTTTTCCCCACTGATGTATTTATAGAAAGCAGTTACATCACCTTTCAGCCTCCACCATACTAGGTTAGATAAGCCGAACTCTTTTGCCATCTCTTAGGAGACAGATCTGCTGTTCCTTGAATCACCCTAGCAGGCCTCCTCTGCACATTTTCCAATCTGATCCTCCTTAGAAGACCACAGGGACTAGGTAGCCATTTCAGTTCTGCAGCTATTCCTTGCTCTGGTAGGCAGTGTTCCTCTTCCTTCTCCCCTCAGACTTGCTGTGATAACCTACGTGAGCATGCAAGTGTGGGTTTCCTATTGAAGAGTGTGAGATCTTTGAAGAGTTATTTTATTTTTAATGTGAGCAGTTTTGAGAATTACCACCACGTACAAGGGATGGAAATTATTTTCCCCTCATGTCATCCATTTTTGAGATAAGGACTAAGGATGGAAATGAGGATGTGTTGCCGGGGCCAGGGCAGGGGGAGCAGGAATTCTTGAGAGCAGATCACCAGTAAATTATTTCTCATTTCCCTGAGATTATTGCACTGTCCTCGTGTGCGAAAAAGGACTAAAGAATTTGGTGCTGGTGAGTGACTGACTAGTTTTGTTTTTAGCCAAGAAGTGTGTGATCCCAACATAGGAGGTAAAATCATAATGTGCCCTCAGTGTGACAAAGCATGTACCTACTGGAACCTCACCATCACTTGTGAATCGTCCAAGGTAACTACATTTACAGCTTATAGACATGCTGTGGAACTTTAATTGCACTTTCTGTAGTACTATGCATAAAACAATGTCGTTTCTCCAGTAATGTCCTGCAGAATTACTAAAACTGTGCAAATAGTTGTGCCTTTTGATACAGTGACTGAGTTTTGAAAAGTAGAAGCAATAATTTCTCCACTTTGATCCAAGATGAAAAAATTTGGTTTTTATTTTAATTTCACTTAGCCCCCAAATACTTGATATGGAAACAACAAGTGGTTTTAATAAAAAAATAAACTGTTTGGTTTCACTTTGGGGTACTTCTTCCTTTTGGGGGAAAAAAAAGAAAACCCATGTTCAATCACTAAAATCTTGATTCAGTAGCTCTGAATCAATTTTGCTAAGGAAATGTTTAATGCATGTTTTGACATTTCTAAATTCTGCCTCCTCCCTCCTCAGAGAAGTTATATGGGTCCGTGCCTTGAATTCGACCCGCATTGTCAAGGAGGAGATGGGTACATGGAGCGGCTGATGTGGGCCATGGCAGAAGCTGTGACACAGCCGTGTCCTGTTAGATGTGACACAGCCAGACGCTTGCTCTGAGCTCCTGACTAGAGGAACTTGTCTGTCTTTCTCCACTAACTTGTCTCACTAGGCTTTTGTCATTCCTTTCCATAGATTCGGTCACTCCCAAAACTGCAATTTTTCAGCTATTCATCAAAAATATTTTGCCCAGCTTTAATGTGCTGCTTCAGCGCACTTAAAGGGTAAAACAAATACGAATACAGGGGAAAAGCTGTGATGGAAAGAAAAGGCAAATTGTGACCACAGAGGTATCTCATCACAATGTGTTTTTACTAACTAGCTTGATTTGTTGTCCTGCTCATGAGAACCAGATGTGTCCATCGCCTTTTTGTAGCTGTATTAAAAATACATAACTCTATACTAAGTTCCCAGAGCAGAAGCACTGTTTTTCCTCTTCCTATGCAACAGATGGAAGGAAGTTTGATATTACATCATTTTAACTATCCTCTTGCTGCATATTTGGCTTATATTTTTAATTTTGGGCTTTGCATTTAATTTCCTTAATTTAATGGAGGGTTTTATACATTGACAGAAACTGAGGAAACACTACCAGTAAGATTGTTAATTAAACTACATAAAAGCTAAAAATCAACATGTTCAGTAAGCAGCTTCTGTTCTGGGTCAATGTGGTAGGAAAAAAAATAGTCAATTATATTTTAAGCCTTTTTTTCCTTTTCCATTTTTCCCAGAAACTCTGCGTATTTGATAGCTTTGGAACACTGGTGTTTGCAGTATTTATGGGAATATGGGGTAAGTGGATTTCAACAACTGTGGTTTGTCATCTAATTTTGGCCAAGCCTCCAGCATCAGCCAAGAAAACATGGATAAACCTGCAACTACTTCATTTTCTAGCACTCAAAAATTCACCAGTAGGTAGTTCCACAGCAGATATATACATTCACAGGAACTCTTTTATAGCATCATAAGAAAACAAAAAAATTGTAGAACTTAAAAGTTGGTCTTCAGTGTCTGTTTTGTTTCACTTGACTTGGAGAAATGTCCAAGAGAAGTGATTAGAGCTGCCTCATGTTCACCCAGCAGGAGCCAGCCACATGCTTAAGCATATCTGGCAGAGGAGGTGTTTTTTTCCAAAGAGTTTTGGAGATGCCTGTGCCTGTTAACAGCTGTGTGACCGCGCAAGGCAGTTGAAAAATAATCATTTATTGTATTTCCCAGGAATTTTTTCCTCCTGTCTTTATTTAAGAAACTGATTGTAAAAAGTGTAGTAGTTACAAGCACTAGATTTATCTTTTAGCAGAGAAAATGTATCTGAAACCAGGATGTTTCCCATGGGTGAAACCACTTGGTGCTGTTTTCAAGGGATTAGGCAAGGTTTATTTTCCCAGAAATGGTTTCAGTTGTTCATATTGGCAACTTTGTTAACTGGATTTTATTGCACTGTCTTATCCAGAAATTACCAAAATAAGTTATATATTAGGTCTATATACAGGGTACTATGTATGTAGGCTGACAAGAATACATAATTTGCTTTCTTTGTAAAGCACAGTGTATTTTTATTTTCCTATGATGACCCAAAGTGCTTCAAAATAGCTATTGTTTTAAAGAAATAGAAGATGAAACACATCATTTTTAAAAGACTATTTCTTTCAAAATATATGCTAAAATCAAAATACCAGCAAGAAATTATCTAAATAAAAACAATTAGAAGTTTAATACTAATGTAATCTTCTACTGTCATCTGAATAATTAATTTATTTGCAGTTTGCTTTTTAATTAAAATTGTGTTTCCTCTTTTGAAGAATGGTTCCAAGACTAATAATTACAAAGTTAAGCTGCATGGTTATAGTGATGGCTGCAAGATCTATTAGTATTCTTTTCATAAGTCCACTATATAAAGAGGTGAATTGTACTACAGAAATTCAGTCAAAGTTGTACTGAATCCAAATGACCCATTGTCCTGGTGCAATTCCAGCTGTAATTTTCATCTTGCTCTAATACTTTTGTGGACGTCTTGGTCCAAAACAATTAAAATAATATTAGATTTTTAGATATGTTATTGCTTCATTATCATCAATACACTTTTAATAATGGCCTCTTTTTTTTAGTATATTCCCTTCAAAGATCTCAAAGCAGTATAAAACATCAGGGAATTTGGCCTCAGGAATTAATCCTCTATGCATTAGTGCTCTGGACCAGCGCTTCTACCACTTCTCCTGTGATGGCATGATTAGATTGGCAAAGCTCCTGAAGAAGCAGCTTCCACTTTACTTGCTGCCATAGCTGGATCCCGTCCCTGAACAAGATCAGTTAAATAAACAAATGTTCTCCAACTGAGGCATTTCTTTTCAGTCCTTGGTGACACAGCTTCAGAGGCAGAATACCTGGGCCATACTGAATGGCAGTATTGAGGGACACACAAAAGGAGACACCACGAATTACCAATGTGAGGTGGAATTAGCACTCAGATCTCCTGATTCTGAAATGTCATTTGTTTCTACTGTTAAAAAAATGCTTTCAAAATAAAAGGAAAATGTCAAATGCAGCAGCGGCTCCTTCCCTGCTCTGAAAGACGGAACTTAGCTGCTGGCTTATTTTAGCTAGTGGAAGTTTTCTTTGTGCTGGGGCTGAGAGAGCTGTCACCATGTTATGTGCCCTTCTTTCACTGTTGTCACTGAGACTATCACAGAAGGAGGCCCTGCACTTCAGGACTCCCCAGCAGCAGCTGGATTTGCAGCTGGAGCTAATCAGTATAATCTGTAACTTCCTGTGATTTTGGTTGGGCAGCAGTTACAGGTTCATGGAAGACTGGTCTCCTTGCTCTGCAGGAGAAGGCAGATGTGATCCTCCGGCCCACTGCTTGGAATGGTCTTTGTGCTTCTAAGGATGAAGTAGCGGAGAAATCCTTGTGAAAGAGGCCCCTGGCTAATCAGGGGAGGAGGGTTTCCTGGGCTTTTGCCTGTGTGCAGATGCCAAGGTCATCTCATAGCCCATCTCATGGAGTTTTCTGGTTTTTAAAAGCTTCAGTTTGGGGCTTATTGACCACACCTGATTTTGGAAATAACCTTTAACGTTTGGACTTGTACCTGCATGGCACTGATGTTTCATCATTCAGGATGAGGGGCAAAACTAACTAAACAAAACACATTTAGGATTAATTGCACCCAGACAATAGGAGTAAGGAAGAGTGCAGCGATGGGATACTAACTCCTCCCAGAGGCAGAGCTGCAGAGCCACACCACTCATTTAGTCTGAGGACGTGCTGTCTTCAGTAATAGAGCATCCCAGTGCGCTGGGGATCGTGGTACCTATCATCCTGAGCCCCTCCCAGCCTTCTCAGCTGGGCCTGTCATTGCCTCTGCTGCCAGACCTACCTGCATCATGTCTCAGGCCAAGGTAATGAGCTTGGCTGGACTGATGTCTAACCAAGCACCACTTAGGCTTCTGTGTACCCTGTGCCCCTGTGCTTCCAGTTGTAGGAGCAGAGTCCAGGGAAATTGCTGACCCAGCCCAGAGAGTTTCTAAGTGCCAGGCCATGCAAAAAGAGCTGCAGCCCCTTCAGATTCATGCTAGCAGAGAAGGAAGGATGGCGTGTTTCAGCCACTTTACCTGAACCGTAATTGACTCCTGTAGTCTGCAAACTGATAATTTGTCCACACAAAAATTGCAGACTGAATGAACAGGAGCTTTTCACAGAATCACAGAATCACAGAATGTTAGGGATTGGAAGGGACCTCGAAAGATCATCTAGTCCAATCCCCCTGCCGGAGCAGGATTACCTAGACCATATCACACAGGAATGCGTCCAGGCGGGTTTTGAATGTCTCCAGAGAAGGAGACTCCACAGCCTCCCTGGGCAGCCTGTTCCAGTGTTCAGTCACCCTCACCGTAAAGAAGTTTTTCCTCATATTTATGTGGAACCTCCTGTGTTCCAGCTTGCACCCATTGCCCCTTGTCCTGTCAAGGGATGTCACTGAGAAGAGCCTGGCTCCATCCTCATGACACTTGCCCTTTACATATTTATAAACATTAATGAGGTCACCCCTCAGTCTCCTCTTCTCTAAGCTAAAGAGACCCAGCTCCCTCAGCCTCTCCTCATAAGGGAGATGTTCCACCCCCTTAATCATCTTCGTGGCTCTGCGCTGGACCCTCTCTAGCAGTTCCCTGTCCTTCTTGAACTGAGGGGCCCAGAACTGGACACAATATTCCAGATGCGGCCTCACCAGGGCAGAGTAGAGGGGGAGGAGAACCTCTCTTGACCTTCTAACCACACCCCTTCTAATACACCCCAGGATGCCATTGGCCTTCTTGGCCACAAGTGCACACTGCTGGCTCATGGTCATCCTGCTGTCCACTAGGACCCCCAGGTCCCTGTGGCAATTTTTGGTATACTGAGTTTTTCTTTTCTAGAAGTCCTGCACTCTCCAGCATTTTGTCTTCACCTGTCCAACCAACTTGCTTTCTTATGCATCCCATGACAAACTTTTTCAAAAGCAGTCTATAGTATAACATCCAAAGTGCTCATATTCTAGCCTTAGGCAGAAAGCAAATAAATTTATCTGTATTCTTTAGCATGTGCTTACAACACCATTGACCTCAGGTTTCTCTTATTAAAGTGCCTATATATCCAAAGCAATAATTGCATAAAGAAGTAGATCCAGTTATTTTCCCCATCACAGCAGCCAATAAGGGGTTTATTCCACGTCTGTGAAAATCTGTATGGAAAACATGAGCCACATGTTATAGCCCAGGGGGTCCCGCAGTGTCCAACACTCACATGTCTGTTGTTTATCTTGTGGATAGTTACTTTGTTTTTGGAGTTTTGGAAGCGACGGCAAGCTGAACTGGAGTATGAATGGGACACAGTTGAGTACTTAGAGCAAGAAGAACAAGTTCGCCCAGAATATGAAGCTCGATGCACTCACGTAGTAATGAATGAAATCACACAGGTAAGGAATAGTCTGGTAACTGGTGATGGCTACTGCAATAGACATGTTGTGAGAGGACACTATGAAAATGGTGAATCTGGACTGGAGCTGTATAAATCAGCAGTGCTTCAAGGAGAGCTGATAAGCTGGCCTGGAAATAGTGAACTTACAAAGTATATACGTGGGGGAGAATTTACACCTAACTGTAGGCCCCTTAAAGTAGTTGCCCGTTGGAGGAGCTTGCACTGCTGAGGTTCCTGTGTCATAAATAAACAGAAGCAGGCACCATCCCCAGCTTAGGAGACCGAGACTACTTTATTAAATCCACCAAGAAATGATTCAGTGTTGCTGCCAGAGGCCAAGATCACAGAGCATTTGCTGTCTTTGCCTAAGAATGCATCAGGAAAAAAGGGTGAAATAGAGGGAAAGAAGTTACATTATATATCATGCCAAGACTGTTTTTTTCAACCAAAGATGTTTCTGTTTGGAACATGTATAAATAGGTATTGTTGCTAAGTGCATGTGGATGCAATTACGATTAATAACAGCAAACTCAATCGGGACAAGGATAATCCTTGTTTCGATGAAACAGGATTTATATTTATGAGGATCTTAGTTTAGATCTCTATTTATTATACATTTTGAGTAGCTTTAGCTTCTGTAGCTCACTCCAGCTCAACTTCACTTTTTATTATTCTCTGTCAATATATTACTCTGGCGTTTATCTGATCATTTGCATTGCTTTCACATTCCATCCACCTTATACTAATCTTTATTAGAGCACACTTGTAAAGTTTCAAAATTAACTGCCATAGTTGAAACTATCCTATATAGTTCTTTTTATACCTTGTACTACAAAAGAACTGGTTCTGTTTAAAAGCTTATAAACCTATGCCACCTTTAATGTATAAAGTCGTAGCTAGAAAGTTCCTTTCAGACAGTTCAAAGAGTGAAGAATATGCTAAAACATAATGATTTTAATCCTCAGAGATCTTATAAAGACTCAGTGAATTTTCACACCACCATATTGAGGCAGGCATTTTCCTTGGGAAAGCCATCCTATTGTTGCTATGGGATAAATTGAGAAATAATGAGATCAGGGACCAAAATTTTAGTTCCTGCTAATTTTAGCCAATGAGGTTTGAAAGATAATGACCTTGGATGCCATGATCAGCCAAGAAGGATGGGTCCATTCAAAAGGACTATGCACCCTGTTATAGCTGAAGTTAGTAGGAACTGAGGACACTCAGCCTCTATGGGAGTCATTTTTATCTTAGAATGGGCAGCAAAAAAAGACCCCTGTAATCAAAGACTTTTGAAATCATGAATAAATGTGAGTTTCCCAGATAACAAAGCAGGAAAGCAAACAAAACCACGTCTTTCCTTTTTTCTGCCCTCAATACCTTAAAGGATTTAATTGGACCCCACAAAAAAAATATGAAAAAAAGACTGGGTGCATCCTTGATCTGTTTCTAAATCTTTTAACAGCAAGAAGAACATGTGCCATACACTGCCTGTGGGAAGTGCATACGGATGACTTTCTGTACAAGCGCAGTCTTCTTCTGGGTAAAGTCCTCCTCTTATTCTTTCACCTCATGAGTTCACTTCTCTAGTAAGTATCTAAAAAAAAGATCCTCCTGAACTGAACAAAAGGTAACAATGGAACCGGTTCAGTTGGATTTCCATCTGATGCATAAACCAAGCCCATAAGGTATGGACCCACATGAAGAAGGTAGCTGTGGTCACCAAATACTTACTAGCATACAGTCAATATAAAATATGTATCAAAATATCCTGCAGCTGTAGCTTGCAAGTTATGCTTGCAAATGTGGTCCATTGGTTTTTCTCTCATTATTTTAAGACAAATGTCTTTGCTTTTGGTGGGGGAGTAGGGGAAAGGCTTCAGTTTACATGCTCTCCTCCCTGCCAGTTTCTATCCTACTTGTTCCAGCCATTTGCTTCAATATCATGTCTCACAGTCCTGGGCCTCTTTCAGGTTTTTCATTTCACTTAACAGAGCAAAGCTGTGCGCTCTCTAATCTTCCAGAGCTGCTGCTTTAATTACAACTAAAACTTGAAAGTAGTCCAGTCACCCATGAAACAATATATAACATGGTGAGCATACCCAGAGAGATCACCTTGAAAAGCTCAGTGGTTTATCATGCTGTGTCTCCTCCTCACCTGTAGCACAAACAGCAGCTGGAAAAGACCTCATCCTACGTGATAGGAGACAGACAGGAGATAGAGTGATGACTGGCTGCCCAGAAGAGCCTCAGCATTAACACATCGGAACACATAGGAAAGAATACAGGCTTGCTGTTGGATTTAAATAGGCAGGAATTCAGGTTGAAGGGAAGAGGTTTGGTCTGGGTTTGTCATTTTTGTTACTGCGCTCTTCTTATGTGGCAGTGTAGGGGGAGATAGGTGGATTCATGGCAGTTTGCAGAGATAGTGAAAAAAAGATTCACAGCTCTATGGACATCAATCTGAATAATAGCTAGAGATCTAGCAAGAAATAAAAGCAGGAGGAGAAGCAGAAAGAGTGGAGATGGCAAGCAAGATGAGGTGCATGGATCATTATTACAACTCCTTTGAGGTGTCTGCAATATCAGTATCTGTAATATTATCATGTGAAAGAGAAGGTACAGCCTCCTCCATAATCAATGCAGACTTGCTAGTACATTTGCCATCCTGCCAATTGCCCAATGCCGAAAGAGGGAGACTTCTTCCATCACATGCCTCAAGGCGTAAGATTTGATTACGCATCTCATTATCTTCGCTCGCATTGGTACAAACCTCTTTATTAGTCATAAACCAGACCATCTCTTTTCTTTCCTGCGGATTGACTATGCTGCATGAAAAAAGGCTTCTTCTATGGATTCTATATTTATTGCCTTCTACCTTGTTTGATCATCCTCTTGCGCTGGAATGACAGGCACACAATTGGTTTCCTTTTGCCTATTGTAAAAAGTATTTCAAACTCACTTTTTTCTAAAGCCAATGGTTCAACAGCAACATCTTTCTTGCATTCCCTTGGCAGATTCTTTTGATTATTGCTTCAGTTATTGGAATCATTGTCTACAGGCTCTCGGTTTTCCTGGTGTTTTCTGCAACGTTGTCACAGCACATTAGTGGAACGGAGGCGATCCACAAGTACCTGACTCCACAGACAGCCACTTCAGTAACTGCTTCGCTTATCAGCCTTATAGTCATTATGGTCCTCAATGTCGTCTATGAAAAAGTGGCAATCCTGATTACTGACTTCGGTATGCTGCTGCTGTACCTCAAATGATAGAAACTTGGGGTAAAATAGCAAGAAAAAATAGCATGTGTATGCATAATAAGAACACCAATAAATGAACCCCTGTACCACATATTTCAGAATTTTCCCACCAGATCATACAATACCATCTAGACATTTTCAAATACAGATTTTCTCAATATCAAAGGAATATGATATTCAGCTCTTTCCCTGAACACTCCTTGTACAGACAGCATGAAAGATCAATTGTTTACACTTTTGTGCTTGTGAAACAGACAAAGCAAAGAAAATTACTGTAATAACCAAGCTTTATGAAAACAGATCAGTAACGCATAACGCATTCAATTACATTAGCTTTTGTTTATGGGGAGAATAGCTATTTTCTTTTAAATAAATGAAATAAGGTCACTGTTCCAAAGCTAGATACCATTCCCATGTTATTAAATAGATAAACAGTCACAAATATTATTATTTTTATATGCAGGCCATCAACATTAAGTAGCTATTTTACTTCAGATGTGTGAAGTAGTGCTGTGTTTTAATATAGTTTCATTTAATACTGTTTCATCAGTTCAAAGTGTTACATTTGCATCTTTCCTGAGTGTGCTGGATTTCAGTGCTTTTTTTTTCCCTACGTTACCGGAATTTTTGCTTGTTCTTTTTCTTTATTGTCAGGGAACAAGTTCTTTCCTTTTTACAACTCATATAGTTTTAGAATTAGCATAACAGTTACAGTATACACAGGGATAATGTACAATCTAATTTATAATGCTCTCAGTCATATTAAGGAATACAAGGCATACACATACTTTCCCAGCTGAGGCTCTAAAGCAGCTTGTAGGTTACTTGTAGGTTGGCTTTTTTTTTTTCATTTATTTTTTTTTTAATTGCAGAACTTCCAAGGACACAGACCGATTATGAAAACAGTCTGACCACAAAGATGTTTTTGTTCCAGTTTGTCAACTACTATTCTTCATGCTTCTACATAGCCTTCTTTAAGGGTAAATTTGTAGGTCACCCTGGAAATCCAGTTTATTGGCTAGGAAAGTATCGCAATGAAGAGGTAAGAATGTATGATAGTGTTTGTTTTTAAACAGCAGGAGCCATTAGTCCAAGTATTCTGATGCAGTTAGGAGTGTATAACATAGCTGAATGTATTTAACATGAGGGTTCAAAAATGACTGCCTCCCAAGCCATTTGCCTCCTTAGTAACCCCTAGCGTAAATGAATGTGACACGAGACCAGTTGGGCTTAGGAATGTATTACGCATGCCCAGACAAGCTTATTTTCCCATGGTCCAACAACCTGTGAATCAGCACAGAGGGGAAGGGGAGAACATCACTAGAATAATTCCTGTTCTGCTGGGTCACCCTCGCCTGGTGACAGCACAGTACAAAGCTGCATGACTTCACCTGGTATCTCACTCTTTCACTAGTGTCCTGTCAACCTACCATATATGACCCTATGTGGCCTGGAATTGGCTTTTGCATACATTACTGGAAAGGTTTGCCTAAACAGTCTTCTTGCATTGCTTTAAGAAATGTTATCATAATAAAGCAAGAATGCATTATTTTAAATGCTTCATTCATGCTTGAAAAGTTACTCAACTTCAAAATTTTTTCATGTCTCTCCCAACCTTCAGTGTGATCCAGGCGGATGTCTTCTCGAACTCACAACTCAGCTTGCCATCATAGTAGGAGGCAAAGCAATCTGGAACAACATTCAAGAAGTTCTTCTTCCGTAAGTTCAAATGATTAAGTAACCTGCTCTTTCATATTTGAAAGATACTGCTTTTGCTTGATGCGTTGAGGCATTTGGTCACTAAATTTGATAGGCACATATCAAACTCTAAAAGAAAAAGACTAGTCTTTTGGGGCCTTTTTAGACAGTTTGGATATTTTCAGTCTGGTAGCTCTGAGTTCCTGTCTCTGTCATCCTGACTGATTTTAGTTCTAATCAGAAAGACTTTCTTCCTCTGCAAATCAGACTCAATGTGTTTCAGGTTGGATGATTAAAACTGAGGCAATAGAAGCTCTGAAAATATTAAACTAAATACTATTGCTTAATATTGAGGGGAATGATTTGTTTTTATACATCGGGTTTTTAAAAATCATGCGTAAGCTACTAATTTAACTCATTTAGTTTTACAGTCATGTTCATCATTCATAGTGCCTATACATTCTCTTTCAGTGGGGCAGATCTCTGGAAGGTCATGTTTTAATGTAAACAATAAGCAAAGTGCTAACCACAAATGCCCTCCATTAAATTTAGGTTAAGATACTATCCAGAACTCTATTCCTTCTCCCAGGACTTGTTCTTTATTTTATGCCGATCAGTGGCTGTTATGTTGCTTGGAGTAGGGAACTCCCAGTTTGCTCATGCCCTCCTGAATGCCATAAGCACCAGCCTGCAGCATTTAATTCCCCCTGGCTGTGGTTCTTCCAAGCCCACAAATTGTGCTCTTTTGCTGCACAGTGACCTCACTTCAAAGCATGTCGTAAATACTGTGTAGGGTTGCGGCTAGGGTGCTCTGCTGAGATATGGTTCCTCCAGACCCCAATGGTCCATATATGCTGCTGGTTGCAGGATGAACATGTAGACCCATCCTTCTTTTCAACATCTTATTTTACCTGGGGAAGGGTCCCTAGACTGAGCATGCCTGCAGATGTCAGCTCCAGCCGTGGGCAACTTACTCTCCCTTCTGTGTACAGGAAATATATTAATCTGACCAGAATTTTGAATTCACTTCCCAGAGTGACTAGTAACATTTAGGTGCTGAAACACTGAGTATCACTTCTGGATCTGGTTCTTAACTGCTCTCTCATTCTACATCTCTGCAAGTATAAAGAAAACCATTTTGGTTTTTGCTCTGTTGATAGACATTTGCCCCCACTCCTCTTATTATTTTTAATACAGTTCTTCAACTGCTGAAAATGGCTACAGCCAATTCATCAGTTTTCTTAAGTTCTCGTGCAAGCCTTTCAGATGACAAGATCAGCCTCACCTTGATCCCTGAGAAGGTGAAGAAGCAGCTAATCCTGGAAACCATTTCCAGGCACATGAAGGATAAGAAAGTCATCAGGAGTAGTCAGCATGGATTCGCCATGGAGAAGTCATAGTTGACCAACCTGCTAACATACTATGATGAAATGGCTGGCTCAGTAGATGAGGGAAGAGCAGTGGATATTGTCTACCTGGACTTCAGTAAGGCTGTTGACACTGTCTTCCATAAAAGCCTCGTAGACAAGCTGTTGAAGAATGGGCTGGATGAGCAGACAGTGAGGTGGACTGAAAACTTGCTGAATGGCCAGGCCCAGAGGGTGGTGATCAGAGGCTTGAAGTCTAGTTGGAGGCTAGTCACTAGTGGTGTACCCCAGGGGTCAGTACTGGGTCCCGTCCTGTTTAACATCTTCACTAATGATCTGGATGAGGGGCAGAGTGCACCCTTAGCAAGGTTGCTGATGACACCAAATTGGTAAGTCAGAGGGTTGTGTTACCGCCCAGAGGGACCTTGACAGGCTGGAGAAATGGGCTAACAAGAACCTCATGGGATTCAACAAGGGGAAGTGCAAAGTCCTGCACCTGGGGAAGAACAATCCCATGCACCAGTATATGCTATATGCTGGGGGCCACCCAGCTGGAAAGTAGCTTGGCAGAAAAGGGACTGGGGATCCTCGTAGACACCAAGTTCAACATGAGCCAGCAATGTGCCCTTGCAGCAAAGAAGGCCAATGGTATCCTCGGCTGCATTAGGAGGAGTGTTGCCAGCAGGTCGAGGGCAGTGATCCTTCCCCTCTAGTCAGTACTGGGGAGGCCAAACCTGGAGTGCTGTGTCCCAGTTCTGGGACTCCCAGTACAAGAGAGACATGGGCATACTGAAGAAAGTCCAGCAAAGGGCCACAAGCATGATTAAGGGACTGGAGCACCTCACATATAAGGAAAGACAGAGAGCTTGGACTGCTGAGCCTGGAGAAGAGAAGGCTCAGGGGGATCTCATCAGTGTGTACAAATACCTGAAGGCTGAGCTTAAGGAAAAGGGAGCCAAACTAATCTCAGTGACTAATGGCCAGTGAGAGGACCAGAGGCAATGGGCACAAACTGAAACACAGGAGGTTCCCTCTGAACAGAAGAAAACAACTTTTTACTGTGAGTGGTGATCAATGCACTGGCACAGGCTGCCCAGGGAGGTTGTGGATTCTTCATCCTTGGAGATATTGAAAAGCCATTTAGACATGGTCCTGGGCAGCCTGCTCTAGGTGGCCCTGCCTGAGCAAGGAGGGGTTAGACCAAATGACCTCCAGAGGTGCTTTCCAAACATCAAGCCATTCTATGATTCTGTGAATTTTGTGATCAGAAGGACTTAATCTGTCTAACCACATGCCCACATTTAACTTGATTTTTTGTTACCTTGAATTTTATGTGGTCATTCATCTGTACAAACATAAGTATAACATCACTATGATTTCTGATATATAGCCCTTTTACACTCTTATTTATGATTGTAAATAACTGTTTTCAGGATAAGGCAACAGAGGATTATACTCATGTTTGAAGGAAGTTTTCAGTAATTCAAGAATAACTAAATCCACTGTTCAAAGCTATAACAGCACAAATGTCCATTTTTTCCGTTTACTGAACTTTTTAGGTTATTTTACCAATGTTAGTCATCTTTTTCTCCCTGGCTGATAGTTGGGTTAAGAATCTAATTGGAAGATACTGCACAGCTGCTAGATCAGAAAAAGTTGTTCCACGCTGGGAACAGGACTACCACCTGCAGCCCATTGGAAAACTTGGACTGTTTTATGAGTATCTTGAAATGGGTAAGTGGCAGTTTAGTGCAGATTCGCTATCACTGCTGGATACAAACATGCTCTAAAGAAAATCTTCATACAAGCAACACTTAGTAAGTTTATATACAGAGAAGACATGAATGTTTTCCAATCCAAGTTTTGATGAGCCATTATAGATAGTTTTGCAAGCTTTTATTAAGCAGCTACACCTCAATACAGTTTATAGCTAGGGAACAGCATGTAATTGTACAAGGAGGAGAACTGTTGCTTCTTTGCCCCATCCTCTGACAAATGCATCCAGAAGGCAGACTACTGCCACGTTCTGGTGTTGTACAGCAGAGCCCTGTGTCAGACTGCTCTGCTGGGGATCTTCAGTCACCAGTACTTGTCACTGGTCTCTTGGGATCTGGCAGATCTCCAGTTTGTTGCCACCATCCGTTCTGTCACAGCGTTGCCAGCGTCCTTGTGGCAGTACCCAGACACCACTAACATGATTATTAGTTTGGGCTTTCCAGCTCAACACTGAGACAGACAGTCATTAGATTTCCAAGTCTTCATGATGAAGACATAAGAAAGAACTGGATGTTTAAATACCCTGAATACCCTCTTGGTGTGTTCTGACTTGTAACATTTTCCTGTCCCTCCATCTAGCAGTTTTTTCAGTACTGTTGTGCTCTTATCTTCTCATACATAAGATTTGCTAGGATCTCAGCTACTCTTTCTTCTCTCTCTCTCTCTCTCTCATCATTGGAGTATATAAAGTATACATGCTCATATATGCTTATCTCCAGTAAGTGAAATCTTCATCAATGTATGTAACCTCTTCCTTTGACAGTTATACAGTTTGGCTTTGTCACTCTCTTTGTGGCGTCGTTCCCCCTGGCTCCTCTTCTGGCTCTTATTAACAACATGTTGGAAATCCGGTTGGATGCGTGGAAGCTGACGACCCAGTTCAGGCGCATGGTTCCACAGAAGGCCCAAGACATTGGTGCCTGGCAGCCCATCATGCAAGGCATAGCCATTCTGGCGGTGGTCACTAATGTAAGTACTGGGCCAACAACTGCAAAAGGTAAAATGTCTTCACCGCAGGTGTTACATGCAAACTTGGGAACACCACGTGTGGCAATGTAGCATTTAAATGATCCTAAACGAATTACAAGCATCAGTCCCTTACGGCTTCAGCCCCTGTGAAACAGGCTCTCAGCTGGTTTCCAGATGTTTTGGAAACAGAATATGGCTACTGTCTAAAATATTATATCTAAAGAGAAGAAATTTTATTTAGAGTTGCTAGAGTCTTCCGAAAAATCTGTTACATATGAAGACTATAGTGCATCTTTCCTAAAATTATAGTGCATAGCACAGAGATCTTTTCAGACAGTCTACAGCTAAATGCATGAATTTTGAAAAAATTAGATTGCAGCTTAGCTAAGTTACAATTGGTTGTTGTTTCTAATTGTTACAATTCTTATGGTCATGCTTTATTTGGCTTTAAGCAATTTTGCACTTAGAAATTCATCTTCTTTCTTGTGCACTTAAAAATACAATGTGTGCTCAAAATTGCAGCACTTACCTTTTGAGATTGGAACGAATTTTCTGAGAATTTGCAAATTATTCTGGTTTTCAGTTGGATTTAAAATTAATTTTAAATGAGTTTCTTTAAAATATTTAAAAAGACTTTTTTTTTTCTGATGAATATACTCCTAACAATGAAATTCAGACCTTTCAAATTTCCCATGTCATTAATTCACCAAGATCTTATACATAGGCTGCATTGTGGGGAGAAAAAGAATCCATTGGACTTTACCACTGTGAATTATTTTATTTCTTTTTCTTAAACAGTAGTTAATATGCATTATCTTTCAAAAAATTTCCACTGCTGGCCTTTCTCAAAAGAGCAGTGACCACTGGTTTCCTCTGCAGGAACAGTAACACCACAGACTGTCCATGGTTAATAGCTTTTTTCAACAAGGTCACCATTTTCTACTATTATTGGTGTGGTCAGGGATTCCTTCTGACACACTAAAAGGTAGTCACTTCCTCCGGGACCTCACCCTTGCAGTAACAGTACCTTATTACACTCAGTAGGAGTTTCTGGAGAAAGCATCTGAGTCTGAAGACAAGAGTTCATCTTAGCCCAAACTTTCACAGGAGGCTCTGCCTGTTTGGAGAATGGTGGACTTTGGGTAAGAGGAGGAAGATGGGGCTGAGCACTCTACAATAGATACTAACCCGATAGGGGCTTATTTCAAGGAAAAGAGCAATTAGAATTTAAATAAGGGCATGAACTTGTTTTCCTGTATCTCAGGCACCTTCTATAGTCATTAGGTGCCTTTTCAAAGTCTTCATTTTGCCCCTGGAAGAATGAGGCTATTTTCAAAGAATGGGAAGATGAGCTTCCATGACCTGACTGCCTGTTGGATTATCACCTTCTCAGTAGCTTGTTTTCATTATTTTGGGGGAGGGGGGAGTACCACATAGAAATAGGAGTCCCAGGATGGATTTCAGTGATTAGGAAAATTTTATATGTCAGCCTCAGCTACCAAATGTATTTTCAGGTATTTGAAGGTCTCCCAAAATGGCCATTATTCTTTTTCAGAACTTTATTTCACACTACAGCAATTCAACAGGTATGGTAAACATAGCTAGGATGTAGGGAGGAGACTCAGGAGGACATAAAGGCAGAGAATTAAGCACAGAGAAATGTCAGAAGAAAGAACAAAACTTGAAGATGAAGAATTTGCAAGAGAATCTGGGAGGCAGACAACAAGCTAGAGCATATGCTTTATCTGTTTCGCACTGCTCTGCTGAAGCAAGCCAAACATAAATCCAGCTGTTCCATAGGCATGTGAAACATTCAAGGCCTACTAGTAAATCTGGTGTTAAAATTTAAACAAAAATGATGCAACTTTGGTAGCACATGTTCAGATTGTTAGAAATTTCAGGTGGCACCAGAGATACTTTGGGGCTCTTTTGGTTTAGTGTCTCTGTAAAAAGATTGTTAATGATAACTCTCCCAGCAGATTATGTAGATAGTGCAAATTCCCAGGTGAAGCATAGCTATAATAAAGTAGAGGTAACATTACTGGTGCATCAATATCCTTTTTTCAACTATGCTGCTACAAAACTTATAAAATAAAAGGCAAAGAAGTTTCTGGTGCCCTAGAAGAAAAACAAATATGTTATGCTATTGGATAAGCTAACTGTCTTTTCTAGTCAATCCAGCTGGGTCTGGTAATACCTCTATGCAATAAGAAGCTGGCTATACATCTTAAGATTACTTTACTTTAAAATGTTGTTACAAGTACCTTAGTCATAGTCCTTACGATATTCAGGGCAGAATTAAAGTGGCTTTGGTGACCTTACAGTGACTCAGACACGTGTAGGCTTCTGTTAGGAATGTATTCATGCCCTGCCCTAGATTCTGCAGAAAAATGACCCAGCAATACTTTTAGGTGTCTATCATTACCCGTCGACAACCCACCTGAGGCTAATCGGAGCTTTGCAACCTTTTTTCACTCCAATTTCCTCCTTATGTCCTATACTCCTCAAGGCATTGCTGAAAACATGGAGTCCTCAATATGCAAAAGTATATTGACAGCTTGATTTTACTCTCTGTCCTCCTTGGCAGACACTCAATCCCAGTGTTCATGTGACTGTTAACTGCAGGCATGTTTCTTTTCGAGTCACCCTTTCTGGAGGTCTCACGCGTTAGATAATGTCCCTGTGAGTGCAGTGCATTTGCCACTGACATCGGTGGGGCTATTAGTGTGCGAGGGGCACAGCACCAGAGACTGTCATGTTCAAAAGGCCTTGCTGCAGGTGTTGTGAGGACCTCAAAGAGATCAGTATTTCCTGCTAATGAAGTGTGGGCTATAAAGCCATATACTAGATCAAATGCTAGAAGGTGCTTTCTTCCTTTAAGTATGTTTTTTTCTTGTTTGACATCCAGGATCCAGTACAGGCCATCAGTCTTTCCTTTACCATCCCTTCCTTGATTTTTCCTTAGTACACAGAAACTGTTTCTTCTCTTCTGTGAGAGTTGTTACAGCTGATTAGACTTGGGTAGTGTATCATCTTCTACTTCATGTATTACCTTTGGAACACCTGCTAGTAGCTTGCAAGCAACTTTTGCACAAAACTATCTGTTTTGCAACTTGCCGCTCAGGCACTGGTCTTGCTGTTGCATGATACCAAAGCATCTGTTGTTGATTTGAAGACTGATTTTAATTAGTTATGGTATAAATGGAAAACTGTGTGCAGTAAAGCTTGGAAAGTAGAGAATGTGCTATTTGTTTGTAGTTCTCCAGTGCAATATTCTGAAATGCAGCCCATAATTCAGGAGAAAAAAGTTTTTCCTTTGAGAGGATGCCACAGGATTAGCTTTTGTCTTTCTGCCCTTTCAGGTCTCTGGAGCACATCTGGAGATCATGCTGAGAGAGGGAGGAGAGTGAGACAGGGTTCAGATTTAGGATAATGAGAGACCTGGGGCCTTGCAAAAAAATGCTGTAAGAGCAAATATTAAGTTGTGTAAATGTCGTATTCCAGCATCTTTCTAAATGATATGCAGAAGCAGCATCAAATTCATTTGGTCCAAAGGGAGAAGAGATTTTTTTTGCCTTACTGTCCAGTTGCTATTAGTTCATTTATGGTCTGACTGGATGAGCTAGTGAACAGTAAGAAATTATATTTAACTAAAACTTACTGTGGCTGTACTTGAGTTAAACACAGAGTCATTTAGGTATGAAGTCTTCTCCCTGCAACTGCAAGACACAGTAATATATATTTCTTGTCAGTCAAAAACACCTACTCTACATGTAAATATAAACAACACATAATTTTCACTTCATTGCACACTGGCATGTAATGCTTAAAAACAGGTTTTAAAAGTTCATGCCAACTACATTTGATTTAAGCCAGAGTACAGTACGAAAAAAAAAATCTTATCCTTGAAAATTTTAAATGAGTTTATTTTAGTCTTAGGATGCCTCCTTTTTCTTTCTCATCATCCAAGTTAGCTTTCTCTAGACTGAACTCAATTGTAACAATATTCTGGAGAACCCAATATAGATTTTGGACCACAGCCTCAATCTTAAGTCTTTTTTCTGCAACTTTTATCTTAACTAGAGTTTAGCTTCTTGGGTACTTCAAAGTAAGCCAACTCAAAAGGTGAGACATTAGGACAGTGTTCAACGTTTGGCAGTGGTGCTACCTGAGGTGAGGTGGGTCTTGCACCCCTTTCAGCTCCTTGCCCTTGTCCTTCCCTGTCTTTTCCCCTTGTTGATGTCTCTTGTGTCATGCTGGCACTAGCACTTTGACAAACACATGATGAACCAGATCAGGGAGTGGATCAGGCAGGGATTCCCCGCCAGTTCAGTTCCATGATCTGGTCTGCTGCACAGCTGCACGGATGCCTGAGGGACTGGTAGGGGCAGAGGCAGGAGGGACAGTGGTTGTTTTAGCTAGCACTGCCACCAAAGTGTTGTCTGAGGAACTGTAGAAGTGTCTGCATTTTTTTTCATCCTTCCTCCTCTCTCCCCTTCCCTTTTTTAACAACTGTTACAATTACCTCCTCATGTTGAGGCTCTTTTGCTGGGAATGCCGCATGAAAGGGAATGATTTTTGCCCCATCTCATGAAATTAAGGAAATACAGACTGCATGAATTGTGGGCTGGTGGGAAGGGGAATAAAATACAGTTATTAACCAGTTCTTATGCTTCTCTGATACCCATTACTGCTTAACTTTGCCCCTTCTCCTGTCCCACACCTTTACTACTAGATCTCTCCTTCACACTTTTCTCCTCCATGTCTCTGCCCTGGTTCTTTCCACCCATGTTGTCAAGTGTTTTTTCCCCCTGCTGTGGGACAAAAGACTTTCAGCCCTGGAGCGCAGCTCGTCACTCCTTCCTAGGTGCTGGGCACCAGGGATGCCTGGCGTCATGAGTTGGCCGGGCAGCCTCTTGCTAGGTACCCAGCTGCAGATCTTGCCAGTGGAAAGTCTTCCTCATAGCGAAACCTTTTGAATTTGCAATAGCAGGGGAGGAGATTGGATTAAACATAGTTAACCTGTCCCCCAGAATAGGATGTTTTGGGAAGTTCATGAGTTTAGAAAAGACTTCCCACAACAAACCCACAGATCCAATTTCCTACCCAGTTTGTGACTAGCAGACTGAGTAGGACAGGGACTCTCTTGGGAGCAAGATAAAAACAAATGGTCACGTCACATGTAAAACAGCACTATGCAGCTGCTACTAAAAAAATTATCTTGGCATCAAGAGCAGTTTCCACATGTACTGACACTGAAACTTATGAGGCAACAACTGCCAAGATGAATTTGGGCTGGCTAGCACCTCAGAAAGAGTGGGATGTTTCTAGGGTCAGAGGTGGATCAGCTATATATATCATTTATTTAATTCTTTTAGTCAAACCTCAGGCTTCCTGGTGAAATTTAATTTTCTGTTATTGAAGGACTTTTCCATTGTTTCCATGAGTCTCATCAGGCAGGGTTTCTTTAAGCATCTCATAAGTACATCTGATAGCAAGCACATTTTTGAAGGTTACCTTAGAGTACTTTAAGGTGAGTTTGGCTGCTGACCTCCACTGGATGCTCATAAGGAAAAAAGTATATTATAGTATAACTTTTTTAAGGCATCCAGCAGAGCTAGCGTAATTTAAAAACGGTATGGAGCACACATTCCAGAAAGAGATTGTTTTATGGCAACGTGCTCATTTACAGAGGGAACCACTGACTGGAAAAGCACATATTTTCTATTTTTAGCTTATACTGTAACTTTTGAGATACTAAGTATATGTCAAAGCCATACATATTAAGGCTTATTTCTTGAACACTACTTTGCTTTTTTGTCTTCTTTTTCTAAAATGCAGGCTATGATAATTGCTTTTACATCTGATATGATTCCTCGTCTGGTTTATTATTGGTCTTTTTCGGTCCCTCCTTATGGGAGTCACAGCAGTCACACTATGAAAGGGTATATAAACAGTACACTTTCTGTCTTCAATGTATCAGACTTCAAGAATGCAAGCAAGCCATTTTCCCCTTGGTTTGGGAACCAAACGACATGCAGGCAAGTGCCAAATAACCATTCTTTTCCAATGAGAATAATAAATATATTTTTTTAATATCTAAATCATCCAATTCGGTTAACAATATCCAATAAGAAATGTGAAAACACAGTAAAAGCCAGCATATTTTGAATGGCAGAACTGAGTGGAAGTATTCATCCATAAGTTTGTGCTAGTCAGAAAATTCTTAGTTTATTTTGTTTTTCTCATAAATTGATAGCCTTCCTAAAAAAGCACTTTAAATTTTTATAAATAATTCTTAATACAGTGGCAAAAAAAGGACATTTCAGCTAAATATAGCTTATTCTGCAGATATGAAATTGACCCATTACTGCAGTTACATGCAGCTAGCTGTTCCTGGCTGCATTAAGCAGGGACATGCCTTGCTCCATCCTCTGGCCACAGTGCCTTACTGCAGAGATGCCGGAGACGAGTTCCTGACTTTCCTATATTGCTTGCAGATACCGGGATCTCCGCTACCCTCCTGGTCACCAGCACCAATATGAGCATAACATATACTACTGGCATGTCATTGCAGCCAAGCTGGCTTTCATCATTGTCATGGAGGTAAGTGTACAGGCTTTGGAGCATTATTTATTCAAACTTCTCTTCCCTCCATGCAGAAAAATCCTTCAAAGACGTTCTGTCCAGGCACAGCTATCAGAGCTGGCAACGTGTGCTAGCATGGGCCAGAGCTTGGGAGATGTAAATAAAGTGTAGCACCATTAGAAAAAGAAGTCTCTGAAGTCACGACATGAGCGAAGGATTGCCCAACATGTTTGCAGTTTCTTTTCCCAAGAACTGTAAAATGATTTTTAGTATCAGAAATAGAAGGGACTGGTACACCAAAGGTATTTTTACATATACTTAGAGGAAGTTTGCACACAGCCTCATGAATACATGTACATAATACATTTGCACTAGCAGAGTGAAGTGTATAAAGACAGTCACTGCAAGAGGTGAGTCTCTAGATGAGCATCAAAAAGCAATTGCTCCTTCCTCTGCAGCTACAATCTCAGCTTACAAAAGATGGGAGTCGGTCCAAGATGAAGGGAGAGGAATATTAGGTATTATTTCATTATAAAATGTAGTTAGGTACTGATTCAGGGACTACTGAAGTCATCAGAAACATGCAACTGGTTAGATGCAGCAGAGAAAAGTCCATTGCCCCAGAGTAGTTTGAACAAACCTAAAACAATTTTAAAAGAAACTGTAACCAATATTTCCATGCAGGGGGGAAGCACTGGGTACCAGGGTTTCCCCAAAGCAGGCAGAGAAGTACTTGTTAAAATCAGGATTAGAAATTCAGAAATCCTTGTTTATCAGACAATTATTCTACTCACTAGTCGTGTCTGCTTTTTAAAATACAGTTCCACTGTGACAGATACTGGTACAGAACCAGTTCGGAGTCTTAAGAGATAATGTGGCATTTCATTTATAATAATAATAATGTCCTGTTCAGCCTGACTGACATTTTTTTCATTTTCACCTTCCCCAGCATGTCACATACTTTGTGAAGTTTATTATTTCATACGTAATTCCGGATGTATCACAAAAGACCAAGAGCAAGGTTAAACGAGAGAAGTACCTAACACAGAAACTCTTGCATGAGAATGATCTCAAAGTTGTGAAAAAAAACATGGGGAAAATAGCCGACAAAATTATCAAAGGAGTCGACAGCACTTTCCGACCTAAAGCTGAATAAATACTTTTTTATATGGAATAACAGTATTTAGCCAACTAATACCTGTCCAGATATTACCAATAGCTAATCAAACACTTTGGATTAATTCCCTTTACTAAACATTGTTTCTTGCAACTGTTACCTGCTCATTTACCTGTTTCCCTTGGATAAATGCAACCACTGCAGCTCAAATAAGAGTTACCAATTTTTTAAAAGTATTTTTTTAACATGTGAAGATAAAACTTATCATCTTAAGACGTTGCAGATTAATTCTCAGATCCATAGAGTGCTTTCCACTTTGGGCATTGGCTATGTTTGACTTGAATAAAACCTTAACAAGAATGATTTGTTGTAAGAATAGAATCACGTCTTCTGAAGGAGTTTTGATTACTTGCTAATGCAAATCCCAACTATAAAATGAAGAGGAAAAGCCAAAACATGAAGGAAAAAGAAGGAAAATGCAACTCAAAACCATGTTGTTAAGCCATTGGAATTGACATACTAAGCGCTGTTGTGTGCTACACTGAATTAGCTATGCATACTGGGACTTAAATGGATAACAAGATATTTCAATTAATCATGGACATGGATCACAAGGACCAGCAGGACTGCAAGCCCATCCTGTTCATCAGTCTCTGTGTAAACAGGAGAATTGCCTTTGAAATCAATGCATACAAACTGACTTCACAGCACTCGGAGTGAGTAGAAAACTCAGGCATTTTATCTTTCCCCAGTCAATGTACATTCATTAGTTCACTTGGCCATTCTGCTCTGAATGACCATAGCCTTGAAGGTCTCCTACCTGTAACAGTAACGAGTGTTGAAAGTCTTTTCACGTACTAAATCAATATTTGTGGAGGGCTGTCTTTTGCATGTCTCCCACACTAGAGGCACCGTGCTCTTCCCTGATAGATTTTTGACATAGGAAGAATGTGCAGCTGGACCTGTTGTGATACAACCTTGTGTGATAAAGTGAATTCTGACAAGACCATGAATTTATTGAAACTGGAGATTGGAATAAACCATTTAATATGCCTTAACCATGTTATGAAGCTTTAAATAACTAGGAAGGATGTTAGAGGTGTGGATGCATGTGCTAGAGCCATCAGTCATTTCCAAATTAGGCTGCAGATCTGCTTGGCTATTTTGACTCCAGTTGCAAACTGGGAGTTAGTGAATTACAGATTAAGCATGTATGTAGAGCTCCACTTTGTGTCTGCAGCAGTGATATTCCAGATTATTAACTTGCTTTCTGTTTTAACAGTTTTAGTGGACCAATTTCTACAAATCCTGAAAACTAAAATCTTGTTAAAAAAGCAAAAGTATGCCTGTACTCTGTAAACCGTGTGATTACTGTTGCGTCTGTAATTTTGTACTCAAATGTTAATAGATATGCAGAATTTTTAGGCAGATTATTCATATAGCTTTTTACATATTAAGAAGTTTATTTGCAGAAACTAAGTAGCATTTATAAAATATCTTTTATCTCATTAATAATCAGAAGGAATCAAACGTCTGAATTTTGCAGCAAAACTTCCAAATACTGACTGCTGTGTACCTCCAGCCTATCCTTTGAAATGGTAACGTTTAAACCCGAAGAGGTAGCACACGAGGGGAGTCCTTTCAGCAGTCGTGATACACAAGCTTTCACTCAGCAAGACTTTGCGTGATTGCATGCAAGAACGTGAGAGGAAAGCTTGGTTCAAAAATCAAGGAAAGATGAAAGAAAGAAACTCACAGGTTCCAGAGAACCATTTGCATTTCTGACACTGAAGGGCTGAAACTTACTTACTATAATGCCCCAGTGCCTTGCCTGGGGTCCCACTGTGAGCAGTGGCACAGCTTAAGGCTGATTTTTAGAAGTGCATGGTCTTCTGCTCCTTGTTTGGTTCCTGTGGCCTCTCTCAGTTGCTCCTTTTTACGTCAGTTGGCAGCATTTCCTAAAGGGGGAGTTGGCCCTCAGTGTCATCGAGAGTTTATATTCCAGCCTTTAAAATAATGATTTAAAAAACATGCTGCATCAGCAAACCATGTATATCTATGACTTGGGCTCCTCCCATAATAAAATCCTAATCAGCTTTAGATGTGTTTCTACATTACCATTTTTGTGCAGATCAAGAGTGTGCTTTTGAAACTAGTCTTCCACTTGTCCCCACTTTCTGGCAGGTGCTTCCCATCACAGACTGGTCTCAGGGCACATGGACTGGATTCTTCTTAGTTTAAACTGAATCAGAAGGCAGGTTTTAGATATGCACTTAATGGTCTCTGACAGCACTTAGTCCAGAGAGCTGAAAGCAGAGCTAGGCTGAAGAGAGCAGTGAGTATTGCTTGGGCATCAGCTAGTCAACATCAACTTTTTCCTCTAGTGATTTGCTTCTGAAGTGCCACGCTCCTTGCTAATGTAGCTGTTTCATTTCATTTCAGAAGACATTATATCAGGACTTCAGTTCAGTTTGCCATATGCACAGTGTTATTCAGAGCAGAGTTCTGAATGAGAGAGAAAGAAGAGGAAAACCAACAGAGTGCCTAATAATTGTATTTTAATAGTTAGATCCCTTAAGCTGTGCAATTTCTGTAGCCTCTACCTCCAACTGCTGAAATGTGATCTGCTTGTACACAGAGAGGTCTGCACGGGCATCAGAACAAAACGCTGGGGGGGGGGGGGGCAGTTGCCAACATATCAGTATTTATAACTTACTTTTTTTTTTAGGCTAGTTCATTTTAATAATATTTAAAGATCTGCTTCAAGGGAAAATTAACATTTATTTTAAACTATAAATCAATTTTACTCTTTTTTACACTTTATATGTAGGCCAGATTCTTACTTTGTACAGATTTGTTGAAGCCAGGGTGAATTTGGACCAGTGACCATTTCATTGCCTTAACAAGCACCAGAAATTACAGACCGTCACCACTGTTTTAGACTCTGTGGATGTTGATAAAATTCAGAATGTAAGAATGTATTTTTTGTATTTTTTCTAAGAATGTTAGCTATTAGTTTCTGAATATTAAGATTTCTTTATATTTATTGTCATTAAATAAAGTCTATTTTAAAATAACAATACATCTGATGTTGATTAGCAGTTTGCTTTCCATGAACAATACTGCTGCTGCCAAATACCACATTTAAATTCTTAGAATGTCATCCCTGTCTAATTTCCATATTCCTCATCTTTTTCAATCTTTTTCCATTAAACTGTTACTAGTACTGAAATTTATCTCCTGTTTTTTCTGCATCCTCTAGATGGAAGTCATTCCTTTCAACACCAAGTTGATGACAAGGACCATTATGTTCTCATACAAATAAACAGTTTAGGTCTTTATACCCTTTCACTCCTGTCATGATAAAACCTGTGTTATGTTTCAGAGTCATCATTTATTTCTTCATCTGGATCAAGTCTGTGATGCTCCCACCTCTGGGCAGTCCACTCTCTCTGTCTCTCACTGCCAGCCAGCCAGCCAGCCAGCCATCCATCCATCCATCCACTACCAGTTCTTCTGCTTGTGCTCTGATTCTTCCTCTCTGTTTCAAGGAAATCCTTTTCTAAGACTTAGAGAACAGGAAGGTTAGAGAGTAATTTTAAACAGAGACCTTCTTTGCATTGAGGTGTGTTGGTTTTTTTTCCCCTTAAGATCTACTTTAAGTGTAGCTCCATTATAGTTGTGGAAGCAGAGGTACCACCACTTCCAACCTATTTTCTGTTGATGGAGAGCTATATGTCGTATGAATGCCAGTACCCAAGCATCAGTTTGGCTTTGTCAGAGGGAGAACAAAAGGAACTATGATGAAGCATAATAAGGGTTGTTTTCCTACAAGCAGAAGGATATAGTATCACCATAGGCCAAATCTATATGAGGACGGTGTATTTTTAAATTGACTGATACATTTAAACCCCTTCAAAGAACAGGTTTCAGTATTTTTCTGCTTAATACACAAATAGCAAAGTAGCATATTACTTCTGATGTTGCCTGCTTAGTTTCAATTCTTTCTGTCACAGAGCAGATGAATTGCACTGATTTTGGATACCCTACACGTGCCAGATGGACACAAGCTGTGCTCTGCACCACCTGATACATCCCACCTTGTCACTGCACTCCACCTGCACATCACCAGAGAGTTCAGCAAAGGTACCAGCAATTCACACCAAGTCTAGATTTTTCTCTGGTGTGCCCACCTGTCATTTCCAATCTACTAAATAAAGCTGCATTTCCTATACAGGGGAGCAGCACTGGTGGCTGCAGACTTTACTGTTATTTGCATTTATATGGACCTCAACTATGGATCAGTAACCAGTACACAAAATGCTGAGAAGATATGTATGTAGTTAGTCATAAAAAACCTCCACATGGCTTGGGGCAATATTTTAGTTGTGAGAAAATAATGTATCTTAATAGCCTGATAATAGTAACAAATTTTTTCCAGGAAAGTTGTGAAAGTGTTTTTTATTTACAAGCTGGAAGTGCATCAAAACAAGAGCCTTTAAAAGTTGTTTCCTACAATTTTTATTGCAGTCTCTGATACAACTATCCTGTAAAAGCAATGCTAACCACTGGGGTTAAAGTTACAGTTTATCAGTCAGCAAAGATACAAATTACATCACTTCTCTTGCTTTTAGAATGGATTCATCAATTCTCTGGTTATTCCAGGCATCCCTAACACAGGGTATGGAAGCGCACATGTGAACACGTATCCTCTACCCTCTTTCAAACACATATGCACACACTGATGGATGTTCTGCCACCTCTAAGGAACGTAACTCCCAGCCCACCTCACACTGCAAGGTGCTCTTTTCCAGTAAAGGAAAAAAGTCCTCCATCCAATTGTATCAAGATATATTATTATTCTCTATAAATACGTAGGCTATGGTAATCTCCTAAATGATGAAGAGGAAGAAAAAGAAGAAAAAGCACACGACACACACTATGGAGAAAATCCCACTGCATTCCATGGTGCAATGAGCACAGGCTAGGGCACCAAAAAGCCACCTCTAGCATAGGAAGAGAGAGTTTATAGGGGAATTCTTAAATTGTGCAACACAAGGGAAATTACAGCCAACTGTGATAGCATTAACAGAGAATCAGGTATTTTTAATTTTTTAGATATTTATGTAGTATCCATGTAAGCCTCTCACATCATTTCTCTGCTTCTGGGTGGACGTCACACAAGAAGTGGCTAAATAAGCTGTGCTGGGAGCCACAGCCATCTGCGGCTATTGCCTTACCTCCCCATTCTCTGGGATCCTGTTTGACTCCCAGCAACTGGTCTCCTGTTACAGCGGTATTGTGCTCATTCATGCAGTCATTTTCTAAACCAGTCTGGCTGCTCAGAGCAAGCAGAGTTACATGTAAGCCTCTGTGGCAAGGGCACTGCAGGATCTTCCCTTGCTGGAGCCCACAAGTTGGTGGAAGTAGTGACCATACCCGCCGCCTGGCATGTAGCCCTGAATATCCATCCCCTACACCAAGGGTCGATGGCACTTGGGATTTGTCATGCTCTTGGATTTTATGGAGCTGAGAGCAGCCTGGCTACCAAGAGGTGAGCCAGGGGTTAAGGTTACTTGTCCCGTGAAAATACTTCGTGGCTGTGCCAGCATACACAGGCTCCCAGCCACCCTGGGGCTGCCTCGTGCCAACCCCTCTGTTTGTGCAGCTGTGCACCGGGAAGAGGAATGCGGTGGCACAGGAGGCTATGGCGGCATGGGTGGCTGTGCTGGCATGGGTGGCTGTGGTGGCACGGATGGCTGTGGTGGCACAGGCGGCTGTGGTGGCATGGGTGGCTGTGGTGGCATAGGTGGCTGTGGTAGCATGGATGGCTGTGGTGGCATGGGTGGCTAGGCTGGCACGGCCATCCTGGCCAAGGGTCACACAGGGTGGCAAGTGGGGGACGGGGCAGTAGGAGAGGCAGCCCAGCAGCCAGGCAGCCCCCTCCAGAGACCAGTGCAGCTGGGCTCACATCTGTGGCACAAGAAATCTACCAAAATACAACTAAATGTGCTTCTTATCCCATGATTATTTTAATGAGATTTAAAAAAGGGACTTCCCTGCCTGCCTGAGCTGGTTATCCAGACGACCGGGCCGGGCTGTGTCTTTAAGAGTCCCCTGCACAACTGTGAACAGGAAGAGCTGGTCTTGGCACCTGGTCTGGGTTCTCTGAATATCCCTATTCAGGGGCAGCTATTGTGCCTTGAGCTCACCTGAAGCCAAGTGAATTTTTCAAGTTCAGACGTGCCCTCTGGGTGCTCATAACTTTAACTTCATAGAAGATTATACAGGCCGCTAAAAATTGGCAGAATCAGGCCCTTAACCGTTGTCTTAAATGCCATTTTGCAAAGAATATGGCATTGTTATTTCTGAGGTTGCCAAAATGGCACCTGGTCTCTGAAAACCCAGGATGACCAGGGATTTTTATGACAGCAGCCTGCAGAAGCCTTCTGTGCAGTCAGGGACAGAGGTGACCCCAGACAGGGCTATTTCCAGGAGGTTCTGGCCAGAGGCAGAGGTCACGGGGCGAGGGCGAGAGCAGCTCCATCCCCAGCTGCGCAGCCCCCAGGTTATAGTGCTGACGGCAGTGCCAGAGCAAGAGCTGAAAATTCTTGCCATATCTGCTGTTAATTAGTAACTACTTAGTTAGATCTGGGAAAGGCAAAAACTGATCCGCCTCTCGTAGAGTACCCGTACTCCAGATTAGTGACAGGTTATAGACCTGTTACAGCTCACAACAGTTTTCTTTTAAAGAGATACCATAATACCTTTTTTTCTCTTAGAAAGATGTATATGATATGCACATTGCATATTATATCACTGTTTTCACACATGACTACAAACAAAAGAAAAAGGCTGCATTTGTGCTCTTCATAACTTAAATCTTTAACTGGGAGGCATAAATACAAAAAATAAGCCCAACTGATTTTCTTTCCTTGTCAGCCTGCTCCCGTATTTTTTCCCCAGTGATCTATAAGGGGGGAAAAAATGTCACCATCCCCCAAGAGGAGCCATTAACAAATCCTTTCTTATCTTGCAGCCAAAGTAATGACATCTTATTGACAGCGCAGCAGAACAAACAATGTCTTATTGAAAGCTCCAGTACTGGAGGATTTGGGCTGTCCTCAGGACTTGAGATCAAGTAATGAAAACAGGTTTTGCTACTAAATCAAAGACAATGACTGCTCTAGTTCTGCAACGGCCTTTAGCAGTCACGGGCACACAGAAGGTGTGCATAGCTCACCAAGGTATCACCCGCACTACAAACTCCATCACGTACAGGGACCTTAATACAAGAAGGATGCCCAAAGTAGCAAGCAGTTAAAGTATGATCTACAGTACATATGGGAACGCTGCTGGAAATTTTTCTCATTGCTATACTTGACATATGGATGGGCCTGGAAATGCAGGTCCATCCATTTCTTACAACTCCGTTTAGCCTTATCAGAGTCTAAGGTAAGTTATTTGCTAATTTTTGTACCTCATCAATTTAATCAGACCAGCTGCATACATTTTTGACGACTGAACATGGGTTGGTGATTCAGGTTTTGTTTTTCATGTCTGTGTATGATGTTACTAAAATTAATGTACCTTTGTTCTTTAGATAGATTCTCCTTCTTCTAGGCTCCTCTCAGCATCCTATGGGCAAAGAGATTTTTGCAAACCAGGTATCAGAGTTAGGTCCATTGTATACATATGGCTTTGTACAGCTGAAAAATCAGTCAGACATAAAATGTAGCTGTGCCTCCCAGCTTCATTCAAGCAAAGGGGAAACAGAAATGCAGAAACCAGATATGTTATAGAACTGCAGCCACAGTTTTAACTAACCTAACCCACCTCTGTCACAGTTCAACCACCTCCTGTGTTCCCAAGCAAGCTTTCCTGCACATTTCTCCGCTATCACTTGTGTTCATTTGACATCCTGGAGAACTAGCTCAGGATGCAAAACTGGGAGAGACCAAACTAAAACAGTACAAATACTGAATATTCTTCTGCCAGTCTAGGGCACTGAACCAGCTCATTGCGGGGCCAGATGGACACGATTGCTGGTGGATGGAAAGAGCAGGGCATTGTGGCAGGGCACAGCAGGATAGGACAGCAGCACCCACTTGGATTGCTTTAAACCCTCATGGACCCAAGTCCTGGATGAGGAAGTGGAAGGGGCAGCTAAGTGGGTTTAACAGATCTCTGCTACCAAAAGGATCCTCCCTCCCCCTCTCCATTAACCTTCACCGTGCACTTGTGCACTGCATTCCTCAGGCCCTTCGTGAAGATGATGCAACTCACCATCCCAGCAGAAAATTACCTCCATTTTTACCTGTTCAGTTTTGTTCTGGATCAGCAAGTCAAACTGGTTCATTACAGATCCAGCCAGCACCAGAACCAGTGCAAGGGGTGAGGGAGCACACAGCCAGAAGCTGGAGGATGAGACCTGCCCTTTCAGGGGTAATAATGTATTAGATCAGCTGAGCCACCCTCAGCCTTGCATGGGATGAACTGAAGCTCTCACAGCTCCATTACTTCACAGAAAAGTAACTTGTTTTGCAAATGCTTTTCGTCTCTTGTCTTTATTTGTGTGGTTACAAAGCCAATGCATCACATTTGTACAGCACATATAGAATAGACTATGACAGAATGTGAGCATACATTAAGAAAGTGCTCGATTTATCAGCATTAAATTTAACAGATCTTAGATTAAATACAACTCTTACTGTTGAGTAAACAAAGATTAATATTAAACCCTGTCTGTGTCAGAGCAGGAGTGAGCAATATGTGATGCCTTAACTTGTGAGTATGCATCTTCAAAATGCAGAGCTGAGGCCAGAAGGAAGTGAAAGCAGGACAAATTCAAACCCCCTGAGGAAGCTGAACATCAACCAAGGCTTAGCCAGGAGGACACTGGAGGACCTGCGAAGGAGCGAGGCTTGTTCTCAGAAGTGGCTTCTCAAAGAGATGCTAACGACATTGGCAAACAGCTGGTTCAGAAGGACCACTTCCATTTTCCAGATATCCTTCTTCAATTAAAGCTGAATTCTCAGGAAAATAAAAACTTATGAAAGATTTAAATAGACCTTTTTTTAATAGAGAAAGAAACTTTTACAATAATCAGTCAGGACAGAGACAAGCTGTGGATTCAGACAGTCAAGCCTAAAGAGACAATCTTCAGCGTGGTGGACAATAGGGTCTCCAACTTCTCCCTTCTTCACTCAGCAATAAGATAAAAGCATGCCTCAACCTTGACTCTGAGGTGGATTTCTTTTCCCTCCTCCAGATTCAGGATTGCCTGATTTGTGCATATGACCTAATAAATATACTCTGATTTGTCTTGCTTTTACAAAAATCAGAAATGTCTGATTCACCCACTTTGAAATCCCAGACAGAGTCACATTTGTGCAAAAATTCCCAAATCTTTGCTT
This sequence comes from Nyctibius grandis, assembly GCF_013368605.1. NCBI lineage: Eukaryota > Metazoa > Chordata > Aves > Nyctibiiformes > Nyctibiidae > Nyctibius > Nyctibius grandis. Next base: position 36,590,555 of record NC_090662.1, read on the forward strand.
TCTCCTGTTGCTTCTGGTTTTCACTTGGCCTTGCAAAGAAAGAGGATTGACTACACTTGCAGTTTTGTAGCTTCTGGTCAAAACGGCATCAGGGCAGTTCTCTGCCCCGCACTGGTGGGCTCTCTCAGCAGCAGCACACTCATAAGAATCCAGCACCACAACATCTAAATTCAACATCTGGCCCCAGTCAGCCCCAGACATAAGCCTAAACTCTTACCACTCGTTATCTCATTATCCTTTTTTTTGCTTTATCTTTCCAGTGTGGCACGAGTTTCATCTCTTTAAATATAAACATGCTCTGTCTTTAAATACCAACAGCCTCATCTGGCCTATCTATAATTAAGCCGTTATTAGAGTAGCTTACTTTCATTTCACAGATGAGTATCACAGCTCAAGAAGTACAAAAATCCTACAAATCAATGTGTTGCTCTTTGCATAGATTTCATTTATTCCTGTTGTCTGGCCTTAAACAGGATTATGACTTGAAAGGTCAGGGTATCCTGTAGATAAAATTTTTGATTGTCCAATACTGGAAGGGTAAGAAAATTGTAACCACATAGTCTGAAAAAGTAATTTACTACTATACTTCAAGAATCTCCATCGTTCAGTTCATAGACTCCCTAAGTCCACATTATCTAATAATTTATCCTCAGTCATACTTCTAATATGTGAATGGAAACATTACATTTGGTCACTGTTTGTAACCCCATTACACATAAGTCTAATCAGATCTTTTCAACAGTTCTAACTGCAGGAACATAAGGTACATCACAGCTGTTCTTGACGCAGACAAACAGCTTTCCAAAGAGGAAATTTCACGTTCAGTACAGCCAAGTATGATGAAACTCCCCCTCTCCTTTTTCTCTAACAAAACCACTGGAGTTGTTTGCACTCTACATTTCCAAAGCATCTTCTCAGTCGATGGTGCATTTCCATGAAGGATGAAGTTCTCCAAAAGCCTCTGGAAATGTACTTTGCAGAAAGATCAGAAAGGCCATCTTCGGTCTGTTTTCCTCTTTGGATCTGACTGACACAAAGGAACCCGTGCTGTACTGCCTGCCAGCTCGAGAAGGAACATCTCCATTCAGTCATGGTGAAACAGAACATTGGTGTGGATTTTTATATTCATGAAATAAAAAACACAGAGAAGATAATCATATTAATGAGCTTCAGATATACTAAAGAAACAAATGAAATATCAAATACATTAATTTCTTAAAACGATCGTAAGTAAAGAAACACAAGAAAGGACACCAGTGATCTGGTGAACAGTCCCATGCCTTCCCCTTCTCTAGAAGATCCCATCTGTAACGTGACACACAAATACATCGTCCAAGATTTTGTTTTCTTTTATTGTAAAAATTGTATTACCGAATATCTTAAAATAATGGCTGAGAAGACAAACTGTACTTCCAGGCTGATACTGATCTTGGTGCATGTGCAAGCCCAGACGCTCCCCCGACCCGGCTTGCTCCCCAAGCAAGGGACACGGCTGGGGTCAAGGCATTCCTCCAGCCTGGCTGATGGCACCACCACTTAAAAGCACAGTAAGAAAAATGGGCAGTGAGGGGAGAGGGAGAGGCAAGCTACAGGACCAAGTTTCACCTAAATCAGCATGATAATCACATTTCTTCGCAGAACATTGTCCTTAACAGAGGTTGTTCTTAGCCTGATCCTTAATAAAGGGGATAATAGCTCATGAGAACAACAGTCACAGGAGATATTTCTAGTCAGCTTTTGTTCTTGTACTTGGCCAGTTTATGTGCAGCCTAAGGGTATAAATAGAGAGACTATAGAGGGGATTAACAGACTTTCTTTCCAGCAGGGCTCATGTGCCAAAGCGATGACTCTATTAGCATTGTTTCCCCTGAAAGGTTTGTTTCACTCAGAAACCAGCACAAAGGCACCAAACTCTTTCCTGAGGCCCCATGTTCTCCTCTGAAGGGGAGCGAGGCTTCAACTGGGGATCTAAATACTTTGGAGTTTATCCTTCCACCTGGGACACCCCAACAGGATTTTCCACCTCCCAGTTGCAGACCATGATCAGGGACAAGGTTTCTGTGGGGATTTCACACCCCTACAAACTCCACATCAGCAGAGACACTTTTTAACTACAGCATTTTAACACTGACTATTATTTGATGAACAGGATGTTAGTGATGACTGTGGCCTTTCACTCGCCTGTACTATGGACACAGCATATAAAACATCTCCTGTGTACTGTCACCCCAACAGAATGTGAAAGAGGATGGGGAAAACAGGGATTTGAAGGCTAAGGCTCACCTCCCCAAGTTTTAGGGCTCTGGAGCATAAACAACTATATCTGAGCAAGCCACCCTAGGATCCCTTTGTAATGAACAGTGAAAAACTGACACTTTTCGGGTGTGATCCTTCTGATCCATTTTGATTTGACAATGGGATGTGGTGAATCACCTGAGGTAAAACGGGAACTGCGCTCAGTTGTCTGCAGGTAACCACGCAAATTTGTACTTCTGCTTCTGTTCTCTATCACACATGGACAATTTAATTCACTAAGCCCCCAGCTTCTCAGTTTTCAGTTTTTGTTTGGGTTTTTTTGTGTCTTTGCAAAGCTTTTTGAAATTGAAGTATTCTCTTTTTAGGGATAGATCTCACACAAACACAAATGTCACGGCGAACACGGAGAGGCACAGCAGAAAGTGCTGGAAGAAGGCAACGTGACCACATCCACCACCGGAGGAGCAGCAGGACCTCGCTCTGCACTAGGCACTTCTTGGGATCCACCAAAATGTCTGTACATGTGATTAAACATGATCATAAGCTTAAACACGTCTTTGGACCAGCTTTAGGTCCCCAGCATGCCAAAGGACAGAGCCTTTGCAGTCTAGGGCTAACAGTTTTCCCACAGATACATCATTAAGCAACTTGAAAAATTGATCATTTTGATTTTGACCATCCGTGTGGTGGGCAAGGTCTCTCTGGTGTGCCATAATGAGCTGTATGACCCCGTCTGATATTTGCAGTGCTCAATTTAAGCAACTAGAAACAACTAGGCTGCATGACAGGGTAATCATTCATCCCAAGTGCCTTGCGCAATGCAAGGATGAAGGCTGAGAGCCATCTAAACAGCTAAGTGTGAATTACTACACCATAACTCAAAGTCAGTGGTATCTTTTATTAATCATTTATAGAGCTGTGTATTATTAATACATGCAGAAGCAGCTGTCTCTCTCTCTGGTGGAATTTGCTTTTGTGAGCAATTTGGGGGAGACCAAGGAGATGAAGAAGCAGAAGCCCAGCAGAGCCTTCCTGAACAAGGAGAGCTGCAGAAGTAGGTCACAAAACCTCTCAGTAGGTAAATGGGTCCTTCCCTCATTAGGCTATTTTTAAGCACACAGAACCAGATCCAGCTGGTATAAAGGCATTTGGTCCCATTGACTCCATTGCAGCCAGACATTTTGACACTCCTTGAAAATCTGGCCCGTGATTATTTAAGTATAAAGAAATACCCCCCGACACACCCCAGTTACAAGCCCAAAAGATATATTGAGTGTGCAGTAACACCAAGCAGGACATGCGACACACTGCAATAACAGTAAAACTTGAATGTTCCTCAAGACATGGGGCCAAAGTGCTTTTACTGCTGCACGATGAATACATTACAGAGATGAAGCTGTCTCAATGTGTTTATAAAACAGATATTGCCTTCTTATTCATTGGTCCATGTCCTTTGCTTACCAACACATTAGAGCTGCCCTCTAGGACTTCTTCTACTTGAGGACTGAATCTCTGAACCACTCTGTAAGATTAAAAAGCACTCTTGGTTTCACAGAAATCAGCTCCTCCTATTTAAACACCTAATTAATTTCATGGCAAGCATTTCCCAGCATTTTTTTCTTTTCAATCTATTTACAGGTCTGCTGTCTGCACCGCTTTCCAATGTAGCAAGACCAAATTGTTTAATCTGCTGAAACATTTGTACATCAATTGCTCCACGAAAAGGCAACTTTAAGGAAATGAATTATCTATCTCTTAGCTACCTTTAAAAATTGAGTAAAAAGGAAAAAAACTTTTTTTTTTTTTTTTACTAGAGCTGAATGGGAAATATTTTCCCTCCCAGAGAGTTTCTAAGAGTCCAAACTGGTTTATATTTCCACAACCCAAGGCAAACCCAAGACCTTGGGAAGTTTTCCACAAACAGATTTAAAAGGCTGAACAAGGCTGGAGTAAACCATTTTCACCTGGGATTTGGGGAAAGTAGACTGAGATCCCTACACCAATGCATAATTATCTAAAATGACAGTATAAAATGATTTCATTAGAAGAAACCCAGGGAGTCCTTCCCAGCTAACTCTTATCCCAGCTACCATCCAGCATTTGGGCACTCTCCTGCCAAGTTTGAAGCCAGGGAAGTCTGATTTGAGTCAAAGCCTTCAGCATTCCAGGATGGGCCCCAGAGACTCACCCATGGCAGGAGGAAGAGGGTAAATGTTTCTCCCTGCTCCTCTTTTCCCTCCTTCTCCTCCTCCTCTTTCCTTCCCACTTGGACCAGAAACACTGAATCACAGAATCACAGAACGTTAGGGATTGGAAGGGACCTCGAAAGATCATCTAGTCCAATCCCCCTGCCGGGGCAGGATTGCCTAGACCATATCACACAGGAACGTGTCCAGGCGGGTTTTGAATGTCTCCAGAGAAGGAGACTCCACAACCTCTCTGGGCAGCCTGTTCCAGTGTTCGGTCACCCTCACCGTAAAGAAGTTTTTCCTCATATTTATGTTGAACCTCCTGTGTTCCAGCTTGCACCCATTGCCCTTGTCCTGTCAAGGGGATGTCACTGAGAAGAGCCTGGCTCCATCCTCATGACACTTGCCCTTTACATATTTATAAACATTAATGAGGTCACCCCTCAGTCTCCTCTTCTCTAAGCTAAAGAGACCCAGCTCCCTCAGCCTCTCCTCATAAGGGAGATGTTCCACTCCCTTAATCATCTTCGTGGCTCTGCGCTGGACTCACTGAACTTTAGCCAAGAACCTTTCTGCGAGGATCTGTGCTTGTCAATAGAAAAAAAATATATTTTGTATTAACAGATTCAATTTAGATTAATCATCGTAGTGATGACAAAAAAATAAGAGTGAAAGATATATAGTGCCATCCAGAAGGACCTTGACAGGCTTGAGAGCTGGGCCTTTGCAAACCACATGAAGTTCAACAAGACCAAGTGCAAGGTCCTGCATGTGGGTTGAGGCAATCCCAAATACAAATACAGGCTGGATGGAGAATGGATTGAGAGCAGCCCTGAGGAGAAGGACTTGGGGGTGATGGTTGACGAGAAGCTCAACATGAGCCGGCAGTGCGTGCTTGCAGCCCAGAAGGCCAACCACATCCTGGGCTGCATCAAAAGAAGCGTGGCCAGCAGGTCGAGGGAGGTGATACTGCCCCTTTACTCCGCTCTGAGACCCCACCTGGAGTACTGCGTTCAGCTCTGGGGCCCCCAACATAAGAAGGACATGGAGCTGTTGGAACGAGTCCAGAGGAGGGCCACGAAGATGGTCAGAGGGCTGGAGCACCTCTCCTATGAAGACAGGCTGAGAGAGTTGGGGCTCTTCAGCCTGGAGAAGAGAAGGCTCCAGGGAGACCTTCTAGCAGCCTTCCAGTACCTGAAGGGGGCCTACAGGAAAGCAGGAGAGGCACTTTTTACAAGGGCAAGTAGTGACAGGATGAGGGGGAATGGTTTTAAACTGAAAGAGGGTAGATTTAGATTAGATATTAGGAAGAAATTCTTTACTGTGAGGGTGCTGAGACACTGGAACAGGTTGCCCAGAGAAGTTGTGGCTGCCCCCTCCCTGGCAGTGTTTAAGGCCAGGTTGGATGGGGCTTTGAGCAACCTGGTCTAAAGGAAAGGTGTCCCTGCTTGTGGCAGGGGGGGTTGGAACTAGATGATCTTTAAAGTCCCTTCCAACACAAACCATTCTATGATTCTGTGATTCTATGATATTCACTCCATGGAAAGTGTGTGAATGAGCAAATATATATATGTTCATATTGATTTGTAGATCTCATGGTGTGAAAATTAACATAATTCTACAATGACCTAAGACTAAAGTATTGGTGCTAAAACACATGTAAGTCCATAACAGTGCAGATAACACCAGAGGCCTAACTTTTCCTAGCTTTGTCATGCAATTTGATCGAAATAAAAAAATCCAGATTTTTACGTGACCCTTTCCCATTAGAGACATTAATATATGCTTTGAGACAATTTATAGTCCAAAAGCTGATGCCAGATAGAACTGAAAATTTTACTTGTCAAACAGAATTGATTTTAAGATTGTTTTCTTTTTGCTTTTAGGCTGATTTTTAGTGCTCTGTATCTGTCAAGAAGTGTGTTTGGTTTTTATTCTTGCTGGGAGGTTTGATGAAAACCTGATCAATGCATTATATGTTTATCATAACTTATAGAAGGGTGGAAAAAGTTCCATCACTTTTGTATTAACCAGTAAAAAAGCTACATAGATGCTAGGTGGTTTTTAAGATTCACATTTGTAAACTTAAGCGTTAGAGGAATTTTTAGTTAAGAAATCTCAGTGCTTTTGGATCTGGATCTTAGGTATGTACCAAACGTGACTGAACAAATTGTCAGGATTGTAAATTAGGAAAAAGCACAATACACAAAGAATCTTGCAATTAAACTAGGATATTTACATCAGTTAGTTACAAAGGTATGCAATATTTTCTGATATGTACTTTACATTTGTTAATGATGTTTTAGCTTAGAAATAAAATGAGATGTATGATACTGCATGAAACGAAGTACTGATTCACATTGTTTTCTAAAGGCTGGGTTTATTTTAAAACTGCTTTCTTCATTGTAAAACCACATTAGTTTTACTAATAGTAGCACAAGTATTCTCACTGCTTTGGGAAGCCCCAGGGCGAAGCATGGTCCCCTCACTGGGAACAGCAGTACGGGTGCCTGCAAAGGGCGCGGGTTGCCAGCGCCCACTCCAACTTGCATTTTTAAATGAGGAAAAGCAGAAGGGGAGTGCTCCAGCAGCCAGATTTTCTCTCCATGAGATATGGCCATCCAAAGTCAAGCTTTCAATTTTCTACTTTTTTTTTTCCTGTTTTTTTTTCGTTCTTATGAACTTAAGGTCCCACCCTGCAAACTCATCATCACCAGTTCATGGCCAGTATGGGCTCATATGAGGGAACAGAGCCACAAGTCCCAGCACTGGAAGCCACCCTTCAGCCACTGCCCCTGCCAGCTCCCACCCTGAGCCAGAAACCCACCATGACCCCTGTTTCCCCTGGCAGACGGTGGAGCCCCATCTGGCACCACCAGGGACATCCCACCCTTGGGTGTCCCTCCCCTCTGCTCACCCACCGTATCTGCAACACCCCTGGGCTGTTTCTGAAGGCTTGTTCCGGTCCCAAGGGCCATGTTTGCAAGCTGGTTTTCTAACCACACACTGCACGCCACACCAGGACTAGCTCTCTGGGAAGTTTTTTAATCATCCTGGAAACAGCTGACTGGGAATTGTTCAACAACACCTATTTGTCTTCAGAAAAAATACCAGTTCATCAAAAGGGAAACCCTGAGCAGAAATCTGTCGGTGGGAGCAGAGTGGAAGAAATGGGACAAAGGAAAAAGAAACAGCTTTTTTTCTCTTGAGAAGGTGGGCTTTCTGCTGAAGTCCCAAGAGACAGACAGCCCCGGCCCCGCACACAACACCCTCACCTGCAACAGCCGTCACCTCCACAGCGTGCAACCTCATCTGGAAGAAGCAGCCTGAGGCTGAGTCCCCAAACCAGAATCCAAATTAGGGGTTTTTTTCCTACAGCTGGAAAAGTAGGCAATGCTGGTGCTTAATTAGTCTTCTGCTGTGCTAATCAGCTAAGTGGTTCCTGAAGGGGCCAGGGAGAGGCAGAGCGGGTCAGAGGGCCGGGATGCTCCCGGGACTGAAACCTCTCGGGTGCAAAGGCAGCCCCATGTGGCCAGCCAGGCTCCAGCCCTCCTGCAATTCCTCACCTGAAGCCTTCACCAAGCTGTGCAATGGCCCCACTGCCTCACCCAGACTGGGTTAGGATCTGAAACACCGTCAAAACCAAAAATAGGAGTAAAGATTGGATAAACCCACTTTATTTCCAGGGCCGGTGAAAGGGTGGCTGAGAGCGCTGTCCTGGGAGGGAGGCAGCCTCTCCTCTGCCCTTGGGTCTGACACCACTTACAAGGAGGACTTTTGGACATTCAGCTGTGGAAAAGTCCCCTACAGCATCCAAGATACTGCTTGCACATAACACATGACCCGTGTAGCACACATGTCTCTCATCTGTGCAGTAATGAATAAGAGGATTTTAAAGGGACTTACTCTAAGCTGTGTGACTCACTCAGATCCGGACACTGCCGTCTTTTTTCCAAACCGAAAACCAGAAGCTGATGAGAGACTTGGCTGCTCTCTCACACCTTTGTTATCTATTTCTTCAGAAACATCTCTCTAGGACTAGTAAATGGTGACTTAATGGGCTGTTTCCTCCAACATCCACCTTTTACTGGCTAAATGCAATGCAATTTACCTGTCTGGTGGATTAGGAGAGCAATTCCTCATGTAAGGCCCGTAAGTCACATTCCATTCTGCTCTTCATCTAAAGGTGTAGTATGGAGTTTCACTGCACTTTCAAAAGGAGGGCAAACAGGAGCAAGGCAGCAACTGAATTTTTTTTTCTGGACTCATTTTGCACTTCTGATTTTAGGTGCTCCCTTTTCGCTGACGTGCCTTAGTGAATTTAGTGCCCACCTCAGCTCCCAATCCTTCCTCCCTTTAGCTCAAGTGAAGGGCAGCTTTAATAAAGTTCAGAATCGCCTATACATCAGAGGCAAACCTGCCGTCAACCATCAGCGCGCTCCCAAATGACACAGCGCTAATGACAGCGGGGCAGGGCCTGCTGGCGGCTGTTCCCTGGGTTACGCGAGAAAAACCTCTTCCACTGGAGACCCCACCGCTGCTGTTGACAGTGGGCAGACACGGCCGCCTGTCCACGCTTCAGCAGCCCAGCCCCATCGTCCAACAAGCCTCCGAGTTGCCCATATAAGCATTCACAAAGGCAATAATGAAGTTATTTAAGCAGCTTATTTCTGCCCTCTGGGGTAGAGGCCGTTAGGATGTGATCTAATATAGGGTCTATTTCTAAAATGCAGCTTGCATTGAAAATGGGCTGCAAAATAATGCTGTTAGTGAAGGTATTAAAGATAAACTGTTATTAGCAACAGTCTATCAGCTGACTACAGAACTGTATGGAGTGGAATAAAGATGAGGGCATTTCACAACTGAGGCAGCACAAGTTACATTACAAATTTCAATATGCTGCCGTGCTACGTGAGTTACGATAAATTATTTTTCCTATATTTGAACTTATGAGCTGTTCCCTCTTTCTTTAAACAGGACATTCTCCCACGCAAAGTCATTAAAACCTATTAACATGAAAAGGCAACCCACTTTGAATGTTAATAAAATACAAATACAGATTGTTACACTTGTCCTCCTCCTTTTGTTTTGGCCAGACTCATTTCTAGAAATTGGCTGGTACGGCAAGAGTGATAAATAGCCGTCCCTCCTCACTTGCAGCAATGCAGGGCAGTTTTCTAATGCCATTATAAAGATAATTTGCCAGATATCTTTATAAATAAACTTTTGCATCCATATTCTGAAGAATGGCTTAGGAATCTTTCAATTTGGGAAAATCTCACATTATACGAAGACGATTATGCCATGTTTTCCATAATTTTTGTACTGAAGACCCCTCGAGAAAATTTTGCCCAATCTAAAAGCAAGTGACTTTTATTCTAGAAAAGAACAAATATGTAAGACATCAACTCAACAGATGTGAGCCAGAGCTTAGGATGGAAAAGCTTATATATTCTTAATTAAAGCTTTAAAAAAATTAAATATGCAAACAGTTAACTTCAGAAGTTCACCTGAAAAAATATTGCAATTGTTGTATGACACTATTACTTTTACACTTGACTTTGCAAATGATCTTTCACTTCTTCACATACATTAAAATAAAAAAAAACCCTGGCAACCTGATATTTGAGGCCTAAATAAGCATTCCTACACTCAGTTATCAGAAAGCTCATCCTACGTGCTTTAGGTCACACAAACCTGCTGGTTTTGTCTGGGTGTTAGAAGGCAATTCCTTTACATAGCCTTCTATTCTACTATTATTTTTGTCCACTTATATACTCAATTTTCACATAAGCATCCCAAACCCCCCCATAAAATGAGATCTGTACAACTGCCTAAATTCCTTAGATAAACTCACGTAAGTCAGGTTAGTATATACAAAGGCCTCGAGAACACAAAGAGGGGCAGTCACAGAGGGCTATCAGATAAAGCATCCCAGCATCTACTTTACAGCTGCTCTCTCTTCCCAGATCCCCTTTAACGACTGTACAAACCATTTCTGGTGAAGCGACATTAATTGGGTCAGAAAAACGAGAAGAAAAATAGAATAGAAATACAGCAAAATAATATAGTAAAGGGAATTTTAAAAATAATGAAAGGAAATGTGTCTGCAGAGTGCGTCCCATCCATCTCCAGCTGCTTCGCTTTGAACTTGGGAGGTGCCCCAGTTTTTGCAGGGAGCCCACCCGCAGCCTCAGCCGTCACTGGAGTCAGGCTGAAGCGGCCAGGGAATCACTGCAGCCGAGCCTTTTGATATTAAAAGTAAAAACTGTCTGCAGGAGGAAAAAAGGGAGTCCCTTACACACCTACAATCTGTTCTTATTAGGCGGGGGGGGGGGTGTTGATATCTTGTTTGAAGTGATAAGCACTGTAAAAGCTTTGTGTCTAGGGCTCTACACTACATACTTAAGCTAAAAATAATTTCTAAAAGCTAATCAGAGAAGGCTGTATAACATCAGCTAGGCAGTGCAGAGGCTAGTCTGGTAGGTTTTTTCTTCACATGAATGCTTAAAAATTTGAGAGTTTTTTGAAAACTAAATGGCACTTCAAAACATAAGAGATTTAAGAATAATATTCCCGTTAGCAGCTGTTAACAAGAATGATCAGTGTAAATCCCTTCATATTAAGACAAGAATAAACTCCTGGAATTCGAAGACTCTCTAAGGAAGAAAGAGAAGTTGAAACGCCCCAGAGACTCAGTCCTCCCAGCACAAACCGCTGCAGGCTAGGAGCAGGGATCCACTGCTGTTCTCCAGGGCTCGGTCCCTGTGAGCAGGTCACCTGCCTTGGTCCTTCTCATTTCCCAAATGACCGTGTTTCTCCCTGCAACCACCCCTGCAGGTGTTTGCTGGGCAGTAAGGGACCAGCCAGCATAACCAGCCCAGGCATGAGATGCATTTTTACCATTTCTGGGGCTTGCTGGGTTACAAACCCACATGTCCTGTGAGCGAACCACCACGCAAAAGGCGAGGACATGGCACTCCCCATCCCTGCTGCTGCATGAAAAATTCATAGAATAAAGTACACTGACATGAAATTGAATTTACTGAGAACGTACAGCGCTATCATCAACTGCTTAGGGAACTCGTCTGAGTGAGTCCTCAGAGATTGTTACAGTGGTTGTTTCCTATGAAATACAGAGGCACAAGGTGGCATGTTTTTAGGACTTATTCTCATGATATATCACCATCACCCAGAGTTACTAAATACCAGCTGAACTGTGGTAACTGATTATGCATTTCTGCTGCCAGTCTACTGCAAATGTGTGAGAAACTGCGTCCGCTCTGACCCACTTCCATCACTCTGTGAGATACTGCTTTCCATGCTGACCACGGGGTACGTACACACACTATATCGACTCTCATGGCTCAGCTGATGCAGGATAACGGCTTGACTCAGGCAGCTGACTCCCCAGTGTGGCTGAAGCTTCGGTCACCTCAGCCTTGCCTTTCCCTGGGAAACACGTTCGCTGCTTCTCTTTGTGCATCCCCTCTCCCGTCCAGGGAACCGTGCATCCCGTGGGAGCAGCCAGGCGTCTTCCCACATGCTGGTGCAGGCTCTTGGTAAGCGAGAGGTGATTAAGGGAAATGAACTTTTCCTTTAGCAGTGAAAGCAGCAGAGGGCAGGTCTCCTGTTTCCCAGATGTGTGTTGTAACCCTGTAGTGTGAAAGTGGGTACTCCTAGCTGTAAAAGAGCGAGTGAGTCCAAACTTCATTCTTGGAAAGCAAGCAGCACCAACAGAGCAAGAGATTCTTAATCAGTCCATCAATTGCTCAGCCAAATAAAAGCAGCTTACTGTATAATATTGAAACACTGGCACAGAAGCAGTAGCCTAGACATCTGCCAGCCCAGGCAAGTGCCCCAGCCAGTGGGTACAGTCAGCCTGCTCTGGGCCATATGTGCTCCTTTGGGACCAATGCATATTTCAAATTGAGAGACTGGACTAGTTGCAGCTGGAAAGCTGCATCACACAATGCCTTATCACCTACCTGCTTATCAAAGCAGTTGTAGAAGACAGATATATAAAAGATATTTTAAACTATCTCAAGCAGAATAAAAACCAACCCCAAACCCTAAGCTGGGTGACTTACAATTAAAAGCAGCACCCAGTCATCACTCGCTTCAGCTGCCATCAGCCTGTTCAGGTTGCCATCCCAACAGATAACTGTTCCTGGCTTTTGTCATGTTAGGTTTTTGCCTGCATGGCGAGTCACATCAGCTCAAGAGCCCAAGGCAAACACCAGCAGTAGGCAGGGGGTGGAGGTGGGAATGGCAGGGTGCAGAGCACTCCCTCATTTAGTGAAAGCAATGAGCTGCTAAAAAAGTTCAATACATGTCATGTAATTTTAGTCTATTTCCATTTATGGCTTTCAAACTTTGATAACTTTAGTGTTACATTAGTCCCTAACTGATCCAAAAAGGTACTAGGTAGTCTTCTCAGCAATAGGAACGAGATGTTACTAAGAAAGGGTGGAGCTTGAAACAGCACAGGAGAACCCCTTTTAAAAGCATGAACCCCTCTCTAAAATGAAATGATTTGCAAAAACTTCTCTTCTAGACAACATATAGCTGGTTTTGGAGTCAAGAAAGGAGCTATTTCCCTGTTGGAGAGGAAAGTAATTGTTAAGGATTCAGGGTGGCCGTATGGCCTTAGTGCTGGCAGATGCAGACCCCGGAGCACAGGAGCTGGAGCCATGGTCCATCCCACCCTGTCCGTCCCACCTCAACAGCAGACAGATGGTCAGCATTAGATATTATGAGATCCCTTGCATTAAGCAGAGGTAGCATAATGAATGTGCCACATTAGGATTCCTCCTAAGCCTCAATTGCTGTAAGCTGTTGAAAACATGCTAGCATACCTGTTAGCAGTAACCAGAAGCAGATTTACAGCAACAGGCTGGGAGGGCAGTAGCCCTCTAACTACCACCACCCGACGAGGCACCCAGCCTGGCTCACAGGATGGAAAAACCACCGTGCAGCCTCCCCCAGCGTGCACAGCTGCACCCAGATTTACCAGCAGCTCTTAGAGCCCAGGAAAGTCTTGTTACAAAGCACAATCTCTTCAAAACTTTGTTTATTGCCTGTCTCTGTGGATGTTTGTGTATTATGTGGAGAAGTATCTCCCTTTCCTCTGGCTTGGAATATTCTCTGACTTCCTGTGACTGCCCTTGTTTTCATGGGTGGGAAACAGGGACAACAACTGCCCCTGCCCTACCTTCCCTATACTAATGGTCTTCAGCCTTTATAGCCCAAAAGGCAAAAGAAGCACAGGGCAGAGAGCCCAGCTGTGCAGCCAGCAGGCAGGGAGAGGCAGGTAGCAGAATCTTAATTTGATTACATTGTCATGGACCTCTAAAGGTCCTTTAGCAGATCACAAGGGGCGTGTGGATGAGTCCTTCTAGACTATTTATTATTTGGGTTCATTTTTTAGTTCTCCTTTTTATTTGTCTCATCTCTAAGGGAAACAACTCCAACCTTGTCAGTCTCCCTTGATATGAGAGTTTTCCTCTGCTCCAATCATGTTTGCCACCCTTCCCTGAACCCTTTTTAATTCTCTTCTTATTACTTTGAACAAAGATGGATGGAACAGCAGAAGCAGAAGCAGTTCTCCAGCTGCACGACTGGCAAACTGAAGAAAAACAGGTCAAGGCTAGACTGAACTCTGTAGCAGCTCCAGCGAGGTCAGTGGAGTTACCTCAGGAATGAGTACACTCCTCTTCAATTAAGTTTCTTGCCAAATTCACTTCCCTTAGTATTGCTTAGGCTGTGAAAAGCAACTGTTGCTGACAACAGGTTGTCCATAGTGCATGCAACTGAAGTCACATCAAACAGCTTTTAGCTGGAAATGTGGATACACACAAGCCATGCTGAGCATTTTAGCAAAATCATGCCTAAACCTGTTTGCACAGCATTGCCACACCTGACCAGAGAAATCATCTGGCCACCTAAGACTCCTGTTCACATCACTGCCAAAAGGAAGGGACAAGAAACCCACTACCAATTAATTTGGGGCCTGCCTTTTGTCATCCAGTGCTGTCTAACAGGGTTTAGATCTTCTCATTCTCCATACAGAGACATTTCCTTGTTTTTATTTTTACTAAATCCTTCGTTTTGATGCATCAATCAATACCATAAATTACTAATGCACCACTCAGGATATGCTGCTTTTCACTTTCATTTCAAATTGCCTTGTTTTGTCATTGTGCTCAAGAATAAATAGGAGACCTTGATTGTCTGTAACATTTATTATTTTGTGCATCTTCCACTCTGAATCAAGCAGCTGTGGTCCTTCCATCTCTCTTTATACAGAAGTATTTCCAGGCTTTTAGATGATGCCTGTTGGTGTGGCAAGACTCTGCTTTGTCCAGCTACTCTGTAACGTAAAGGAAACCTGATAGAACACAACCAACCTCCCATTAAGTATAATAATGAGGTATCTTTGTGTATGTTCTCGGGCTTTAGTGACTTTCAATCAGGCATACAAATGTGGACCAGTATCTTGAGTGGTGCCATCCTTCCTAACACGCAGTGTTAGGAAGTGCAAGCACTTCCCTTGCAGTGCTTGATCTAATCCCATGGCAGCTGACAGTAGCTCTTCCAGCCCTTCTCAGCTCCTGGGGCCCTTTTCATCCATCAGTTTAAGGGCACTACAGCAAAAAAGTAAGATGGAGGCATGATCAGATGAAATTAACTGAGCTGAGCCACGTAACAGGGCAGTGCTGGAATAACCCATCACTGATTTATCTCACAGCAACACCTTCATGCCCCGGGCCTGCAAGATCTTCCCTCAGGCAGATGTTTTGGATTTGGCAGTGGCTATAATTGCTTCCTGTATTAAGGATGCATGATGCAATATGGTGATTGGTATTCTGAAGACATCTGTAGAGTAAGTATTCATAGAGAAGTAACCAGCAAAAGCCAAAGCAGATATCTAGTGATTTGTGTGTTAGTGCCGAGATCAGAGAAGTTTCCACAATCTTGAATTTCTTCATCAAGAACGAAACCAAAAGTCTGACAGCAGCCCAGTTTCATGAAAGTGATCCAGGTTTTATGAACCCCTGCAGACAGCCTACTCTCCAGCTGTAACCACAGTCACCATGCAAGCGCCAGTCCCCTCTCCTACCTGCACCAGAGCACCCACGTCCTTCCCCATCAAGGCAGAAAGCAAAGGGCTGCACAGACACAACCTGCCGGCTCCCAGCTGGACTCTGCTGAACAAGAGCATGTCACAGATCTCTCTAAGATTTGCAATCATACCCAGCCACAGAGATATTCATGAATTTTCACTTCAAATCCCCTTCCATTTCAAAAATGCTGTCCCCTTGAGATTTTTTTCAGTACTTGCGAACCTGCCAGGTTTTTTAACATATAAATAGGAGCATTTAGTAAGAAAACAGGGACATGATTCTAACTCTATCGAAATACATCTGATAGAAAGAGCTTTTAGGAGAAAAAGAACTGAAAAGATTCACTGCTTTTAAAGAACGGTTAAAACCCATCTTTCATTACAGCAAGACCTAGGAGGAATGGCTTTGATCCCTCAATATTATCAGAGCAAAGGCAGTTAATACCTACTTCTAGAGTAGCAGCATTAGCTTTTGTACAGAATTCTTTAAATGACTTCTAGGGCTATTAAAATCAATTGTAAAACACCACTGCGTTTACCTAACCAGAATTTCCCCAGCAGATCAGTCCACAAAAGGCTTTAGATGTTGCAATATTGTGTGTTGCAATTCTGAACTTTTGGCACTTTCGATTGGCTTCATCCCACTAACTTTGAGAACCTTAGCCGGGAACAAAAATCTTGCTAGGCTCCTCTGAAGTCAATGGAGAACTCCAGACAATAATTTAGGCTGCCTGTTACATGGGATTAATCCAAGATCTCGGCCCCTGCAGAAATAACCAGCCTGGGTTACGTACCTAGGCTCCTTGTTGAGTATGTGGAGATGCCCACATGCCTCTGAATGGAATCTAGGAAAGCTACCAGAAGGAATGGGGAACCCTCTCACCTAGCTGGCACTAAGGGGCTGGGATGAAAGCCTCTTCTCCCTCAGCCCCAGGAAGCTGCTGATGCGACCTTCTCGCTTTCCTTGCTTTCTAGGAGAAGCAAGGACACCCATCCAGGTCTGTGGGAGCCTTGGCCACTCTTCTCTGTCCAAGGCAATTTTAACCTAGATCTTGTTGTGGCCACCAGCGTATAACCGGATACCGCTCTGCCAGGTTTTTTTCCCAGTAAATTGTTCCAGTTTTTATGAAACAACTACATGTCTGTCAGGCTAGCGAGCCAGAAAATCACTCTCTAATCTAGCAACTTGGAGTAGGGGTGGAAGAGGACTGCATTCCAGTCTCTGCTCTCATGATTATTCAGTTATTTGATATGAATCATTGATTGGAGAAGAAATCAAAACCTTGATCTGATAGAAGAAACGATCACTTTTAGTCGCTATCTATCTGAGAATACCTAGTTACTCTCCGCAATGAGATGGTGTTGGTCATGTTCCCAACCTATCATTCAAGAAATTAGGGACTTTATTGGCAAAAATGTAGGTGCCTAGAGACTTAAGATCCTGACAGGGTCAGCTAGCAGCACAGACAAGATTTTAAGTATTTAAATTATGGTTTGGCATCCCCATATGTTTATAGGATGTGCTAGAGATACTACTGCTTCCAGCATTCTGTACAACATGAAACTTATTGGGAAGTCCGACGACTGTAAAGAAAGAGGACACCTTGGACTCATTTGGACTTGTTCCCTCTCTCACATGTAGATGGAGTCATACATATAGCACATTGCCATTAATAATTCAAAATCATATAAATAACTATGTCATTTTTGAGTCACACAAGGAATAAATTGACCTGCTATCTACATACTACTCATCATGGAATAGCATGTTTGCCAAATAAGATAAATAAATAGGGCTTTACCTAGTGGTTTGAGAAATAAAGCTCACAAGGGGCACTACTAGGAGACAAGAGTGTGCCACCTGTGAGATTACTAACTAAGGCTGTGTGCAAGACTGGGAAGAGGCTAGACAAAATAATAAGAGGACCATTACTGAAGGGAATGGAAAATCATGTATTTTAAGCAAGGAAGCAGCCCAAGGAAAATGAAAAATCAACATAAAACAATGAAAAAAAACTGAACAGGATAAAAAAACCCCACCAAACAAAAAACAAGAACACAGAAAATAGAAAAATTGTAGAAAAGAAGAGCCATCAAGGTCACCAGCTGACAAAAAGTCTCTGAAAAGCATTTTCATGCATTTGTACACTGGAAAAGAACAGTCTTCTGTTCATTTACATGTACTGGTTTTTTTTTTCTGATTGCAGAGCACTACAAAATATTTTTGTGCAATATATTCCTTATTTTATAAAGCTCTCACGGAAACTACACACACACTTAACATGTATATAAACATGTTTTATAATAAGATAATTCATGCCTTAACTTCACAGTGAAAATGAAAATTGTCTGGGTTTCAATAATGAATAGGATTCAGGTTAATGAGAACATTTGTCTGATTAACCTTCTCCACAGTCAATATGACTTGTAATGGTCCATCAGTCATCCATGGCTAAGTAGTGTTGCCAAATGTATTCAATCCATGCCCAAATATGTATTTAGAGAAACAATCACAGGCTACTAAATAAAATCTGGAACCACGTGTTAGTCAATGAACATCAGGAAAACCAAGCTTAGAGCATTCAAACACCTAAAGATGAGCTCCGCATGACCAAATTATTAGAGTTTACAGTCTCACTAGTATTATATACCCACGTAAGAGTTGAATCATATGAGGAAAAAGGATCACAAGCAATAAAAAATACCCAGAGATTTTGACTTGTTAGTGAAAATGATTCTGCATAGTAGTGACTGAAAGATAATAGTGCTTAGCAATTGGAAAATGACATTCCTGTATGTAAAATTAGTTGTTGGTCTCAATCCAGTTAGCAGCAGTGAGAAGGTATCTGTATTATTAAACCCTATTGTGATCTGATGGAACAAGGGCTGGAGTTTGAGAAGCCAAAATGAGAAGGTAAGATAGACTTCATTCCCTCTGTTAATGGTGTGGTTCAATTGTTCCCATTGAACAGTGGGGGGAAATTCCCTTTTCCACTGCCTTTCCAGTATCTGTTACAGAGATGAATACAAGTGTCCTTTTCCTGAAGATACCAAGTAAATACCTGAAATGCCATTAACTCTTCTTTAAAAAATAAAAACAAAACCAAAACCAAAACCACAATGTGCAGGTGGAACCCCGGTGTTGGTTTATAGTCTTTCAGTTACTCAAAGGGGTCATTTTGGGAAAAGACACATGAAACCGTTTCGGATTTTTGTTGCCATGTTTGAAGCCATAAATCAGGCACTAGCTGTCAGAAGTTGTTAATAACTGTTCCTGTGAGTGGTTTACTACATAATATTTTCATAGGATATGTTGAACCTTTCTTTGAAACATATGGTATTGGCCACTGTGCAAGAAATGGTAATGGACTCATCAGACTAGTGGGCTGTTAAAATACAGCAATTCTTCTGTTCCTGTGGTATTTAATAGAGCAAGGACAACAATTCATTGCCAGTAATTTATTGGATAACTGTTGATTTTTCTCTTTATGAACTGTCACAAAGGTCCAAACTTTCATATATGGCTATTATTCTAAATTAGTTGTGATTCCCTCCCTAAAAACCTCCCAGAGATCACAGGGTTCATTAAGATCAAAAATTTGAGAGCGTGGACTGAATTAGTAGGCTATATGTTGTTCCAGGGTTCAGATAGACTCATATCTGCAAATAAATATCAAAGCACAAATTGAAAACATTGAATATTACAAACGAATATCTGATGAAAAACTAACTCTTGAAACAAAGAACATAAACAATGCCTTTTGTGCACACTTGGGATGCAAAGGTGCAAAAGATCAAATGCTCATAAAACCAAACCATAGTACGTGTCGAATTTCAAGTGCCTCAAGAGCTATTTTGCCAAATTCTGTCTTTTCCACAAGCCAAGCTGAAGGACAGACCCTGCCTCTCACCCTCCATCCCCATGCTCTCTAAGGGCAGATTTTGGCCTTTGGTGTCAGGGATACACCTACCTCACCCACAGCCCTATGGGTCCACCAGCCATACTGTGCAAAGCATCTGGCCAGCAACTTGGTTCTTCAGCACCACTTTCCTATTTATGTTTTGCTAATTACATTATTGACCTTCCTCTGAGGAAGTTCTTCTCTTGTGAGAACAGCATTAACTCAATTAATTTAAAAATGGAAGGTGTTTCTTCTTTTTTTTTAATGGGGCAGAAAGCATTCTAAAATTGGCATAGAAAAGAAGGGTACCAGAGCACAAATACCTGTGCTGCCTATATTCGGCCATCTCAGACTAATGGAAATTATTCTCTTTCTCATTACTGAAAGTATAGATTGTGAGCAGAAATGGGCGAGCTATCTCTTCACCATAATAATCAGGAAATAATATGTGCCTAATGAAGGTCATTGCTTCACTTAATCTAATCTGCTACAAACAGAATCTTGTTCTTCCTTTGCATCACAAAAAGAAAGAAAAATATTTGATCAATATAAACAACATCCAGGACAAATCACTAGGAGGCCGGTAAAGAATAAGTTCTAGTAAGCAAAAGGTAAAATCATAAGGAGGCAGGTCAGAAAAGCATTTTGAGAGACAACTAGCTAAAGGAATCAAAGAAAGTAGTCAATCCATTCTGAAACATGCTGCAAGCAGGCAGCCTGCCAGGTAATCAATAAGGCCCATGGGGCTTCCAGAAAGAGGAAAGCTAAGTGGACTCTGTAACCACAGAAGAGGATCTCAGGGAGATTCCCATTGTATGGGCCTTCCTGGTGAGAAAAAAATAGGAGCGGCTCAAATGTAGTAGGGGAAGATTTAGGACAGATCAATAAAATAGGTAGTAATGAATCAGCAGGAGTGTATCATATTTCCCCATATTTCCCTGTGATTGTAAAAGAACTGCTAACTGCAGTGCACAACCCACCACTTAAAAGATGCTAAGGGAATAAAAAGGCAGATATGATTCCATTTTTGGAAAAGAAAATTAGAAAAGGTCCAGGGATCTACAGACCTGTCATTCGGACTTGGGAACACTGACCCGGGAAACTTATGATAAATCATAGAACTAAGAGACACCGGGCAAACATGATACAATTGGAAGATTGTAGGGAGAAAATCTTACCTCATAAATCCACTGAGCTCCTTGGAAAGAGTCAGTGAGAGCACAGGTTGTGGTGGTGCTGTTGACGCAGCATACTTACGTTTCCAAAAAGGTTTTGACAAGGTCCCTCCCAAAAGATTTTTAAATAAACAAAGCTCTTGCAGTCAAAAAGAAAGGATAAGAACAAAAGGTCATTTTTCTTAAAAAAGGGAGATTTCCAGAGGAGTCCCACCAGCTGTGTGCTCCATTTACTCACAAATCATCTGAGAAAAGTGAAGAGCAGCGTGGCAGAGTTTGTTGATGATACAAAATAGTTTAGGGCAATATAAACAAAAGCTGGCCACAATGTGTGTGACAGAGGCAGCTCACAACAGGACACACGTGGGATTCATCTTTCCTAACCATGGACATCTACAACATAGCCATTAGAGAAACTGAGAGTCACCTGAGGCTCCTTTCGTACTCAGTGGAGAGAAACAGGCACTTTAAAGGCTTGATTCCCCTGATCTGTTTCAGATATATACATTAGAATTGGAGGAATCACAACCCTAGAAATGTCTCTTTCTCTCCACTGCCTACAACGGGAGCACACAGTGGCTGGCTCAGATGCCATTCATCTACGTTTAGTCTGATGAACACACTCTGAGTATGTCGGCAGTAAAATAACAGACAAAATTCAAAGTCAATAAAGGTAAAGTAATGAATATGGAGGGAAACAACCTTAACTAGACATATAGAATTTAATGGATTTTAAACTGGCTGTTACCATTCAGAAAAGAGAACTAGAGTCATTGCTGGTAGCTCTGTGGGAAGCTCTCTGTTCACAGTTAAAAGTGGCCAGAAAGACACATGGCTTTGTTAAGTGTTGGCGATCTGGAGACTCCAAGTGCATAATAACACAAGTACAATTTAGGACAGGTCAAACAGGAGCTTTACTAGCCATGATCACAGGGAGAAAACATTTGGACAGCATCGTCCTCTCTGCTCCCCTGTGCTCTGCCAAGTGATTGCAGAGACCCAGCCTATAGACTGTGTCATAGAATCATAGAATTGTTGTGGTTGGAAAAGACCTTTAAGATCATCAAGTCCAACCATTAACCTAGCACTGCCAAGTCCACCGCTAAACCACGTCCCTAAGCAACACATCTACACATCTTTTAAATACCTCCAGGGATGGTGACTCCACCACTTCCCTGGGCAGCCTGTTCAATGCTTAATAACTCTTTCAGTGAAAAAATTTTTCCTGATATCCAATCTAAACCTCCCCTGGCACAACTTGAGGCCATTTCCTCTTGTCCTATCACTTGTCACTTGGGAGAAGAGACTGACACCCATCTCGCTACAACCTCCTTTCAGAGAGAGTGATAAGGTCTCCCCTGAGCCTCCTTTTCTCCAGACTAAACAACCCCAGTTCCCTCAGCCACTCCTCATTAGACTTGTGCTCTAGACCCTTCACCAGCTTCATTGCCTTTCTTTGGACACACTCCAGCACCTCAATGTCTTTCTTGAAGTGCAGGGCCTCACCAGTGCCGAGTACGGGGGGACGATCACTTCCCTAGTCCTGCTGGCCACGCTATTCCTGATACAAGCCAGGATGCTGTTGGCCTTCTTGGACACCTGGGCACACTGCTGGCTCATATTCAGCCAACCATCGATCAACACCCCCAGGTCCTTTTCCGCCAGGCAGCTTTCCAGCCATTCTTCCCCAAGCCTGTAGTGTTGCGTGGGGTTGTTGTGCCCCAAGTGCAGGACCCAACACTTGACCTTGTTGAACCTCATACAACTGGCCTCAGCTCATCGACCCAGACTTTCCAGATCCCTCAAGCAGATCTACCTTCTTACCCTCAAGCAGATCAACACTCCCGCCCAACTTGGTGTCATCTGCAAACTTACTGAGGTTGCATTCGACCCCCACGTCCAGATCATCGATAAAGATATTAAAGAGAACTGGCCCCAATACTGAGCCCTGGGGAACACCACTTGTGACTGGCTGCCAACTGGATTTAACTACATTCACTATAACTCTTTGGGCCCAGACACCCAACTAGTTTTTTACCCAGTGAAGAGTACACCTGTCCACACCACGGGCAGCCAGTTTCTCCAGGAGAATGCTTTGAGAAATGGTGTCAAAGGCTTTACTAAAGTCTAGGTAGACAACACTCACAGCCTTTCCCTCATCCACTAAGTGGGTCATCTTGTCATAGAAGGAAATCAGGTTAGTCAAGCAGGATCTCCTTTCCTAAACCCACACTGACTGGGCCTTATTGCCTGGTTGTCCTATATGTGCCACATGATCGCATTCAGTACATAGGAAAGGAATAAAAACCAAACCAGAAATGAAATGATGGCATTGTGTAGATGGTGTGAATTTACCCTGTCTTACTGGTGACATTTCAGGTTCTATCATTTGAAAAAATCATTGTAGAAATGGTACAGGCGTAGGAGAAAGAAAAGGGGGGTGGTCCAAAAGTTGGAACACCTTTTGAAAGGGGAAAAATTAAATCAGCAGGACTCATTATATGGAAAAGAGACATCTAAGGTCAATGAAATCACGAGTGGCATGGAGAAGATGAACAGGGCTTGCTTATTCACTCTTTGTTGTAATTCTACCAACACAAATGGTAGGAAGAAAAATTAAGCCTCAGAACTGGCTTGTCATCACAAGCATCAGTCTGAACCTAAAGTAGTGAAAGCCATGAAACACTGTACTGTACTGCAGCCAGCACCCAGGAGGTGGTGTGTGGGTGGGAACAGCAGAAAGAAGATGTTCAAGGGCAACCTTTAGGGGAAACTATAGATGAGAGAACAAACCAAAAGCAAAAAGAAGGGCCATCACAGACCCTGCCACACACAACTGGCGAAGCAGGGCACTTGCAAGAGAGGCTGTGCAGAGTGCAGGGTACAGAGAACTGAGAGAAACATAAAGCTTGGAGAAACCCTGTGCATAAAGGAAGATAAGTCAAATAAACATGTGGTGTCTTAAACCTTTCTTAACCCTCTAACAGCATAGTGTCTAAGCAGAAAGACAGCATACTCGCTGTCGACTGTGAATCCCAGGGAAGCATGTTCCCTTGCTGTAGCTAGATTATCCACAGTTGCCTTTAGCACAAGCCAGTGAGTAATTGCCTGGGGCGTTATTTAGGGGACAAAGTTTAAGAGGGTCCTAATAATGCACAATGAAACAGAAAACTGTGACAGAGGGTAGGAAACACTGAAACACCTGTAGATCTAACAGATTGATCAGAACTGTGATCCTTCCACTGCAAGCAACCTCAGACAAACCCTGCAAAACTGAATTATGTTTGATATATAGCATACATTATATAAATATATAATATTTTTAACAGTCTGAATATAGGCATTTGGGAAAATGTCTAAGCTGCTGATTGAAGATTGATTCTTAAGAACTGCCAAAACTGCAAATCCAATAACGTGCAACAAAAAATTGTGAATTAGCAGTTTCCGTGTTGGAGACCTTCCAAACCCAAATAAGACTATGAAAAATGGCAGAAGAAAATTTAAAAAGAAGTTGAAATCTTCTTCCATGTCCTTCACAACGGGTATACAACATCTCCACGCAGGAAAGAAAGCAGATGTGTTTCCAGCTGTTGCAACTGCTTAGAAATGCATCAGATTATATTCTGTCCTGCTTGAAAGAAAATAAAAGAGCTGACTCAATATGCAGCAGACCTGTACTAATGTGGGGTTCAACAGAGTGTTTAAAACACAACCTTTGCAGAGTTTGGAAAAATGCAGAGGTAATCCTTCTTGCTGGAAAGAGGCACAAGCTCAGTTTTCTTTATGGACCCGCTAGTACTTGTTCCCAGAGCCGGAGTGACAGCAGAGGCTGGGCAGGGGGACAGCAGTAGCAGGACAGCAGCAGTGGTGGCACTGGCGGTGGTGGCTTCACTTCCCCCCCGGATCCCACCGCACCACGGCTGACATTGAAACGTTCAGCACATACGCAGGAATTTGCCTAGCCCCTCCATGGGGATGTAGAGCACAAAGTCTCTGCATCTTTTTTTTTTTTTCCCTTTCCCTTGGTCAAAAACTCGTGCTGGATGATCTAAACCTTTGTGGTTAACAGCTTATTTAACAAAATATTGATTTTTTTTTCCCCTCATGCTTTAGGAAATAGGATCTTCAAGAGCTTTGATGAAGTACTGTAGTTTGCTCAAACTCTCTTCAAGGTCTAACTGAAAGTCTAAATCCTAAACTGAATGTTTCTTATTAATTTATATCCATAGTTCCTACAAGTCCTATAAAAATAAAGTATGCCCACCAAGATCACCAATGAAGGAGAACACCACAACTTTTCCGATTTCTCCAGTGGTAGAGGTCCACCTGCAGCTACACACAGAAAAATGGATGAGTGTGGTTTTGAGAGGAAAATACCCTCATTAAAAAAACAGAGGAGCGAAGCAATATAATCTGTAATAGTTACTTGCTAACTAAAACTAAACAAAGTGGACACTAAATGGCATGTATATCTTGAAGAAAAAAGAAGTAGCATGTGTAATTTGGATAGTATAAAGTAAGTGCAATTAGATAATATATTAAAAATGTGTACATTATTTACTTCTGATTAATGATTTATAAACTTTGTATTAGAGATTAAGATGTACTATGAACTAAGGTATATAAATTTGATTTATCTCTTTAAAAAAAAATTTAAAACAGAAACCATCACTATGTTTTAATCATAAATTAAAATAAGAGTATCTATAGAGTTCTGAAATAGGATTTAACTGAATTTAACCTGATGTTATAATACAAATATGGAATACAGACATCTATAGAGAAAATTTTTCAAAATACCCATGGTATTCCTATTAGTATTCATCATAAGGTAGTTAAAATAGAATCATATTGAAGAGTAACAGTACATTTTGTTGATGATATGTAGGAATTGTAACTCCGAACTGATAAATTCTGAAATAAATTATCATAATCTGAAATACTGCTTATGGAAAGCACATTCTAAATATTTCTCAGTTTATTTCACCAGTAAGTTTGTAATTTAATCATTCACATGAAAATTTATTTTAAATCTAATTCTACTTTTTTTTACCCCATATGAGTTCCCTGGAATAAATAGGGATTTTTTTTTTCCCTGAAAACTTCTGGAACTTTTCTGTACCATATTAATTCTTTCTACAGAGTATCAAAGAGACTGAATATACGCTGGAAGCCTTTCTGAATCAGGATTTTCAGTTTGCCCAGTGAAAAGCATCTGGCTGCATAGCAGTTTTAACCAGCTTTAAAATTTCTGTCACTCAAGTAAGAACAAATGGGCTCTCGGTTAGAAGAGCTTGTGATCTTTGGCCATCTTTAAACTTTGTTTAAATTTGAGATAAACATGAGTTCAGTGCACATAACTGAAATAATTTTAAAGTGTAGTCTACACACTAATGCCAACTTAAATCAGATGAAGATCTAGTCAGAAATATTGTCCAGAGCACTCACAGAAACCTTACGCAGATTGGCTGTCTGCATATTTTCAGTATACTCTGTAAGAGATTATGCTGGTGAAAGTCATAGGTAAATGCTGTTATCTCCTGTATGTTATCTGCACTGGCAAAACTAATGTTTTATGTTTTACTCTTTTTAACTTTACACAATTAAGGCTTGCAGCCATTAGCAGAGAAGTCTGGATAGATAAGAGGAAAAGATCTAGAGCATTAAGGTACTAAAGAAAACTAAAACAATGTGCTAAATGGTTAAACCAAAAGAAAGTGAAAAGTCTTCAAAATATTGACACTACTGCCAAAGAAAATGCCCATCAACTTTGTTAAGTACCTTCAGGTTACTCCTTTTACTGTGATGTGAAAATAGTTAGAAAAAGAACTATCTGCGTGGTGTGCTACAGCAACAGAGCTGCTAGAAAACAAAAGGCTTTATTTGTGGAAAACATGAGAGTTCAGTTACTTTACTACTCTACACAGAAAAAAAGTTAAACAGTCTATGACTCATTAAACTGAAAATTCAGAGGTTGTATCTGAGTACGTTCCCCATTGGTTCTCTCCATCCACAAACTACGAACGTGTGTCTGACAGCCAAGACTTAGAATCATAGAATCATAGAATTATTTCAGTTGGAAGGGACCTTAAAGATCATCTAGTTCCAACCCCCCTGCCACAGGCAGGGACACCTTTCCTCTAGACCAGGTTGCTCAAAGCCCCATCCAATCTGGCCTTAAACACTGCCAGGGAGGGGACATCCACAACTTCTCTGGGCAACCTGTTCCAGTGTCTCAGCACCCTCAAAGTCAAGAATTTCTTCCTAATATCTAATCTAAATCTACCCTCTTTCAGTTTAAAACCATTGCCCTTTGTCCTATCACTACATGCCCTTGTAAAAAGTCCCTCTCCTGCTTTCCTGTAGGCCCCCTTCAGGTACTGGCAGGCTGCTAGAAGGTCTCCCTGGAGCCTTCTCTTCTCCAGGCTGAAGAGCCCCAACTCTCTCAGCCTGTCTTCATAGGAGAGGTGCTCTTCTGTTCAAACTCAAAACTGAGAAATAAGTTAGACAGATATAAAATACGACAGAGTTGAGGAAACTTCTCTAGGTCTTCCAAAGCCTAGACTAAAACCAAACGTCACCAAGGAAAGAATCAATAGCCTCACCTTGTTTTTCTTTCTCTTTTAATCTTGATCACCATTATTGGCCATCGTAAGAAAAAGACAAGATGTTGTCCTGTCCCAGCTTTATTTAGAATAATGTCTTTGACTGGTGGGTTTTGTGTTTACAGGAGAGGATGAGAGGCAGGGGAAGGAGTTTGTTTTGTAAGGACAACACATGCAGCTCTGGACTGAATGATCAGAAGAGTTACTGCCAAAGTAAGCCCTCCCCTAAGAAGTAAAATTACTGGACCTGGCTTGCTAATAAAAGAGTAAAATGCACCTTGACCAGCTCCATAAGGAAAAAAAAAAACAGAAAGGATGTGCTCTGCCACATATTGAATTGTAAAGCCTCACACATCAGTGCAGGGAGTTGTGGAGGGAGTTCGTCTGTGACATGCTGCTTCGTCACCCCATCTTCTGCTGTGTGCTGAAACTCTACATTCATGGCAAGAAATAATGTTCTGGCACTGATTTATATGATTATGGCTCCTAAGGTCACGAAAGCCAAGGCAAAAATGCCCAGAATCCTACTGACTGCACCAAGGATAGTATTTTAAGACCGCCTTATGCTCTGCAGGAGCCCTGGCAAAGAGGAAGAGTTGTGTCCTGATGCTGGCACACCAAAGGTGCTGCTCCATGCCCCATGTTGCATGCGGAAGCAAAGGGTGGTGGCAGGAAAGGCACAAACCCAGCTCCTGAGGGCATGAGGCAGCCAGGACGGTGAGCGGGGCACCGCTGTGGTAGGATGCCCACAGCCCAGGGGGCAAACGCCAGCACGCTCTGTGCACTGGGGCTAAACACACCAGTGTCCCTGTCCTGCCTCTCCCTGACAATCTCCAGTTCCTCCTCCAAAGCCTCCCACCTGAATTCCTGAGTGGCAGGGATGACCTCCACACAGCAGTCGCCTTGACATGGGATGCAGGGAGCCCTCTGCATACATAAAACTTAAAAGACCTTGGTGAAGGCCATTCCTGACATCTTTCTCCCACTCCCATTTCCAAATGCAGCATCACAGTCCCTCTCATCTTTCCAGCTGATGAAATATAGCTGTTGTAAAATGCTAGCTAACCACATTTAGCAAATGGAGATAATCAAATAAAAATCAAACTCTACTTACTAAAGAAACACAGTTTCCAAAACACAGACTTTGGCTAGAAACTGTGTTTTGCTTAACAGTCTGCCAGGAGATCTGTGGACTGTTTTGTAAACAGTTCTCAAACTCGTGTTTGTGGGAGAGACACATGGGAAGGGGATAAGAGACAGATGGACATATGAAATGTATCCCAAGGGAAGTTGATCAGGAAAGAAAATGCTCGAGAGCTGCTTTGATGGGGATCTATGAGAACTGCGTACAGTGGAAAGAAGGTTAACGGGGAACTGTTGTTGTTTTCCATTGTTTCTCATTACACAGGAGCTAGGGGACAGCCTCAACTGTATGTTTAAGACAAACAAAAGGAAGCATTTTTCCAACACAACACACGGTTTATTTGTGTAATTTATTGCTACTAAAGTTATAAATGAACTCTAAAGGAAATTAGATGAGTTTGGAAGGACGGGATTACCAAGACTGTTTAGAAGTATGGTTTAGATGCAATCTGCAGCCCCAACAGTCCAAACTCAATGACTGCTGAAGATGAGACAGTGTCCTGGGGTACCAGATGGCGTTTCACACAAGAACACCCTTCATTTGTATTCTTTCTAATACTCAAACCCTAGGCATCCTATATTGATCACTATTAGATTCAGCATTACGTTACAGAGATGTAATTTGACCTAATTGGTTGTTCTCACATTCCAGGAGACAATCCATGGATCTTTCAGGGTTCTTTATGACCTTTCAAAAGCTGAAAATCTCATGCAGTAAGCCAGAGTTTAAAAGGATCCATTCTTCTACTCTGTTCCTTCCACTCTGTTCCTTTGATACAAAATAAAAGTTATCTTTTTTTTTCTTCCCCTAATGCATAAAATATGCTTGTGATCAAACTCAGAGATGGCTTGAAATGGATAGTTTATTGAATGCTAACTTGTAAACCTTGCTCATATTTTTATCATTTCAATCCCTATTTTTAATGTTTTGCTTTGGAACAAGGGAGAACTTCTTGACAGAGATACTGGGAGGACCAAGCAGGGTGATGCTGCCCAGCATCTGCTATTCACTGACAAGGAAGAGCTGGTTGGGGACATGATAGTCAGTGGTATCAATGGTTGTAGTGGCCATTCAATACTGGGGTCCAAGATCCTGTGGGGAAAGAGGAAGGAGTGCAGCACAGCACAGGCCCTGGACTCCCAGCAAGCACAGTGCTGCTTGTTCAGGGAACTGGTAGGTGGCACCCCATGGGGCAGCTCTGAAAGATGCTCAGAAGAGCTGGCAAGCTTTTAAGGACAGCATCCTCCAAGCATAGGCAAGGCCCACCTTGATATTCAGGAAGGCAGGTGGGTGTAACAGGAGCTGTCTTGGCTCATGGCATAGCTCCAGTGCAGAAAAGCAGCATACAGGAGGTGGAAGAATGACAAAGGAGAAGTTTAGAAATATTGCCCAGGCAATGATATCGGGAAACCCAAAGCTCAGCTGGAATTGAGACTTGCAAGGGATGTCAATGGCAACAAGAAGAGCTTCAGGCACTACATCAATGATAAAAGGCTGAACAAGGAAAATGAGGGCCCATTGCTGCCTGGGCAAGTGAATTGTGACAGCAGACATAGATAAGGGTGAGGTTCTCAGTGTTGTCTTTGCTGTAGTCTTCAGCTACAAGGTCTCCCAGGGTTCAAAGGGAAGAACTCCCAGCAGTGGATGAGAGTTGAGTCAGGGATTACTTATGAGAACTTCACTCATACAAGTCCATGGGACCAGATGGGCTACATCCAAGGTTGCTGGGAAAACTGGCTGATGCCTTGCAAGGCTGCTCTCTATCATCTTTGGAAGGTCATGGAGATCACTGTGGGGTCCCCAACAACTGAAGAAAGGCAAGTGTTTCATCCATCCTCATAAAGGCACAAAGGTCGACCCAGGGTACTGCAGCCTGGTCAGCCTCAGTTTGTTCCCTCAGAAAATTATTCAGTGAGTCCTCTTGGAGTACACTTCTGGGCACGTGAAGGAGAAGAAGGTGCTGGGAACACTCCTGGGCTGCATTAGCCAGTAGATTGAGGGAAGGGATTAACCCCCATTTCTCAGCACTTGTTAGGCCATATCTAGCTACCGAGCCAAGAATGACATGGACAAACTGGAGTGAGTTCAGCAGAGGCCCCCAGGCTTGTTGGGGGCTGGAGCACATGCCCTGTGAGGAGAGGCTGCCTTGGTCAGCCTGGAAGAGAGGAAGGAACTGACTTGGTCAGCCTGGAAGAGAGGAAGCTTTGGGGGGCCCCAACAGCAGCCCCCCAGTGCCCATGGAGAGGTTAGCAAGAAGACGGAGCTGGGCTCTTCACAGTGGTGCATGGCAGGAGAACAAGGGACAACGGGCATAAATTGAAATAAGAGACATTCATGTTGGCTGAAAGGAAATACTTTTTCCCCATCAGGCAGTGGAAGAGGCTGCCCAGAGAGGTTGTGTAGTCTCTATCCCTGGAGGTTTTCAGGACCCAACTGGATAAATCCATGAGCGACCTGGTCTGGTCTCAGAGGTGACCCTGCTTTGAGCAGGAGGTTGGACTAGTGACATCTTGAGGTCCTTTTTAGCCTGAATTATCCTATGAGCCTATGATACTATGATAGTAGTGACAATACTTCCTTTCACTCAGTGGTATAGATGTAATTATTTTTTCTATCCTGGTGATTTTAAATTAATTGCCTTAGTTTTTCAAAGAAATACATTTTGATGTGTGCTTTTGTGTGAATGATGATTACTTTTACTCTCCTAACTTCTGAGCTATTAAAGTCCTGCTATGTAGCACAACCAGTATCGCGTTTAATTGCTACTTCCAGTTACAGCAGTGTTCCCTGTTACTGGAGTCTCCTGCTAAGGCAGAAGATGCTGTCCTCTGCTTTTGTAAGACAAGGCAGAGATCCAGCAATTCAGGTTGATGGACCAGTGCTGACTGCAGCTCTGGCACCATGAACCTTCAGCTTCTCAGCCATCCCATGCCCCCCTCCTGTGGGGAGACAGTTACAACATATAGTCAGGCACTATGAACCACAAAGACCCTCTCCAGGAGGCTTTTGGGGACAGCAAGAGTTCTTGCTAGTACAAAAAGGGCATGTGTGCTGACTTTTAAGCTGTGGTGAGGGACCTGAGCCCTGTGCAGGGGAAGGGTGCTTCTCTGGATGAGACCTGTCCCTGCTCAGGCTCAAGAGCTACATACCATCATTAAATGGCAAACCTCACCCTGGAAAGAAATGCGTACAGGAGCTTGCTGTTTCAACTTTCCTACACAAGTTTTTCTTGAATAGGAAAACATGTAAGCCTCAGGTTATTCACAGGCTGGGAGTAAATGACTTCTGTCATATTGCTCAGGCAATTTTGTCTTTTTGAATTATATGGAAATAAGAGCAATTAGCTTTTAGACTATTGTTCCTTTCATATATTTCAGCTCCCCATTTCCCATTCTTATTTATAGGGGGGCTAACAGTAGATATTTTGCTCAGACAGCTTTTAAGAGCTGAAATTCACAGATACAAAATTGTATTTGCTTTTTATATTTTCCCCACTTCTCAGAACTCTGCGCAGCACACATTTCATACCACACCTGTTTTGTTTCTTTCCTTTCATACTGTTAGAGCTGTATGCATGGGATTAGTTTCTAAAACATATAATTATTTAGCAAGCAGATAATGGGCTGTTGCATCACAGATGTAGGCTGTTGGCATTGTTCTTTGCATTCTTGAGATTTGTGACTAGGGACACTTTCAATGATGTTTTCCTGTTGCACCAAGCAACTTTAAAAGGCTGACATCAGATACATGCAAGTTTCCATCTTCTTCCATAAGAAATGAGTTGCAAGAATCCACAAATTTCCTGGTAATTCAGTGTACAAAAACCTAATGTTTGCTGTGAAATTATATATAAAATCTTGATTGTCTTTTAGGATCTTTTCTTTTTTTGGGGGGAGGGGGGTTGGTTTGTTCAGTTTTTTATTTAAATATAACAGTTTGGAACCTCCTAGCAAAAGAGAAAACCTCAGAAGCACAAACTAGCTGTAAAAAGCTGAGATGACACCCTGAGCTGGGATTGCAGGGTGGTGCCAAGCAGTGCCCAGCTGCCTGGCAGTGTGCGAGACCCAGGCTCAGCGCTACAGGGAAATGCAGCCTACAGCTTCCAGATCCCAGGTAGTAACTCTGTCCAGCTGCCTTCTGCATGGACTTCTTGTCTTGGCAAGGCAAAAACCCAAGGATTCCTGTCCAGACATCTTGGAGATGTGGTCTGTAGAGCTGCAGCCCTGTGCTCCTCTCCATTGCAGACCTACAGCCTCACAGTTCTGCCCTTCTCCACTGTGCCAGGTAGTGTTTGACAGAAATACCTGCTTTTGTGCAGTGGCTTTTGTGCAGGATTAGGATTTCAAGCCAGGCAGTACAGAAATCTTAAGAAAAAACTATCTTCAAATTGAAGGATGGTGGAAAAATCATTAACAAATGTCATTTCAACAAATACATTTAACTGCAAGCTTTGGTTGCATGGGCCAGGAGGAGGATGAGAAGGAAGATTATTGCAAGATGTTCTAATAAATTAATGTTGTCTTGAAATTAAAAGATCACTGCTGTGGAACTTGATCCCATTGTCTTGGAATCCATGGGGGTCTTGTACATAAGGAAAAGCTACTGTACATTTTTCCATAGTAAATCTGAATTTATTTAGACTAGCATGTAAAGAATACTTCAACTCTGCTCAGTGAGAAATGTCTATAACTTTAGAAGAGAGAGACTGAAAACGATTATTGGTATATATTTTAAAGTACCCTCTTCACACTGAACACATCCCTGTGCAGAAGCCTGCCCAAAGCCTACGGGGCACTTATGGACATCCTAAACTGCTTTATGACATGAGATCCAGGCTTGGAAGAGGATCATTTTGCAAACATGAATTTACCTGCTGCGTTCCCTTCATCATTTCCCTACCTGTTCCCTGAGGTCTTGTGTTACAGCCAAATGATGTTTTCCAGTTTATTTGTCTGCTGTAGCTTCCTGCTTGTCAGATGGTTAGCCATGACTTCTCGTACTATGCCTGCTGCACCTTGCGGGATTCCCAGGTGGTCTCTCTGCAAGTACTAGGCAAGATCCATGCTGCTTACCTCTTATGGAGAAGCCTACAAAATACAGCATCATTTGTCCTAGAAAGCAGAACATAATTTTAATTATGTTATTTGGTTTGGACTTCCTTTGCAATAACAGCAGGAGAAAGTAACTTTCTTAAGGAGAAATTCTAGTTCCACTGAAGCCATTAAGAATTATTAGTACCAGCGAGTTTTTGGGAAATTCTGTAGCACAGCGTAGAACTTTTGTGTACTGCCAAGTCAAGACCAGAGTTATTATCTGTGCTCTTTAAGATTTCTGAATGCATAAAACTCATTATTTTTATATTTTCTCCTTTGTTTTTGATGCAACAGAATGGGGCTATGGTATTTTGTGTGCCAATTAAATTACATTTGGTATTTAATAAATGTCAGCACCACTTAGCTTTTTTAAATAGATAGAGGAGGTTTATTGATGGCCCATTTTGCGGTCTTGGTATTAAAGCACTTGTAGCCTCTCATTTCAAAGAGTTTTTCATAGTAATATGAAAACAGATCTAGATGTGCTTTAGGCATCAGCCAAGATGTACCCAAGGGGTGCAATTATCACTTACTATATTAAAGCAAAAAGAGGAGGTGTTGTACTGAAAATAATCTGAGATAAACAAGGATTCTAGAAAAAGCATTGTTTTAAGTTTACTTTTATTTTTCCAGAGATACACACAAAACAATGTGAGGTATTTTTCTGCACAGGTATTATTCTTTTATTTTTGGAGGCATGACTAGCGGACGCAAGATATCTTTAACCAAGAGGGATTTAAATTTGGATGATTCAAGATACCTGCCTTTAACAAGTAACTTCCAATAAAATCAGATTGCACAGGGCTCAATGGCAGTCATTGAATCATGCCAGGAGGCTCATTTCCAGGAGGCTCTTGCAACCTGCAGTTGTAGCCCTCCATGATGAGCTCCAGGTACATGGAGCCTTCAGCCTGCACGGCACTGACTAGGGTTAGGGTCTAAAAATAAATAGCACAGACAAGATGATAGAGGAAAAGCAGCTGAGGCATTAGTGCTTGCTGACAGTACCTTTGTACATCAGAGACCACTGTAAATTTTCTGATCACTACTTCCATAGCTTCTTTGATTAAGACATTCTGTAAATTATTACACAGTCCCTTGCTGAGAAGGATTGAGGACATGAGGGAGGCACAGCACTTCTGGTTGTTATCTTCTCTAATGTAACCTTACTGCAGCTAATCACAAGACTTTCCATCTACTTTATATCTGGAAGAACAGATTTACGTAAGAAAGACAAAGGCTTTAAATCACTCAATGTAAGCCATGAATAACTTCATTAGAATCAATGTATTCAGCCAGTGCAGTTTAGATAAGGCTCAGCCAAAAGGACTCTTAACTGTAATCCAGTCTCAGTACTGCCTTGCATGGTGAATCATTACTGTATGGGTTTTAGACTGGGCATGGATTTTAAATTGACAAATTGTTGATAGGTTAATGGATATCCCTTTTCCTTGATACTTCACATTAAGAGTTGGAGAAAAAGTTCAGGAGGGATGAGTGATTGTACACTGTTATTTTGTAAAGGTAATATGGGCTACAGACTGCTTTATATAGGTAAGTGCACTGGGACCTCATTTTGGGTCCACTCTGCTCCCCACAGCTTGGAAGTGCGATGAAACTACTGAAAACACACACAGAGAAAACAACATTAAAAGCTATCTATCTATCTATCTATCTATCTATCTATCTATCTATCTATCTATCTCGTGAGTTAGGTTAGACAGAAGAAACTCAGTTTCTACAGTCTGCCACAGAGAAGGCTCAGGGGAGACAAGATTACAGAATATAAATACCTTCAAAGGAAGGGGATTATTCGCATTACCAGAATACGACAAAACAAAAAGTAGTGGCTTCAAACTAGGGAACACAAAGTGCGGTGGACTAATTAAGCCATGAATGGAGCACGGTGCCAATGAAGAAGGAGCTAAGAAGGAACGAGGTCAGAAGAAAAGACTTAAACTGACAGAAGAAGAGAGGATTATAAACATAATTAATTCAGTGTTTGGGAAGCTGTGGGATTAGGAGTAGGCAAAAGTAATATCCTTCCTCTCTCTGTAGAAGAGCTCTGAAGTCTGCTGCACACTGCCCACCAAGACAAGACATCCTCATCTTCAGTGGTCTTCTCAGTGCAGGTAGCACTTGTCCAGGAAGAACCAACCTATCAAAGCAGGGCCATCATGAGCCCACACACTGTGTTCAACTTCCATGCAAGTCTGCACCCGCTGAATGGCCTCAAGGGTGGAGAAGAATTCTTGGTCTGATCTGAACGTTGGCATCACGTGCACCCCAGGAGGCATCAGAGCAGGAACCCCTCATTCTTTAACTTTCTGCCTCTGCTGTCATTAGCGAAAAAAAAATACCAAAGAATCATCTGAAACATCACCCTGTGGAAAATGTAATTCAAGATCACAGGCAAAGATGTACAGGAAACTGATACTGGGGCTGTTTTGAAACTTTGGCTGGTACACACAGAACGGTGTGCCTATAGTAATAGTGGGAGAGGGCTGGGATGCTGGCCTGCCAGAAGAGCTCCTCGAGAAAAGGAGGGGGTGACCTGGCTGGCCCAGCTGCCAGGGACAGAAACCCGAGGGCAAAGCAAGGGTGCCCTCGCAACACAGGATGGGGAACTTTCAGACCCGTAAACCAGCAGGAATTGGGAAGAAACCCTGGACTGTGGACTCATGATATACTCATCCACTCCATGGTCTACTTGCTCTCTCTCTAACTAATCTACAAACATATCTTGTTGCCCAAGATCAGAAAAAAGGGAAGTAACAAAAGGCCACCTCTTGCCCGCGGGTCCTCCTGAGGCCGGACAGGTGACACTGATAGCCAGCAAGACACTCAGAGTGCTTCAAATCCCAAGGCTCAGGCTTTGCAACACATTTTTCCTTTATCCATTCACAACATGGGATGCCCTTCCAGGCAGCTGTGATCGAGCTTTTTCCTTTAACTTCCCAATCCTTTATGAAAGCTAAGGGTTTTTTATTAAAATGTGCTACGTAGTAGTATTTACTTAGCTAATGTTTTCAATGTCTTACAACATTTTAGGATTCGTTCTATTTCTTTTCCCTTTATGGAGACCTCCAGATGTGCAAAAATGAATCTCCATGCTAAAGGAAGAAGGAAGCACGTTTTGAAACAAATAATAAAAACAGATAAATCATTGATTTCAAAAGACAAAGAGGAATGTCTAAATTATCGACAATACAGAATCAGAAACAGTTATATGCCCACAACTGCTGTATATCCTTTCCCCCACTGAAGCAATGTCAAAGGTGAAGATAATTTCATTATCAAAATAATTGTCAACTTAAAATAATTCCTTGTGCTTATTGGAAAAGGGCTGTGGCCAAACAACAAAATGCCTTGGGAATATCAGAAGTAGGACAGGGTTCATACAGGAGACTATACCTTTCAGATACACGTTAAAAAATGGTCTTTTAGTTCAGGAATTTTTTTAGTTAAGTCTTTGGTTCTAAAATAGACCTAAGTTTAAAATATTGCCATGAATTAAAATAAGCACTTGTGTTTTGGCTAAATAAAGAAAATTTCAGAAGATGGCAAATCACCATACTCAAGAGCTATTTCTAGAAAAGCAAAGCCTGATTAGTCCATATTTTAATCAAGTAAACAGAAGACAACCAATTCTATAAATAATATTGGGGTTTATGTCAGTAAAAATTAGCAGGATGTGATCTTTACAGTCTCAGTTGTTTTCAGGTTAATTGGAATAGATAATGAAAGTAATTACACTCTGATATTTTGGTGCATGTCTCAGTGTATCTTGGAAGGAGTCCAGTAAGTTGTCTGTCTATATCTGATTTATAGAATAGTGATTAGTCATTTTAAATTGCTCCTTATG
This sequence comes from Nyctibius grandis, assembly GCF_013368605.1. Lineage (NCBI taxonomy): Eukaryota > Metazoa > Chordata > Aves > Nyctibiiformes > Nyctibiidae > Nyctibius > Nyctibius grandis. The sequence goes on from NC_090662.1 coordinate 36,627,909, forward strand.
AGCAATGAGCATGGAGTATTTGTATAAATAGTAAATGTCTCTTGACTTTTACCTTTCTGTGCCCCCCCAAAAGATGTCACTAAGAATAAAGTATTGAAAAAATCCCATGTGATTTACCGACAAGAAAGTCTCTTTTGAAGCTAAAAAGTGAAAATCGGCCTGATAGTCAACACGCCTGTGTATACTATAGCCTGTGTGTGTACAAATCGTGTTACATGAATGGAAACATTTGTGTTAAACATTTTTGGGATAAACAGCCCCTGCTATGTCAGGGAAGCAAGTAATCTTTTTTTTCCAAAATGTAGCAGAGCTAATAGAGGAGAAGTGTGAGAAAGGCTGATTTTAAGACTGAATGAAATCAGGGCATGACCTGGTAAAGAGAACAATTCTTTACAGCTCTTTGGGTTTTCATGCAGGAGATAGGGTCTCTTCCACCCCAGCCCTTTAAAAAAAAAAGATGCAGGATAACAGATGAAATTGGAGATTCAGAGGCTACAGCCCTGGGATACATACTTGGGAAAGAAAAAGACTCTTGAAGTCAACAGGAATATTTCCAGTGGCTTCAGCAAGGATCAGGCGAGGACTTGGAGGAGGCACTGGGAAGGTGCTGGGAGCAGCACTAGGTTGCTGGCAGGAGGGAGAAGGTGACAAGAGACAGTCTGTCCCCAGTGGAAGACTTGGTAGGAGACTGCCCTGCACTAACCACCAGCAGGCTGGTGCTACTTTCCATCCCTGTAAGCATTGGTACGTCTCTTCTTTTTCCCTTGGAAGAAGTTTTCCCTGCAACAGTGATACACAACATTCACAAGGGGCTGAAATGGGGTCGGCAGCAACCAGTACAGCTATGTACTGGGCACTTTAAAGCTAGCATGGTCAGTCCTGTCACAGTAACTACCCTGCTACGGTGACCCATGCTGTGAAATCAACCCTCTCAGTTCCCACCTTCATCCTGATGAGGCTTTCCAAGGGAGCTGCACTGCTGGCATCACTCCCTCCCCGCAGATCACACCCTGGGCTGCTCATGTACCACATGCTGTGCCATTCCCTGAAGAACTGTCACCCCTCCCTAGGCAAGGGGACCATCTTTCACACTGTTGGCAGGTCAGATAAGCACCCAGCATCACTGCAAATGACCAGTAGGGCTGTAACGGTATTTCCATCACAAGCAGTTTCTGTCTTTACCCTCTGTACCCCTTCCCTAACCTCACTAAGACGAACCTCAGTGCTGTGCTAACAGCTCTCTCCCTTCATTCCACCAAGTCAAGCCACCCCCTGACTCATTTCAAGACTCATTTCACCCATTTCACAAAGTGTGGCATTCGCCAGTCGCCTTTGTGCTAACCAGGCAGTTGAGAAGAGGCGAGTGTCACTGGCCAGGCGGAGAACGAACCACCCAGACCCTTCCCGGTGGCAGCCTGTGCTCCCCGTGCCCAGGGGCTTGCAGCTGGCAGCATCCCAGCTCACTGGGTGCACAGCTGGGCTCAAACCCTGCTTGGGCTGCATTCTGCATCGCCCCAACGGTTCTACCTACAGGCACGGTCATAGTAGACCACTTAGTTGTTCCCTGAGTAAAGTTTAATTTTCATTGCTTGGCATGATCATTTGCAACTTTTGCTGTAGTTATGCTAGAGTTGGTATTTTTACAATACCTGTTCACATTTTTTTCATCTGTCCCGCATATCTTTATTCAGGTGATTAGTTGTACATATATATTTATGTCAGATAATACTGATGGGAGCATTTTCTGGTGATAATTTTTGTCTTGAATTTTTTACGAGCAGTATTCAGATGAAAGTTAGAACTAAAATTTTAAGAATGTACAAAATGAGCTTGTTAAAATTGTTTTTGCCGGTAAAATAAATGACCTTTTATCTGCTGTTTACACAGGGAAAAAATTAAGTTTTTAAACTATGCTTTGTATTTAAAGCTAGTTTATTATACAAAAGAAATTTTAATTGTAGTTAGTAAACTGACAGATTGCTTCTGGTAATCATGGGCCTGATTTCCAAAGGTATTTGGTGCCTAATAAAGCACTTCATTACCTTCTGGGATTTCAGAAACACTGCAGTAGGCCAGCTGCTTTGTCTCCAACAAAATCAGTGACAGTAAGATGCTGAGGCACTTCTGTAAAGCAGCCATACATGCAAGAATATATTTGTAAATATGTCCAGATATTCTTTAATTTTCAAAATCAGCTAATGTTTTTCTTGTCTGTTTGGGGTTTTGTTTGTAAACTAGAAGACAGAAACTTTTTTCTGCTTTTCTAACTCAGTCTCTCAGCTTTAGATGAAGTAACAAAAATGAAGAAAATATTATGTTTGCATCTAACAACTAAAAACTCCACTGGAAGTAATTCAGAAAAGCTTCTTCCATACAGCAGAAACAGAAAAAGTTCCGAAGTAAAAAAAAAAAAAAATAAAAATAAAATCAAAAAACCTCTTGATCCATTGTGGAGACTTATACAATGTCATATATAATATTGGACAAAATTATTTAACTCAGCTTGGCCATAGTGATATAAAGATATTTTTCCCATTGGAAAAAAAGCACTTTTGAACTCATTAACACCTGAGAACAATCAGAGAAAATTTAGGCCTTAGAACAGGCTGTCATTGCCATGAATGTAAATAGTATTTTTAAAGATAAGCGTATTCATCTTAAATCTAGACTTCCAATTTAAAGAAAAAATGATGGCTTTTTTATGTTGGTAAGCATGAACATAAACTCTGATGTTTATGGGTTGTACCTTATCATATGGGATAATATATAGAAATAGGAAATATACCAAATTCCACATTGTCTGAGTAGATGATGTTATGTAGTTACAGGTACATGTACAGTAACAACAGGACTAGTCCAGCAGTAGCAGCGGCAGTTATTACCTTAAGCAACACAGGACATGACAACAGAAGCAGTGGGGTAGACAACTATGAAAAGAAAGCAACCACTCAGTGGCTAAAATGAACAATTCTGAGGGAACGCGTGTCTCCTGTTGAGCTCAGCCCAACAAAAGCCACAGCCAGCCAGTGACTTGCTGGCACCTTGGGTCAAAACTGCGGATGGCGGAGCTGGGTCTCCTCCGGGCCCTCAGGTTTTAGGAAGGCAGTAGGACAAGCAGGACAAGTGGGCACTCCACGGCCCTCCAAAAGCTGGGGCAGATCTTCAGCCCTTTGGTCTCCTTCTGCCCGTGTGGACAAGGTGTTAGCAAAGAAACTCACATCCAGGCAGATCTCATTCAGCACGGTCGTGGGTGCTCCAATACAAAGTGAAATATATTCATTTCTCACAGTCTTTCAGTGTGTGTTTCTATTGTCCCAATCTTGCTTTAATGCCTTGACTAAGATTTTATCACTTTTAATAAACAAATACTCATTATAAAGGCCATTTTGCCCATCTAAGTTCTAAAAAAGAGTAGCAGCTACCATTTATAAGACTTCAGTGTTCAGATATACAAGCTACCCAACATCATTTAGATAATGTGCTGGGGCTGAACATAAGTGATAATAAACTAATGTGGATTCATTATGATGACTCAGAGAAACAATATTACATTATAAATTCCAGGTAATATGTTTCTGTTCACAGTGAATGTGGTCTTGCTAAGAAAAAATAGGTATCTTAAAAAGTTGTTCCTTTGGGCTAAAAAAGCTGATTGAATTCTTGAAGATAAAGATTACTGAAATACAGTTCAAAGACCTCTAACAGGCTTAAAACAGAAGAGAAAAAGGGGAAAAAAAGGAGATTTTTCTTTTAATATGCAAGTGACTCTCTTGTTATCCTATCATAAGAACCTTGTTACCATCTAATTTTGGGGTTGCAGGTTGGTGTCAGAGATCTGGGGAATCCAAGTGTGTAATAACACAGGTACAATTTAGGACAGGCCAGACAGGAGCTTTATTAACTATGATCATAGGGACAGAACATTTGGACAGCATCGCCCTCTCTGCTCCCCTGTGCTCTGCCAAGTGATTGCAGAGACCCAGCCCATAGACTGTGCCAGAAAATAAAAATAAAGTGAGGAAAATCAATCATTTCAAAGGTAACAAAGCCAGGTATCCATCCCTGGCAGGGATGAACTCCTTCAGTAACTTGCTAGCTGCCACAGCTCTAAGAGGGAATCACGCAGTAAATAAGGTGAGGATGTGGAGGGATGGCTCGTGGTGGAGCCTGCAGGAGCAGCACACCCCGTATTCCCTTCAGTCAGCAGTGGGGAGGGAGAAACAATCAGAGACTGACAGCTCTTAGTCTGAAGGACTCTTAGTTAGGATAAACTTCCTAGCCAGACCTCTCAAATCTTAATTTTACTGCCACATCGGTAAAACATGCCTCGGGGTGTTGGCTCTTATAGTTTTGTCATGTCCAATCCATTCTGTATTATCATAACAAGCTGGCTTTTCTGTTTCACCCTGACACATGCAGTCAGGGAATGAATGCGCTCGTAGCTGGCAAACAGCTGACAGCGGCGGCAGCAGCGAAAGCGGCGGCAGCGACTTGAGGTTAGTGCGGGGGCGAGGGCGACATCGGGCTTAGCCGGGCGGTTTTTCTTACTCTGGGCCCCCCCTGAGCCCCCCACGAGCATCAGCCCCGAGCTGCTTCCCCCCCACCCCGGACCCGGACCCGGAGGTTCCCAGCAACGAATCAGGAGAGGAGGGGGCGTAGCCGGAGGCACCGCGGGCGATTTAAGCTATTTAAACGCTCCACCCCCTGTTATCGGGTGATAAAAAGTCTCTTGGAGGGCAGGGACTAGTCCCTGGCCAGAGGGGAGAGAGAGACTCAGCTGTGACTGCGTGAGTCAGCAGTGACTGGGTGTGTCCCAGGGCAGGAGAGGCTGCAGTTGTTTGCAGCTCGTTGGGGAGGGCACTGACTCCCTCCCAGTGCACAAGGCGAGGAAGGTGCCAAGGAGCTGTGAACCAGGGGTGGCACCAACAGGTATTTCCCAGTTCAGTGAAAGAACAATGGTATCTACCTGGTGGAAGAAGACCAAAATGGATGTGGGAACCCAGACAGAGCTCCCACGGAAGGAGGCGATGGTGCAGGTTGCGGGCTGCAGGGAATGCTACACCGTCTCTGTGGTGTCAGGGGGCTGTGTGCGCTGTGAGCAGGTAGATGATCTGCTCGGCCGAGCGGTACAGCTGCAAAGCCAGGTTGAAAGGCTTCAAGCTGAGGTAGAAAGGCTTAGGAGCATTCGGGAGGCTGAAATGGAGACAGACTGGTGGAGCCAGGCTCTGTCCTCCCTGCAACAAAAATGGGAGCACCTACCAGAGAGCTCCCAGAATCGAGGGACCCCTGTACTCTGCCCCTCTCAGGTGGAAAACGATAACCTAGAGGAGTGAGTGGAGGCAAGTCTATGGCCGTGGCAAAAGGCGAGTGCCCTCCTTGCCTACCTCGCCTCCACAGGTGCCTCTGAGCAATAGATATGAAGCCCTAGTGGAATACAGCCGGTCCAATGGGGATGTGGTGGAGAGGCAACCTATATCAGAGGTCCCACCACAGTCAGAAAGACCTGACAGGCGTATAGCTACCTCCACCACAAGGAAGAAGAGAAGAGTTTTAGTGGTTGGAGACTCCTTCCTAAAGGGATCTGAGGGCCCAATATGCAGAGCTGACCCCCATCACAGGGAGGTCTGCAGCCTGCCTGGAGCCCGAATCAGGGATATCACCAGGCAACTCCCCAACCTGCTGAAGGCCACAGACTATTACCCCCTGCTGATCTTCCAGACAGGTGGGGAAGAAGCTGCATCCCGTAGTCTGAAGGGGATGAAGAAAGACTACAAGGCCCTAGGACGGTTGGTGAAAGAGTCTGGGGCACAAGTTGTTTTCTCCTCCCTCCTTCCATTTTCAGGTGATGACGTGGGATGGAATAGTAGGATTCTCTCTATTAATGCCTGGCTACAAGACTGGTGCTACAGGCAGGGCTTTGGGTTCTTTGATAATGGCTGGTTTTATAAGACAACAGGCGTGACAGTGATACATGGGAAAGGTTTATGTCGTAGGGGCAAAAGGGTTCTGGGACAGGAATTAGCAGGGCTCATTCGGAGAGCTTTAAACTAGATTCGAAGGGGGATGGGGTAATAGCTGGGCTTGCACCACTGGGGCAACGCTCTAGTGTTGAGGTAGACCAGGAGGCCTCCCATCCCACTGGGGTGAAATTGGCGTGCTCAGCTCGCTCCCTGAAATGCCTGTACACCAATGCACGCAGCATGGGGAATAAGCAGGAGGAGTTAGAAATCCGTGTTCGGTCGGGGGGCTATGATCTAGTGGCAATTACAGAGACTTGGTGGGAAGCCTCGCATGACTGGAATGTGGTCATGGATGGCTATGTCTTGTTCAGGAAAGACAGGCCACTAAGGAGAGGTGGTGGAGTTGCTCTTTATGTGAGTGCGCAGCTAGAATGTATTGAGTTCTGTCCAGAGGCGGATCAGGAGCGAGTTGAGAGTTTGTGGGTGCGAATTAAGGGGCAGGCTGGCAGGGGTGATACTGTTGTGGGTGTCTATTACAGGCCACCGGATCAGGATGAGGACGGTGATGAGGCCTTCTACAGGCAGCTGAGAGCAGTCTCGCAATTACAGGGCCTGGTTGTCGTGGGGGATTTCAACTACCCTGATATTTGCTGGGAGGCCTACTCAGCCAGCCATCCCCAGTCCAGGAGGTTCCTCCAGTGCGTTGATGATAACTTTCTGATGCAAATGGTGGATGAGCCAACTAGGAGAGGAGCGCTGCTGGATCTTATCCTCACTAACAAGGAGGGTCTGGTTGAAGAGGTGAAGGTTGAGGGCAGCCTTGGTTGTAGTGACCATGAGATGGTAGAGTTCAGGATCTCATGTGGCAGGAACAGAATAGCTAGCAGAATCACAACCCTGAACTTCAGGAGGGCCAACTTTGGCCTTTTCAAGCAATTGCTAGGGGAAATCCCATGGGACAGGTTACTAGAAGGTAAGGGGGCCCAACATAGTTGGTTAGCATTCAAGGCCTGCTTCTTCCGAGCTCAAGATCAGAGCATCCCAACAGGTAGGAAGTCAAGGAAGGGTACCAGGAGACCTGCATGGTTAAACAGGGAACTGCTGGGCAAACTCAAGTGGAAGAAGAGGGTGTACAGATCATGGAAGGAGGGGCTGGCCACTTGGGAGGAATATAAGTCTGTTGTCAGAGGATGTAGGGAGGCAACTAGGAAAGCTAAGGCCTCCTTGGAATTAAACCTTGCAAGAGAGGTCAAGGACAACAGAAAGGGCTTCTTCAAATACATTGCAGGTAAAGCCAACACTAGAGGCAATGTAGGCCCACTGATGAATGAGGTGGGGGTCCTGAAGACAGAGGATAAAAAGAAGGCGGAGTTACTGAATGCCTTCTTTGCCTCTGTCTATACTGCTGGAGGCTGTCCTGAGGAGCCCCGGACCCCTGAGGCCCCAGAAGAAGTCAGGATAGAGGAGGAATCTGTCTTGGTAGATGCGGGCTGGGTCAGGGACCAATTAAGCAATCTGGACGTCCATAAATCCATGGGCCCTGATGGGATGCACCCGCGGGTGCTGAGGGAGCTGGCGGAAGTCATTGCTAGGCCACTCTCCATCATCTTTGCTAAGTCGTGGGCAACGGGAGAGGTGCCTGAGGACTGGAGGAAAGCGAATGTCACTCCAGTCTTCAAAAAGGGCAAGAAGGAGGACCCGGGTAACTATAGACCGGTCAGCCTCACCTCCATCCCCGGAAAGGTGATGGAGCAACTTGTCCTTGGTGCTGTCTCTAGGCACATCAAGGATAGGGGGATCATTAGGGGCACTCAGCATGGCTTCACCAAGGGGAAGTCATGCTTAACCAACTTGATAGCCTTTTATGAGGATGTTACCCGGTGGATAGATGATGGTAAAGCTGTGGATGTGGTCTATCTCGATTTCAGTAAAGCGTTTGACACGGTCTCCCACAGCATCCTCGCAGCTAAACTGGGGAAGTGTGGTCTGGATGATCGGGTAGTGAGGTGGATTGTGAATTGGCTGAAGGAAAGAAGCCAGAGAGTGGTGGTCAATGGGACAGAGTCCAGTTGGAGGTCTGTGTCTAGCGGAGTCCCGCAAGGGTCGGTTCTGGGACCAGTTCTATTCAATATATTCATTAATGACTTGGATGAGGGATTAGAGTGCACTGTCAGCAAGTTCGCTGATGACACAAAACTGGGAGGAGTGGCTGACACACCGGAAGGCTGCGCAGCCATTCAGAGGGACCTAGACAGGCTGGAGAGTTGGGCGGGGAGAAATTTAATGAAATATAACAAGGGCAAGTGTAGAGTCCTGCATCTGGGCAAGAACAACCCCATGTACCAGTACAAGTTGGGGGCAGAGCTGTTGGAGACCAGCGTAGGGCAAAGGGATCTGGGGGTCCTAGTGGACAGCAGGATGACCATGAGCCAGCAGTGTGCCCTTGTGGCCAAGAAGGCCAATGGCATCCTGGGGTGTATTAGAAGGGGTGTGGTTAGCAGGTCGAGAGAGGTTCTCCTCCCCCTCTACTCTGCCCTGGTGAGGCCGCATCTGGAATATTGTGTCCAGTTCTGGGCCCCTCAGTTCAAGAAGGACAGGGAACTGCTAGAGAGAGTCCAGCGCAGAGCCACGAAGATGATTAAGGGAGTGGAACATCTCCCTTATGAGGAGAGGCTGAGGGAGCTGGGTCTCTTTAGCTTGGAGAAGAGGAGACTGAGGGGTGACCTCATTAATGTTTATAAATATGTAAAGGGCAAGTGTCATGAGGATGGAGCCAGGATCTTCTCAGTGACATCCCTTGACAGGACAAGGGACAATGGGTGCAAGCTGGAACACAGGAGGTTCCACATAAATATGAGGAAAAACTTCTTTACGGTGAGGGTGACTGAACACTGGAACAGGCTGCCCAGAGAGGTTGTGGAGTCTCCTTCTCTGGAGACATTCAAAACCCGCCTGGACGTGTTCCTGTGTGATATGGTCTATGCAATCCTGCCCCGGCAGGGGGATTGGACTAGATGATCTTTCGAGGTCCCTTCCAATCCCTAACATTCTCTGATTCTGTGATTCTGTGATTCTGTAGTGAAAACCTGTTTCCTGCAGTGTGCTGGCGTAACCTTCCCAGTCACAAGAAGTTCACTGGGTCATGCCTAGCAAGTGAAAGGAAAAAGACCTGCCTGCTGCTGCTCTCCCTTACCCCCTCCCAAATACACACACCAACTATTCTGATGATACCTCAGTATATAATAATGTCTTCCATGCTGTATTTTCCAACTTTTATGGCCAGGTTTCCTAGCAGCAGGTTGTAATTGGAATCTGACTGTGAAATAAACAGGTACAAAATGACTGACGATTCCCAAAGATATAAAAATAATCACATTTTAACCCCATGCTGTTAAAAGAGTTTCTGCATGGATCCTACAAAGTATTGTCTTTACCTGAAGGTGAAGAAACACTTCAAAGATGACGCCCTTTGGCTTTTTTTTTAAGCACATGCTACCAGAATTATAATGTTATAAAATAAGTTATGGCATTGTTGCACTTGAGATTTCTTTGATCTAAGTCAAAGAAACAGCATTTTTAGCATAATCACACAATACTCCTCCTGTACTCTCTCTATAACTTATTTGCCCTAACAAGTACATACTGATCTTTTCATTTGTGGACAGGACTCATGTTAATAAGATATTACAGTCTGTGTCTTTCTCACATCAAATTCACGTAACTAAAACCAAAACAAAACAGCTACTGTAAATATCTTACACCGATTCTACAACTGGAAGTTATCAGCTATGCATATAACAGATTACACTATTCCTACTCATTCCAGAGAAATGAATAAACTGAAAAAAATCATTATATGCATTGTATACATGGTACATAAAACTCATTTCTACTTTTTATTTTCACCTCATATACTTCCATATATGCTTTTAGCAGTGTGATCTTCATACAAATACTATAGACTAGAGCTACTTAATCTCTCTACCCCCATGTCCCATATGAAAAAATAAAAACTACTGGGTGTCTCCCCGGGGTCTGTGACTCTGAGGAGAATTAGAAGGAGAGGTGATTTGCAACTCAAAATTGGAGAAAAGCAATTGCAGACTTAATGGCTATGGCTCTTTGTAGTTAATGCTGCCAAACTCTTCCCTTTAGAAACCCTTCATTTCAGTTGTTCAAAACCCTTCCAGAATTTAACTGTTGGGGCTGAAATTTTCCATGTTTGTTTTCCAAAAGAGTGTCAGCATAAATTGTCCAGTTGTTTCCAATAATAAAGTCAGCAGAAAATATATTATTTGCCAATCATACTATTTACCAGTTATTACTACAACAGTTTGTCAATAATTTCTGGCAGTATGATGACTTGAGGCAAGGAAGTGAAATTTGGCATTGAATAGTCTTTGTGTGATGGATAAGCCTTTTGTTGTGCATCTCTGTGTGTGGAGGGGTATAATGCTCAAACATAGCCAAGTTATAAATAATTGAGAAAATATCTGATTGCACATGCTTAGTAGCAGTTGATAAATAGCATTTCCAAGGATTCTGTCCATGATAAGCCTGTTTTCTTTCTGACACCAGGATAAAGGAGGCTAAGACAAGACTTTCCCCGCAATTGCTCTTCCCAGATGCACTGGCCCAGGAGCCAGACATGAAACCAAGGCGGAGGTCACACAAGCTGGCGGTGTCGATGGGACCGCTCCCTGTGGTCGGAGGGGGGGAAGGCAAAGGTCTCCTTTGAAGCCCTTTTACCCAGCTAAGCTCCCAAAGCCATTCCCCTCAAAGCCATCCTTCCGTAGCCACTGATGGCTGCGTGCCCAGCTCGAGCGGGAGGCTGCATTTCTGCTGCAGGAGCGCGGGGCTCTCACACCCACATCTGACATCAGGGAGGGCTGTATTTTGAACTAATAAAGTCTGAGGAATAGTTGTCTATTGTTTTCTTACTCAATGTCCAAAATTTGTAGTTAAAGTTATTATTTATATTCCCTCACTTCAGCTTATTATCTGAAAAATGGGACTAATAATACTCTTCATTGCAGCAAAGGAGTAAGGCAGTAAGTTCATTACTGCTTTTGAAACAGCTGGGTACACTAATGATGAACATGAAAGAAATGGTCATAAGGAAACAAATAATTCTGCATTACAGCAGGTTTGCACAATGTGAAATGAATAAGGCATTGGATGCTCAGCAAACGCAAGGATAAAATCAAATACTGAGTTCATTAAAGGGCCATCTATATGAAGCATGTTTCCATGCCAGGTGTCTGACTTTAAAGAGTTTCAGCAGAAGAGGTCCATCAGCAAGGATAAAAAAATAGTATGTGTTCTCTTAATTAAAGACTGATTACAATGCACAAACCCAAAGGAAGCTAGTTAAAATTGCACAGATTAAAAACAGAAAAAAACAGAATTATATTTTACTGCTTGACTTTCAAAGCTTTGTGTCCTTTTAAAAATTTTTTTTAGTATATAATGTTAACACATGCAAATAATAACAAAACGCAGGATGGCTAAACTGAAAATTATAAGCTTATGGTTTAAGTGTTGATAAGTTTTCCTAGGAGCATCATTTAGACCATATGAATTTACAACATGTAAACATACTACAAGCAACACCGAGACCTGATTTAGTACCTAATAATATATTCCTGAAACCTAGAAGAGATAAGAACAAGATCAACCTCAAAACTCCTACAGAAATCAGAGCTTTAACGTAACGAAAAGTAAACAAAACTCAGCATGACAGCAGCGACACATTTTCCTTTTTTTCCTGACATCTTTCTGGAGTTGATGTGATTTAGCACTGAAATACAATCCAATGACAAACAGTAAAAATCCCTCTTTGATGCAATTTCACAGAGCAGTCCTCTTAACAGCAGGTTTTCCATGAACACAGGGTGACAGCTGAAAAAAAGGTCAGGCTAAACCTTTACCCGAGGCAGTCACTTTGGTTTAGAGTCTCCTGCCTGGTAAATAAGAGGGCCAAGGTACCAGGCTGGAGATCATCCATACTATTTAATTCTTCCAAAGTCCCTCAGCCCTGCCTCCACCCGACTCTGCCCCCACCGCTGTCCCAGCAGACTCTGCTCCCCCGGCATCCCCGCCTGCCCCACGCCGTGGCCCGGGGAATCCCAGGCGTACCTTAAGCTTCACACCACTGCAGCGGTATCACTTCAGACACTTCCACCTCACAAAAGCAAATGCAAACAGCTCTGAGCTGGGGTCATGGGGATGCCACAGGGCCTCTGGAAGAAATGCAGAGCCATGGGCTGTGTAGGGCGGGCATAGGCAGCCTGTGCCTGCTGGCCATAGAGCCGAGAAGCCTCTCTGGTCTCACTTCATTTAGCAGTGCCGTGGTAGTCCAAGGAACCTGTCCCGCCTGAGGGACCAGACTGCTCTGCTGAGGGCTTCCTACCTCCTCTCCTCCAGTTCATCACAGAATCACAGAATCAGAGAATGTTAGGGATTGGAAGGGACCTCGAAAGATCATCTAGTCCAATCCCCCTGCCGGGGCAGGATTGCATAGACCATATCACACAGGAACGTGTCCAGGCGGGTTTTGAATGTCTCCAGAGAAGGAGACTCCACAGCCTCTCTGGGCAGCCTGTTCCAGTGTTCGGTCACCCTCACCGTAAAGAAGTTTTTCCTCATATTTATGTGGAACCTCCTGTGTTCCAGCTTGCACCCATTGCCCCTTGTCCTGTCAAGGGATGTCACTGAGAAGAGCCTGGCTCCATCCTCATGACACTTGCCCTTTACATATTTATAAACATTAATGAGGTCACCCCTCAGTCTCCTCTTCTCTAAGCTAAAGACACCCAGCTCCCTCAGCCTCTCCTCATAAGGGAGATGTTCCACTCCCTTAATCATCTTCGTGGCTCTGCGCTGGACTCTCTCTAGCAGTTCCCTGTCCTTCTTGAACTGAGGGGCCCAGAACTGGACACAATATTCCAGATGCGGCCTCACCAGGGCAGAGTAGAGGGGGAGGAGAACCTCTCTCGACCTGCTAACCACACCCCTTCTAATACACCCCAGGATGCCATTGGCCTTCTTGGCCACAAGGGCACACTGCTGGCTCATGGTCATCCTGCTGTCCACTAGGACCCCCAGATCCCTTTGCCCTACGCTGGTCTCCAACAGCTCTGCCCCCAACTTGTACTGGTACATGGGGTTGTTCTTGCCCAGATGCAGGACTCTACACTTGCCCTTGTTATATTTCATTAAATTTCTCCCCGCCCAACTCTCCAGCCTGTCTAGGTCCCTCTGAATGGCTGCGCAGCCTTCCGGTGTGTCAGCCACTCCTCCCAGTTTTGTGTCATCAGCGAACTTGCTGACAGTGCACTCTAATCCCTCATCCAAGTCATTAATGAATATATTGAATAGTGCTGGTCCCAGAACCGACCCTTGCGGGACTCCGCTAGACACAGACCTCCAACTGGACTCTGTCCCATTGACCACCACTCTCTGGCTTCTTTCCTTCAGCCAATTCACAATCCACCTCACTACCCGATCATCCAGACCACACTTCCCCAGTTTAGCTGCGAGGATGCTGTGGGAGACCGTGTCAAACGCTTTACTGAAATCGAGATAGACCACATCCACAGCTTTACCATCATCTATCCACCGGGTTACGTCCTCATAAAAGGCTATCAAGTTGGTTAAGCATGACTTCCCCTTGGTGAAGCCATGCTGAGTGCCCCTAATGATCCCCCTATCCTTGATGTGCCTAGAGACAGCACCAAGGACAAGTTGCTCCATCACCTTTCCGGGGATGGAGGTGAGGCTGACCGGTCTATAGTTACCCGGGTCCTCCTTCTTGCCCTTTTTGAAGACTGGAGTGACATTCGCTTTCCTCCAGTCCTCAGGCACCTCTCCCGTTGCCCACGACTTAGCAAAGATGATGGAGAGTGGCCTAGCAATGACTTCCGCCAGCTCCCTCAGCACCCGCGGGTGCATCCCATCAGGGCCCATGGATTTATGGACGTCCAGATTGCTTATTTGGTCCCTGACCCAGCCCGCATCTACCAAGACAGATTCCTCCTCTATCCTGACTTCTTCTGGGGCCTCAGGGGTCCGGGGCTCCTCAGGACAGCCTCCAGCAGTATAGACAGAGGCAAAGAAGGCATTCAGTAACTCCGCCTTCTTTTTATCCTCTGTCTTCAGGACCCCCACCTCATTCATCAGTGGGCCTACATTGCCTCTAGTGTTGGCTTTACCTGCAATGTATTTGAAGAAGCCCTTTCTGTTGTCCTTGACCTCTCTTGCAAGGTTTAATTCCAAGGAGGCCTTAGCTTTCCTAGTTGCCTCCCTACATCCTCTGACAACAGACTTATATTCCTCCCAAGTGGCCAGCCCCTCCTTCCATGATCTGTACACCCTCTTCTTCCACTTGAGTTTGCCCAGCAGTTCCCTGTTTAACCATGCAGGTCTCCTGGTACCCTTCCTTGACTTCCTACCTGTTGGGATGCTCTGATCTTGAGCTCGGAAGAAGCAGGCCTTGAATGCTAACCAACTATGTTGGGTCCCCTTACCTTCTAGTAACCTGTCCCATGGGATTTCCCCTAGCAATTGCTTGAAAAGGCCAAAGTTGGCCCTCCTGAAGTTCAGGGTTGTGATTCTGCTAGCTATTCTGTTCCTGCCACATGAGATCCTGAACTCTACCATCTCATGGTCACTACAACCAAGGCTGCCCTCAACCTTCACCTCTTCAACCAGACCCTCCTTGTTAGTGAGGATAAGATCCAGCAGCGCTCCTCTCCTAGTTGACTCATCCACCATTTGCATCAGAAAGTTATCATCAATGCACTGGAGGAACCTCCTGGACTGAGGATGGCTGGCTGAGTAGGCCTCCCAGCAAATATCAGGGTAGTTGAAATCCCCCACGACAACCAGGCCCTGTAATTGCGAGACTGCTCTCAGCTGCCTGTAGAAGGCCTCATCACCGTCCTCATCCTGATCCGGTGGCCTGTAATAGACACCCACAACAGTATCACCCCTGCCAGCCTGCCCCTTAATTCGCACCCACAAACTCTCAACTCGCTCCTGATCCGCCCCTGGACAGAACTCAATACATTCTAGCTGCTCACTCACATAAAGAGCAACTCCACCACCTCTCCTTAGTGGCCTGTCTTTCCTGAACAAGACATAGCCATCCATGACCACATTCCAGTCATGCGAGGCGTCCCACCAAGTCTCTGTAATTGCCACTAAATCATAGCACCCCGACCGAATGAGTGTAACCGTAATCAATTGCTGATGGTTTGAGCTGAGGAACGGGGACTCCAAGGGTGCCAGCTTGCCCAGTGAGAGGCATGATTACGGTTACAAGCCCCCGAAGGTTTCCATCCTTCTTACCACCACAGCCTTCAAAAAAAGGAGGTTTCTGGCAGCTTCCCCTCTGTTGTGTCCTTTGTGATCAGGAGATTGTCGGGCACTAGGCAGCCCTGCGTGCTTAGCCTTGAAGGGCCTGAACTTGCAACAGGGATTTGAAGCCCATGCTTAATAAATTAATCCTGTGACTTACAATAAGAAGATTTCAAACACTCCTGCTAGACTTTTTTGAAAAATTTCCTTACCATACATTAGCATAAAATTATAAATATGTCCTGTGCTACGTGAGTGATATTTATGACAGTGACTTATGCATGTCATATACCCTTCTGCCACGTGTGTTCTAAGCTGCATGTGCAAGATAACCTGGTTATCTCAAAAGCTGTGGTATAGTTTGGACTTGGCAGTAAAGTGCCATTTATAAACATGAGGAAAACTAAGCTACAGTGCATTTCTGACTTTAATACAGCAAATGAGTACTAACCATCGCACTACATTTTGTGATCACTTAGATTTTTTCCCAGAATATCTGAAGAACTTTTTGGATATTAAATTTGCTATCATGATTGATTTTAATGAATCATTCATGTATTTCTCCTCCTCTTCCACAGTACACT
This sequence comes from Nyctibius grandis, assembly GCF_013368605.1. NCBI lineage: Eukaryota > Metazoa > Chordata > Aves > Nyctibiiformes > Nyctibiidae > Nyctibius > Nyctibius grandis. The sequence goes on from NC_090662.1 coordinate 36,643,813, forward strand.
TGCTGAAGAAACAGAAATGTACTGAATAAGGAAAAAAACTATATACTCAAAGTGGAAAGAAATGTACTCTCAATTTTGAAGGTGCAATGAATTAATATTTTTAATTTACTCACACAATAAAATATTTCTGATTATTTTCAGGTTAAACATATGCAATGAGTTTCCAGTGAGACAGCCATATATAGCAGGTCACCGAGTAGACATCATTACTGCATTGCCTGAGGTCCCAAGAATGTGCAATCAGCCTTGATTACTGGTGGCCCAGTCCTGCAAGGTACTAAACAATTTCATCTTTAATTTCAATAGTAGCCAAGTATGTTTTGCATCCCTTAGGAATAAGCACATGAAAGAGCCTGCTCTAAATTAGCTGAGAAACAGCTTCATGCAAAATTTTACATTTGTTTTTAATGAGAAAAGTTCTTTCCAACAGAATAGGACAGCTACGCCAACAGAACATCTGACCCACTGATTTCAGAATTTTCTTCAGTTTCTGACAGAATTCCCATAAAGGGATAGACTGACTTCTATGTACACTGTCCAATTCTATTTTGTTTCTGAAGTTTTTGTTCTGAGTGCTTACAAAGTCACTGTAAATTGTTTTATTCCAAGTATACTATCCACAAATAATCAATGTAACTTTATTATATACACATTTGTTGAAATATTAATCAATGAAGCAAAGAGAATTGTTGATCATAATCTGCAAGTGATCCACTAAACAAGAGATCTGTTATCATAAAGTTCTGAGTACAACACAAGTCATTCTGTAAAGGAAAAATCCCTTCCACTACACATAAATATTGCAAAGGTATTCCGATTTTCTTTCTTTTTCACATTTTCACTTCTTCGCTCCAGCTGAAAAGTGTTTTTCTTTTAGGAGTTTGTTCACATACTTGATCAGCAGGAGTTGCCTGAGCTTCAGACCCTGTGTGAGTGCCTCTGCTTCCTCTATCCGACACCAGACATACAATTTCAACAACTGGCTTTGTTGAAACCATGATGTTCAACCCGGGCTCCCTCTCAGCTTCTGGGTCTACCCAGCGACCAGTGCTGGATTGACTAATCTGAGTGAGTCGCACTTGCCAAAAACGTTGTCGCTGTTGCTAGAGGAGAAATTTTTGCATCAGCGTAGGTAAGCCAAATACTTTTGTCAAAAAGTTCACCAGGTTCAATGGAGCTGGACTTTATTAGAGCAAAAGATGACAAATGTCACAGGAGAGAAGAATGACCTTTTATTTATCCCTTCCACAAACAAGGCTTCTGAAATTCTTTGAGCATTTACATTGTTTGAAACACATTTTTCAAATGAAAACTGGTTTTAGTGCTTTGCAGATATTTTTAAAATCTAAACCTCCATAAATTTTGGAATTTTGAGCACTCAGCATTTCAGCAGTCATGTTCTGAGCCACTAAAAGCAGGATTTAGTACAGGTCTTACAGGTGTTAGTTACAATGCCTTAGTTCATTCTGTGTTACAACTAAACTAATTTTTAAGAGATACATTGATATTTTCCACTTTTAAAAATGTATTTCAAAACAAAACAAAACAAAACACCACCTAAACTTTTTAATCCCAATGTCTTCTTTAGAGCTTGTTTAGTACAAACATTCAAACTATATATTTCTTTTCTTCTATTTCTTTCTCAATACTTGTCTTAAGATTCTTCAGCAGATCAAGAATATGTCTTCACCCAAGGAACAAAAATTATGAGGTCATTGATGCTCTGTTTGCTTGGTGGTGGTGGTTGTTATTTTCAACTCAGTTATCAGAGAGAGTTATTGAATATGAGAGGGTAAATTAAATGTCAAGTCTGACTCACACAAAGTAGATGTGCTGTCTGTTTTACCACCCTGCTAGTTCACACAAGGTGAAGAATATATCCTAGCCTGCAGGGTGGGGGGGGGAAGAGGATTACTCCTGCAGCACCCATTCATACAGTCTGCAAATCTACCATCTGCCATGAATAAAAGGTGGGATGAGCTGCAGCATTTCACAAGCAGAGTAGGAAAAACTGCATTGTAATCTAATCATTGTAATCACTGTAATTACCCAGCTCTGTAGCAGCACCAGGGAAGCGGTCAATAAGTTCCTCTAGCTGTTGAAGACCACAGGGTACTCACGGACAGGAGGGAAGGACAGAACGAGTTGTGCCATCCGCTTTGCCTCCTGCTCCGGGCTGTACCTGCCCAACACCGTTACCCGGAACTCGCAGCTCAGAGACCAAATGTTCCCTAACACAAGACCCGCAGCTCCCATGGATGCAGGCTGCTCTGCTCCGGTAGCCAAGACACGAATGAGAATTAGTTTGTTACAGATCTGGAGGTAATTGCCAACACTCAGCTGCTATCCCTTGAATTTCTGCTACAATATAATGTGCAATTTCCCTTTACAGTGACATCCTGGTTCAGATAATTTCAGAAGCATTTTGTTCGCTGGAGTACTTGTGTGCAGTATACACCTTTACTCAATCAGAAGGCAGCTAATTTCTTTGCTGTGCTAATTATGTCAGAGCAAAACACAACATGTTTATGCTTGTTCTTGTCAGCCAGTTTGAGAAAGTGGTCCTGTTTGAGTGACTTTACCACCTAGTTTCTGATGTTTTGCTGTGGACTACCTAATGATCAGTTCCTAGATGTCTCTGGAGTTGTGCATGTGGTTACTCGCAGGCAGTGCAAGTATAGTCCACACAGGGGCAGGGTGTTGTTCACAACAGCCCGTACATACCCAAACTGCAGAGTAAGCTATAATAGTATCAGTGGCTGATATCTGTTCATACTCCACATGCCTGTGGTTACATGTGTTGACTTGCAGGCTGAGTCACATAATGATGGGTTACATCTGCGATACAGTATCATATAAGCATGGCACAACAGGAGCGGGAAGGATATATAAATATATATATATATATGAACATATCCAAATTAATTTTATGGAAGCAACTATATGATATATTTGCCCACCATAGCTGAGCAGGGGGCTTCTTGCCCCAGGAGATCCTCTCAGTTGTGTAGTATTAAGACTGAACATGAAGCTGTCCTTGGAACAACGGAATTGCTTGTTACAACTGGAGTGGTGAATTCAAAATTTAAAATGGTCAGCAATCAGCACAGACACATAAAAAATCAGAAATTACAAAAGTCCTGAGTAAAGATAAAAGCCTCTACTGGCATCAGGGCAGTCCAACCACATTTCTCCCAGCCCTGGCTTTTGGTCTTGCTTTGGCACTCTCCTACACCGCCTCATAATGCCAGAGTTGACATTAATAACCTCATTTTTATCACTTAACAGGACAGAATTAACAGGAGAGAAATACAATCCCATTGCTATCTGCAGGGCTGAATGTTCTCTTGCAAGAAGAGACGAAGTCTCTTGAGCTGGCCAAGACACCAACAGCAGTTTTGTCTCCCCACCCAGCCCTGGCAAGAAGAGCCACACTGGCACGGTCCTGCGTGGAGATGCAGCATCGCTCAGCAGAAGAGTTTTACTATGAAAACAGCAACATCTGTGTATCAGAAGGAGGAGCCTGGGTGGGTTTGCAGGGACAACAACAACTTCAGAGCATGCAGAGCAAAGGGTAAACAGTGCAGTGGTTTCTGTCCTGAACAGGTCTGGTGGGGGAGGGAGGGGGGCTGGTTTTGCTTTTTATGAGAGGTGAAGGTAGGAAGATTAGATAGGTAGGAAAAGCAGATAACCCAGGAATTTCAAGAGTTAAATTGTCTTCAAAAGTAGTTCTCCCACTGAGATGAAAGGAACAGCTCACACGTGGCCCAGCTCTAGCCTCAGCTACAGCAACTGCACACTCAGGCTTCCCCTCCACCAGGGATTTTACCATCTACTCACTCTCAAGCTCAGTATAACTTTAAATGAACACAGCTGCATGCGTAAGTAGTGTCTACATGATGTGTACAGGCCTGTTTTTTCCACAAGTCATATTTCTACCAGACATTTTGCACTTCTGCTTCTATAAAAAACTTTTCTCGAACAATTTGTATGCAGGGACCAAAGAGTTAACTTGAGAGAAAGTGGCAGGCGTTCACGAGATCTGAAGCACCCAAAGGCTTTCTAAACAGTGTACGGATCTGAGGGGATACACCTGCTCTCCTGAAGATGTGGGGCTCTGTCCCTGCCTTTCATAGGCCATAAACCAGGAGCTGATCTCAGCAAAACGCTTTGGGCTATTGATAAGTAGATGCTGTAACCAAGGTATCACGTTCCCATTTTGGGATAAAAAAACAACAAAACAAAAAAAGTACCAGTAAAAGCTATCGAAATGCATATGTCTACAAGGAAGATTTCTATGTATGCTCTTGTTCTATTATCTACATACAGTCATCTTTTATGCTGTCTGCTGACAGCATTTGATGCGTTTTTCCTCCTGTGCTTATTTTTAGTTGCCATAGGAACTTTCTTATTTCCTGTCAGCTGATGTTGTCATTTAATACTATTAATTGTATAAAAGGGTGTTGATTCTGGTACTCTAGATGCTGAAAAAGAGCTTTAGGAAGGCAGAACACACATTTCAGTTCACTTGGTCTTTTATTCATTTATGTCTATCAATGTTTAATTCAAAAAGCCAGATACTGTAGTAATAGCTGTTACCACATCAGTGGAATCCAGAGAAGATCCTCTCCAGGCTTTTATTCTCATTTGGTCTAAGTTTCCCTCCCACTACCATAAATACACTCATTTGAAATAGTATCTTTTGTCTGTTTAGTTTGTCGTCTCATTCTTCCTCACTCCCTACACATCCTATTCTTTCTTTTTTTTTTGCCCCCCGAAAACAAAAAATTAAAATCAGCTGTTAAAATGAATGGGAGTGAAAAGAAAATTTGCCAGCATATAAAGAAATACAATCTGGAAAAATATTGGGATCTGAGGGGGGTTTCTTTTTAGCAAAGCCCAATTCTTCTTCTCTTACATATAATAAGTTATTCTGCAAAAGATGATTTTTCTATTAAATTTGTGTGTGCCCAGAAAGCAATAAAGAATGACCAGAACTGACTGAGAACTACAACAGCTTAATCTGGCACTTCCTTTATCCACATCAGCTTTAAAATTTCCACAGTTTTTCCCATGAACTGATCACATATTTGGAGAAAAGACCTGATCAACATATAAATTCGCATTTGAATTAGTATTATATGGAATGCTGATGCAAGCTTATTCCTGTCCTTCTCTGGAAAAATTTAGGAAAACAGCAGTAATGTACACAAATTCAAATCCTGCTATAAAAACATATTCCTTTTTCCATTTCACATTACTGCTCTTTGAAAGATGGAGGAAAACAGGTAGTTTGGAATAAAGAAACCAGCAAATAAACTAACATTGATAACTTTAGAAAATAATTCCAGCAGTGTGACTTAAATTACGCAAACTTCATCTAAAGTTTTATTCAAAGCATCCTAGAGATAACTTGAATCTCCTCACCGACTTCAGGGGCTGCTGGATTAGTCCCACTGAATGGGATAACGGGGGTATTAATGAGCTCGATGGGGCGCTCGGAGGATAATATTCTGCTTGGGAATGTTCCCAAAGCATATGGTGTGTGCTCTTGCTGAGACACGCACTGTCAAGCGTTTTAGTTGCTATAACTCAATAGGCATCTGAGGCAAATGATTTTCAACCCGATCCTGGAAGCTCCTCCACGGAGGGTCCCTTCTGCAGAAGTCCTTCCCAGCCACCCCAGCCCAGCCCAACCATCAGCAGAACCACCATCGACCCTACTTGGTTCAACGGAGGGGATTAACCCTAGCACAAGCCATCCTGCAAATGGCAACATTCATTTTGTCTAGGCCCTGATAAATTAAGGTAGAATATTTTTTTCAACAGCACAAGCTTTTATTATTTTAGGAAAAGCAAAACGTATTAAACATTTGTCTTTTCATCTGAACAGGAAGAACTGAGATTTTAGAAACTGGATATCTATTCTTTTAACCAGTTTGTTCTTTTAGAAATGGTCTTTAAAAGCAACTTCTTTGGAAAGAAAGTTTACATGCACATGGAAGTAGTTTTTGTTTATTAGAGATCGTTATAGAGAAGATAATTATGCTGATTACTCCACTGTAGGACTGTTTAGGAGAATCAAAGACTTCGAGTATTATTTTATATATCTAGAAATTGAAATTTAAAACTGACTGCAGAAAAAAATTCTTAACTAGAATTTGTTCATAATGCCTTCTTGACTACTTAAACCAGTAGTCAAATAGTTACCGTTTTTATAAAGTAAGTTATTGTCCCTAACAATTGGTAATTTTTTATTTCTTTTCAGGAATATACTACTACTCTGATCTATATTGAAATACAGGAGGGCTAATCTAAAACTGCAGCCACGCCAAACTGAAAAAATAACTCCCAGCTCAATGTTACTAATATGCAGCGGCATCCCATTATAACACCTCATTAGATGTGAAGGAAATGGCAAAGGTAACAAAGCACGGTACCCAGCTTCCCCAGCAAAACCATGGCACGAGCACAGGGAAGTAGCAGCTCAGACAGGCAAATCACCTGCAAACGAAGCGGATGCTGAGTTTCTATCCCCTTTCCATGGGACCGATTGGGTCAGCCAGCAGAGAGAGAAGAGATGGATGTTTGTGGGGCCCAGGGGCTGGCTCGTCCAGGCAGTGCCCCATGGATGGGTCTGGGTGGTCCTGCTGGGTCAGGAGGCTCCAGGGCCACAGGAGAGGGCTGTGGGATGGGATCACCTGTGCTGGGGGTGCCCACCACAGCCACAGTCCCCCGGGAAGGAGGGAAGGATGAAGCCAGGTTCACTGTGTGATAGCAGTGGGAGAAAGGTGAGCAGGAGAGCAAGCCCAAAACACCTCATGAAGTCAAAGTCCATAAAGACCAAAATCACTTGTAGAAAGAAAACTGGAGTATTGCTCTTCCTCCTGTTCGCCTCGCTGCAGTGGAGATGGGAAAGGACTGAGCCGTTGCCTGCCTTGCCATGGGGCTTGCACTGAGCATGAGAGCATGTTTGCTTTCTCCACTGAGCAAATGCTGGCCCAGCAGAAACTTCATAAGATTCAACAAAGGACAAAGCGAGATATGAGAACCAAACCACTAAGACTGAGACGCTAACAACACTATGGGGACAACTGAGGTTACTGTTGTACTTACCAGAGTACGAGAATCAACATCATCCTCTCTAAGTTATACAAATGAAAGGTTATTTAGTGTCCATCTGTTTTTGTTCAGGAGGTAGTAAATAATTGTTCCTCAAATGTCCACCGAAGGCTTTCGATTGCTCTGAGCTGCCAGACAACAGGATTTTTCCTAGCCTGCAGCTGTCACCTTCCATGTCACCGGAGACCAAAATGAAGCATTCCCACTTGTTACACCTCTTTCATGAAGGCGGTGTGATTGCTTGTTTATAGCACATGGATATCAGTACAGCTCAGGGGATAAAAAAATCAATAGGCACTATCCAGCAGAGGGAGCACAATGACGTAAAAACCCTGCAGCTGTAAGGGGAAGAACTTCTTCTATTAAAAGCCACAATATTTGGCAGTCTGAGTTTACTGTTTTAGTATATGGGGTGGAAAAGACAGAATTTAAATAAAAATAGAAAGATAGGAGAGAGGGATACCAAACAAATACAAGTAATAAAATAATTGATTTCCTGTTATTTTCATCCATAATGAGGCAGATACAACTTAAACTCCTGGAAAAATTAAGGTTTAATAAGGAGAGATCAAGGATGATCTTAGGAAGTGTAATAACATTTGTTTTAAAATGCTGATTTTAATTTAAATAGAACTGGCTGCTCTGGCTGAAAGACTCAAGTGCTGCTTTCAGTTTGACTGTGCACTTCCTCTTGTTGTTAATGAATTCATACATCACAGAAATAACCGATGCACCCATTCATTCGGTTTATGTGTAATTTTTAGAGTCCAATATGACAGAAATCTTACTAGATATGTTCTCTCTTCTGTGATTGTTACACTTTCTAATCTAATCACACTCAAATAATTGTGAATTAAAAAAAGAAAGAAGAGTTAATACCTATTTTATAAGAAATGGTCATAAACCAGAGAAAGGATTAGTCACAATTTGATGTGACTTACATGAACTACAGTAATTAAAGAAACAATGTAATAGTTTAAAATTGTTGCCATCTTAAATGCAAACATTTCTCAGGGTGCATTTCATTAATATATTTATACCACAATATTTTTTAATTAGGACATCTAAATTCTAAGCTCTGCCACTGACTGTTATTTGACCTTTGGCAGTTCACAGTCTTTCTAAGAGAGTTTCTGTTATCTTTGTAATGAAAATCATGCTGATTTCACAGCTGGGTACAGTGTAACAGCAGCTTTGCCTGCTGGTGGAAAGTGGTTGAAATAAAAACATAATTTTAAAAGGAAAGAGAGAAGAAAGAACTGGATGTTCTGATCAGAAATGCTAACTACAGCTAACTCGAGGTAGAATATATTCAGTTTAACTCTTAAATGCTTTCCAAAGAAAAAGCCAAGCATGATGAAGTGATGAGTATTTTTTCTGTTAAGCAAACTGAATTTTTTCTCCACAAACTGGCAGTAAGATTAACAACTGAAACAAAACATCTGTACTGCTAAATATTGAAGATGCCCCCATCGAGCAGACTGTTCACTTTGCTGTACAATGTCCTAAGGAAATGAGGTTTATGCAGGCTCATTATCCAGTCACTCAACTATTACCCCACTTTCCCTGGTAATTTTTCAACCTCTTGGACAATTTCAACTAAATCTAGCAGAACAGTGGAAGTCTTAGAGATATTAAAGACTTTTGACCACTGGATTCGACTGAGATTGGATGACGTTTCATGGACACTTACTACCTTTGCTAGTCCCACATGTGACTAGTCATACTAAAAATAACTCCAAAAGTAGACTGAAAGCAAGGCGTTGCTAGAGGTTTCTTATCCCCACTATAGACACAGCATCTTTACTCTGACAGGCGAAGCTGATACACAGAAAGTAAAGGTGTCATCTTGGGAAAAGGTCTGAAGAATTATTTCTTAAGCATACTGAAACTCAAACTGGCTTATATACTTGTGTATTCCACAGCACTTCCAGAATATCTTATTTCATTAGTCAAACATAAATTCACTTATTTTTACATAATTCTGTACTAGTAATGTCTTAAGGTCACAACAAACTTATTAAATTATTTTAGAATTATGACGTCACTAAGGTTATTAAAATTGTAGTTCAAACTGCCTAACTTCAAAAATGTCTTATTAAAAGCTTCTTACTGTTTATCACTGAAGCATTCTCATGATCCTGCATAGATATATAAATCCAACAAATTAACTTTTAGAAAGTTTTATTGACTTATTTCCAATTAACAGATGCAAATACCTTTTGCTAGGCCAAGACAATGCCTCATTACTTCACGACAACCAACCAAATGTCTAGTATGGGCAGGCTTCTTAAAAGCCCAGATCATTTTCATGTATATGATGGCTGGTATCCAAACCTGCTGTGTGGTATGAACAGGTATGGATGGTGACCAGTAAGTAGAAGAGAGAAAAAATGAATTAATCCCAGCCACACATGGCCACACACACACATGCATTCCCAGACAAGGAGATAAACCTATGTGTGACAAGATACCCAATGTGAAATATCTGTGAGATGAATCCTGTGTGAGAAGGAGCTTAAAAGTGTGGTGGGAACTACCTGAAAGGGTCTGGGACTCACCAGTTCCACCATCCACACATGATCTGTTCAATCTAACACAAAGTCCTGCAGAACTGTGGGAGCCAGGTGGAAAAGAGACCCCAAGCTGAAGGAAACTTTGAAATCTACAAACTTTATAAAATTTATGAAGTCCTGGGTACTCCTGAGGTGGGGAGGCATTGTGACCACAGGCACGGTGAATAACTGACCGGAATCCAGACCACCTCTTTCATGTTTTTTCTGTAAAGATTGCATTTCAGGCTGATAACAGAGAACCTGTACTGTACATTAAGCAAGACCACGATGGGTATTGCATTGCCCTATCATTGGGAACAAGAACCGCACCAATACAGTTCACTAAGGGTGTCTTACAGAAGTTTGCACAGGGGAATATGGGTTTGCAGCAGTACAGGATACCACCCTTGATACAGCTGGGCAAAACCACAGCAAAATCCAACCCAGGGTTTTGGTAAAGGCCTATGCTGGATTTTGAAATTTGCCATTTTAATGTTCACTCCTCTAGGAATCACTGCTATACAAATACATTGGTGATAATGCACATTAGATTATACATATTCGGTTTTAAATTTTAGTCATTTTAAACATCCAGTCTAAGAGTTATTAGTCTCAGACTCAAGACTTTATTAAAATGTAAAGTCTTTAACTATGGAGAATTAAGCCATTTAATCCAATTTTCTCTAAAATTTGCCTTTACTTTTCTAAGTCTCATTAAGGTTCGTGCAAATACGCATCACATATAATCAGTCTGAGACATCACGTAGCACACCACAATATATTAAAGCGGTGTTTTTAAAACACAGTTTTATGTTACCGTACAGTAAACCCTACTAGAGTCTCGGGGATGGAATTAAGCCCACATATGCGCTGCAAAAGTCTTCCTACACAGCTACATCATTGAATGCACATGTGTGGGGTAGGTAAATCACGAGCCTGAGCGTACGTACCATGCTGACACAACTGTCTATGTGAGTGGGGGGTGTGAGGTACTTACGTCAAACGTATGCCACTCTGAGAGATGGTGTAATTTCCTCTGAGATGTACTGCCTTCCTCCCGCAGCAAGTGCCGTGCCTTCACCAGGAGTCTCTGCTGATACAGCCGCTCCAGTGCCGTGACACCCGTGGCTCTGGCGCACACCGCACCCCAGCACTAATCCTTACATCCCAGCTCTGCACTTCCCAGAGCCCTTGGGTTCTGCTATTCCCAGGGCTTTGTGACAGCTCCATCCATCAGGCATCTCAGCGATTTCCTCCTCTTCCATGGCATTAGCAGTACTTTGTCTCGCAGAAGAGATATGACATGTCCCAGCAGTATAAAGGAATTGCATATTAAAAACAGAACAGGCAACCACCTTTCTGAATTCCAACAGGTATAGCAACTGTCATTTAAAAATCTCTACTATTTAGAAATGTCTGCTTAGCTGCTGTCAAGGTATATATTCAACTTTTAAAAGTTTTGATTACCTGCTAGGATATACTATGGCTACTACATTCCAGAAAAACATAAATCTTTTTTGTGGTAAATGCTCTTACCATAAAGCTCTTGTATTCAGGAAAAAAAATTAATACCCAAAAATTCACATGAACTTGCTTTGTAAAACAAAGTCAGGGTGGGGGGGACCAAAACTCCTCTTAGGAACAGATGAAGGGAAAGAATTTTTTACCCACAGACCATTATGGACCATTAAGGATGTGCCAAACTGATACTCACTTATCTAGGTTAATGGCCATCACGAACCATCCGTTGCTATGAAACTGTTTAAAATCCATTGTGTCTATTGAATGTAAGGAAACGTACCTGTAAAACCACTTTGAACATTTGCATGATCTCCATTAGAGAACATGAATGCCCAGAATAGAGCAGCTAGTGTTAAAAATATAACAAAAATCTGTGAAGATTCTTGCTTCTTGCAACTAATTCCTTTTGAGCTTCTCAATTAAAAATTAGACTATTTATTAAACTTGTTTTCATTATAATGTGTCTTTCATATGAACACATGTTCTTAAGAGTTAGAGCCATCAGGAATTTAAGCATGTCAGCTTTAAGCTTTAAGGCAGCTTCCTCAGGGGCACAACTTAAATGCCTCTATGCAAATGTACGTAGCATGGGGAATAAACAAGAGGAGCTAGAGACGTGCGCCTGCCCGCAGGGCTATGATATTATTGGTATCACAGAGACGTGGTGGGATGGCTCCTATGACTGGAGTCATGTAGGTCATGTAGGGAAAAGATGAGAAGGGCCAAAGCTCAATTAGAGCTTGATTTGGCTGCTACAGTCAAAGATAACAAAAAAAGTTTCTACAAATACATCAACAGCAAAAGGAGGGTCAAGGAGAGCCTCCACCACTTGCTGAATGAGGAGGGTAGTGTAGTGTCAGGGGATGAGGAAAAGGTAGAGGTGCTCAATGCCTTCTTTGCCTCGGTCTTTAATGTCAGGACCGGTTGTCCTCAGGAGACTCAGCCCTCACAGCCCGAAGTTAGGGACAGGGGGCTGTGTGAAGCCCCTGTAATCCAGGAGGAGATGGTTAGTGACCTGCTGTGCCAACTGGACACCCACAAGGCTATGGGCCCGGATGGGATTCACCCCAGAGTAATGAAGGAACTGGCAAATGAACTTGCCAAACCACTCTCGATTATCTACCGGCAGTCCTGGTTAACTGGAGAAGTTCCAGCTGACTGGAAATTAGCAAATGTAATGCCCATCTACAAGAAGGGTCGGAAGGATGATCCAGGGAACTATAGGCCTGTCAGCCTGACCTCGGTGCCAGGCAAGGTGATGGAACAGATCATCCTGAGTGCCATTACACAGCACATGCAGGACAATCGGGGCATCGGGGCCAGCCAACATGGATTCATGAAAGGCAGGTCCTGCTTGACCAACCTGATCTCCTTCTATGACCAAGTGACCCGCTTAGTAGATGAGGGCAGGGCTGTGGATGTAGTCTATCTAGACTTCAGTAAGGCATTCGACACTGTCTCCCACAGCATCCTCCTAGACAAACTAACTGCCCGGGGCTTGGATGGGTGGACTCTTCAATGGGTTAAAAACCGGCTGGATGGCCGAGCCCAGAGAGTGGTGGTGAATGGGGCAAAGTCCAACTGGCGGCTGGTCACTAGCGGTGTTCCCCAGGGCTCAGTTCTGGGGCCGGTGTTGTTCAACATCTTTATAGATGATCTAGACGTAGGGATTGAGTGCACCCTCAGCAAATTTGCAGATGACACCAAGCTGGGTGGGAGTGTTGATCTGCTGGAGGGTAGGAAGGCCCTGCAGAGGGATCTGGACAGGTTAGATAGATGGGCCGAGACCAACAGCACGAGGTTCAACAAGAACAAGTGCCAGGTCTTACACTTCAGCCACAACAACCCCATGCAGTGCTACAGGCTGGGGGAAGAGTGGTTAGAAAGTGGCCCGGCAGAAAGAGACCTAAGGGTGCTGATTGACAGCCGGCTAAACATGAGCCAGCAGTGTGCCCAGGTGGCCAAGGCAGCCAATGGCATCCTGGCCTCCATTAAGAATAGTGTAGCCAGCTGGTCTAGGCAAGTGATCGTGCCTCTGTACTCGGCACTGGTGAGGCTGCACCTTGAGTACTGTGTCCCGTTCTGGGCCCTGCACTTCAAGAAAGATGTTGAGGTGTTGGAGCGAGTCCAGAGGAGGGCGACCAAGCTGGTGAAGGGTCTGGAGGGTATGACCCATGAGGAACAGCTGAGGGAGGTGGGGTTGTTTAGCCTGGAGGAGGCTCAGAGGTGACCTTATTGCAGTCTACAACTACCTGAAGGGAGGTTGTAGTGGAGTGGGAGTCTGCCTCTTCTCCCAGGCAACTAGCAATAGGACAAGAGGACATAGCCTCAAGCTTCACCAGGGGAGGTTCAGGTTAGACATTAGGAAGAATTTCTTTTCAGAAAGGGTCATTAGACATTAGAACAGGCTGCCCAGGGAGGTGGTGGAGTCACCATCTCTGGATGTGTTTAAGAAAAGACTGGACATGGCACTTAGTGCCATGGTCTAGTTGACGTGGTGGTGTCAGGGCAATGGTTGGACTCGATGATCCCTGAGGTCTCTTTCAACCTGATTGATTCTGTGAAAAGCTAGACATTCTGTGAGTGTTGGAATGGAGGGATACAGGCTCTTTAGGAAGGACAGGCAGGGGAGACGAGGAGGTGGTGCTGCGCTCCATATCAATGACCAGTTTGAGTGCATGGAGCTCTGCCTGGGGATGGAGGAGGAGCCGACAGAGAGCTTATGGGTCAGGATTAAAGGGAGGGCAGGGACAGGAGACATTATAGGCGGCGTCTGCTACAGGCCACCTGACCAGGAAGACCAAGAAGAACCTGAAGGTGTGTAAGTTCATAGGACCTGATGAGGTACATCCACAGGTCCTGAGGGAATCGACAGATGAAGTTGCGAAGCCGCTACTCATCATTTTTGAGAAGTTGTGGCAGTCTGGTGAAGTGCCCAACTGACTGGAAAAGGGAAAAAAGGAAGACTCAGGGAACTACAGGCCAGTCAGTCTCACCTCTGTGCCTGGCAAGATCACGGAGCAGATCCTCCTGGAAACAATGCTAAGGCACATGGAAATCAAGGAGGTGACTGGGGACAGCCGACATGGTTTCACTAGAGGCAAATCGTGCCTGACAAATTTGGTGGCCTTCTACGACGGGGTTACAGCACTGGTGGATAGGGGAAGAGCGACCGATGTCATCTACCTGGACTTGTGCAAAGCATTTGACACTGTCCTGCACAACATCCTTGTCTCTAAATTGGAGAGACACGGACTTGACAGTAGGATGGCCTACTACTGAGGCCAGACTGCTTCCAGTAGCTGACCAATTTTATTTAAAGTTAGCTTCAGATAACTCTAACCTGTGCTGAAATCTACAGGGCATGTATGCCTGCAGGAGCATAGGTATCCAAGTCTAACATTTACACTCCAGTGAAGCCTCCAAAATTTTGGCTGTCTCCCATTCATTGAATAAGTGGCTACATCACTTCAGTGCCTAAATTTTTACTGTTGCAGCCTTGCAAAGTCACTTAAACCCTGATATCACTAGACCCAAACTCATGATAAATCTCGGTGGTATTTTTAAACCGCATGTTGCCTATTTACTTTGCCTTCAGCCCCAGCTGAACCCTTTTTCCCAACACGGAGGACATGTAGAGTAATACATCTGTTCTCTAATTGTATCTTTATATGGAGCAGCGTTTGAACCAAAGTCTCCCATCCATCCTACCTATGATTGAGGCAACATTACCCACTGAGTAGGCTCCACAGCTGTTTCAATGGCAGGAGAGGATTACACATCATATACATGTATCCACGGTACATATCTGGTCCCATTGCATGTGTATGTACCTCCATCTCTGAGGGGAAAGCGAAAGGGAGGAAGGAGGTCTGAAATAAGCCTGGGGTGAGGTGAAGTGTCCTGGCAACCACATTCAATCCATGTGCCGTAAATCTGGAACCTGCAGGTACAGTGGTCTCCCAGGGTCTACGTCTGAGAAACCCGAGGAAGGACAGACAGCGTTTCCCATGAGCCAGGACCCAAGGCCCAGCTCAGCAGGGCTCAGCAGCACCAGGAGCAGCTCGCTGCTCAGCTCTGACAGCTGACGGTGCCCTCCTTCAGGACCAAGCTCTCCTGAGGTCTACGCCAGTAAAGGGGAAAGAGGATCCAGGTAGCTAGCAAGATGCCTTGGGTTAGGCATTGCTGCCACGAATTTAAACCATTTTCTCTGCTCCTGGTTCTGTCTAAAGACGACTTCCCACAATTGAACAGACTGACCTATTTAAAAATAAAATATTCAAGAAATAGAACAGCCAAGTCAAATTTCTGTGACATTCAGTGCTATGTCCTGGTCATATTACAGGCAATGCAAACAAACTGCATTCAAGTTATAATGCAGACTGTGAAAAAACAAAGACTGTCCAAAATTAAACAAATACATAGATTCAAAACTCTGTGTCAGGAGCATGTGTTTGAGAACTGTGATTTATAAGTCAGCAGTCAGCCTCCTCAGCCAAATCATTTTATTCTGGAGGATCCAACCACAAAGACAGTTATAGGGATTTTTAAAGTTCTCTCTGAAACGTCTACACTTTACTTTATCCTTTTAGTTTTTTAATGGATTTCACATGATACATACAATTTTTGAGAACTAAAGTGCTACTTCTAATATTTCCAATTAAATGAAATCTTTAAAATAGAAGGGATGATAATATAAAAAGCTAAAACTATATTTAGTATTCTGAATGCAATTAGGGCAATTTTATTCAATTGATTTCTGAAGTTCCCACATGAGTGATCTACAGTGATATCATTCACCACAACAGTAACAGGTGCTGAAAAAGTAATTTTAAACAAATGAATTTTATCACATTATATGTTTTTCCCCTATTACTGTCAACTTTCCAAGTACTTCTGCACAATTATCTAAATGAAGGTATATCAAAAAGTACTTTATTCCAAGATGTATTTCCATTTTTCATTACAAGATCACAGGAGTAATAGCATTGTTTACTCTCTTTTCTACAGAAGGATTTTATTACTGCTTGAAGACAAGGATGAGATAGTGTAAGGAAAGTACATGAAGCCTATCCTTTAAACTACAGTTTTACTACTAGAGTAAAATATACAGTAGAACTGGAAGGGACCTCTAGAAGACACCTAATCCATCCTCCTGCCTGCAGGAAGCAGTTATTCAAGTACTCTGATCTTACAGATCTCCAATGGAGATAGAAACTCCAAAACCTTGCCAAGCAATCTATTCCCTATCCTCACCATTAAAGTTTTCAGTAATTTCTAAAATAAATCTTCCTTGCTGTAATTTAACCCTATTACTTCTTGTTCTATCAAACACAGGGAAGGGAAATAGACTGTTCTCTTCCTCCTTGGAGCAACCTCTTGTGTTATAATGTCTTTGCTCTATATTTTCTGTGTCAGACTGAACTAACATAACTCATTCAATTTTTTATTTTAGGTTATAATTTCTACACTTCTGATCTTTCTTGCCACTCTCCTCTGGACTATCTCCAGCTGATTCTCTTCTTTTTTAAAGTCTAGTGTCTAAACCTGGACATGGTATTCTAATTCAGTATAAAATTAAGATCTGCTAGTCCCAGATTTAATCTGATTATTTAAATAATGAAGCTGAGTATCTCCCAGAAGAAGGATACCAAAGCTGTAGTAGTGCATACTAATTGTCCTGCTGGAAACCAAAGTTGAAAGTCAGATTAATTAAAACACAGTTTAGTGAAAATCAGTCTAATGAAACTTGTTTTCCTTTTGGATTTGTGTCTTAAGCTTGATTGACTGAACATCTAAGAAGGCACAAACTCCGTTTCAAGTTTTCTTGCATCGCGCTATTTATATGAATTTTTTGGTGTCCAGTAAGAGAGAAACTCGTGTGAAGCCTTTCCCTCAGTGGTGTTTATCTGCCTATTAGAGCATATTTCCAAACTCAGGAAAACATGAGCAGGGAAGCTGCCCAGGTATGAGCCTCTGGATGACAGCTGGAGTAGATGGGATAAGAAGTAGGAGGAGGCAGTGGCTGGGCCAAGCACAGCTGGTGCAGTTTTTAACAGCTGATTCAGGATTAGGCTGTGATTTTACAGCTAGTTCTGTTGACTCTGACGAAACAGCCTCCAGCATAAGCCCACCTCACCAGCTATACTGAAAAACCTCTAGAAACTTAGTGGCTGTGAGTCCTCTACTTGTGGTGCACAGTTGAAACTGGTCAAATGCTATTTTCAAGGGGTGGGCTGATACAGACAGGTGAACAACATGATTTCATAAGCCTTACTTCTTTAAGAAACCAGGCTAAATAGTTTCCTTACTACTGTTGTGAGCTATATAAACAATGCCTTATTACATACTATCTTGATACATTGATTTTAGATCTCCTGCTTAATTAAAACATATTAAAGTTTTAAATGAGATTTGCAGGTGAGAACATGTCTACTCCCTTTCTTCCTTCTTTTCTGTCCTCCCTCATTTAACTGCTCTACTCTTTTCCCAACAGAAAAAGATCCATGCTTTTGAGAGCTGGATCCCGACATTCAACACAGTGTCATTTATTTCATTCTTAGAGTGATTCTAGAACTAAATTCCATCGTATTTAGGTGGAGTCACTCAAGGATTACGTAGGATATTCATTATGCGAGACACAAGGTCAGTCTATTTATTCAGTCCTGGAGGACTACTACTTATGTCACCAATGACAATACCAATTCCACTGCAAAGATTTATGATTGTGACTCTAGGATTTCACTCATAAATAAGTAAGAGGACAGAGGTATTTATATTTGCATTCATTTGAAAAATTTCTCCAGCAGATAACATTTTATATAGTCACTATTTATAGATGCATTTGTTTGTTATTTCAGGTTAAGTTGAATACTGGAGATTTCAGACACAATGCCAATAAAATTTCAGTATTGCATCAACCTTAAGAAGCCACCTCTGTCTATCAAGGAAATGTCATATTTGCTTATAGTTACTCCGACAACTTTGATACTAAGGAGTATTCACACTGTCTACTTCAAGCAGCTGTCTTTGTTATTATGAACCACCTCTTCAAAGAAGAGTCTACTTTTTTTCCTAGTGATTATACAGGAACTTTGGAGGCTATTCCTACCATCAACTATCCAACAACAGGTACTTAACATGGCCTTCCTTTCTTTCTTTAGCAGACTTAGACACTTAAAGTACAGTATATAATGGGATCAGTGAAGGGTAGGGGAAAAGGGGACAAAATGGGAGAGGCATAAAATCTCATGATGAGATTTTCTACAGAGCAAGCAGTGACTGACCTGACAAATAAGTTGGGGCAAGACCAGAGACAAGGCTGCTAAGACAGGCTGGAGCATGGAAAAGCCAGAAAGAGATAAATAGGATAGGGAGCAAAGAGAAAATCAGCTTGGTTTGGCTAGGTAAGAACAGAGATAAGGACTGGGATGTTACCAGAGTAACAGGAAGTGAATGGCAAGAAGACTGGAGCCTTGAGCTCCTAGGACAAGGTTTTACTAAACGAACTGATTAGGGCCCAGATGAACAACGTGATAAATTGGGATTGTCTAATTGAGGAGAATGGGAACAGGACCAGGGACAGGGATTAGAGCAGACTGGCAAAAGTTGGGAAGGATGGAGCAGATGAATACACAGTTGGTGGAAAAAGGTAGAAAAGGCTCTCAGCCCCAAGATTTAGCTGTTGTCAGAAAATGCACGTCTTGCCAAAACTGAAGCTGGCCACGTTAGACCAGTAGCCTGGTATTACTAGTTATTTCATCAGGTCCAGCTAGCAGAAGTGTGGTGTCTCCACATACAGCACAAGGAAGAGCTTGTTTGCTATGAGAATTTTCTCCTGTAATAGGTCTTGGTTGGACATATAGCCAAAGTTTCTAGAACTAAAAAAGCTTTCAGGTTATCATCTGCTTTAGTCTCACATCTAACAAACACTACAGATGCTCTTTCAGTAATATCTGCAATAATTTATGTTTGACGTCTTGATTTGAAGATGGCCATGCTATTGGTAGTTACACTATTTAAAAATCAATGACACCTCTTCTATTTGAATTTGACTTTACTTTTCAAACACTGGCATTTCACATGCCTTTTTTTTCTATGTATATAACAGGTCTTTTCTTCCCATAAAATTATTTACTTGATGTGAGCAAGCTGCTGTCTTCATAAAATTAATTCCATAAGGATACAGACACACAGTCAGTAAAGAAGACGCAAACTCACATTCCCTGTCATTTTTTTCTAGCTCTCAAATCTGTTTCTGGGAATGGGACAAATTTCTGAAGTAGACAAGATTGCGGACAAAGAACCCATGGAGTTTTGCTTAAATCACAGTAACAAACTGTTTTACTGAAATAATCTTTAAATATATTGAATGCCTGTAATACATCTAAACAAAATGTGGGACAAATCATCAATATTTGTGCTTTACTGGATGTCACCATGTAAACAGGATGTAATGTTTACTTATAAAGCCCATAACACTGTGCAACATTTTTCAAACTGCAATTAGTTAAGGGCCAGGGAAGAGGCAAGTAGCACATCAGCTTCTTACAGGTTCAAAACCTAATTATTGAATTCACACTGAAAAAATACCCCTGCAAGCGTAAATCCTAGTTTAGCCTGTTATTTTGGGCACAATGCTGAGATACCAGACATTTTTGTTATTTGGCAGCAGTTCTTGCAGGTTCAAAGGCACTGCAGAGCTTCACCATCTCCTATGAAGCACCTGTTGGTACTGGAATACTTACATCCCTATGAACCTAAACTTTTGCCATAAGGCAAAGAATCCCAGGCCTTATTATTTTGACAGAGCTTGAAACCTGCCAGCTCACCCCTTAAGCCTGAATGAGATTCCCACAACAGGAAGCTCCCTCCCTGCCTCACCTGCGGGGCCGAATCGGGAAACAGCCTCCAAGCACAAACCCTCAGTCAAGTACCTGGGCAAAGGCAGCTGAAGACAAGCCTGTTTGGCACTGGCCGGGATATGCTCCCCACCATGCCTCAGTGGCATAGCAATTAGGAGACTCCCCTGGAATGCAGCCATTCCCAACTGGCTTGCTCAGGCAGCTGCCTGATCAGAGGTTTCTGTGAAATCCACTCCCACTTCTCCTCCCACACTGCTAAGGAAGCCTCTGCACTTTGAGCTGGGCTGTGACTTCCTCCAGGCAAAGGGCATCCACAATTACACAAAGGGATGCAGAGCAGAGGAACAAATAACCTGTCTCGAGGATTTCAGCCTTGGAGTAAGTGAGGGTGGAAGCATCCCTATCATGACCTGACTGTTGAGACATCTCAGGAGGAAAGAGTAGTTCCCATCCAGATGTCGTGCTACTTCAGAGATTATTAATGAAAAAAATATAGAATACCAATTCCTTAAATTCCATGCTGCTGCTAATTTCTTCCTCTGTTCTTCATTCATGCAAAGCAAATGAGTCAGTGGAGGATATCTGCTCATACCTCCTCCGCATGCTCATGGTACATTTCCAATCTGCAAGGTAAAGCCTTTAAGGGCCACCCCATCTGAGATGAAACATGGTGCCGGTGGTTGCTACAAGGACCTACAAACTGCCCACCACCACTCTGGGTCATCCATTCTTTCATCATTTTCCCCTACCTGCCAGCAACCTGCTAGGGAGGACATGGAATTGGGCATTAGGCAAACAACCTAGTTGAAATGGGGGATCAGGATAAAAAAGGGCACAGTGTTTGGAGAAAACATGGAATAAGCTGAAGGGCTTAGAAGTTCAGGGTCACTTCCCCCTTTCCTGTGCATGTTGATCCATCAGACTTATCTTTCTTTTTCTAAAGCATATTTGCAGCTTCAACCCAATCTTCCCATGTTTCTCTCTCTGTCCTGAGAAGGGGCATAGTGGTAGGAGGTCCAGAACAATAAGATGGGGCTGTTTCTCTGTTCACATGCCAGTAAACAAATTCATAGACAGAATTTAGTATGCATTATATAGTGACATTCAGTCAGACTGAATACTGGCTCTGATACTTATTTGGTACAGTTCTTAGAACACTTGGAAGGTTTTTTAGAATCTGTCAGCCAACTTAATTTAAAAGTTCTGGAGCTATTTAAAAAGCAAGCTTTCTAAAGTGTAAATATGGCTTTTACTAAAGACAGCTTTTACTAAGAACACCAAAGGATAGTAGAGTCCACGTATGCAGCTGGCAATGCTAAGCTGGTGACTTACAGCTAACTCAGCTGAGAGATATGCACTAACTACTGAGCCTAATTCAGAAATGCTGAGACAAACTGCATCACAAAATTCTTTTTGAAGTGCTTCAATTCACTCTCAAGCAAGTGAGCAGAAACATCTAGGCAACGTAAGGGTGGGATCCATCTCATCCAGGTTGACATATCTACATCAATGGAGTCCAGAGAGCGATTAATCTGACCAAAAGTAGATGCCTGCTTTAAAATGAGTTGACTCACTTTCTGGACAATATTGACTGTTTTGACTAGATCCCCATTGACTATGACTCCAGGCCCATCAGCTGCCTCTACCACATCTAAAACAGGAGAGAAATTCAATGAGTTTGACCAAAGGCTAGGGATATTCCAGGACATGATCAAGTAAACTAGTACCTAATATAGACTATCTTCCAGTTCTTATTGTAGAGGAACTATTGATGATCCTACAGTGACATCACCATAGCAGAAATTATACTGAGATAATATGGCCAAAACATGCATTAATTAAAAAAAAAGGAAAAAAAAAAAAAAAGGTAGAAAGGAATGATTCAGGTTTTTAAAATCTCCCATAAGTATAGGATTTTGTTGGGTTTTTTTTAACAGTGATGTTTTATACTGTGCATATACATACCATATATATACCATTTATGGATATTCATCATGAAACAACAGAGTATTTTTATGTAATCAAACTCCTGGCACATTAGGAAGATTGTATGTTTTATAGTTTTCAGATTATATCATAGGCTTTAAACTATAGCTTATAAAAAGATGCAGATTCTGAAATTTCAAAGATATTTAAATAGAAATTATTTTCTTAACTGAGGGAAAAAGAGACTCATTAGTTACAACTCCTTTTGTAGAAGCATATGATCAGCATGTGAGTGAGGTTTTTATTAGATGCACTGAAAATGTTTTTGGATCATAGAACCTCTTCTAGAACAAAACTGAACAGCCACAGAATTTTTCTTACAGAGCATGATATAATTTAATCCCAGTGTTGAAAGTTGATAAATTTTTCTGTCCCCATTTGGTAAATCCCATTTTCCCCTTCCCCATATTGCTAATAAAATATAAGCCAGTGTGTCGATTTGTTAACATACTACTGAGGAAAGAAGAGAAGGATTTATATTCCAAATATTTTGTCACACAGAGAGAAGCATTATCAAACTAATGATGAAATGCTATATTTAAGACAAAATACAAAAATACTTCCTAGTTATCAAAGGTTAAAAATATGCTGCATGTTTTTCTTTAAGATAAGGGTTGTGATTATCCACTCCCTTATATTTGTCCTGTTATCTATACACGTGGAAGCTGCTGCCAAATCAGAGATCCCTATCAATTTTGCAAAATTGCAAATGATTACAACAGAAAGAAAAGTCATATAGTCCATTAAAATATGTATCACGTACATTAAATTTTTAGTGGGACATAAGATAGGTTCATGCTGTTTCTTACAAAATGCATAGAATTTGATCACAGTCATAAGGAGATCAATGACATTTTTTTCCAAGCACTATGCTTAGAATGTGCATACTTTTTAACAGAAAGATACCAATGCAAGTCAGCTTTTCATTTTATACAATTCTTCTTGTAATGCACAGCTCCACATAGAGCCCTGCACAACACTGAGTGCAGCAACTTTACATTCTCATGTAGTTTTGCTAATGCTGAAGTTAAGCAGAGTGTTTGGAAATGGAAACTAACACCAGTTAGAGGACAACTATGATCTAACTCCAAAAAGGTGCCAGTTGCAGCCATGTACACTAGCTATCTACAGACAAGTATGCATTAACTATTAAGCAGATAAGAAACCCACAAAGGAAAGCAACAATTTACAGTCCTGAAAACAACAGGACCACTCCAAAACATCTGCCCCTTTCTACTATCTTCAATCTCATCTTAGGACACTAGGAAGGAAAAATGTCCCTCAAAGCAATCCTGATTAACCATTCTTTTACATCTTTCATGTCTTCAATAGAGAAGCATGCACTCTTTGAAAACAGATCCGTCCTATTCAAAGCTCAGTATTAAGAGCCACATTCAAAAAGAGATTCAGGCAGATTTTAGGGTTCTACATTGAAAGTTACAGTCCTCAAAATCAAAACTCAGCTGCCACCTTTTGGCACTGAAATGTGTAGGTGCCTCACCTTTGACACTCAAGGTCTCTGAGGGCAATAAGGGTTCTAGCAGATCTGCAGTGGCAAACTAATGCCATCCACTAGTGTCTGCCTCCCTCCTTTGATGGACAGGTTGGAAGTGATCCCTGGAGGCCAGCTAGTCCAACTTCTCATTCAAAGCAGCTCCAGCTAAAGCAGGTTGCTCAGTCAGGTTTTGAATATCTCCAAGGACTGAGATTCCACAATATCTGTTGAAAACCTGTCTCTGTTTAGCTCACACCCAGGGCTAAACAATAAGCAGTTGTTCTCTCACTCAATGTCCCTTCCCCAACCAAGAAAGGGAATTTAGAAAAGGAGGGAGACTTGGGGGTTAAACTTTAAACAGATTTAATAAAATAAAGAAACCATTATCAATGGTAATACAAAACACACAAAATTATACTTCGCCACAGAGTGCCGGCAAGTTGCTCCAGGGACAGCAATCATTGTGAATGAGGAAAAAGAGTTAAAAAATAAAAAGAACCCCACCCCTCCCTAGCAAGCCCTCCCTCTTATAGTGAATCTGATGTTAATGATATAGAATACACCTGTGGGCCAGCCTGTGTCAGCTGCCCTGCATTTAACTGCTAAGGGCCTTGATCACCATGGCTGGCCACAAACTGAAACAAAATATAACAGAAACTTGATTCTATAAATTTTATTCCCATAAAACCAGGACAAAACCCATTCCAGCATTTGACCATCCTAACAATGAAAATATTTTTCCTTACATGCAGAATTTCCTGCATTGCAACTTGTGTCTATTAGCTCTTCCCTTATCACCATACACCTCCAAGAACAGTCTGGATCTCTTCTCTATATTTGCCCCACCACACTCTACTCATATGCTTCCGCTTCAGCCTGTGTGATCTTAGTGACACTCTGCTGCATTCACAACGTTATGTCAATGTCTTGTGCTGGGCAGCCAAAAACAGTACTCCAGAACAGTCTCACAAGTGCCAAATACAGGGAGACAATTACTTCCCTGGACCGGCTGGTTACATCTTCCTAATATAATCCAGGATGAGGTTGACCTTGTTTGCCCCAGCTGCCAACTCATGCTCAATGTGTCCACCAGGACCCCAGGTCCCTTTCTGCAAAGCTGTTCTCTAGTCAGTTGATCTCCACCATGTGCAAGAGCAGGGGGTTATTCCATGCCCAGTATAGGACTTCTCACTTGCCTTTGCTGAGCTTGGTGAGGCTCCTAGCAACCCATTCCTCCAGCCTGTCCTGGTCCCTCTGAATTACAGCCTTGCCCTCCAGCATATCAACTGCTCCCCTGCAGGTTGGTATCATCCATAAATTTGCCGATAGTGCACGCTCTCCCATAGTCCAGATCATTAACAGTGAAGACACCAAAATGCATTGGTCCCAGAATCTATCCCTGAAGGGGATTGCCACTAGCAACCAGCTGTCAGATGGACTTCGTACTGTCAATCACAACCTGCTTAGCCTGGTGGTTCAGCTGGTTTTCCATCCACTTTATCATCTGCTTATCCTGTCCATATCTCGCTATTTTGCCTGGTAGGATACTATCAAAGACCTTGGGAAAAGCTTTGATAAGTCAAGTTAAACAATATTCACTACTCTTCCCTCATCCACA
Source organism: Nyctibius grandis (assembly GCF_013368605.1). Taxonomy (NCBI): domain Eukaryota; kingdom Metazoa; phylum Chordata; class Aves; order Nyctibiiformes; family Nyctibiidae; genus Nyctibius; species Nyctibius grandis. The sequence continues at coordinate 36,668,974 of NC_090662.1, forward strand.
GAACCGGTCATCATACCACGATGAACCAATCAGGCTGATCACGGACAGTTTGCCCTTGGTAAATTCATACTGCCCGTTTCTAATCATCTTCTTGCACTTCATGAGCTCAAAAATGGTTTCCAGGAGGAAATAATCTTCCAGGACACTGAGGATAAACTGCTTAGCCTGTAGTTCGCTGGATCCTCTTTCTCAACCTTCTTGAAGGTGGGTATGACATTTGCCTTTTTCTTCTGTCCCCAGTCACCACAACCTGTCGAAGCTGATGGGCAGCAGACTCACAGTGACATGGGCTAGCTTCCTCAGCACCCTGGGATGGATCCCATCTGTTTCCGTGAACTTGTGTATGTCCAGTTGGCTTAAGTGCTCGGTCTTTACTATGGCTACTGCTTCACTCCCTCAGACTCTGCTATTAGCCTCAGGACTGAAGGTAAATCTTACCAATAAAAAAGAAAAACAAAACAAAACAATAAAAGGCAAAAAAGGCATTGAACACCTCATCTTTTTCCATGTCTTTTGTCAGTAGGTCCCCCTGCCACAGAGAGTACTTGGGCCACATTCTCCGTAGGCTGCCTTTTTGTTGCCAATATGCCTACTAAAGCCCTTTTTGTTGCCCTTCACATCCCTTGCTTTTGCAACACAAGCTGAGCTTTGGCTTTCCTAATTCCCTCCCTGCAGACTTGGGCAATGTCTCTATATTCCATCCAGGTAGTCCTGGACCTGTTTCTACCTTCTGCAGACTTCTCTTTTGTATCTGAGATCAGTCAAGAGCATCCTGCTCATCCATACTGGCCTTGTACCACATTTGTTCATCTTTCTGTGATTTGGAATGGACAAATTCTGTGCTTTGAAAAGGCTGTTCTTGAAAAATCAACTAGCTGTTCCAGGGGCAGCTAATTGTCTCCCACGTGATCCTGCCCAGCAGATCTCCGAACAAGCTGAAATTTGCTCTCCAGAAGTCAAGGCTGGCAATTTTACTATTTGTTTTGCTCATTTATCTCAGGATTTCTAACTATACAATCTCAGGGTTGCCGCCAAAGCTGCCCTCAACATCCATACCCTCAGCCAGTTTGTTCAAGAGTAACAGGTCCAGCAGAGCATCTACCCTAGCTGACTTACCAATTGGTTTTTTTGCACTTAATCCATGCTTCAAGTGCTGTCACGTGGCTGGAACCAGGTGTTCCCTAGAATATGGAGTTGCACTTTTACTGTCTTGACAGCAGAAATCTCACTTGGCCTTCAAGATATGAATATCCTTATCACCTGCCACAGGGAATGTCAGGGAGAAGGCTCCTTTAACACAGCTGTAGCACTGAGGAATGCTGTGGCCCTGATGCAAAGGGCTCATAACATATCCTGAGGAGAAATGTGATACAAGTGTGAGGAGGTTAGAAATGCTGTGGTGCCAAGGCCCTTTGTGACAGGTGCTGCCTTCATCACCCCTGATGAGGCTAGGAGGGGACAAGGAGACTAAGGGGACATTCTCAGGTTGTTGGTGCTAGCTATTGAGATGAGCTGAGCAGTCCTATCTGTGTTGAGCCCTATCCACTCGCCAGTGTCCAAGGAACACACAGTACTCCAAGACTCATCAGTGTCAAAGATAAGAAAGGTAGCATGCTTGCAGCCACTTCATGTAGGCTTTTACCAGGTGAAACAGTGCTGGAGATGACTCCCTGTTGCCATATTTCACTTGCCACTGAGCTTCCTTGCTAATCTCATGTGCCCAAGAAGTCTTGACATAGTGAGGGTTAGAGCTGCTTCCTTGAGGGAGGACTTCTTAGGAGAATGGCCTCATATTGATTGAGTAATGAAGGCTTTTGCCAGTTCACAACTCCTGCCTATTTAATGCGGCTATAGACTTCTGAACTTAATGTTTTAACCTTCTGAATCTGTAATTCTGCTGTTCAAGCTCCTGATCTCTTCTTGTTCTAAAATAATGATGGATTGAACATTTATCAGAAATACATCACCTTCTGAGGCAGTTAAGGCTCCTGGTTTGCACAGGAGACTATAGGAATCAGCCTTTACAAGTCATGCTGAGTGAAAAGTAGTCTTTGGAGAAGACTTGTAGAGGCACATACTCATCTTGAGTGACAGAAAACAACTCACTACCTGTCTGAAATTCACTGTAGCAGGCCACTCCACCTCAGCACTGCCCCTGAGAGAAGTTTGTGTGGGGCGCTCCCTGCCTCATAACCTATACAAAAGGGGGAAAAGTCTCTGAGTTTGAGTAATAGGGCCTGCATATGTCCTACAAGGTGAATACAGATGTGGTCTATCACTTAATAGGCCCTGGCTTTTCTTCAGTGAAGGCTGGAAGTTCCCAGATAATGTATTTGAAGAAGAAGGATGACAACTCTTCCTCCTGAAGAGGATTCCCCATCTTATTTTAAATAAAAGGACATAAACACCAAGCAGGATAACATTTTAGGCTATAAATCCCAAGTAAAATAGGCACCTGCATACAGCAGCATCTCTGCTTGAAAAAGCTCCAAGGCTGCCTTTTGCACAACATTTTTTCACTAGACTAAGTGGTCCCACTCACTCCTGAGTTTTGCAGTTCCGATTCCAGGGCAATTATTCTGTTCCTCTGCACAACGTACGCTAGACATCCAACTTAAAATTGCAGGCTTTCCTGCTGACTGACTACTAGAGAGCTTTTTCAAGCATCACAGACAAGCTTCAGGAATATTTGGGGCAGGATAGTATGTTTAAAGTTCTTCACGTACAAGCTGGACACTATGCAGCCCTGATGATAATTTTTTCATCAGGGCTCAGATTTTCCTTTTCCTTTGGACTAGAAATCCCATTCCCTTGGAAGCTGAGTTGCTTTTCAAGTGCAGAATGTTCCCTTTGTTCTCTTCATCCACAAATATCACACCATGAATGTTAAAGGATACCAAATTTGGGCTTTGTAGCAAGAAGCGGGAATACAGGCTCTGTACGGCCCTCTGCCACTGGAAAACACAGCCAGGTTCATGAGACAGGTCATTTAAAAGTTTTGGTTTTTCTCTTAAAACCAAGTTAACAACTTTAAGCCGAGGTGCTATAATTTCTTTGAAACTTCATTTTATGGCTAACCTTAGCTTTAAATAATTTTTCTTTTTTTTTACTGTAGTAGCACTTAGATTGCCAATCAATATGTCACTTTTTATTGGGAATCATAGGCCCCACAGATAACAAATAGAGTCTCAACCAGGAAGTGTTTGCATTCTTAAGCCAAGCTCCTTCAGTTACCTACATGCACAACTTTATACATTAATAATCCTATAATGTCATTAAAGATTTCACAAATATAAAATTAAGACATGTTTTTAGATTATAAGTAGGTTCATTTGAAATAGAAAAATGCAGTATGTGTGAAAACAGTTTGGTATCAGTTAAAGAATCATGTTTAATATAACAATGTCTCCATATTTAATAATTAGCTGTTCCTGAATTTTTTCTAGCATTATAAACAGATAAAACTTCCAGATGATATTTGGAGAAAAGATAAGTAAATTAAATGGAATTTTAGCATTTTAAGCAAAATGAAAAACTTTAATGGATGTCAACTGCATGTGAGGCATCAATGACTACATTTAAGAGAAAAATGGGATGCTGCCTTCCCAGTTCAGCCACAGCAATTCTGAAGCACCTGGCTCCTTTGATTTTACATGAAATGCTGAATCGGGATCTGGTTTAGGACGAAACTGCAGTTAAGTGAAGGAGAAATTCTATCATAACACCAAGTGCTTTATATAGTGTTTCTCAGTTGCGTGAGAAGTACAACAGCTGAGCTGTAAGAGTATGGACTTTGTAGCTAAAATCTGAATTTTTTACTTTTAAAAAGAGGGACAAATAAGTTATTTTGTTTCTTCATTTCCATTCCCAACTTTCCATATCCTCTGCTCTAGCTCACGTAAGAAATATAGATTACTTTTTATAAAGTCTTATTACGAGAAAAAAGGTTTTACACTGAAGAACATTCATTTACTTAACTTTGACTACTCCGAGTCTGTCCCAAGGTCTAAACTGCATGACATTTCGTCTTACTTCATATGCAGAGGCATTGAACTTGTCCTTCTGGAGCCTCCCAAGGCTTTCACACAATTCAAGAGCCATACCTCTACTGGTACTGTAACACATGATGACCCCTTGTGTTATTCCGCAGAACCCAAGCCCCTAGTTGTTGAAGTAAGACAGAGGCGGTGAGGCTGATGTTGCTGCATTATTCTGGGCTCCAGCCCAACCCTTTTCCACAACCGGAGTGGTGAAACTTCCACTGTGAGCTGTTAGAAGAGCTACCTCTCCCCGTTTTTCTAAAGCATAGCATAGGTTTGATATGATTGACATGGGAAAGGGAAGGTTTTCCAACTGAAAAACAACAGCTAAAAGTCTGTACTTACTTTTCAGTTGCTTAACTTTACTGTTCATAGCATAAAATTATAATTTGGGATTAATTACAATTTCTTTCTTCCCTCCATACTTATGGGGGAGTCATGACTCTCCAGACTGATGTGCTGTAGCTCCAGTGCCAAAGTATTGCAGAGAGGAGGCAGAAGAAGTGGAAGCTGGAAAGAAGGCTAAAATGGCTGAGATCTATCAGAAACTAAAACCAATGGGTCTACAGGAGGGCAGCAGTTTGGAAAGACAAGGGAAGACAACACAGTACTTCAGCACTTCAGCATTCAGTTTTAATGTTGACAGAAAATATTAATCTTACCAAAATGAAGCCTGTGGTATGTGTCCTTTGTCTCTCTCATCTTTATGAAGACACGTAGGAAGCATAGCCATTCCAGCAATATCCCATATTTGCTTCAGATGTGGAATTTATTTCATATATGTATTTATCTTAAAATTTATACACAGAAAAATATAGGGGAGGGAAAGTATAGAATCTTAGAATCATAGAATGGTTTGGGTTGGAAGAGACCTTAAAGATCATCTAGTTCCAACCCCCTTGCCATAGGCAGGGACACCTTTCCTCTAGACCAGGTTGCTCAAAGCCTCATCCACCCTGGCCTTGAACACTGCCAGGGAGGGGGCAGCCACAACTTCTCTGGGTAACCTGTTCCAGTGTCTCACCACCCTCACAGTAAAGAATTTCTTCCTAATATCTAATCTAAATCTACCCTCTTTCAGTTTAAAATCATTCCCCCTTGTCCTGTCACTACTTGTCCTTGTAAAAAGCCCCTCTCATGCTTTCCTGTAGGCCCCCTTCAGGTACTGGAAGGCTACTATGAGGTCTCCCCGGAGCCTTGTCTTCTCCAGGCTGCAAAGCCCCAACTCTCTCAGCCTGTCTTCACAGAAGAGATGCTCCAGCCCTCTGATTATCTTCGTGGCCCTCCTCTGGACTCGTTCCAACAGCTCCATGTCCTTCTTATGTTGGGGGCCCCAGTATATAGGTATAGAAAATTTAAATATAGATGTGCCATGGTCCAAAAGGTTCTATCTTATGTTTCTTCATGAGTGAAGGACAGAAACTTATTTCCAGATCTCAGTCTTGAAAATATCCATCATACATGGCTCTGTATGGATATTTAGGCTCAACTTCCCTCCATCCCCAAGGCCTGCAGACTCCAAATTTTAGGTCTTTGGATGCAGTGCAATGTTCTGTGGCACACAGGCTGAAAGCAGGCAACAGAAGGAAAATATAATAGGGTGGGTATCAGCCAAAATGCTTTTTCTAACTAACTTCTGTATCATCTGTGTCCATCCCACACGGACATGCTGCATGTAAAATGAAAGTTAGTTTTCTATTTCTGTTGTCTTGTAAATACCACAAGATGACAGTTGTACCCCACCTGCCCTGAAAAAGAAATAAAGAGCACAGTTAACTATTCAGCCAGGTGCACCCCTTTCAAAATGCCTGTGGCAATTGGGCTAAGGAAACTAGAGGAAATATTTATCAGAAGACCCACCACCTCTCTTCTTCATCCTTTTAAACAGCAACAAGGAACTGGTAGCAGCACCTAACTGCCTTGATTTCAGGTTTCTTGACTTCCTAACCAGTGTGAATAAGAGGGACAATGCTTTGTCCTGCTGTTGGTATCTGAATGGTGTGGATGCCTTTGAAGGTGGAATAAAGGAAGAGAGAGCCCTGCATTCCTCGAGCTGCTTATTGCCACCTTCTCTTGCACTGACATTGCCCTTCACACAGTGGATCTTCTTAGGTAACAAGACCCTTTAAAAGGTAACTTTTTTATCCTGTAAATTTTCAGGTGAATGAATCTTTATGTAGGTTGCAGTACAGCTGTGTGAATGTTAATGCCAAGAGGAAGGAAGAAGAGGATGAAGGTGGATGATATGCTTTTGTTTGGAAGCAGCACCAGTTTAAGCAATATTAAACTAACTGTGGAACAACTTGCTGTTACCGAACCACCAGCAGTGGTTCCAGAACTTGTCATCGGTTTGAGTATTTAGTGCATAACTGTAAAAAGCCACTCTGCTGCAGGATGAAGCTATTACTGCCGTTCAGAAACTAGTTAGTCAGACTGCTACCAGTTCATGAGCTACTACCTTGGCAAGTCAACTACTGTACTAGGTTAGTCATATCATTGTGCAAATTATTTACCTGCAGGTTTTCAGCATCAGGGATTTGCCCAAAATCTCAGTTGTTCCTAGAATGAAACAGCACCACGAGACCCATGTTGGTCCAGAGGTGATATGGACACTGTGCGTGTACGTGTTCATGACTCAGAGGTGACCCCGTGAAACAATACCTCCCGAGTTATATTATATTCCATATTTTGAGGAGATTTGAGCTTTTACATCAAAACCTGTCCAATAAAAGAGCTAGGAGTTGCCTGTTGTTAGATTTTTCTTCCCTACCTTAAAGGTTTAAGGGGCTCTTAAAGTGCATGGAATATTTTGTCACCAATTAATTTTATGTATTGGGGTAAGCGGAGTCTTAAGTTAATACATAATCTAGCACACAAGTCAAGAGGTACTTCCTGTAGTAGCTAGTTTGTGGTAATGACATGTCATTTCTGTAGATTGGGTAAATTGCTGGCTCTGTTTTTATACTTCAATAAAATCTGTTTGCATAGCTTGTACTTCTCCTTTCATTACAATTAGGCAGGCAGAAGTTCAAACAACAAAACTTTATTGTTCACGTCTGTAAGTTAAACAACCACTGCAAAGTATAAAATGTTTTTAAAACAATATAAAAATGTGCAAACCACAGCGAAGTTGTACTGAAATTGCAGTGTACTCTAAGAAGTGACTGTTGTGAAAACAAAGAACACAAGTATCAGCTGCTGCAATGCTCCCATCTCCTCTCCACACACCCTTATTTCTTGTGTAAATGGTGCATCAAGGAATATGAGGAAGAGTACTTAGGATAGCTAAATTCTGGGAACAAACACTATAAATGTATATACATCCAAACTGTAACTTGTAGCTTGTATCCAGACAAAAGATTATATATTCATATTAACAATCTACTTCTTTCTCCCACCTCCACAAAAAATGCTGAAAGGTCCTTTTTTAGAGATCAAGATACATATGAAGTATTTTAAAATAGCAAACCCTTACTAAAAATTAATTGGCAACACTGCCGCAGAATGTGAACTCAACTGGTGAGTTTCTTTGCAAGTATCTTTCCTTACTGTCTTTGAGTAGTGAATTGGCAGCAGCTTTGTCCAATTAATTTTGACATGAGTGAAGCACGATAAAGAAAACTATTTATCAGTCCTGACTACTTTTATTCCATAAGACATTACACAGAACACTAGGACTCTGGTTTTGAGAGATGATTCAACATTTTCTGGGGAATGCTGTTCAACTCCTGGACTCCAGTTCCAACTGACTTACATGTAGACACAAACCCCTTTTAGGTTATTCGAGTCCAGGTCCTGGAGGAAGCTATGGGCACTGTGACTTGAAGAGTTCCTGTTCTCTGACTGCTACGTGGAGGGCACCAGCACAAACGGCACACTCGGCAAGGCTGGTACAGTGCTGCATTTGATAGTTTACGCTCAAAATTTGCCACCCCAGATAGCTGGCCTGCACTGGTCTCTCCTCCTGCCACACCCAGGCTCATGCACCTGCCTATTTACTGCTGCCTTTCCAAATGTTAAACTTCCCATAACTTCATTTGCATTTACAGAGCTGTGAGTTTTAATATTTATTGCTACTCCCTGTTTAAGATCAGCAAGTTTTACTAAGGCAATAAATTAACCCAAAATATGTTTGGTGATTGGTGGCTTTGCTTTTTCTTATTTTAAAATTTGTTCCTAACATCCAGAGAGCAGTACTTTGCTGTGGCACTGGACAAAGGGGAAACTTAAGAGAAGCTCCTTCATCAGGTAGGACAACCCATTTTCAAGACACCTGGAGAACTGTGGTCTTGAAGTGTGCACAACAGCTTTTTAGAAGGCCAGTGACTGCACAGCATATCATCTGTAGTGGAGTTTTGTCATCTACCAAGGCAGGGAAAATCTGTTGGACTATCTAAAAGACCATCTAAAATCCTGCCAATTTTTCCTTCAAAAATTTGCAAACATCACATCCCCTCACTTTCTATGAAAAGACGTTGAAGAATACTAAAGCTGCTTCAATGATTTGTTTGAAAACTGCCTGTATCTCTCCAGCTGGCAGTGAACCACTTGCAGGCATACAGAAGTCGTCAGCTTCACTGACTTCTATACCCAGGAACTGCAATTTGCCATTGAAACCTGCAAGAACAAACAAAAACCAAGTTTTTCTGCATCTTCCCTGGGACCAGAAGAGCACCAAAAAGCAGACTTTTGGTGACCCTTCACTATAACAAATGTTCCATATAACATCCAACTACCTCATGGAGAATTTAATGAAGAATTTTTTTATAGAACAATATTATTAATTTCAAGCCACAAATCTCTCAATTCTACAGCAACCGTGCTTATGAAGATCACATAAAGGAACTGAAAAGTCTTTCCTCTCCCTCAGCCATAGTAGTTCTTTGTTTGGAGGTTTTTTTGTGGATTCCCCCCCCCAAAAAAAATAAGAGGCATGTGACCATTAAGTAGCCCTCTATGTTCTAATTACACTGCTCCTAGACATGTCCCAAACATTTTGTGATGAGATGGGGAAAGGGTAAAGACAAATAAAGCAAACAGCTGTGCAAAGCTCTTCTATCATTCTCACACCTACTGAAGCCAGCAGTACCACAAAGAGGACAAAAAGCTCTTAATATTACACTCACTAGCCATTCATCAGGCAAGTCCTTTCTTAAAATGAAACAAATAAAAAACAAACAAAAAAAGAAACAGCAGGCAGTACTTACTAGGCTAAGCCTTTGTTAGCAATGAAGCCACCAGAACCCCTTGAGCAGAGATGAGCAAACTAAGTAATCCTTTGGGAATTCTCCCAGGACATCCAGTTAGTTGATCAAGCTGTTCCAGTCTTTGACCGAGATGCTGTAACAACAGTTAGGGATGAATGTGGTGATCACAGCTCTGACTAGCAAAGGGATACAGTTCAGGTGCTACCTAAGGCCCAGTTAATGTACCTAACACAACACAACTGCTTCAGCTGCTCAGAGCTCTAAGCCCGTTTGAGGAAGCCAGCACCAAAATCACCACTGTAAGGAATATTTTTCAACTTGGATAACAAGCACAGGACTTGCTATCCTCCTATCATACACTGACTATGTATTGGGCTGTGTTATTCTGAGTAATTAGCATTATGTTGGAATGAGCTATCACCAAATAGCTGACTTCCTCTATCTGAGCCCAGTGTACAGATATTTTGCAATCACATTGCACATAGTGACTATAAATGCAAATAGAGCCACATAGCTACTAGGATATTTTTTCAGGATTTAATTTCGATAGAACTTCAGGTTCCAAGACACCTTAGAAAAAGAAACAACTGAAGATACACTGTTTTTTCTGAACTTAAAAACTATTTGGACAAAGTTTTTCAGGCCAGGTGTCTGCCTGAAGCTGATGTTTTCAAAAGAAATTTTCAACAAGAATATAAGTATGAAAGTAGGGAAAAAAAAACCTCCCATTTTTACTCAAGTACAGAAAAAGCTCTCTTAATGTACTTGAAAAGGCCTTTACTTTGAAGAGAGATTTGAAATTTAGTGGGCGAGTAGACTTTGAATCAGGGTTATGCCTTTTGGGCAGTTTTCCTATTGAACATCACGATACAGCAATAAGCTTTTGAATCTCAAGCTGCACATGCACAGCAAAAATTTTTTTAAAAAAAATATTAAGAGCTAGAAGGTAGGTTTTCTGAAAATTCTGTGGCATCAGCAATGCTGCAGGTTGGTCCTGGCAGAGTTACCCCTACCTGAGGCAGCAGTGGGGACTGCAGTTAAGGCTGGGGCTCCGCTGTGCTCCATGCTCCCTCTTCTGGCACCCAGGGAGGAGGGGTGGGCGATGTTGTGGGAGGCTACAGTACAGTCACCCTGTTGGGTACACCCCATTTCTAGTTCTGTCTTTATCAGGCAATTACACAGAGCAGCGAGTTTCTTGCATTAAACTGGTGGCCTCTAATGAAGCGTTCCTCATTTTTGAAGTTCCAAATTCGGGCCTTTGGAAACTCCACACAGAAATACCAAGCAGCACCTACCCTGTGTGTACAGCACCTACCCTGTGCATACAGCCTTCTTGACCGCAGCTTCTGAGCACTGTAAACATGGCAAAGAACAGAGCATCACAATCATCTTGCACTAGGAAAGCCCTAACAATGCAGACAGGACCACAGCATGTACGCACAAGTTTGTGACAAAGCCCACAGCTGAATTTAACACGGCTCTAAAGTTATGGCTTGCACTCCTGTTGCTGAACTACCTCTGCTCTCAAATAACCTGTAAATTATATCCATTGAAGCTGTGCTCTCATTAAATGAAGAACACCCCCAAATTAGCAGCCATTCTTGTACTGAATTCCTCTGTGCCTCAGCTTTCCCAGAATTACAGTGATGATAATGCTACTAGCTCAGAATTTTGGGAACTCATTAGTATGAGCATTCAGATACTCTCCTAACGATTACTCTAGAAGAGCCCGTAAGAAAATGCAAAAAAAAAAAAAAAATCTGGATTCAGATAAACATTTAAACATCATGCAGATACAGAGGCATAATCTCTTTTTTTTTAATTCAGTGAGCAGTATCCATCTTAAACTGAAGGATCATGCATTAAAAAGTTTTCATACAATTAAGGACTATCATAATACACATGCATGATGTCACACAGATGGAAAACTCTTTAAGTAATGAGCACTGAATTTTTCAACTTTCATTTTTATATGTTTATATGTTAATGTTTGCATGTAATTATACATAATTTTAATGTTCAGTTGCAGACAGAAACTATTAGACTTTTATTTAAAGTCAAGAACTCTCTGGCAGATGAAAAAGAATAATAAGTCGAATGTCTATATATTTTCTTCCAGAAATAAGTAAACTGATCCTGATATGAACTTGGCTGCAGCTAGTTACCCAAACTTTAAAAAAAAATCATTAAAAAACATCTTTGAAAGCTTAATTAGCACATTTTGGCAAAAGGAGAGGATTCCTTAGCACAATACTTAAACAACAGGGGGAAACTTGCACGATCAAATATGTACTATAATTTCTGTATAGTGCTGCAAATACGACACAAACACCTGGATTAAGGACACACAACTCCATTTTCGTAAGTGCTAAGCACAGCTAATTCCAAAGGAACACAGTGGGGGCTCCGTAATAGCTCGGCAACCTCTCCAAGGAAAAACGATGACATTATTTCGTTTTCCTAAAGCAAAATGAAGAACGAGCCTGGACATACTAAAATAGATGTAACAGATCAAACACAGTATTCTAAGGGTTTCAATCATGAACAGGCTTGCTTTACTTTTATTGTCTTATAAATCTAGCTAAACTTGCAGCATTAAAAAATATAATCTATTTTGACTTTGTAAACTAACACTAGAGTAATCTGATGAAGGATGAAATGACACAGGAAGAAGTTTCATTCTGAGAGACGATACTGTAAGCTCAGGGCACTGCTATTTACACAGGGAAACAAGCAGTCCCCGGTACAGCACGTGACTTAAGTGGAAGTTTGTGTTCAAGAAACTGAAATAAAATACTTACGACGATAAAGAACGCTGTAAGATTACAAATCAAATGTGAATAGCTGCAGTACTAAATATTCCTGAATCAGCAAAAGATGGAAACAAACTGTAGGGTAGCTGCATCTAAGGAGATATGTATCTGAAATAGTTGCCTATGACGCTGCTGAAAGCCCCCTAGGGAGGGGGTTGCCCCGCCCAAAATTATCAGGTTTTCCTCACTCCTTTGCTTGAGCTCACATTTTCTTTCATCTCCCTTTTTCCTTCTTCAGCAGGACTGAAAGAATTCTTCCAGCTTCTGTACTGTTCTCCAACACACACAAGGGAGTCTCAGAGAGGATAGAGACCTTTCCCCGGCCCGCAGTTTCCCCACTCTGCACACAAGCTCGATAAGGACAAGGCTAAGCAGACTAGTTTGTGTAACGCATTTTAACACTCCTACCCCAAATATCCAGAGACTGCACTTTTACCTCTTGGTAAGGGGTTAGGGGACTACGCACACTGTTCTCTAAACAGCATTAGGTACATCTCAGCTCAGAACCAGACACCGCCCTGGCTCTGTGCATCAGTCACTCTTAAACATAGTGATCCTGGCAGCTCTGGAAGCCCCAAGATCAAGAGCTGACGGACGATATCAGAGCATATATACGCTCTGTTCTACTTTTTCCTAAGTAACTTCAGTTATCCTCTATTTGCAACAAGATTCTGGGTAAGACAGATCTTACGTTAAAGTTCAAAATTCAGAAATAGTAGCAGCTCAGCCTAATGAACATTTTTATAATATCTGGAGATGAAGAGAGTCATAGATTCCCCTAAGAGTTTCAAATGCTATCATGTTACTGCAAGCAACAGGAACTGATACTTGACTACATTTGATAGCCCTTTGTATGTAAACAACCTCAAAAACTGTTTCTCACCAGCTTTTTTCAGTTATGTTAAGACACTACTGTAGTTAAACAGTTTAAGTTCAATATTTTAAGTGTGATTTTCAAGTTAGGTGTCCCATCAGCATTTGACCAATGCAGTAAGTTTATTTTTTTTTCCTTTTAGTTAGTCTGAAGATAGAGATACTTCCTTTTATCTGGGCAACACAACAGCATTCAATGCAATGCTGCTCATCTATCTGCAGTCTGTAAGACTAAATCCATACTAAGTAGATCATCAACAGATAGACTGAGAATCATAATTAAACAACAAGTTTTCTCCTTCAAAAGTGCATCTGTGGGTATTCCTGTGTTTTCACTGCTTTTAAGTCTTTGATTTGCTTGGGCAATTTCAATGTATTAGTTAGTTTAAACGTTATTTAATCAATATTTAATTTACTACTTAAGTTTTCAGAATAGTTTTTGCAGCATGTATTATATTGAAATGCATAAATTGTCACATGTATTGTCTGTCCACACATTCGCAGTTGCACAAAACTACTTCCCTTTTCATTTATGCCTATATAAAAGCTAACTAAGGCAACCGCTTACTCAGAGAAATTTCTACATATTTTTAGATACTGTTGACTGCCATTTGAATTGGTAAAAATATAAAGATGAGACAGTTCTACATGACAAGCAAATATGGCTGGCAGATCTGCAATACTGAGAGCTCTCCTACTAGTAACATTTCGCCACTTAGACTTCTAAAAAATATTATGAAGTTATTAGGTTTGGTGTTGCTTTAAGTTAACTAGACCTTCCCCACCTATGTGTGATACCATCATTCTTACTCTACAAAAACCCTTAAAGTTTGAGACAAATTTAACCTGATCGTTTCTGTATTTCTGAGCATGGTTCCTTTTTAACAACCAGAAGAAATCAGTTTTGCATCTCAATCAAACTTTCACACATCCAACCAGAAACATGAATCACACTTGTGCTATTTCAGGGAACGTGTTCAGCTACAGTGGCAGAGGAAGTGTGCCATCCACCAGCTCACACAAACACAGGGATAACCACAAAGCAATGCTTGAAATGGATCATTTACTAAGTTCAAATATGTTTTTTGCTTTTTAAAAAACTTCCACTGGTTTGCTGCCAGGACATTTGTGAGTTCTGTGCTGCAGACCAATGCTTGTTAGACCCTCAAAACATTTTCTGCCATTAAGGCCCTAATCTGCATTACAGGTATGATAACTTCAGAAATGCAGCAAATATTTTTCGCCTGTAAGAAAAGGATACGAATTTGATAATCTTTCTACACTTACTGTTGAAGTATTGCCAACCCCAAGTGTTCAGAACACATAAGTCAGGACCTACAAAAGAATTATGATTTCAAAAGCATTGCAGTTTTGAAATCAAGTGGGAGTGCATTTATATATTTATTTTTACTTCTCCTTCAGTTGCATTTAGGGTTTTCCTGCTTCATGTTTCATACTTCATTGCATAACTGAAAAACCCTCAACTCTGAAGTGTTTTTAATTTAGAGTTTAGATGATTATAAGATTCATTGATTCCAAGAGGTGGACCTTTGTGAAGACCTGCAAGTATTAGAAAATTACAATAATTACAGATAACATTTTAAAAAGTGTTTAATCAATTTACTTGAGTATTTACAACAGTGTTTATGTAGCCCATTTTTCCTTCTGTTTTATTTCCTGAGTAGTAATACCATAAAAATAAGTCAAAATGAGGAAGGCGCACAACACGTTAGGAGATTTAGGAGGGAAGTGTCCTAAGTCATTTAAATAAACAACTTAAGAAGCTAGTTCTTTTCAAAGTAAAAGTGGGGGGTTTTTAATTTTTTTTTAAAGATTATCTAAACAAAACCTGCCAGGGTAGTTAAGTTCCGGTAACTGTAGTGGAAATTCTGTACAATTGTGCAGAAGTAGCCTGTAATATTGTGCATCTGCCTTCCCACCTTTACTGTACTGTTTAGCATTTTACTTCATGCATAAGACCTTTAATTTATGATTTAATACCGAAGACTAGCCACTTACGGTCTATACAAAGTAGCAGCATCTTTAAAAGAAGCTAGCACACTAAAATGTAATAAAGAATTTTAAAATATTATTCAGTAAGAAGGGGTAGGACTAATACCTTGCTGAGTAAATGCCCCTTGTTGAAGTGTACATTTGTCACAGCAAGCTGTGCAAACAGTGAAATCTTTAGCCTATCATGCAGTTAACTCCAACAGTTTTAACATTTTTTTATTAAAAATGCTTGAGATGAATGTCACTGAAATTTACCACTGGCTTTCTGACTCCTTCTCCTCTCTCATCCTGTAACTCTTGTGTTTATTTTCACATTGCTCCCATATTATGCACTACTGTCTGCAGTCTTAAGAGTGAATTTACTGTCTTCTCTGCTCCATCTAACAGGCTGCATTTTCTAAAAACACATATGTACACACAGGCACATACACACAAATAAAATACACTAACTTCAGTTTCTAAGGATATACAGTTTACTGTTTAATAGAAGTACCACACAGATAGTGATACTAGTTACTCTAATCAAAATGTAATGTTGCCACGATTCAAGAGCAGCACAAGCAGAAATTAAAATGGAAACGAGCAGGAGTATTTCATCCGCCAGAAAGCAAATGCAGAGTTAGTGGCACACTGACAAGAACAACTGTGGCCTGCTCTCTGGATAGCAGCAGTTCAGCAGATAGGTAGTAAGCACAAAAGATTCAAGAAAAAAGTTTGAAACTGCAACACAGGATACAGTTATAAGAACAGAAGATTCACTTAGCAGAGTTATACTTAAAAAAAGCAACCAACACACACACAAAACAAACAAAAAAACAATCACTGCTGAATAGTGACAATTCAGTTACTGCATCTGCACTCTGCCTGCAAGAATGCTCATTCCACACGTAACATTTACACACCGAAATTCATTGTATACAGTAACTTTTATAAGCAGTTTATAGTAGCACAGGTTTTATTTTACAATTGAAATAAATTCAGATTGCGCTAACAGGTACTACAGAGATCAATAAAAGGAGTATTCTTTCTAAATAGCAAAATTTTTTCTCTTTTGCCCTACATTTAATCTTTGACTCTTTATTATGCAACAAGAGATATTTCATAGTTCTTAAATATCAACGTAATTTTGGTATAATCAACATAATTTTGGTATATTTAAAAACGATCACTTCCACCAGAACAGGCCATCACCTTTATTTAGTATCATTAAAATGCATGCACATTAAGACAGATAAATCAGAAAAAAACAGGCTCAATTCACAAGCCCTTTCTCTACCTCAAAAAAAGAGAGCAGCCCCCGTCAATATAAAACCAAACAAAACCGGTGGTGTAATACTAATATCAGCTTCACAACCTTACCATAGGGGAACTCCAACTATTTCAGCTATAAGCCGAAAAAAAAACAAGCTATAAGAACCACGACATCGTTAATGTAAAACAGTAATTATTATCAAGCTGGCATCACAAGATCAGAGTCCAATACAGACATTTTGTACCTTGGTGCTGGATAGTGTTACTTGAAGCGTCAGCCTAATAGCCGGTTTTATTCATAAGGCACGCACTAAAATGAAACAAACAGTAATTAAGTGCTGACAGTGACCTAGTTAGCTACATCAGGAGCTAGATCGTCCTGTCATTCAGTACAGGTTCGCCGGCATCCGACAGGAACGCTCCCGTCCGCCCGGGCTGCGCGGCAGGGCGAGAGTGGGGAGCAGCGCCTCCCGCCCCGGCAGCCCCGGGCTCCCGCGCCCGCCGCGGCCCGCCCGGCCCCGCGCCGCCGGCCGCTCCCCCAGCCCCCCGCCTCCGAAGCCCTCGGATCTCAGCGAGCTGGGCCCCGGCGAGCGGCGGAGCAGTAGCGGGCAGCGCCAAGGCCGCCTGCCTTCGCCTTCCCCTCCCCCGCGCCGCAGCTCCGGCAGCTCCGCAGTGGGATAACGCAGCCTCTGACTCGCTGGCTGCGCGCGTCCCCCTTCACCTCCCTCTTCTCCCTCCCCCAATGCGCACACTTGATAGAAAGTCTCCTCTCGGCGACGGGAGGGCGGTGAAATCCTTCGCTCTCCTCCCTCCGCTCTCTGTAACGCGAACGAGCCGCCGCCTTCTGTTCCTCAGCCTTGGCCAAGTCGGCGTTTTGTTGACAGGCTCTGCCGGGCACAAAATGGGGCTGCCGCTTCCATGGGCGCCGCCATTTTGTGAGGAGCCGCCGCGCTCGCTGGAGCTGGAGCCGCAGCCTCAGTAGCGGCGGGCGGCGGCAGCCCAGGCGCGCCGGAGCGGCGGCCGGGGTCTGTGTAATGGTTGAATAAAGTGACCCCCTCTAGGGAATCCCCAGCTGACGGTTACGTAAGGGACCGTGCGCAATTGCTGTGCTTAGCATGGAAACCCACCTAGCCCTGCTACGCAATTTGCCTATCCTCCCCTCTGCCTCCCACTCCCACACAGCGCCCGGGCGAGGAAAGTGACTCACCTCTGCCGCCCGCCCCTCGCCGAGGGGAGACCCCCTGCTTTTGAGGAATTTTTAAGGCATGATTAAAAACCACCGCCCTCCTGTGAGGGAAGGGTTAGCTGTGTACATCTGAAAGAGCGATTTAGCCCCTCAATCGCTTGTTTTAAACCTCTCTCGTTGATATTATCCTGGCTTTGGGAGTCTTACGCATACTGTTGCTGAAATAGCAGAAACTCAAGAGTGTCACAGACAGGAGCTGTAGACCAGGATCTGCTGCAGGTCTAATTTTTCTTTGGGGGGGGGGGGGGGGCGCAGACTCTCAATGCTACGGTGAATAAGATGCTATGCATTTCTTACACTGAAATCCACACACCACCACTCCATCTGCACAGAGAGGGCGACTTTCAAGAGAGTATTAATTTGAAACTGAGGGATTTCTTTCCCCCCTCCCCCCCAGGAGTGTGAGCCCAGGGCAAATCTTACCAAGCGTCTTACTATATCTCTGTCACCATGGCTATATTCAAGCTGAAAGTGCATTCAAGTCAAAAGGAAAAAAATCTTCTTTGGAAAAAAAAGATGTTTTATTTCCTGAAGTAAGTTAGTACAGGGAGTAGAAAGAAATTATAGTTTTCCTTCTTTAAGTGCTCACTTGGGGCCCTAACGCACCATTGATTTTAAAACACAGCTCCTTACTGACTTTAATGAGGAGTTCTGCTTAAAAAAAAAAACTAAAGGCCCAATCTGGCCGTGGATTCCAATGTATTGGTTGTGAGGGGCAAATGTTCCTCCAGAGTCTCTTAAACTGGAGCAAGCGCTCACCTGCGGCTCTGCTTGCCAGGGAAGGGCAAATGCCCACTTGGGTCACCGCCTGCTTTACCTGAGGAGCAAAGGTTCAATGGAAGGTGCCGTTCACCGCATAGGCCCTTTTCTCGGTCCTGTTTACCCCAAGCGGCACTGGACTCTGTCATGGTCGGCATGCAGGTCTTCTCCTGTGCTCCCCTGTGTGGAAAACACGTCAGGAGACAAGTGTTTATAAAGACTGTACACACCACAGGTGGAGGGGAAAGCAGCCTGCAGTGCCACTGTTGGCTACTGCTCATCCAGGGTGAGGGCCAAAACCTTCTTCCTTCATTAATTTTATGCTGTATGTTCCATTCATCAATATACAGCAATATATAGGCGGCTTAGATTGAGTACAGCAGTCCTAAAGCGCTTTGATTACAGGCCACGGTATCTCCAAGAGAGAGAAGGGGAAAAAAATATGTATGGAGCGAGCCAGAGCTCAGGCCCCTGCTGGCAAACCTCTCCAGGTCACCCCCTGCTCGGGCAGGCGCTCGGCCTCCTCCTTTGGGGAGTGTTAAGCACCTCGCGTCTCGAAATGAGGTCCCCCCCCCCGCCCCGCTCAGCCCCCCCGGCCGCGCCGTGCCAGCCGGGGCGACTTCCTGCCCTTGGAAACCCCTCAGGCCGGGGGACTCGGAAAGTTTTTTCAAAAGTCCAAATCCGCCAGTGCCCCCTTCGGTTGTTGTTTTTCTCTCCCCTTGAACTCAGGGCGTTGGGTTTAGTCCAATTAAAAAATTCGGCCCCGCTTTCCAAATCCACCTTTCCTGCCCTCCCCCCCCCCAACCCCCCCCAGCCCTCAGCCAGCGGAGGGAGGCCGATCGGTGCGCGCCCGGCCAGGGAGGGCCCTCTCCCCGGCCGCTAGCCCCGCAACAACCGGTAGTAGCCGTTTTTTTTCCTCCCCTCTTCTCCTTCTCCCTCGCCTCTTTCCGCCCGGCTTTGTGTGAAGTTTGCGGCACATTGCAGATGAGCCCTTAGCGGCGAGAGGAGCCTATTGTTCCCCGCCAGGAACTGCTTGCTGGGGCTGTGCTGGCTTTTGCCTTTAGAGCTGCCTTCTGCAGTACCGGCACCGGCCTCCGGGGTCCGCTGTGTTGCGCTCTCGTCCAGGCAGAAGCACGGCGGCCTCAGATCTTTTTGTCTGAGAGAGAAGAGAAGTGAATCCCGCTGCCGCCGCCACCGCCGCCGCCGCCGCTGCCGTAGCTGTACAGTGTGTGTGTGAGAGAGAGCGAGCGAGGGAGCGAGCGAGGGAGAGGGCGATCGCATGGAGCCGCGGCTGTAACACACACACTGTCAATACCTCACTCCGGCTCCCCCCCCCACCCCACCACAACAGTAACCCAATTCATTGTGTGATCCAGCAGCACCATGTTGAGTCTCATGTGCAGGCTGGATCGGTTGGGTTTGTGGTGCTGAGAGAGGCAGCAGCAGCGGGAGGAGGAATTACTGAGAGGTGCCCCTCTCCCTCCCCTGTCTCTTTGCCTGTGTGTTGTGTGGAGACAGGACTCGCAATTACCACACTCTCGGGGCCTCCCTTATTCCTTTTAAACTTTTTTTTTTAAACAAGCCCCTCTCCATGGCTGATCCCCGGCCGAGCACGGGCACCTGGGTCTCTTAAAGACAAGGAGGAGCCGGGGATTGTTGTGTTGTTGTCGGCCGGTTTTTTTTTTTAAATTGGATTTTTTTTTTTTTTTACGAGAACCTTTTTTTAATACAAAAATGGCAAATTCGACGGGTAAAAACCACCGCAGACCAGCGGAGAAAGGGACTCGCTTTCCTGGACGAGCTGCGGCAGTTTCACCACAGCAGAGGGTGAGGAAAATGGGGAGATGGAACGGGAGGGGGGGAGGCTTTTAAACCGACCAGATCCAACTTCCAGCCCCTTCCCTGAAGGACACAGCAGCCCCAGCGAGGGGAGAAAAGGGGGCAGAGCTGACAAGTTGTGGTGTTTTGTGTGTATCTCCTTTGGCAGGTCTCCTTTTAAGAAGATCCCCGTGGTGGGTGGGAAGGAGCTGGATCTTCACGCTCTCTACACCAGAGTCACCACTTTAGGCGGATTTGGGAAGGTGAGTGGAACTTTTAATTTGGGTTTCCCTCCCACTAACCTCTTCCCAAAAGTCTCCTCTGACCCCCGGGGGCGGCGGGGGGAGCCGGGGTGGCCGGGAACCGTCCTATTTAAAGCCGGTTAGAGAAGGTGGGGGGTGGAAGAAGGAAGCGAGCAGACAGGCAGGTTGGTGGTGGCTTGGCCTTGTCGGTGGAGCGATGAAGGGGGATCCGGGGGTACGGCGCACAGCCCGCCCGTGCCTCCCCCGCCTCCGCCAGAGCCCCTCGCCCCTGCCCCCCGTCCCCGGGAGAAGGCGAGGAGGGAGCGGGCAGCTCCGGTCGGCGAGAGGCAGTTTTCTTTCGCTTGCGGTGGCAGCTCTGTGTGTGTGTGTCTTTCTCACAGAGGGAGAGACAGAGAGGAGAGAGTCTGAGCGCAGTTTTAGTGCAACTCAAAATTAGCGGGCATGTTTAACATCGATAATCGGCACGGAGCATGGGCTAGGAAACGATCCTCGCGGCCGGGGGGGGGCCGGGCGCTGCCCTCCGAGCCCTTCCCGGAGAAAAATAACAAAAGGGGCACCCAAGACGGTGTGTAATCAAATAGCCATCTTTAGGCTTCAAGGCTGGGGACAGAAATGTAGGCCTCAAAAGAAAGGCCTCTCTGTGTCTGTGGCTGAGCCTGGGGGGGACCCCCCCGGGCGGGCTCCCCGCGCCCCGGAGGCCAGGGGGCGCCCCCGCCAAGGCCGCCCCGCAGGATTTTAAACTTCTTTGGGTTTTTTAACGGACCGCGGTAGGATTTAAAAGGGGGCGACAGAGGGACTCCCGATTGGTATTGTCCAGGCAGGAAAAACAAAAACAAAACAACCCCCAAAACAATACTAACCCTCCCGCCCGGCCCGGCCCACCCCCCCGAAAAAATAATGCGTATATAAAAAAATAAATGAAGTAAAATACCGGTGAGAAGCCGGATTATTCCCGAAGGGGAAATACTACCGACTGTCAGTAAAATACATAGTCCTAAATCCCATATACGTTCGTGCTATTCTTTTTATATATTTATCTATTTGCTTCGTGGCAGCTTGTGGTTTTTTGTGATGTTCGCTGTCAACGACATCTGCATGTGTACGTTGTGTATCTCGGCCTGTGTGTTGTTTTTGACAGGTATCAGAGAAGAATCAGTGGGGAGAAATTGTAGAGGAGTTTAACTTTCCCAGAAGTTGTTCTAACGCTGCCTTCGCTTTTAAAACAGTATTACTTGCGGTGAGTCCTATCGAGCTGTTGCAGTAGTATTTTTGAGCGTGGATTATATTTGGTTTTTGGTGTATGCAATAATAAAAATATCCCTCCTCTTTAAAAATGCTATAAAATAAATCAGAAAGAACTTGTAATTCCTTACTGGTCTGGTGCAGTGATCAGTTAAAGGTAATTCTGTTTTGTAGTTATTTTATTTGTATTTTACATCTGCAAGTCTTAAACTTTGAAGGGATCCCAAGTATATAAACAATATATGTCAGAGCCATTTTTATTGATTGCTTTAGAATGATGGTACTAAAGGACTGTTACTAAGAGATCATGTTGTTGCAGTTACAGAAACTTAGCTTAATTTTTGGAGCACTGAAATGCGTTGATAGATGTAAACTTGTTTACTGCTCAGTGGGGTCAGACATTGAATGAAAATGCATCTGCAGGAAGGTAGACTGCTTTGGATAAATTATATTGTTATCAATTATTAGCAGCATACGTTATTTTTTATTTTAGAGTACAAAGAGGTAAATAATTTTTTCTATTACTTGAAAAATAGTACATTTCTGCGGTTTTTAAAAATAAGCTTGCATTCCTTGAAATGATACAGGTTATTTTTTGTGATGCAGGTTATTTTTTAATGTAGCAGGGAGTTCATATTGAATATTTTAAATTACTGTGTGTGGTACTGTTCAGTTACTAGATGACTTTTTGAAAAAAATTATTAACTTTTGGTGATTATTCTTTGTGTGAAAGATTTTAAAATTATTGTGTATATAGTGTTTTTAGATGCTGTATATAGGCAATTATATTTCTTTTAGAATAAAGTTTTATATGTTGGTTAAGAAATGTACTTTTCTGTTTCTTAATTGTATAAATGATGTTTTTCATTGCAATTAATGATAACATGTATGTGCAATATGTGCAAAAGATGTATGGGCTTTTGGATTTCTGTTTTGGAGATCTGAGTACACACAAGCTTTATCAGTCTCTAGTTTGGCCTTCTGAATTAGGAAATGCAGTAATTGTACAGGTGCACTTTCTATTGGTTGTCCTAGATTGACTTCCAGCTTGAAGCTGTAGAGTTCATAGCACAGTGGAGCAGTTATTGAGTTACAATGATGTCTGGAAAACCTTAGTCAGATATCTGTAGTTACTGAATTTTTCTTTTTTTGGTAGTGACATGTGATTGCTTTAAGATCCAGGCTAAGAAAAGAAATTGCCGTTGTTAATAGCTTTAACAAAGTTTATGATTGCTAGCAGGCCTAGGAATGAAGTGGGAAGCTCCCTTTAGCATGTCCCTCTCTTTTTTTTTTTTTTTCCTTCCCCTCTCTACTACATAGTATTGAGATAGTGTTGCTGAAGATTTGTTGCATCATAGAAAGTAGTTTTTTGCTTTTTGCTTTTTTTCTGTTGGACTATGTAGACTATTACTTGACTAGATTTTACATATAATTTGCAAAATGATAGTTTTTTGGTTTTTACCCTTTCCTTTTTATTTCCATATTTTATAAGTGTTTGAATGGTGTAACTTTTTGCAGTAGAAGGTTGTATGTCATTTGTGTTTACATCTGTATTTTGAAAGCATTTATATGCTGTGACAGTTAACACAATTAATGTTAATTTAGCCTTCTAATGACTATTAATTTTTAATAAGGTACTACTTTTTAATTTAGAATCAGACATACAAAAGTTATTTTTATTATTAGCATGCTGGTATTGACATTATTTAAAATACAGTTGCTGAAAATATGTATAAATGATTACATAAAAATAAATAAAAGGTTTTTTATGTATTTGGAATTCAGAAAAAAGTTGAAGAACAGTTAAGATGAAGAATCTTTAAAAATGTCTGTTTTATCACAATCCCTGTGATTTACTTAGGCCATTCTGAAATATACTGTCAAGGTTGTTGGTTTTGGGGTGGATTGGTTTTTAGTGGTTGACTTCTTTGGGGTGTTTTGTTTTGTTTTTTCTAAAATACTGCTTTACTCACTGTTGCTTCTCACATAGTCTTAAGTTTAATGTGAACTGTTTCTCAGCTGAGTTCACCTCCTTACAAGTGCAAGTAGTAAGACTGTATATACATGTTTCTCTGCTAGGTTAATGTTTGTTTAGCTTTAAGCTAGAAGGTCTATGGGGGAGATTTGGTTATAGGGAAAGAAAAAATGCTCTAATGATAAATTTGTAAAAAGGGTCTTGTTTATCTGTGTTGAAGAACATAACCTGAGGTTTCTTACAGAGCTAGGTTTTAATGAACTGCTGAGCAATAACCCTTGGAAAAAAAATGTTCCTCTTGAGTCTCAAGTATGACTATAATCTCGGCCTCACTGTTGTAATGACTTTGCAAACAAAGCCAAACAAACTGAGGCCTATCAACTTTTATATACATTTTTATCCAATGCTATGTTGTGTGTTCTGTAAAGTGAGGGATCTGCATGGCAGATGGGACCCTGCTGAATTCAGAGGGATTCAGCGGTGTACACCTACATGCATACATTTGCAGATTTGGATTTGTGATGGTTTGTGATGAAAGTTGCTTCTTTCTGTGAAACATCTGGCATGCCATGTTAACTGAGATAAGATCTCAAGCTACATGGACCACTTGCTCATTTTGCTGTGTTATCTCTAATAATGCTGTCATTTTGACTTAAAATTACTGTGTAAATAATTTAGAAAGTTGAATTATTTGTGTGACGTCAGTAGTCCTATTGGCTGGATCAAACCGAATGTTTTGCAAAACACAATCATCGGGTTATGGTTTTTCTAGGCAGTTGTGAGGTGTGTCTTTTTTGTTTAAATAACTTTTTAATTTTGACTGTTGTGGAATTCTGCTGGGTGTCTTTGGGAATGTACGTTAGGCTTCATTAGAGATGTGAATTGTTTAAACTTCTGGTATAATTCTGACAGCCTTTATGATCGGTGATAGGCAATCCTATCTACACCTTCTCCCTTCCACTGCCCTCTCTTTTCTCTCACTGGAAAAAAAGTTATTTGTAATAGGAAAAGTCTGAACCATTCAAACTTTGCGCCTGTGTTGCTTTGAGCTGTCTGACAGGTGAAATAATTTATACACTGTGGTTCTTAGTGAGCAGTCAAAAGCCACAGTGCCGATAACCATTGATAGACTGTACTTGTTAATGTAGTTCTGTAAGTCTCTACAGCATCAGAGAGTGTAATTCCCTTGGATGTAGTGCAAATTAGATGTTTCATCTCAATTGAGGTGAATTAGTAAAGCATTTTCTAAATGCTTCTCTAAAGATTATTTTACAATGTTAATGAAAATATTTTAATATGGGGTAATAAATGTAAACATCAGTAATATGGGCATGCTTTTACGTTTTTGTTAGTTGGTAAACATACAGTAGGTGAAAAGAAAGTTAACATGGACTATAGCCTAGTTTTTATGTTAATGCTTGATTAGGTTATAGTCCTACAAAGAATTGGGCTGATGTGACCTCATAGGTATAAGGTGCTGTTGGTTTTCATGTAAGCATAAGCAATACATTTATTTCTGTTGTAGGTCTTCATCTGTTCTTGGGGAGTGAAAGACGTAAACTAAACGTGCAAATGAAGTATACCTAAATGAATTAAAAATAAATTTTAATTCAGTTAGGTATCAAATACCTTTTAAAAGGTATTTATCTGCATTAAGAGAAATTATGTGAAAGGACTAAGTATCAGGTAAAATAAGTCTCAGTTCTGCAGAGAATTTCTGAAAGGTGTGAAGCAGGTGTGTGTTGTAACCTTCTGGTAAAGGCTGCAGAAATGTGTTAATACTAGTTAAAGGCGAATAAGAATTTGCTGTTTAAACTATTGGGGAGGTAAGGGGAAGTCAAGTAGAGAGGAAAGAGGTCAGTTCATAAATGAGAAGTTGCATAAAGTTGTTATAAAGACAAGCCATTATGCTGAGTTTCCTGAAATTCCTTATATAGTAGGATGAAAAAGTGCAAGCAGTTAAAAATCGGGACCACATGAAATAGTTATTGACAACAAATAGAGGGGGTTCTTGAAGGATCTGAAGATATTTAGAAGTCATTTGATCTTCAAGGTGCCACTAAGAAATGGAATAATAGTACTGATTAATTAAAAGGGAAAGAAAAAGGGAAAAAAAAAAGGCATGAGCTGAAGAACTAGATAAATTTAACGGATTCTGTTCCTAGTAAAATAATGGCAGAAATATTCGGGAAACAATGATAAACAGCCTGGAATTTTCCAAGCAAAATTGCTTTAAAAGAGTTTTCTTTGTTATTCTTCCTCAGTGTTTAAAATTAGGATCTGATACTGCAACAGCATCTGCACATAGATCAGTGAGTATGGAGAAGTACAGGACTGGCTCGCTTGCCAGATCTGATTGCAGGTTCAAGGCCCCAGTGGATGAAGAGAAAGTTGTAGCTGTAGTAATATTTTACACATTTTCTAAAATTCAAATACATCTCAAAATCTCCCATTAACAGATTATTTATGTATATGGATAGTCATCTGAATGAAAAATTGGGTGAAGGACCATAAACAAAAATAGAACAAAGTCTAAAGTGTAGATTTGGTGAGTCACAGCAGTTTTAGGTGCAAAAAGAGTAACATCAGTGCTTACATATGCACGTACGAATACAAGTTTAGCCATTTTAGGCATATTTAGTGTCTGGATTGATTAACTTCACGAGAAGGTGAATTGTACACTTGCAACATTAGCAGACAATGATAGTTGGAAGAGTTAAACACAAGTCAGGGCAGAAAGAAAAGGTTATCTAAAGAAATTAGGCACACTGTTGGAAAAGACAGATGAGATTTAGTTTGGAAAATGCAAGCTAAAACAGTTGCAGGACAGTAATCCAAAACAGGTATTCATTGTGAGGGAATAACCTGGAAAGCAGTATTGCTGAAAAAGGGATAGGAGTGATACCATGGGCCTGATAATCCTGTCAGTTGTGTGCACCCAACTCCCTTTCATATGAAAGGGATTTGTGCATGCTTCTGACAGGAGGAAGAGGCCCCGATCTATAATATGGTATATAGACTTTGTAAAAATCAGAACGAGTTAAGGTTGCATCTGCAGAGGCATTGAACAAGTGGGAGACGAGTTTTTGTATGAGATTGTGTGACTGTATTTGGAGTACTGTTTTACTTTCAGAGCCTTTGCAACAGGTGGGGCAACTTAACAGGAGCTTAGAGAAGAGCAACAAAATGTTAAGAAGGCTGAAGGGACTAATTGATTTTAAAAAAGTTTTGAGAAATAAATGTTTTGCTTGGCTAAATGAACATTTTGGGTGACAAGGGGAAATGGTGTCTGACAAGCATTTTGAAGGGCCTAAATACTTAAAAGGGAGATTAATTTTAAATAAAATAAGAGGCTATGTTAACGTGTAAGCTGAGATGAAGCTGAGGGAGAAAATTCAGAGCAGACGGTAGCACAAAAATACCCAAGGTATACTTGTATACGTTCTGAATAGTATGCCAGGCGGAGTAGGGGGGGAAACCCACACCATGGGTCATTCAGAACTAGCCTGGTCAGGACATTAATACATGTGCAATAGGTAACGATCCAGGACTGGCAGAGAAATGGACCAGATGACCTTACAGGTTCTGTCCATCCTTGAATAGCACTGTAATGAAAGCCTTCATCTTGTATAGCTGCAGACTTTTATTGCAACACTACAGACTTCACCTGCGGAGTCTGTTGCATTAATTTTGTCACAAATCCTGCAGTCATAGGCAAGACAGAAAACAAATACATGGATGACATTTTTATGATTTCCTTTTTAAATTATTTTTCCCCCCCTCAAGATAAGAGTCGTAATGCGTGTTTCCATCAGATGTCTGAGGCCTTGCTTTTAAGTCTGAAGTGAATATTTTACATAGTTGGAGGGGGAATTTTGTTTTAGTTGTACTGTAATCATACAGTCAACATATTCAGAATCAAGTCTAGTTAGTGTTCATGCTATAAAGCTTTATTTAGGGGAATTAAATATGTTGGTTGTTAAAATCTTAGAATGTCTCTCAGTAGAAGTTATTTATTTGTATGGATGTTGTCAGAGTTGCTGGGAATCTGCTCAAAAGAAAACAGAACTTTTATAATACAAAATTTTCCTTAGACCTCTTCTGAGGAGAGCAAGCAGTAGGTGAAAGGAAGCATAGCTCCCTTAAAATTGCTCTTTCTTAGAGTTACGTTGTGATACCAGTCACTATGCAGATGAGTTTGGCTTCGATCAAAGTTTCTGAGCTTTTCCTTCAACGGGTAAACTCTTTACTGCTGAAAAGTGTATTGAAAAATTGGTGCGATGAATGTTAACGTATTTTCTCTTCCTGATTATTTTTCTGCAAGCTTTTTGTTAAAATGACCTAAATCACTGCTGCTAAGCTGAAATATATTGGTTTATTTGGGGAGGGGTGAATGTTGTTCTTCAGTTTTAATACGGAATTCTGATTGTTTAACTCAAAAGCTTATCTAGACAGATGTCAGAACTAATAACCCACAAAGAGCAAGTTTCTGGCAACACTATAATAACTGGTGAGTTTTAGGACCTGCTGAATCTTCTAATAATTGGTGGAAAGTTTGTATGTTAAGACAATTTTCTAATCTTCAACTGAAACAGTATCAAAATTAATTTGTGCCTTAAAATTATTAATAACTGTGGTAACATCTTAGGTTTGAATAAATGGTAAGCATATTACAACAAGATGAAGAATGCATATGGAATGCAAGGATATTGCTGCTTTCCTTGTGAAGTGGAGTAAGCCTGGGCTAAGAAAAGGAGTTTCAGACTTTAAAAAAATCTATTTTAGATCTAATAGGCTGTAATTACCTTGTTTATTTGCAGTTAAACCTCAATAGATAATAACTTTATACTTGTTTTTTTCTTTCCTGACCCCTACCCCACTTTCCCGAGTAATGAAATAGAGAAGTATAATTTGTTAAGCTTTACAGGCGAGGTAGTAGAGGTACACAGAGGTTTGGACTGTTACTTTCAGAGTGCATGTCAAATAGGAATAACATCCAAATACACTAAAGGCTTTTTTTTTTTTTTATAATGCTAGAATCCAGTTCTGACAGGCAAATTTCTTCTTCCTTAATTAAACTATCCATAAAAGGGCCTACTATTATTTACTATCTTTAAAGTTTGTCTTTAATCAATAGCTGAGGAAGCACTGTTTGAAAAATAAAACAGGATAATGTTATGTTCTGTGAATTGGAAAACTGAAAACTAAGTATGTAACAGATTATGAGAATGAATTGTTTGTGTTTTGTTTTGCTGTGCTTTGTTTTAAAATGCTTGTCCAGAGTGGTGTCTTGCAGCTTAAATGGGACTACTTGGAGTAACTGCAGTACCAGTCCACATTATTAGAAGACACATAGTTCACAGAGGGAATTGGGTATAGGCCAGAGATCCCATCACATGATCTTGTTTCTGGTTATCAGTCTGATACATATTTATTCTGTGGCCTTAGTTAAATCATTTGCCATCTTTTTATTCATATTTATAAAGTGGGTATACTGATGTTTGTTTACCTATCTCACAGAGACGTGTGAGACTGTAAGCTCTTTAATGCAGGGATTGTGCCTCTTCATGCTTCTATGTCGTATCTTAAATATTTGAAAATGAATATAAATTAGGAATATATGAGGAAAAATAAAACTATTCATAAGCTTGTTTGCCCTCTGCAGTGTTGAGAAGCAGAAAATATAGCATAGATGAGAGAAAGAACAATCTTTATTCCTTAGGGAGTAAATAAACTTGGGATACCTAAGCAGAGAAATATTGGAACGGTTGAAAGAAAGAAGCTTATCTTAAGGAAGGATAATAAAACAGCAAGATGGTACCCAGAATAGTGAGCTTAGGCTTTGCCTGAGGTACTAGATTAGTGAGCTAGGTATCAGATCTAAAATACAGTCTCCTTGGAGCAACAAGTTCGAGTCTAAGCAGACCTGAATTAAATTTTCGACAAAGTAGTGACACTGAGTTCTCTTCTTTTTGTTTTCCTATCTTCAGACTGAATGTGCATGCATTTATTTTAACTGCAGATAAACTGTAGCAAGCCAGCTATGCTGCAAGAGGGATTGCATACTATTATTATAGAGTTCTGTTGAATGATGCACTGGAGCATGTTTGTCTGCAAGAGTGAACTGTGTTCATGCTGTTTTCCTTTTTTATTGGTGTGGGAGGAGCAACTGTTCAGATTAGTAGTCTTGTAGTATAATTTACACTGTTACTTGTCACTCCGTAGTGGCCTAAAACACATAAAAATCCTGTAAAGTAAGGTGATCATTCTGATTCAGAGAGACCTTTTCTCCTACAATGTTTGCTGGACTTCTCATGTGTGTGTTGGCTGAAGTTAGATGGGTCATACTTATGGCTGCATGCATTTCTCCATTGTTACGTGCTGTGACGTCTGCTGGTTGGCCTCTGCCTCCCGGTCCAAAGGTTGCTGTGCTTCCATGATAATCTACGTGTAGAGATTCTCAGCTCTGTAAATCGCTAGATCATATGACTAACTTTGAGTAGCTCTGTTAAAGTTCTTTGGAGAAGTGCTATAACAACGTGTATTACTCAGACATAATATGTTGGAGTAGCTTTTCATTTGAGATACATCCCAGAGGCTTAACTAAGATAAATGAAAATAGTTTACTTTGGGGTAATCTTTTAGTCTAGCATGTTCTGAGTATGTTAATGATGATTATGGCATAGGATAGGTGTAGAACTGTGTGTGGGGTTTTGTTTATTTTTTTAAAAGTATATTTGTATTAAAAGAAAACTCGTGGAAATAAACTTAGAAACAGTTCTTCCCTTACATGGTTATTTTGCTCAGGAGCATCTGGGTTCTAGTGACCTCGACTAAATGGTGCAGAATCTAGGCAGTGGCCAGGTAGACAGTGCCACGTTACAGAATTCATATGTGTTGTCTGTAATTTTGTGGAGGATAGTAGAGCTTTGAAACACTGGAGATTACAGAGCTGTTTCTTGGACGCTTTTCTCCCCCCAAAACCATCTATGAAAACCTAGGAAAATTCACATTTCTAGCAGTATATGTTCATATAGTGCTACAGTTGCACAGTAAATACCTGAAAAAAACAGGAATGACCTCATTTAAGTATGAATGTGCAACCTTAACTTTGTCTCTAGAGAATATTCTTCATAATAGAGCCTTGTGCTTTCTGTGGTAAGTGGGAATAAATGCTATGGCGGAATTAATCTGTTGTATCGCTGTGAGGTACCTTTTTTTCCCCCTGTACACATAGTTCTGAGATCGTTCAACGTGGTAATTGATTAATCTCAATATTAGTTATTTCTGAGGAGGTTTTGAGTGTGCTTTCTGGTCATCCTTTCCCCACTGTCTTGGCTTCCATGATGTTACCCACGTGGGCCAATTCAGAAATCCTTTCCTTTGGTTGTGGGCTGAGGGGGATTCGCTGTTGCAGTGCTGCTTACCCTGGATGCCTAACTCACAGGTCTTTTTGTCTCTCATTCTCTGCTAATCATCATCTTCTCAATCTTTGACTACAAGCCGGAATTTATCTTCCCTTCCTTGACCCCTTGATGTCTGTACCCATTGACTGCACATGGAATATTTACTGTAATCAAATGAATTCCTAATTGTGAAGAAAATTGAAGGAAAGAAAAAGTGTATGCAGGTAAAAGGGCAAGAGGACAAAGCACTAAATGTCAGGTGCCTAGCAACAGTAAAATACTGAATTTTACAGCAAATGATAATAGATTCCATGGTACCTGAAAAAAAATTTCTGCAGCTGTGGAGATGCAGAATTCACAGGATCCACACAAGTATCTAAAGGGTATTTCACACACCTGAAAAATGTGCTTTCAGGTACTCTGCAGACTCTGTCAGGCATTGCAGCATTGGTGAGCATTTTGCTTGTTCTTCCAAGGTAGTTTCTGTAACTCTAAGGTATAGAAATACAATTTTTTTTTTTTAAGTGAAAATTTTGTTTCTGAGCACGGTTATGTGCAAAGGCTGACCTCTGTAGTGAATTATTGTGTTTAGCTGGATTTGAAGAATATACAGGGCCCTAACTACCATACAGTTTGGAAAATGCTTCAAAGTGCTTCTGTTTCTTCAAACTTAGCTAAACTTGTTATCCTGTTTAATGCCATGTGCTTCTCTGTTTATATAACATGATGTTATTTATTAGAAAGATGTTATGTTAGTCGCTGCATATGGAATCACAGTAAAAGTGTAAAAGGTTAGAAAATCAAAATACAATATTTGGTGACAATGACTTCATCAGGTTCAGTATTGTTTCATTAATATGTCCTGTAGTCAAGATGCTGTTGTTACTGAAATATAGTTTAATTCCTAGAAAGGTGGTTTTTGTCATAGATAAATACAAGATTTTTTTTCTGTTTAGATTTTTATATTACCAGTACATAAATCCCATTTTTCTGTAGTAGCTTGCATTCTCCTAATAAGCAGTTTAATTGTATTCTAAACAGAGTTAGTCCAGCTGTTGAAGAAAGTGCTTCTTAAGTAAGATCAAAGAAAAAGGTGACTTAACAATAATCTACCGTTCTGCATGTAACTGTAAACAAACACCCAGCTTCCCTAAATGTACTCATATATTTCTGTATGGGTATTTGTGTGTGATGCAGTTTAACGTGATTGTCCATAAATTTATGTGCCTGGTAGAAAGCAAAAATATTCTGTTAGTTTTATGGAGACTTGGTGCTTCTGTAGGTCTGCTGTTCGCAGACTTTTGCCCATGTGGAATTCTTTCTAGATCTGCGTAGGGAGACTCTCATCCCTCTTCAGAGCTGGGCTGAAATCAGTGGCATCCTGTGTCAGTTCTCCAGCGTGCTTGTAAAGGTCAGATGTGTAGGACCATGTATATTAACACAAAATGTGCTTGCTTTAGCAAGGAAAGAAACTAAAAAAGTGAAGTCAATAAAGATATATTCAAAACTTAAGATACTGAAATGGGGTAAACAGAGTGTTCATTTCTTTAGTTGTCCTCAGGAGGTCTTTGCATGTAAGCAAAAGTTGCAGACTCAAGGTCTGGTGGTTGTAAAGAGTTTATGAAAGCAACAGGATTTGTTTTTTATATAAGTAAATTAACTTAAGCTTGCTTTTTTGGGGGGGCATCTGCCTGGTGATCTAGCTATGTAAGGAAAACAAAAAGCTGTTACCATTATTTCTTGTTTTCAGAAACTTATCAAAGAATTTACTAATTTTTATTATAATTTTACTACTATAGTGTGATCTGTAGTATTACCGACTTACAGCTGTCACAACATCAAAAGAAATGTGATTTAAACCTTTTTTGTGTTGTGGAAATAATTATGTAATGTTACAGTGAAATAGACACAATGTAAATATGATTGTTCACATACCCTATAACATACAGCAACAATATAAATGTACAAGTTTGTTGATCTGATTGCTTTACTAGATGAAACTTCAAAGGGTGCATTGTACAGGGTTCTGCTGTAGAGGGCCACCAGGTGGAAGTGACTCTCAGGGCTGTATCTTTTTCGTCAAGGCTTTTGTGGTTCAGATGGTGCGTGTTTGCTATGGTTTGTGGCTTCAGAGACTTCATATGTTTTTTGACTTGGCAGCTGCTCATCGGGAAGACGCACATCTCCTGGCCAGGCAGCCCGCTGATCCACATGTGCAGCTTGGGGGCTCTAAGGTGCATGTGTACTGCTAGGTTGCTGGCCTGGCAGAAGACACTTGTACGCTGAATAGTCAGCTACCCAGCTGGGAGGCACATGCTGACTCTGCCTCCAGTTGGGCCAAATAACACAAGCTGCTTCTCAGTCACCTGTGGGCCGAAGGAGAGGGAAGACAAGGTGTTGGAGGTATTTTAATGAGGGGGAGAGAAGACCATTAGAGCACAGGCAGTTGAATTGCAAAGGGAAGGAATGTGAATACAGAGTGAGCTGGGTGCATTCATGCATTGGGTGAGGAGGCAGGAATGTGGGAATGTTGGTGGAGAGAACGTTGTTCGGAAGGGCGGATGGGGTAGGTACTGTAGAAGGAAAAGGAGGGGTTGTGTAATCAAATGCTGATAAGTTAGTCTTTAATGGCCGACTCCCTCATTTAAATTGATCACTGGATATTAATTGACTTGTGGCCCAGATACTGGGTCACTACTGAGCGAAGGCTGTCATTTGTGAAGTGCTGAGTGGTCTCTGACTTGAGTTGTACCATCTGCTTTCTGCAGTGAGGTTCTGATTTACTGGTACAAATCTTCTAGTGGTTCTTCTGCATCTTTGCTTGCAGTACCAGTGCTGCATGAACAGAATTAATTTCTGTTCTGGTAGTTTATATTTTTCATTAACACTGAATTTACCATTTTCATTTTGGTTTAAAATATCTGTCATCATCACAATTACTGTTACTTTTATCTTTATATTAAAATATCATAAAGGCATAAAATTGCATATAATCAAACAAAGGATTTTATCTCTTCCTTAAAGAGCTTGCAGGGAGAAAGATCTCATCTTTGAAAATATTTCTTCATGGGCATTGCTGCATTTAAGAAAGCTAAGAAGGATACAGTTGTGGAACAGTAGAGGTTTCTTCAAATGCTGTTGTCACTTTGAGAAAATTAGTAATGGTTATGAATACTTTATTTTGTATGTTGATTATATAAGAAATGCATAAATTTTGTTATATATGTATATATGTAGCATCTACAAGACTGGACGTCAGCTTAAGTTTGGCATAGGTTGCGTGAACTTTCTGTCCCACCTCTAATATTACATATTTGTTAAGAATTAATTTTCACAAGAGAGGAAAAGGTTTAATGGAATTCTAAGAAATTTGTTTTATACCTGCAAATACAAAGATTTAGAGATCAAGTTTGGATCTTACGGGTGGAAGTAGGTGCAAAGTACTGTTTCTTTTTGACAGTTCATGATCATATGTGATACGAAACTGTTGCTCGTCCTGGGCCTTAGGCTTGTGTAATTTGGAAAGAGAACTTTTAAACTCAGCCTGCTCTAAGCAGAATGTGTAAAACGACTGTTGTTTAAAACTACTCCAAGTTATGAAATGTAACAACAGTTACTGGGCAGAGGGGGCAGGTGAATTAGTAAAAGATATGGGCAAACTATATTTTTCATGCAACTCTGCAATTTCTGCCATGTTACATAGATACTGTCATACAGATACATTGTTACTGCTATGATTAGAATGATTTTTGCTATTAAATATTTGTCTTTTTTTTTTTTTACTAAAAGATAATGTAGATTTGTGTTTAGCAATAGTGCTTATTGCCACTCTTGTGAGCTGCCAGCCGCCCTGATGTCTCCAGAGAACAAAACCCAACACATTATTTAAAATGGGTACATACGTTATTTCTCTATGTCTTGCCCTACCTCAATGCGTAGAAGAGGGTGGAAAAAGAGCATAAGTCATCATTCTTTCTTGCCTATGTACATCAGAAATTATTGCTGTTATCTTACATAGCAGCTTGTGGTATCCTTTTTCAAGCAGCCAGTTCTGCTGTCCCCTTGAGTGGCTGCTGTGCTGCTGGCGTTGCCCCTCGGTAGCGATATGAGCTCTCCTTTTAGGGTTTTGCTGGCAGTGAGGGCTTGTTTTGGGGATTTTTTTTTGGTGTTTGTTTTTTTAATTGTAGAGATCTGCTTTCATAGAGACCTGCATCAGGGTTCCACTGACTACATTAGCTGCAGAGAGACAAGTTAGCAGGTTCTAGTCTTGAATTGCCTAGTTCTGTTGTTGGTTTCTTTATTTGTTTATTTTTAATAGATGAAGTTTGGTAAGTTATTCATATTGCCTTATGGTTAATTTTCTGAAAAGAGTGGGTTTTTTTGTTTGCCTTCCTTTTCAATTTGTGGAGATTGTCACACATACCCAGGGAAGTCCCATTATAGACTAAGCAGGAAGAACAACACAGACAATACAGAGGAAAAGACTCCACACATTTAGGCAGGTATTCATTCTTGATATCTTTTTTTATTTTTCTTTCCCCCTTTTTAACTAGTTTTTGCTACAGCAGATCACGTCTTGTCACTTAGGTAATTTTCAGGGCGTAACAGTTGTGTTGTCTTCTTGGAAGTTACTTACAGATGGAGATAAATAGGGTTTTTGGCTAGTGCTTAAAATGGAGCGGCAACTTAATGAGAATGATCAAATTAGTAAAAACTTGAGAAGGTCTCAGAGTGGTATGTATGTGGATACTAAATGAGGAAGAGAGAGACAGATCAGAGGATCTCAGGGAGTTTTAAAATGAAGGTACATGATGATGAAAGAGGATATTTCTGTGGTACTTTCAAGAAAGCTGAGTAGGGAAGTTTTGCCAGGAGTGGTCCTAGAACAGGAAAGCTTTCATAGTCACAGGTTGTCATGTAGAATGTTTATGTATATATAGATTTTATATGCAACAAGCGTAATTGAGAGAATATTATGCATTGATGATCAAGGAGGCAATGGTAGACAGATGAATGCAGTATGGAAAGTAAAACGGCAGAGTTTATCAAAGGTTGATACCAAAAGTTACAAGTGTTGAAACAGGTAGGTTTGTGGAGTAGAGTGAGTGCAGAAGAGACTGAATTCTGCTTGAAAACATTTCCCTTGACCATAAGAAATTCTTGTGTAATCAAGACACATAGTCAAACAAAATTATAATAGTACCACGAGGCTATTTGGTGAAAGGAGTACAAATAGCATGGAGTAAATAATAATGACACAGGAGATGTATGGCTGATTATGAGCAATATAAAATTGACAGTTAAACTTGAAAATAGTGTAAGAAAGCAAGTGTAAAATGCTTGATGGTTGGGAAATTTTGTAACGTATGGTCAGTAAGGGACCAAGAGAATCCGTAGTACAGATTTGGACCTTTTGTCAGAGAGAGAATGGAGAGGCATTTGAAAACAAATACTGTTAAATTAGATTCCGCCAAGGCTGAAGTCCTTGATAGGTTGATATCTCTTACAGTGGGAACTGAAATGCCTGAAGAGAAGATTATAAATTTTAGGAACCATCTAGTTGGATATTTGAGGCATTATTTATGTAATGTTTTATTTTTATTTCCTTATAACCAAGTTGGCTGGGTTTGTTTGTGCGTTGTTTTTTTCTTTTAAGTAATTCAGATGGTATTTAAAAAAAAAAAGATCTGTCAGAGAATATACCAGTTAGAGTTTCTGTTCGTTCTTTTTACTTTTAAGCATAACGTGTTGCTGTTAGGGACCTCTCTTAAATTTTAAGTGGTGATCAGTTCAGAGACCACAACTGTAGTGCCTGGCAAAAATCCAGCTCCTGCTACGCAAGGCAAGAACATCTTCCCTTAGAGGAAGGAAATCCCGTGGAAGTATGTTTCTGCGAGATCACGCCAGTGAACAGCAGTACTTAACTTGCTGGATGTGACTGACGTTGCTTTACTTTTTTTCCCTTTGTATCTCAATGGTCATGCATCTTTCTGTGCACTCATTTTCACATGTTAATGTGGATGTTAATTGAGGAGTCAAAGAATATACAGACTCAACATAAACAAATGAACAAGAGAGAAATAAATGTTGATGTAAGTGTGAAAGGAGGTAATCTGTAGGACTGATTTTTCCCTCTTTTGTCTAAAAAAATTAGATAGGTATGCTTTGTATCAATAACACTTACGTTATTGAGCAAGTGTCATCTTTTTGAGCAAGTGGTTGATCTTCCACCACTTTTTCATGTACTATATTAGTGTTGCAGAATTTTAAAACTGGTTCTCAGCTGTCAGCTGCATCTTGGGATATTCTCTGTAGCACCCTACTTTTCTCAACAATCAAGGCTGAAGTGCAGTCTGTGGGTGGAGTCTCAATATATTCCGTTTCCAGTTGCGTATACTTTGACCTGTAATCAGGAGGATAAGGATGGAGAAACGCAGTCCTGAGACTGAACTGATACACTTACCTAACAAAAAGTTTGAGAACTGCTACCACAAGTGTTCCTCTCTTTTATGGTAAAACAGATGTGTCTTAATCTTAGAAAATATTACATATTCATATTCAGTAATGCAATGTAGTATGTGAAATTGGCAAGATTTTGTGGTAAGAACACCTTACAAAAGGTGTTTGGTTGAAAGGGTGTTTATTTTCACGTGCTGTAGTTCTCACCCTGAAGGTTGCAGGCTTGTTTTCGATTTAACTAAATATTATTTACAACAAATGTTTGTTGTCTTGCAATGATTGTTGGACTTGTATTTTGCAGTTGTTAGCAAGTGTGATATTTCATACCTAGAAATTTGATTGAATTAAAGAGTTTTTTTGAAATTCCTTTACTGAAAAGGAAATGATGCAGTGGTAGGCCTACTTTAGCAATGGAAGAAATTCATTGTGGGCTAGCTGGCACTGAGGTGTTTTGTGTCTGTGAGCCTCTGTCTTAGAAAGTATGGATCCAAGAAACTTTTCTGACAAGGAGCAGTTTCTCAGCTTGAAATAGGAAGGTTTTAGGAACTTCCTTTGTTCATGGTAGTAGTTGTATTTTTGTGTACATAAATTAAAACTTAGATGCTAGTGTCCTAATTAATCAGGGATACAGTTACCACCAAATTTTAGTAGGCAGTTTTCCTCTAACTTTCTCAAGCTTGTCCTTTTCAATCTGTTACTTCTGCATTTTTACGTGTTTGAGGTCACCCAGAGTGTGTAGGTTTTTTTACCTGTTTGTAAACTTTCCCTAGAGGTACTAGTCTTCATGTATTTAGTCCCTTATTTCAGCACTGGAGTAAGCAGTACTGTTGTACATACAAAAAGGTAAGCAAATCTACTTTTCTTTTACCATTCTAAAAATGATTTATTTACTACAACGTCAAGATCAATCCGTTTTAGGCTTTACCTTACTTAGGATCTCAAAAATAAGTAAGTTACTTTACCTGTAGTTAGAGTGGCTCACTGTGGGACTGATTTTAATATTATATGTTGCTCATGAACACAAGGAATCAGTTGCCTTCCTGCAGAAAAGTGAAGAGGCTACTTCTTTTACTTTTACATCAGACACCATAAGGAGTAGAAGTGTCAAATTTATAGCTAGTATAAAGCTGATGATGTCTGCATATCACTTGCGCATGAAAGAGTAGGAGGAATTTACAATTAAGCTTCTGTGTAGTGATGTTTTACCTGTTGCTTAAAGACTGGTAGTGTGTGTGTTTGCCTTTTTGTCTCAAGCAGGTGACTAATGCTACTTCCCATAGATCTTTAAATTAGGGCTGTTCTCTGAGCTGGGACAATGAATGGTGCCAGAGTTCCCTGGTTTCAGAAGTTTTCAGTGTGTTGCATTTTATGTAAGGTGTGTGGCTTAGTAATCTACCTAAAGTAATTTGATTAATCCAAAATGTGCTTATGTTGCTATTGCACATTTGAGAACTACCCTACATACCGAATATATGCTATATAAACCAGATTTAATTCTGGTAAAGAAATAGTTCTGAATATGCATTTTACTACAAACATTGAATATGTTCATAAGATTTTACAACATGTACTTTTTAAATCAAATATATTTTGTAAAACGTAAATATTTAAAGATATGCATTGTTGTGCAATAATAAAACATCTCTGAAGTGTCTCTTATATTTAAATGTAGTGTTATTTGCAGATTATGGTTAGCATAATAGAATTTGACAGTAGTATAATTTTGGTAAGAGTGGCTCCTGACTGTGATGTTCTTTGAAAAATGTGGTTGGAAGGAAAATAATTCTCATTGACTTCTAAAGAAAACCCTTAAACTCTGGAAAAATTTGGAACAATTCAGAAAAAGTTCATTATCTACAGTTAAAATAATGTATTTTAACCAAGAGTAATTTTCCTTGTTCCAAAATGTCGAAGCACTTACTTGAGGGACAAATTGTATAATTACTCAAAATTAAAAGGCTAATGATTCTTGTTCTGGGTTTTTGCTTTAATTATTTGTGTTGTGGACCGAAGTAAGATGTCTTACGCTTAACCTACTAGAAAAGCTGCTAACAGTTCCTTACTTACCTCTTCCATTATGGTATTTCAGACTTTTTTTTATTTCCAGAATTACTTTTGGCTGGCAGCAGGCTACTGCAGTTTGGCAAGGTCAAGGTCAAGGCCATATAGTTAGAGAAGTGCTTTCCGTTTGTCCCATTGTTTACATTCTGATTGTCTAGCATTTTAGGTAGTTAAAACTGTCTTTTCCTTTCTCTTCTCCTTTTTTGCATTCTTCAGGTTAATTTGACAGCATGTCATAATGATAACTAAATATGAATGGCACCTATGCCACTGTGAAAAGAGCCAAGGAGTAACATATGCTGTAGCCAGGAGATACGTAAGTTCTTTTGGGACTCAGGAGTAGTGATGCTGGGGAAAGAACAGTTTGGTTTTTCTGGCGACCTTCTATGTTCTGAAATTGTTGCAGTGTTGCTGGTTTCCCTTGTCCTTTTTAAAACACGGCAACTGAGGAGGGGGAGGTGGAAGTTGGCTTCTATCTTCCCTATCTCCTCCTGTGATACTAAGAGCTCATGACCCTTGTCTGGGATGATTCCTTTCTACCTCAAGCTCTAGTACGTTGGGCTGTTGGAAAAATGGTACTAATGCAGTTGCTTTGTAATTTCTTTTTAGGAATGAGATTTAATAGGAATTTATATTTAAAAGAAACACCACCACTATGACACCCAAAAGTGAAATGTCAGAATTATTTACCTAATATGGCATTTAGATGTTTTCTTAAAATGACCCAAGGCTTTCCCCACAGTTCCTAGACATGCTCTGATTTGATGGTGGATATAAAAGGGGTGTAATAGGAGATCATTCATCTAATTTCTTAGGAACTTCTACGAGCTACCAAGAACAGTTGGTTTGCAGCATAGTTTTTAAGTAGCTTTAACAGGAATATTTTTGCCACCGCTTTTTCACGTGATAAAAAAATGAAAAATTCTAAATGAGAAAGTCTGGAAGGTAAAAAAAGGAAGACGTTTATCTGCCTGTTCTAAGCTGTTCAGTGTATATTTCCAAGACCATATTTACGTGCACTGATAAAAGATGACGTTTTGTATAAAGACAGTACAAAAAGGCAAGTAGTCTTTTTTCTTTACTGGCTGTCTTTTAAAAAAAAAAAAGAAGAAAAAAAACTAGTACAGTAACATGCTGACACTTTGACTTTTCACAGAAGCACCATTATAAGTACTGTGAAATGGAAGAATATCTAATGCTTTCTGGAGAAGTTTAGGGAGAAAAAAAAAAAGTGGGGAGAATATAGTTTGGGCATTCTGAAGTGTGTTTTATTATAAGGAATATTTGCAGGAAAATAAATCCTTGCTAGGATTAGTCTGTTACTTTTTTCTTATCTAATGCTGCAATCCCTGATGATGGTATCACAAATGGTTGCTGTGCAGAGTATTATGATACGGTGATTTGGGATTATGTTTTCTTATGCGAATAGGAAAGATGGGAGTGTATAATATATTTTCATAAAACATTGGTATTGGCGAGTCGATAACTTGTGGTTTAGAAGCCAATGTCAGTTGGAACCATCTATGGTGATTGAATAGGGTAGTCTCAGAAATTAGAGTATTAGTTGGTTACTTTTTTCATAATGCTGTTCATTGAAAAATATTAATAAACTGCTAAAATGAAGTACAACAGCATCTAGTTTATCTGTGTAGTAGTTTCTTATATATGGTCACTTTCAAATATGAGTTTTAATATTTTGAGAAACATTACATAGTATATACTAGTAAATAATTTTTTCTTACTTTCTGTACTTAACTAAGACAATGGGAATTACCTGATTTAAGGCTTCATGATGAAACTTGCATGTAAATAGTTGCCATTCAGGATTCAGCAAATTGGGTAGGTTAATCGTGATTTGAATGTTTGTTTTTTCCATGCTAAGGGAAATGGCAAGGCAATGCGGGAATTTATGACAGAGGAAATAAATGCAACTCTTTTTTGTTTTGAAGATCCAGAAATCTGTTCCTGTGTATTTTGGGAGGAATTGGTTCCATCACATTTGCCTATAATGGAACAGAATAGACTCTGTCTGATTGTATTGGTATTAGTGTCAGATCATAGATAGGATGACAAATGCTGCTTGTGTGTCATTTTATGCTTCTCCAGTAGTGAGGCCACACCTGTAAGACAGAACATCCTTTAAACTTGAAACACCTGTAGAACGAGTTGTTCAATTATATTCAATTTCCAACACTGAAAGAAGTGTGGTTTTTCAATTACTTCCATTTCTCGTTAGGCTGTGATGTGGTTTTGAATACTGCAGGTGAGGGGAAAATAAGGAAGTTCTGCAGTTGTTATTTTTTAATGGTGTTTTATAGTTGCCTATATGAGATATAGTTAAAAGATGAAA
This sequence comes from Nyctibius grandis, assembly GCF_013368605.1. Lineage (NCBI taxonomy): Eukaryota > Metazoa > Chordata > Aves > Nyctibiiformes > Nyctibiidae > Nyctibius > Nyctibius grandis. Next base: position 36,710,750 of record NC_090662.1, read on the forward strand.
TCAGAGATGAATATTGCAGATTTCATTTAAATGTAGACATTATTGAAAGAGGAAAAACTAAGCTGCAGAAGACTGAAACTTTAATCTAGTGAAAATTACAGCATTGCTGCAACATCTGTAATGGTCTCGGTGAACTTTTTATTATGGTGAATGTCAGTTTTAATGGAAGTTATGGCTAGTTACAGTTATGATTAAGAAGAGAATCTTTTATTTTCTAACCACTTTTTTATTCTGATTCATTGAAGAGTATCTCAATTCAAAATGTTTAATAGCCAGAAACAGTTATTGAAGTGCCAGTTGCAAAAAAAAAAACACGGAATGTTGTATGAATAAGAAAATAAATGAATATAGAATTGCTATCATAGCTATTTAGCAATGATCACTCTAAACGTTCAAGAAAAACATACAGTGCATCTGCAAGAGTTAACATTTTTTTCCTGAAAGTTTAAAATGAAATATTTATCTTATCTCCATAATGTTGTATGTATAACGTTAATGACTTTCTTTTCTTTCTCCAAAGTGGAAGTCAAATTCAGAAAGAAACTTTGGCGCATATGGCCAGTAAAGCATTCAGACTGTGGAAATAGTGCTTTGGGTTTGTCCTCTAGGTAGATATCTTGGCTGTTCCCAAATCTGACAGATAAGGGGTGGACCGCTCAAGTTTTGGACAGGTACAACTGTTACACCATTTAAGTATCCTGTAAGGAACATTGCATGCAAGCTGAGTGGCATTATTATTTCTGAAGCTTCCATTTACATTTCAAACAGTGGTGTTATGTTTGTATCTATTATTTAAGTTAGTTTACCTCATGTAATTTCACATTTTCTTAGAGCTAAAATATAGCTACATAATGTCTTATTTGTACTTTCAGTATCAACCAAACTAACAACTGTTATGATTTATTGCTGTGTACATACATAACGCAGACTAGTGTAGTTTTCACAAGTTAAAGTCACTAGTTCCATCTGCCTTGGTATGTATAAAATGACATGTATATTGAGATATCTGTCAGTTCTGTCTGTCTTATCTTCTGACATGTAGAATTATAATGGCAAATGTTTGCAGTTTTGAGCAGTACTACAGGCTTCTGCTTTAGCACTTCAGCAGTGCTGGTGTCAATGTTTCCTAGCACCTCTTTTCATACGTGTTGTGGTGTCTTCAAACTGCTCGGTCCTTTGCATGGAAGTTAGTGATGTTTCTGGGTTTTGAGCTGAGAATGCTGGGTATCCTGGCATTAAAGTAGTGTGCCATTAACAAAAACTTTTGCATTTGTCATGTATTTGTAGATGAGTGTTTACAGTTCTTTTTGGGTATTTCAGCTTGCACAAATGCTTGGATAAATGGTTTTGGAAGGATACTATCCAACAAATACTTTCCTTAAAAAAAAAAAAAAAAAAAAAAAAAAGATCAATTATGTGAAGAAATGAATGACAGAATCTTGCCCTATGACATCGTATATTCTTTACAACCATTCCACCTTTTGCAGCATGTGACTACCTTTTGTATTTTTTTTCTTTTTAATCAAATATGGTTTTAAAAAGATATTTTACCCTGCATGTGAACTGTATATCCAAATGTGCAATCTGAAAGCACGTCACATTCGACGGGGAATAGGCTGATTTAAGACATTAATTTAGGAATAAGTCACAGTCTCTTTGATTTACTTTTCTTTTTTGAAGCATCTTAAAATATGATTGAAAAGCATTACAATTTAATTCATTATTAATTATGATGGTACAGTAATAGACTATACACGATGAAAGAGTGCTCACTACCTTAATCTTTAAACATTTACAATAATCATTGTTTATTTCTCTCACTAATCCCCACTGCAACTCCTATGTCCCTTGGGCTGAAGAGGCAAGGTGTTACCAGATCTGTTGTAGCAGAGTGCTCCAGGGCTCTGCTACCAATGTTTTGTCATGGCTTTCAGTGTTTTGTTAGTATGTTTACAGGGGAAGGTAGTTACATTGCTTCACTAAAAATGTATGGTAATATAGAGGAGAGATCAGTTGTGCTGGTAGTTATTTCTAGAAAATGCAAAACTAAATAGGCAGTTTCAGGTACTCGGTCAATAATTGACAACATTGGAGAAAACATCTGGAAACAAATCAGGATCAGAGCTTCCATTATTTGACTAGACATTTGTTTCAAGAGAATTAGAAGAGGCAAAACATATTTTACTGAAGTAATGGGCAGAAATTACTATTGTGTGTTTTTTCTAACTCACTGTAGATAATAAACTAATGAGTAACTAACATTTTCTTCTATTTGTGGTGCCTTTTGGTATTTTCATTAAAGTAGTTATTTGTAATTTTGATGTGCTTACTTTTGCCTGGAAAATACTCAAACGTCAAAATGCTCAGTCATTTTGAATGAGTAGTGAAGAATGTTACACTGCTATTTGCTGTTGGCAATCTTTTCTTTTTTTGGGGGGGACATTAAAGTTGGTCTTGTGTTCTTGGTTCCATGATTTTCTTGTGAACTAGAGTCAAAGCCAGTTAAAATAAGTTATACTAATTTCATAGGGTTGGATCAGGCTTTCTGAAAAAAATAAAGATTTGAAATCTGATATGCTGGCAAAATTCCAGTCTTTGGCTCTGAGTGTATGATTTAGTTAGGTGTTTTTATATTTTCATGTGGCTAGCTCTCTGGCAAAATAATTTGTCTTTCTGAGCAGATACTTAGATATTGCATGGTTTTTCTGATGGTTGGTACATGCTATATTTTTGAAAAATAGAAGTTTATAGTAGTGAGCTGCTTGGTTGTAAAGGTGGTGATAGAAGACTTTCGTCTGCATTCGCACATCTTGTCCTTCACCCTTGCTCTTCTCTTCACTTCTACTTCAAGCAGGCAGCAGCTGCAAGTGATTGGAGAGGGCCAGATGGCTCCTGTCAGGCCAAGGAAGCAGCAGGTAGTGGAAGTCAGGATCTACTTTTCATCTTGAGGTAGCTACAAAGGTGACTGAGACTTCCCTTTGGGTTATTCGTGCACATATACCTGCACTTATGCTCAGTAACAGTCTTTTAATGTAGAATCTGCTGGTTATCACTGTGAAAATATGGTACTTTTCCTACAAGTACATAATGGTTGAAATGTACCTTCCAGGTAATGATCATTTTATCACTTGTAGGGTTGTTCTGAATGAGATCTGGTTCCCATTGTACAGACTATTGTAAAGACACGCAACAAATTTCTTCCAAAGGGCTTGAATTAAATAAGCAAAAACCAATGAGACTTGAACCAAGCTACTATAGATGGAATCATCCTGTAGGTTGTTACAGGGCTATATGTATAGCCCTTGTATTTCAGGTCTCTATTCCAAATGTGTGGATATTTGAGATGAGCTTTCTAGTGCACATCATTGATTTAATGTATTAAACTGTTTTGCTTTTCAAGTTATGTAAGTTAGTGGTAAGTAATAGCCCTCAGACAAATTGAAAAATTAGTATTCAGGTTGTCAATATGTATTCAAATGTCAATAATTCTTAATAGTAAAATATTAAAAATAGTCTAATTAGGTTTGTTATAGGCTTTCACTTACTTATCTCACTAGTTGCACTTTGTCCTTCTGTCAAGAAAATAGTGTGTGAATTGTATGTGGTGAAGTTTGGTGTGTTTTTTTTTTTAACTGAAATCCGAAGTATATACTGTCTCAACCAGATTTTTTTCCTAAGAATACATTAATGAAAGCAGAGTCTTTTGCTTCCAGAAGGACCATAATTGAGAACTCAGTATGTGAAGAGCCCAGAGAGAAAAAGATTGTGAATACCATTTTACAATATTAGTAACGGATATCCTTGATCTGCTGTTCTCCTTTCTCTCCAGAAGAACCACAAACAAACAAACAAACCTTCTGGAATGAGGAGGACCAGAAACAGTTTCAGTCTCAAAGCAGGAAGTGATTATTGTTTTAGTAAGTCATGAACTGAAAGAATGGCTGAAAATGAAAGTATAATTTTTAGTTATAACTAGGCACTCCTGCAAGTGACAATGCATCTAATTTTTCATATGAACTTGGGTTTATTTTGTTTTCCTCCTTGGTAATTCCATTGATTTCTAGAGCATAACTGAGCAGTTACGCTATTGTGCACTTCTTAGCACCAGCCTACTTAATGGCTGTTCATGCACCTGTTGGTGTGCAAACAAAAGAACAACATATCATAGAGTTCTGCAAACTGCCATCCTTAACTTTCAATCAAAATACAACAAAAAGGAAGAAGAAAATTCAAACTGGAAACATTCTGTGTACCAATAAATAGGTCACTTGCAATTTATATGAAATATTTCAGATGACCAGAATGGTTACAGAGTCTTATCTGCATAATTTGTATTTGGTTTGTACATCTGAGGGCACGAAATAGCTGTGAGCTGTGAACACACTATGTTCCTTTTGGGATCCAAGTAGAATACCCTTATAACAGAGAGCCAAATAGTGGGGGAACTTAAGAGTTTATGCTTTCATGAACACCTGTGCATTGGTTTTTGTTTTGCTTTTAATTTGTCTATATCTGAAAGTGATGTAAGCAGCATCTGGTTATTCTTATTTAGTATGCCTATGCTGCCAAAAAATCAAACAGATTCCTACTGTACTGCATTTCAGAACTAATGAAGACATAATTATATCCTGAGCAGGAAGAAGGAATTATGCTTTGTGGGGACTAGACTAGACTAGAAAGTAAAGAGCAAAAGAGTATTTTGAACCAAGTAAGAAAAGTGATCGCTTCTGTCAAAGATCTGTTTTTTTAATTTGTTGCCAGTCGACTGAGAAATAATGCAGTAGTAGGACTAGCATTTCTTCTGAAAATATGAACCGCTTAGGTAGAAGCAGAGGCTTTTCCCCTTTTAATTTTACACATCTGTTTTGCCATTTTTCACCTCTGTTTGAAACTGATGTACTGATTTGTAGATTCTCATGAAGATTATAAGCTGATAAATAAAAGCAGGATATGTTTTTCATTGACCTTGTTGGTTTGTTTTACATGTAATTTTTGAAAAAGTCAAAGTATTTAAGTCTAATGTGCTTGAAAAGTCATTTGATTTCTTGAAAAGTAATTTAATAAATTTTTTGTAGGGGATCATACATTTTTCAAATAAGCAGCGGTAGAAATGTGTAGAACTACCTACTTTTATTTCAGTGTTGGTGCTTGGAGTGAGTGGGGAGGCTGGGGAATCTCTGTCCTTGGAGATTATCAAAACTTGACTGTACAGGGACTGGAATAACCTTGCTGAAGTTAACCTTGCTTTGAGCAGGCAGTGGACTAGGGTCATCTTCAGGGGTTTCTTCAAACCCTATTATTGAGTTATTAGAAGACTATACCTGATTTTATGTAAAAAAATATTTACCAGGGTTTGTGTCATCTTTCTGGTAGTCAGCAGTCCTGTGTGTGCCACCATGGGTCTCCTGTCTTCTTGCTCTTGTGTATTCCTCCTTCTTTTGACAATATTATAAATTGATCATGAGGTAACTGCTGATAATGTTTCTTCTCAGTGTGCCAGCTACTACATGCAGATAATAGTTTAGCTGCCGCGTAAAGATACACTTCTCTTCTGACTGAAAAGCATAATTGTCTTCCTCTGCTAACGGTTCCTGTAACTTCTCTTGCATTATCACTGGTATAGCTACTCAAATGGAGTTGCTGATTGAACTGAAAGATCCGTAGATAAAAAGTAGTTTTCAGTCCAGTTAGCCTGCTTAGAGGCGGAAGATGATAGGATGGCTTGTTTAGGGTCACTTGTTTTCCTAAATCAGTAAAAACTAATAGTACAGTTGTATCCTCAGGATGGAAACAGCCACTGTGAGAAGGCATCGTATAGCATTTATGTATAATTTTAAAATTTCTGAATAGCATGGCTTGAATGAGATGTGAGGAGTAAATAATGGCTTCAGCATACAATATCGCTATGACTATTGAAGTTTCTTCAGTGACTGTTCTTTTAGATTCCCTATGAGCATAAGTAAAATAATTTTGCACTAATTTTCATTTGTTTGTCAAGATGCATCTTCACAATGTGGTAACTTATAGAAGAATCACAGAGTTTGCTCACCCTGTAGTATAGTAGGTGATGTTGGCGATATAAATTAATTGCAAAGTTACTTTGTTTTTTTTCTGGTTTACTTTTGCATACTAAATGTAAGATTGGTTAGAGAATGAGTCTTACAGAAGGGATATTTCATTACAACTCGTAAGCTTTGAGCTTTAAATTTTGAAGCTTTAAATTTTTGATTTTTGTTTTTGCTACACTGAATCTAATTTACTCTGTTTTAGAGCAAACAACAACATCAGAGGGACAATTCTTACTGGCTATCCTACAGCTGATTCCCTTGAAACAGTATTCATGTATTTTACACAAGCTTTTTGCTGTATTTTAAGGAAGAAATCCTTAAAATGACTGTGTAAGTGAGCTAATACGAATAAAATGTGATACAGGTGAAAAATAAACATGTGTCCTGTTTCTCAGATACCTAAATCTGTCCTGTTGGAGAACTGGGAAATCAGCCTTTAATTAAAGACAGTGCTGGATCTTAGTCGTGGTAATTCATGAGATAATATATCCTAAAATTGCAAACAAAATATTTGGGAAAAGAGTAGGTTTTCTACAAATGTTGTGGCTATCTGTAGCAAGTTTGGATTTGGGGGCAGGGGAGGTGGGGGGTGGGTATCAAGATAAAGTCTGAAAAAGAAAAATAAAATATGGAGGCATATAAAAAAAAACCAAAACACAACAAAAAGCAGCTTCTAAAACTTTTTAAAAATACTTTTTTTTTTTGGTCTAAAGTAGTTGTAACCTATATATACGATATATACACATAATCTCAATTGCCTGACGTTACACTTGGCAAAATTAAGCTAACTGGAGGAATATTTAACATGATTAGTAGATGTAGGGGGATGTAGCCTGTTTTAGATAAAACTGAAAGTTTGGTGATTTAAATTCATAACCTAGGTAGGATAGTATTGGCTCAGTTTGGGAAAATTCAAGTAACTCTTTGCCATTCTCAATGTTTTTACAAATGACACGCACAAAATTACTGTATTCTGCATTGCACTAAATGCTGTTTAGATGCGCTTGGACCAGAAACTCTTTGTAGGAATGTTCTTTCAGTCTGTAAATGTTGGACACGTTGTGGTGCTGTACAGGTTAATATTTTAATTTTAAAGTTAAACTGATTTTGAGACGCTGTATTTATAGGAAAAAGTAAATCAGCGATGAGGTGACCTGTTACAGGCTAAGGATTTCCACAATAGTGGTAAATAAAACGTCTGGTAAAATCTGTAAGGCAGAGGGAGCAGAAAGAGTTGTCTGGAGCAGGAGCTGCGCTAGCCAGCTGAGAAGAGCGTTGGCAACTCTGCTGGCAGGCCTGCAGCTGGAAGAAGTTTTAAGTGCTGAAGAAATCTAGGTGAGGGATTAAGGGTAACCTGTAATGAGGGAAAACGCAGGGTGAGACTTGCTTTGCTAACAAAGTACATGGGTTAAAAGCACTGAAATACTACCCCCTGCTGTTTCTGATGCAGCACTGGAATACCCAGTGCTTCAAAAAAAACAGAGTTTGTACATGGACTCTTTTAACGCCTTGTTTTCTTTTTAGCATAACATAAAAAGTAAAACCCTGAAATATAACGTGCCTCAAAAGTGGTTGGCCTTGATTGTGACTCCGCAGCACAGGTTCTGTTTGGCTTTGCACTGAAAGCAGGACTTCAGCATTTGTTTTGAGTGGTGAATGCAGCCTGTCCCTCTGCAGAGTACAGTACTTCTGGAGTATGTGATGAAACTGCTGAGATTTTTGTAAGCAAACTCATTAATTTGGTTGTATTGAAATGAATGAAGAACTGGATTGAGAAATGCAACCTTCTGTTTCAATAGCTTTCTAACCTGAATTAACTTAGTAATGGATGAGATAAATTATGCGAACTTTAGATGCAACCAAAACAGATTGAAATGTTTCATATAGTACCTTGAAGAATTTAGCTTGTAGTTATCCTGAGCTGCTTGCTACTATACATAATATTCACAAATCTATAGCAAAGGTTAGATAAATACCTAAGGTTGTGTTAACTGACACTTGAGAAGTAATTTCGCTTGTTGCTTCTGCAACAAGTTCACTTGTGTATAATTCCAGTGGTTTCTCCTTCATAGATTACGTCACGAGTTTTGTTCATCTCGAGATCTGGTAGTTGTATGCTAAGTCAGCAGGCGAAACAGTATGGCTGTTATGATTCTTCTGAACACTGGTGCTTGTAGGGCTGTTGTCCAGTAAATGCAGATATAGGGATTTAGGAAGTAGAAATATTTATTTCTTCAGGATTCCTTTCCTGCTACAGGAGAAAAGAAAATATTTTTTTAAAGGACAGATTGGGCTACAAATGCTAAAAAAAACATAAATCAGAATGTTCATCTCTCCTTACATTTAATAAAGCTCAGTAGGGCAGAGTTAAGGTTGTTTTAATGTTTAATCTCTCAGTTTCTGTGTCTTAAAATGTGTGGATTTCTTTTGAGCCAGTTCCTGGTATTTGGAGTAACTGGAACATTCCTAAAACAAACAAACCCCTTACTTTTATTCATTTATTTCTAACTTCAGTTAAACTAGAACAGAGCTTAGATTCTTTGGATATGATATGTGAAACAGGATAATATAAAAAAGTATTACTTTCAGGTTCAGAATGCTTTCTGAAGCATAAATGAAACTTCTCAAGAACCATTTAGATTACTATTTTTCCCATTTTGTAGATAGGGAAGTATGTCTGATTCTTTGTATCTATGACTTTTGTAAACAAACTGTGTAGTGTTAATGTGCTACTTGAAGAAAAGGGACATTAAGTGATTTCTTAAAGCATTTCGAGGAATACGTGTGTAAACTGGGATTTGATTTTATTCTTACTGGCTTTTTTCCTCATCTCAGTGTATTAGTGTGGCTTTTACTACAGGGGGACTACTGCAAGAGTGCAGCAACAGGGATCGGGAGAAGGGACACTCATGCTAACTTTGGACGCTTAAAAAAAAATCTGAAGAGTTGTCTTACTATTTCATAAGATCTTGTACCATGTTTCCTTTAATAGTATGAAATCCTGTGTAATCATTTTATCAGAATGGTTTTGGTCTCACAGTGGTTTGGGGGTTTTATAGAAAACAGGAGAAGGGTAAGAGTATGCCATTTTTTAAATGGAAAGTGCAGCATGCTAGTTTTCCATAACTGTCTTTGGCCAGTCTCCCTGCTTAACAGTATAGTAACACGAAAGATGTATATTGATACCACTGCATCTTGATACCGATATTTTTTTCATTGTATTTCTTTTTTTTTGCATAATAAGTATTTCATAAACCTTAGAAAGTTATTGTTTGGTTTGGGTTTTGTTGTTGTTGTTGGTTTGGTTTTGGTTTTTTTCGGTGCAAACGTTGTTAGGGTGTTTTCTACATATTTTTGTGGAAAAAATATGTGCAATTATTTTTCCTTTCTTTACCTTATCCCCTCCATCCACCTGCACGCGTTTACTGTTAAGTGATCAGAAGACTTGAAAGTGTAATTTGAGGGAAGACTGGAAGAAAAATATTCTGTTTGGTCTATAGAAGAGAAGACAAAAAAGGGATGTAATAGAGTTCTCTAGTATGTGAAAGGACCTGCAATAACAGTAAGATGTCTTTTGTGTCTGTTGGAGGTGGGAGAAGGAGCAGTGGAGGGGGTGACTAGAGCAAGTGAGATTTATATTAAATGTTACTAAAAGTTTTCTAACATAAGCAGTGGGTAATCACTTCACTGCAGAGAATCAGTGGAAATCTCCATCAGTGGCATTTTTGAAACAGATCAGATGAACGTTTGCCAGGAAGGGATGCCTTCAGACTGGTACCTGCAAACAGTCTTGGGATGATGGACAAGATAGCCTTTTAAAAGTTATTTCTATCCTTGTTTTCTAGGTTTCCTATTCTTTGGCTCGCATCCCAGCTTTTCTAAAACTCCGTGGGTATCAATGAATAAATAAAGTAATGTGCATTTATTGGGAGCCAACTACTTTAAGGAGATATTAAAGGCTTTTCTTTCCCTCTCTGGAATTGTTTTATATTTCACAGAAAATCATTAGCAGATACTTCAGTCTCTACAGTATGTATGTTGTGGTTTTTTTTTCTAGTTGTCAGAATGTTCCATGACTTCTTAATTAAGATAACTATGCAAGTATTAATAAATATTATTGTATGATAGTACTATCTGATTAAAGCACAATACTTTCTTTACAATGAAAAATATGACAATATTAACTTATTCATAATATGGTATATTACTACAATTGATTGTTTGATCCATAGGTGTTATGTCCTCAGCATTTTAAGAAAAAAATATTATTAATTATACTGAACTCAGATCAGTAGTGAGAGAACTACCGGGTTGCATTAACATATCTGTTAATGTGATTATTGAAATTGCAGTATGAAATTTGAAGTGGAAGGCTGGCTGCATGGGAGACATTCAGCTGATGCTGAAGAGGGCTACTTCTTACCGGTCTTCTGTTCTGTTTGAATACCATATGGTTATTTGCACTTGAAACTTACCAAAGTAGGTGTTTTAGCTTTTAGAGTAGCCATTCCAGTAAAGTTCTGAGGGTAAACACGATCTGTATCTACATTAACATACAATGATATTAACCACTTCTAATTCTGGTTTACTAGTGTTAACTCAGCTCCTGCATGGTGCTAAAATTTCCTATGCCTCGTTTGACACGTCAGCGGTATTTTTAAGTGATCGCACAAGTAGGACAGTGCTGCCTGAATTAAATGGGAGTTTTTGCTGTTACTGTCACAAATAATGATCTATGACTGCAGTGGTAAATCTGAAAGGTGCAAGGATCAGCAAGGGTAAGAACAGATTTTCATAATTAGTAGGCAGGAAGTTGGAAATGCAAACTTACTCTTTAAGATAGCAGGAATACTATTTGGGAAGGACGGAATAAGTTCTTTTTTTAAAGTTAGTGTAATCTTCAGAACAAATTTATAAATGCTTATAATTTGAATTCAGCAGTAAATATTTTTTTTTTAAATTTGCAAAATGTGGTTACATTATAAATGACAAGTGTACCACTGCTCTTTTGAGTGTACTATTTTGCATATAAAAATATGGCTGTTAAAACTGAAACAATATATTGCACATGATGATCTCAGTCTACTTTTCCCATTATTGCCTGCTGGCAGTACAGAATATGGGTATGGTATATTATGTTAAATTACTGATATCTTAGAAAAGATGCATTATTTTAATTGAGGGCAACCCGAAGTTAAATGAATTCTAGGCTGCAGCTCCATGAATGTCGTTTTCTTTGGCCGCTGTGTGCCATAGTAGCTCATGTATGAGTTCACTCCACATTCAAAATTGGTCATTCCGTATGTCCATTCCATCAGTCATAAATGCATTTCTTTTAGTTAACACTAAATACAGTGTCAATAAAATGCTAGTCCAAGCAGATACTGCAATGATTTGCTTGTTTTTCATATGTAATGTGTGGAAATGTGTATCTAATTGTTAATTTTCTAGGTATTTTTAGTAGAATTTTATTAGTTCCATGAAGAATGTTTTTCATGTGATTTTACTGCATGTCTGTCTCCTCTAAGAGCTTGGAACCTGTTGACCAAGATAGCCATGTTTGATAGAAATAAGCCTCAATTCCAATAACTGCTTTGATAATTAGCAGATACCTAAAGGAAAGAGACCCTAGAAGTGTAGGGCAATTAGGGAGGGTTAGGGACAGCCTGGGCACCATGCATTCCAGGTAAAACGGCTTTCAGCAGCCCAGGCACACCAGCTTGCACATCGCTATGAACCAGTTGTAGGACATGCTGCCCTTTGTCCGGTCAGTTGGATGAGGTGGGTGTGTGGGGGCTGGGAGTACTCTGCAGATCTGCTGTGGGCATGGAAGGGAGAAGGCAGTGACTGGTAAGTGTGAAACGAAGAGAGCTCAGGCCAACTTAGAGTATGTTGAACTGTTGTGATAAGGATTTTTGCTTGGGCCAAAAGGAAGAAGTAAACACGTTCAGGGAATATGAGGAATATAAAGCACAAATCCATGATTCATTATTTCCATTATTCATTATTTCCATTATTCATGGAACGATTTTAAGAGCGTTTGTTTCCTGTTGTGTCTTCACTTGCTTTCCTACTTGTGTTTTTTTTTTGTTTGGTTGGAGTTTTTGTTGTTTACTAACCTGCTAGGGTTAAAGAACAAACAAAATTACAGAAAATTATCCCTCCTACTCTTGGTGTCACAGGATACAGATATGGGAATTTATCTAGTTGTATAAAACTACTTCTAAATATTTGGCTTAGTATTTTGAAATGCCATGAGTAATTGGCACATGAAACCAAAGAACTGTAGGAACTGAAGTAACACATGCTTTTGAGGAGCTTTTTCATTTTGTGTCACAAATATTTTCTTACTACAAAAACCTAGGTTTTAAACAAAAACTTATAAAACGCTGCTTTACCAAGTAGATATTCCAGCAAGTAACAAATCTTCCACCAGGGTGCAGTTCTTTTCTAAGGTTTTCTAGCACCTTCAGCTAAGTATCTGCATTTTGCAGGTAAATATTGTTTTCTGCTGCAGCTATTACAGGCAGACAATTAACTTTTTTTTCGATATGCACTTCGTTTGTTTAATGTGTTTTCTCATCGTGTTTAACACCTGAGACAAAATTAGATGGGATCAGTTTAATGATAAAGTAATGTAGAATCATCAGATTTCAACTGAGGAAAAAATCTAGGTCTGTCTCACTCTCTTTTTATTCTTCAGAATGAAATATCCTCCCCAATCTTTCTCATTCATTAAATGAATTCACTGTTGCCTTGCTTCAGTAGCTGGACTCAGACAACAGTACTGTAGGAGTGAACTTATTCCATTCAAATTAATAGGGTGTTCATCAAAGCTTAATTGTGAACATTTAAATTCTTTACACTTCTGAACGACGGGTCAAAATACAGCTGCCCAGCTGATGGTTGATACTTAAGTATCATTCTTCTAACTGTGGGTAGAGTTGCATAGGATGAAACCTGATCCATTTGCCATGTCTGAAATCAAAATATTTTAAGCTGTTACGTTTATCTTGGTTAGATATATATTAAGCAAATGTAACTTTTATTATTGTCATCCTAATTCTGTTTCCTAGGAGCTATAAATAGTCATGCTGTGTAGTATTCAATGTAATAGAAAAACGCTTGTAATTTGTCTTGCCTGTAGAGATTGTTAGCAACAACTGCTGTAGCCAAAGGACATTCGATCAGCGGATTAGATAGTTCCTTATATATTTGTTGTATAGATATTTCTACTTTGACTTGTTAAGAGGACGACATAAATCATTTGTGTGCAAGTCAGACTCGCTATATCCCAGTTCAGTTTTCTTTTGGGACAAGCCAGTGTATTGTCAAGGGTGTTTCGGTGTTTTAAAAGCATCGCATCTGCCATTTCAAACGTGCCATTCTTTTGGCTTCTGGATATTACTGTTCACATAAGGAAGTGTTGTAATTTCTAGTTTTGACTGCACAAGGGTGTTTTCAGCACTTAAATTGGACTCTGTGAAAAAATGCTTCTAGCCAGCATATCATATTTGAAAACCAGTAACAATCTTTCTGTCACTGACAAGCTTTTAGTGTGGGGACATTAGCGGTGATGAGCAATCAGAAGAATTTCCGAGATAAAGAATATTTCTTGCTTAATTCAAAGATCCTGATTAGATATTTGAAAATAAAATAACCCTCATTCTTACCTAGGGAAGAGTTGCGCAAAAAAGTTCAAGTAATCTAATGGGTTACCAGTGGTTAAAGAATGAGCTCCTGCTTTTTTCTGTCCATAGCTGTGAGCTCCCACCGCTTTTTGGTTTTTACTGGCTGTGGCATTTTTTTTTACTTATCTCCCCGCAGAGATTTGATGAAGTTTATTAACATGGAAAAACTCTAATGCCAGAAGGAAAGAAAAGCCAGGGTAACTTGCCAGTTTTCAGTGAGTAGAGTTGACTTGGAGAATAGTGGCATGTCAGAGCCCTTTAAAAAGTAGTATAGCAGGTAGTAGGATGGTATAGCACAGCTAGGAGTGAGGGTGAAAGATGGCAATGGTCTGTTAGATTGGATAGTCTGGGAAGTGTAATTTACCCTAACGTGAGCTGCTTTTCCAGGGCAGCATAACTTGATCTAGCTTCTGGTTCTTGTAGTCATGTCCTCCTTCATGCCAGCTTCAGTGCTCTTCTGATCCCAAATTCAGCTGCTTCAGTCACTGTACTGTGAAGAAACTCTCTATATGCACATCCACATGTAATTCTGCTCGTGTATACACACCTACGCACTTTTTTTTAAAAAAAACCATGTTTTCTGCCACCTTAGTGTGTTGAAAGGGCTTGGCACAGGGTCACACGAACACCAGAGGGAGCAGTAATGCTTTGCCAGGGGAAAGGATCAATACAGCAGCTGCAGTTGGATCTGCATCTTTCGATGTGAACCCCATTCTCCAGTCGTAGTAAGTAAAAAAAAAAAAAAAAAAAAGTGAGGGGGAAGAAGAACCCTGTCATTTTTCGGTATGGATTTCTGCACAGAGACTGTTTTTATTTATGCTTGAACTCCAAAGATGATAAAGACTGTTTTTTAACAGGTCTTCCGCGGAACAGCTAATTAAGGAAATGTTTGTTTGTTGATTGTTTACTCAAATATATCCGTCATGTTTTTAATGAATTATTTTTTTTGAGACTATGGTTGTGGTTTGTTTTTTATTTTTAAGGAGTGTAGTAGATAACAAGCTTTATTAACTACTGATGTCTTAAATATTTTCTCATTAGGGAGAATAAATGGTTTTGCTGCATTTTTGGCTAGGAGGTAATAATTGAACCAAGGTAACACCATATTGAAGATAAAACGTTTTATCAGTGATTTTTTTAAGACTAATTAGTAAGTTGAGGTACAGCTTAATTTTAACTGTCTACTAATTTGTGTGACAGCTGTAAATTCCTAGCCTATATTAGGGTTTTTGTTTTGGTTTGGGTTTAAGTAATGAAGCCAGCCTATGTAAGGGATGAATCTTAAAATTGGGAGACATTAGAAAACCCAATTAAAGGTTTCCATGTCATTAAATAAATGCCTATGGTCTAAATTCTGTACTTGAATACATATAAAGTATTTTTAGAGCAGTTTAAAGATGAGATGTAACTAAATTGACTTTTATTCAATTAATATTTTAATTTCTGCCGTCTTTCAGTTGTGTTGGTTGTATTGTAATAAAACAGTTGAAGTGGTATGAGCCTTCTAAGGCCCCATGAAGTGAGGGTCAATGGGAATAAATACACGGTTATAAATTATTTTTTTAATAGCATCCATTTAGGGGATCTATTATTGTGACTGTGGCAATTAAAAATAAAAACAAAATAGTTAAAACCAAAACCAACTCAGCACCCCCCAGTAATAACAAAAGCCAGTGTAAGCATGTGTCACACTGAAGTTATTTGACAAAGTTATGAGATAAATCTAGCTTGGATTCTCATCGTGCTTTTATAAACTGGTTGGCTGATCTTCCTACTCCTCCCTCTCTTGCCAGTGCCCTAGTCTGGGGTGAATTGCTCAGTAGGTTGTTAATGCAACCCTTTGTATGGGTTTTGCAGACACTCTAAAGTGGAAAACCCAAGCTCCTACCCTGCCTGCCGCCCGGATTTGTTGACACTGCAGAGGCCTGTGCCGAATTAGCACATGCTTTGCCTCCACGTCTGGGTAGTGTAATTACTGTGGAGGTGGTGGCTGTGCTCCAGGCGTACAGACGTCCCTCCAGGCTGTGGCACCTCCTGCTTGGAAAAACCTCTGGCTCAAGGCAAGAAGCTACAGCTCTGTCTGTTGTTCCGTGACTCCATAGGGTGAAGCTGTAGTAGAAATCGTAGGTGGAGGAGGCGAGCTGGCTGCACTCTCTCTGCAGCTGATATTTCTTGAATGAGTTTTATGCTTGCTCAGATAATTTTAGAAGTTATACTAATTAAGTAGTCCACAAGGTCACTTAACAGGTATGTGGTGTAACACCTATAATCTGCATAAACGCAAACTGCGTTGCTTGCGTGCCGTTTGAATGCGTACTAGTAGGGCCTTTCCTGAGCAGACGTCAGAGGCAATTGGTTCTGGCAGACATGTAGTAATAGATGGAAATCAGCTGGCGGAAGCTACTGCTGTTATGAAGCTGTTACGTTACATTTGCCCCACTTGCCAAAGGGTGATGTTAGATGTGCATATGAATAAGCTCTTGAGCCACATAGCTATTTTCAGGTAAAATTGTCTCTGCTTCCTTGAATACGCTGGGCTGAGAGGAACAGTGATTCATGAGCTGATTCAGGAGCTTTCATTTGGGAACAGCCACATTTATCAAAAGGGAGGGGCAGGCGGCTGGGTGGTGACAGCTTCAACTGTCTGATTTTTATCTGCTGGTGAATGTCTGTCAGCACCTTATGTTGGTTTGCTTAGTCTAAGGCTAAAACTCAGGTCAGTATCTGACAAACCTTGCCTGTGTTAAAGTACAACGTGCCTAACATTGTAGCACAATTTGATGCCTGCTAAACATTGCAGTTTACGACCCTAATTAAGAAAGGGCCAATCTAGTTGTAGTTGGAACGTGTTGGATTTCTAAGACAGGAAAGTTACAAGTATGGTACAGATACATCTTCCTGTTTTTCCACTGATTTCTAGGGACAGATCTGGTAGTAAAAAAGTTTGACTCTTGGGAGAAATGTGGACGATTCTGAAATTGCATCTTCAATTTAACTTCACAGTAGGGGCCCGCGTTCTGTGCATGCTTGTAATTAAAACTTTTTACTGAATGTAAGTTGTTGCTTATCTTTTTGTTCTTGAAAAGGCTAATTAGCTAGCCTTAGTCCCTTGTTAGTAGATTAGCCACAGGCTATTAGTCACAGGCTTTTTTTTTTTGATCCTATCCCAGTGTGAGGTCAAATTTGAAGCTCTCTTGTAATTGCATTTAACTGTATATTACAATAGTACACCATATTTTACATCTTTTTGCATTGTTAGTGAAAAGTATATTTATTCTTTGTGCTCCCTTTTAACATGTTTTTTCCCCTCACAAAATTAAGACCATTTCATTTATGTGTTTGTAAAATAGCATCTGAAATCTGCCTTTGTAATGTTCACTTTTTTTTAAAAATGGTTCTCAGTATTTCTTAATATTATGTCATTTTGATGTATGCATGGCTACAAATAAAACAACTGAAGTTTTAGGCTTCTTTATGTACCGTTTTGGACTAGTAGTTCTCTCATGCCACAGGCAGCAACAGAGCAGGGATGATGTAATCACTGCTATAACAGGGGGGTTTTGTTGCATCATGACATTACTGAAGTTGACTTTAATCACATCCCAATTTCAGTCAGGAATTGTAAACCTGAAATGAAACTATGTATTTTCATCATGTTTACACTTTAAACTTTCCAGTTACTTCACTTAAAAAAAATATCTCGAGGATGATACAAGCTTGAAATCAGAGAGAGTAGGCTGAAGAAAGGTTTCCAGAAATCCTTTGGCCCTCCCTCCTGCCTTTTCTGGGGCAGGAGAAAGTACAGAAAGAATATGCTGTCAGATGTTCTGTTGTGCCCTAGTAATTATTTTAAACAACTCAGAAATTTCTTAGCTTGATCGTGTTCGCTGTGTAGTCCCTAAATTCTTACAGTGCCATGTGGCAGAAGGCTGTGCTGGGGGATTGCAGGACTGGGCAGAAATGCTGGGAAGGATGAACAACTGCTTACAAGGATACTGTTGCTGAAAAGTTACTTATAAAACTGTATAGCTTTGGTATTACTGAATATGATAGTCTAGAAGGGCACGAGATTTGACAAAAGCTACTTGGAATCACTGTTAACTTCAGTTGTTGTCATCAGTCTGTTTTGTAGTTTTGCAAACCTGAAAAGATTTGAAGGTTCATTTGATGAGACATTTTTATCACTTAGATTTCTGTTCAATAAGCTATTCCAGTTGTGCAGTACCTAGCTGTTTTAGGACTTATGTATATCGCAAGGTGTTTTATATCACTCTTCCCTTTTTAGAGATGTCACTTAAAAGCAAAGTAACATGCAAAGTCGGCTGGCGCATGGCAAAGTGGGGTTTTAATATGACTGTCGCTTTATTCTTTGTTTTCCCTTCTCCCTCTCATCACATTTTTTATAGTGGAATGGAATTAGTTCTTAATGTTTAGAAAGCAGTCATTAGCAGGATTGGGGAAGGAAGCCGGGAATGTGGTGCTTACCTCCACCTGACAATTTCTTTACACCATTATGACAGTATCTTTATGCGGCTGGGAGGGAAATTAGCAGGCTTTTTCTCCAGCCTCCTCTCCATCATCTGTTACAATTTATAATCTTGTATTTCATTTCACTTTCTCCTACATCTCCATTAATCTGTACCATGCAAAAAGTCCTCTTTGAGCTTTCTGACAGGGTCAGCTGCTGCACATATACTGTGGCCAAACCACACGCTGGGTTTGACGGTCAGGGTGGCCTCCCTTCACCGCCCTGGGCACACTGTCAGCAGCCTTCCTGCTTGGGCCTTCCTGGTCCTCTGCTCTTTGGCTGACATGTGCTTTATCCTTATGTTGGACATGGTCTACTGTAATTTTTTGTATTTGCTGACTTTAGGAAACTTAATTTTGTTTTTTTTTTTTTCTTGATATTCTTTCCCCCTTGTTATAAGCCTAGTGCTTTTAAGAGAATGAAGACTGGAAGAACTCCATACACTCTCTTTACTTCCTAGATCGGTGTCCTCTTACAGTATCTCACAGTTTTTTACAGTCTTAAATCCCTTTCTTCTCATTTTTTTCCTCTTTTCAAATTCTTTTTGTGTCTTACTATAGCATGACAAAATACTTATATCTGAGATTATTTTGATAAGATGTAACTTGATACATGCAGCTATAAGGGTGCTTTATTTCTTTTTTAAAAACAATCTCTGCCCTATAATGGCCACAGATTGTTGTTTTTAAGTGATAGAATCATAGAATGGTTTGGGTTGGAAGGGACCTTAAAGATCATCTAGTTCCAACCCCACTGCCATGGGCAGGGATGTCTTCCACTAGACCAGGTTGCTCAAAGCCTCATCCAACCTGACCTTGAACACTGCCAGGGAGGGGGTATCCACAACTCCTCTGGGCAACCTGTTCCAGTGTCTCACCACCCTCACAGGAAAGAATTTCTTCCTAATATCTGATCTAAATCTACCCTCTTTCAGCCATGTGTTGTAAAAACTCGCTGCGTAGAAATGTAGTTAGTTGCTCTTTTATCTTGCATGAGTTTGTTGTAATTCATCTGGTATGCCCCTGCTCCCAGGAGCTTAAAACTTTAAAAAATATTTAATAACATTTCCACATCCTTTCCCAAAGGAGGCTACCTGGAATAAATGTTCAGATCGTTTGGGGCATGAATTAGAGCCTCTAGTCCATTTAATAAAAAAAAACAACGAAAAACAAACCCCCAAAAGCTACCAAACAAACTCAGTCGCATATGTCTTTGTTGGTGAAGACAGGACAGCTTGCACAAGCGGTGCTAAAACTGGGTATGGGCTCTAGCCCATGTTTGTATTGGTCAAGGCTGATGCAGCACAGCTTGTGTAAGACACAGATTTGAAACCAGTCAAGAAAAATGACTGTAAAAGCAACTATCTCTTAAAATTTAACTACAACTGTTTGCGATAGTAGTTTGGAATCGCAAGACAGCCTTTGCTCTGAGGGCAGAGCCAGACTTTTTTGGAATCTGACATGAGCAGTCGGACCTGTCCTGGCTGGTCATTACCCCTCACCAGCTGGCGCGGATTGCTACCTCTATAGCCCACTAACCTGAGGAGTCTTTTGTAAATACCTTGTTGATGACAGTACAACGTCAGCCAGTTTATTTCAACTGTTAGTGTTAGATAATTTCATAAAACAGGAGTTAACAGCTTAAAACTTTGCTGCTGTCAGCTGTTTGCTGCTGACTTCTGCGGGACTCAGAATTGTTATAGCAGAGGTGGATGAGTAGTTTATTGGGATCATTTCCTGCTCTTCTGCAGGCCAGATAAGCCAAGTTAGCTTAAATGAGTGGTTGAGCTAACCTGACTAATTTTGCCTGAAGCAGAAGTAGATTTTACTTGGCAGAGGTTGGGGTACGATAATTTCCAGTACAGGGTGGTGGCATCTGCAGTTGCTGCAACAGTTTCTGTACTGATTGTGTGCCTGAAGGTGGTATTTCTTTTTCCAGTGGGGAGGATATAGTGTATCAGCACAGTTATTTGAGCAGCTAGGGCAGCTAGGTAGTGCAGTAACCACGACAACCTCTTCTTCTTTTTTTTTTTTTTTTTTTTTTAAAAAAAAGAGATTAACATTTTATGTTAGAAAATATTGAAAGACATTTCTTATTTACTAGAAAATTTACAAACTTTTATTCATGTTTTCAGTCAAGCTGTATTTGGATGAAAATCGGAATTTCTGGTCTTTTTATTAAGTAAAAAGTAACTTAAATGTACTGGATACATTAAAAAGTTTTATCTAGACATGTTATGGCTTAAAAATTAATTTGTTATGTTAGGGAAGTTTGAAGTGTAGTTGGTGAGTTATGAATTGTTCCTTTGCATTTTCAAAGGCATTTAGTGCTACAAAGAGATGCTAAGTAACACCTTCTGCTGGCACCTGAGTAGATTTGGGGAACTGGGTGATGGGCTTGCATTGAAATCAGTGGGAAGCAGATGCTTAAGTGCTTATATGCTTTTGAAAACTTTACTTGACACTCATCGGCTTGTTTGGGTCCTTACAAACGTTTGAAAATCAGACTACATGTCTTAGGGCTGGTACATCTTTTATTCACTTACCTTTTTTTTTTTTTTCCCTTCTTCATAATTGTAAAAGGGAAACCAAGTGTTCATTTTCTTTGGAATTCCTACTCTGTGCATGTTTGGAATAAAGTAAATACACGTCATGCCAACAGATAGGAAAGAGAAAACCAAAATTATTTAGAGAGAAAGTGGAAAAAATGCCTGTGCAAAAAGTAAAATGTTAGCATTCCAATTATATTTTAGATGGATAATGGTGCTCTTAAAGCATTGTGTGATACTCTGACTTATGAACTTTAACAAAAACCAGCTAGTTTCTGAGTTCATTTAAAGTTCTCAATATCATTAAAAAATTAGCAATTCTTCATGAATTAGACTTCTCGAAGCACTTCATTGATGCCCTCTACTATTATCTCTATGTTTTGAATAAATAATAGTATGCTTAACATTTCATGAAGACAAATATAACTTGTAACTAAGCTTTAGATTGGATTTATTTTTAGAAAAAAAAAATTAAAAATCTGATTTAAATATAGTTGGAGAAATGGGTTTTGAGGTTGCTAAGTAGGATCTCTTGGGTTTATATTTATTTATTTTACTATTGAATTTGCAGGTTGAGATTAGAAAAGGGTGTGTTGTGCATTTCAAGACTCATACTATACAATCTTCTGAATTTATTGATTAAAGTGTTTCATGTAGTGGGGAAGACCCCTATGTTTGCAAGCGCATTCATGATGAACAAGAAGTGCTTGCATTTAAAAAATAATATAACTGCTTGCTGTATTCTGATGCCATGTAGATTAAAATTGAAAGTACATTATTGAGAAGTAATCTGAAATTCCGTTTCTTGTATTAATATTCTTAAAAAAACCCAAACAAATGAAACAACCTAGGAAATAGAAATTTCCCTCCTCTTTCCTAGTGGATTGGTTTATTTGTATCCCGTTTTTTAAACAATACTCCTTATTTGTGTATAATAGGATAAATGACTTTTTTTTGTTTCCCAGTTAAAGGGAAATCACAGAATCATAGAATCACAGAATCAATCAGGTTGGAAGAGACCTCTGAGATCGAGTCCAACCATTGCCCTGACACCACCATGTCAACTAGACCATGGCACTAAGTGCCATGTCCAGTCTTTTTTTTAAACACATCCAGAGATGGTGACTCCACCACCTCCCTGGGCAGCCCATTCCAATGTCTAATAACCCTTTCTGAGAAGAAATTCTTCCTAATGTCCAACCTGAACCTCCCCTGGCGAAGCTTGAGGCTGTGTCCTCTTGTCCTATCACTAGTTGCCTGGAGAAGAGGCAGACTCCCACTTCACTACAACCTCCCTTCAGGTAGTTGTAGACTGCATACCAATGTGTTGGTATGGCTATTGCCATAGGAACCAAGCGCAACATGACAACTAATGCTGCCATAGTAGAATGTAAAATATGAAAATTGTAAGTAAAGTGATCCTTATGACAGGGAGGCCATGCATGTTTTTTAGGTACTTTTCCTACTCTTAAATATCAATAACAGTTGACCTAGTTTAATGAAAGGGGTAGGCTAACACCAGTTTGCTGAAGAGATGACCCACAACTTCCATGAATTTTATGGCTGCTACTGTTGACCCTATTTATATATTATGCAGAGCTGTTTTTATTTTGAGGGCTGCATCTCTTTGATTCTGTTTTAGTTACAGGGAGTACTTTTACTGTGTTTTTATTAACGTTTCTAAAAATAAAACTATGAAGTCGTTTATTCAAGAACATTTTTCAGCTTCAAGTACACCTCATGTATTACCAAATAGATAACTAACCTAAGTTTCAAAACTGTGTCATTTTAGAGCTTAGTAATCTTTATGTTGTGCTCCTTTCCTTGCCACTCCTACTCTTCCTCGAAAAGATGATTGTGTGCTTGAAAACAGGCAAAGAATACTAGTGTATTGAAATAATTAGTATTATTTTATCATGAAACAGTATAAATAGAGAGCTGAGAACCTATTGTTACCTGAGATCGAATATGGTGGTGTTTAACTTGTGGTTTATTTATTTGGAACTTGCAGAAGATGTCAAAGAAGAGGAAACCTGTTGCTAATAGGCAATTAATGCATTCAGTCCTTACTCCCACTAGAAATTTTGTAGTCAAAGATGTTGAGAACACTTGAGTTCCTATACTGTGCCATTTCTTAATTTCTAAAATATCTGAATGCACCTTAGCACGTGTTAGATGTTTTAGATATTTAAAATATAAATTACATGGTTTTTTCTTCCTTTACATAATAAAAGCAGAGAATTGTATTATGACAATAAATCACTATAAAAAGGGCCATTCTTTTGTGTGTGTAAATGTTATGTCAAATCTTGATCTTTGTTATCTTGAAGAAATTTTTTAAATGAAAAGCTGAAATACCTGTATTGATTTAGTCATGATTCCTGTGCATTTTCACTTTGAAGCATTCTGTTCTTAATACGCAAAGACACTGTTGTTAACCCTTGGAACAGAGGGGAAACAAAAGGAAATCAGTTTCTTCAGAATTTGATTTTCATTAAAGGAGTTAAATTTTTAACTCAAATTCTATATTCCTGAGTCTTCAAACAAGCAGAACTAGAAAGTTTTTTCACTCGTAACTTTTCTGAATTTTAGGGGCTAGAAATGAGAGCAAGACCTGAGCTGGTTTCACTGTAGGCGTTCTTATCATTCTGAAAATGACAAGAATAGTGGCAATGCCACACTGCAGCTGCTTGAAATGTCTACTGCTGTAGGCTCTTCTACAGAAGCTCTTTTTTAAAGAGAGAAAAAGAAATGAAAAATGGTATTGATTAAGGGGAATTGATTGTTGCTTAATAGAAGGGAATATGTAAAGAGAGAACCCAGTGCTTAGGAGTTTCTTAGAAGGAGAATAGAGGAGACAGGAAGAAAAGCACTTTTTGCCCCCTAATTTCTTTTGTTGCTGGACAGGTTTTAAGCTTCTCCTGGGTAGTAGACAAAGACTTTAAAAGGTTGAATCCTTAAGAGACATCTTAGTAAGTTTTCTTGAAAAGAATCCCAAAGGACTTCCATTTTTATTCAGGTTAAGTTCTAGTAGTAGAACAGTTAAGGTCTGATCACCTTAAGGTAGTTCTTAAAGCTAAGTGTTGTGGTTTGTTCCTGCGATTGTGATCCTTCCAAAGGGTTGGATATTATTGCTGGATTAATACTTTTTATGGTACTTAAGGTTTTACTTTTTTCCCCAGCTGTTGCAAAGCGTG
The DNA here is from genome assembly GCF_013368605.1 of Nyctibius grandis. Classification (NCBI taxonomy): domain Eukaryota; kingdom Metazoa; phylum Chordata; class Aves; order Nyctibiiformes; family Nyctibiidae; genus Nyctibius; species Nyctibius grandis. Next base: position 36,734,782 of record NC_090662.1, read on the forward strand.
ATGTTACATGTGAGCAGAAAATACTAAAGATTTATTTTTAATTTTATTTTATTTTATTTCTGAGAAAGTTTGTTCTTTCGTAAAATGAACTCTGCCTCTTGGTAGAAGGTTTCAGTGGCCAGAAGAAGAATCTTCAAACATGACCAGAGCTTAGGTGACACTGAGGTAGCCTGATTTCAGAATACTAAGTACTTAAAAGAAAGGACCATATGCTGGTTTTAGCTGGAAACTTATGTAAAGTGTCTGTTTTGTGTGTAAGTACACTATTGTGAACCTATAGCTAGGTTTTCTAAAAACCTGGTTGCCTTGACCAGATATTGTGCACTGTAATAGTGAAATGGAAGAATGAAGGAAGCGTAAGTAACAAATCCAGTCATTATATGCTGGAATAATACAGAATCATAGAACAGTTTGAGTTTAAAAACAATCTAGTCCACCCTCCTGCCATGGGCAGGGGCATCTTTCAGTAGATGAAGGTGCTCAAAGCCCCTTCCAACCTGATGGTAGTACTATTTTAGTACTATTCAGAATTTATGTACAGTATAGAAGAAGGTTCTTAGGAAAAAAAAAAAGGCTAGCATATAGATTATTCACTAGAAAAATGTTGGTTTTACTTTCTTACATATTGCTTAATACAGATATAACGTGAATTTGGTGCGTTCCGTAACGAACTTTTTTCAGGCTTAGAAGTATACACTCTCTGCCTCTTAAAAAGGTACACAGTATGTTAATTGCAGTGCATTTCTCTTCCCTCAAATTATTTTCATTCAAAATAACAGCAATACAATAAGCCTTACTGCGTTTACACAGGGTTTGAAAATGCTGGTCAATCCACAGTGGAGGATCAGGTTTTATCTCCTCTAAACCCCAGACCACCAGCAGGGACTCAATATCCTCCAAACCTTTTGTAATACTTAATATCTGAATACTATTTTCTATTTTTTAGCCTTCCTATAAAAGAATACAATTTTTCTTCCAGCATGCTCAACACATTTTTAGTAACTGTCTGCTCAGTTTTAAATAAGCTTAGAGTTTGAGTGGTTTTACTACATATTTCACAACAGCGTTCTCGTTGCGTAATTTGTTAGATAAAAGTAGGGTGGTGGTTTTTTTTTTTTCCTTCTAATATCCAAAATTTCTTGTCCTTCTGCCTTTAAAGCAATTTGCAATGATTATCTTCAATGCCTGAGACAGGTATTTCCCAACAGGAAATCTGATCTTTGGGCTTTATCTGTCTTCATCGTGCCCGTTTGTTCTCTCTCTCTTTTATCTTTGTATGTGTTCTAATGGCTTTACATTACAGTTATACAAGGCGAAAAGAAAATGCTTATGAATTGTTCATGATTATTATGTCGCTGGTAATTTCAAAATCTTCTCTGAAGGAGCGACACTTCATCTATCGTTCAGCTTTCCCCATGCTGTGTCAGAATTAGCGTTAAGCCAGAGGCCATCTGTGTAGCGTTCAGTGTTTCTCTGTCTATATCTTTATTAGTGTGCCTGAGGCTAATTGACACAAAATGGCTCATGTCCATGCTCTTAGCCCCAAAACAGGGTAGCTATATCCAAATTTACTTCTGGGAATGGTTCCCTGACCAAGGGTAGTTTCTGAACAGTGCTTTTAAGTTGTTTGAAAGGATGCCAGTTGGCCTGGACAGAAATTTTCAGGCCCTTTTCTAACAATTTAGTAATACAGGCAGTTCATTTCCATGCATGGCAATGCTCGCAGCACTGTTATTTTACTAGTAGAGATGTGTAAACTTTACAGCTTCGGACAGCTAAATCGATATGTTACCTCTTTATCATCATCTCTAAATTTGTACTTGGTTTCATTCTCAGAATACACTGGGATACTTCAAGCCCTATAACTGCATGTTGTTACGTGATCAAAAGATGTAAAATTAGTCATTATTATTTTAGTTTCAGTCTGGATATGTTTGTGTTTATTTGAAATATTTAAAATACAGATATTTTGAAGTTATATGTTTTCATGAAGGCCAGATTGCATTCCTTCTTACAAACTAACTGGTAAGATCCTGAGATAAAGAAGGGACTCGATCCCAAGGCAGCTTTTTCCTATGCACATAGAACGTAAAGAATTTATGTCCTATTGTGCAGAATCCCAGCAGGATCCTCTTAATCAGATTTTTTTTATTCCATTCTGACTTTTTTCATGAATATTTGATCCATCTGGTAAAGTGTTCAAGAATTAATTTTCATGTTTTCGTTTGATTTGCCACATAAATAGGGACATGTAAACTAGTTCATTTGCTTTGATTATGTGGTCAAAGTGTGGAATACAGATTAGCAGAGAAATTGTAAATAGATTTAATTGCAGGAAAAGACTGAATCAGAAGATGAAGGCAGGAAAGCGCAACTGTTAAAATTGCTGATTCTGTGCAGAATCTAACAATGAAATTATAGACAGTTACATGCTGTGAAAAAATGGCGTAGCATTTTTTAATAAAATAAATAATTAATAAAATATTTTTTTTTTAATAAAGACTTGTAGATTCAGTAAATTTAAGAAACAGCCTGTAAGCATTAGAGATCAGTAAATTATATTTTTTATTCTGTGTGTTATGCTTTTATTTAGTAACTGCTGAACAAGGCTGGAAGAAGTATTGTGGAAATGTTTACCATGTTGGCTGGAGCAATTGCTGAAATCTAGAAAAGCTATTTCTAGACTGCAATTTTAATTAGATTTGAATCTACAGTTACTAGTCTCTAGTATAGTATCCTTCTAATTACCAGGCTTACTATGAGAACCTTATTGTCAAAGTAGTGCCAGAATGTAGCAAAGAGTGTGGATTAATAATAGTCCAGGGAGAAAGGACCATTTTCCAGTAATTAAGACAGTACTTTGCCTGTGTAGAGTCTGGACTTTGAAGCCTCATTCTAGAAGCTGCTGATGTGTTTAGCGTTAAGAGCGTCTGAATAACATGCATAACCAACATTTCTCTTGGCATAGTTATAATGAAATATACAAATATCGGGTATTACAAATTTTTTCGTGTTTTAAGTCCTGAGAGTATTTTTGTCTTTTCACTGCAGTTTGGAAAGTGTGTAATATTCCAGAATTTCAGAAACGTGCAAGATAGGTATTTGCAGTTGAAAAGAAGTGTGCAAGTCCTTGCAGATGAGACAGGTGCCAGTTTAGCAAAGTGTTTTGAGTAAGTGTATAATTGTAAGTATGTGATATGAGACCATTTGCATATTGTGGTATTTTTCTAGAGTACGCCTTTATAGGAGAAATTTATTCCGCATAGCCAAGACGATGTGAGTGACTATTACCTTCTGTGATATTGTAGATATCTGTGTTTTCTATAAGGGTCTGAGAAAAGCTCAAAGAACTGGAAGTTCTTGGTAGTAGAAATTCTTTTCGGGGCATTAGTTGTGTAAATAACTTTTTTGTAATGGCTGGCAGGCAGAAAATGAAAGAATTTTATTTCTCACATTAAAAATAAACAGTCTAATTTTTCTGAAAACATTAATGAAGTCCTTGAAAGTGCACAAGGGAATGGTTCTTAGTTTTGTTGTGCAAATACCAGCCCTCTCTGTTTACGTATTTGGTAATGGAACTGTGAACTAAAGACAACAGGGAATCGCCTTCTTAATTGTAGGTACTACAAGGCCAGTTTGCATCCTGAATTTGGGGAAAAAGCTGAGACTGAATTGCCATAGAAATTTTCTCTTCAGTGAGAACTACTCTTCAGTCAATGCACTGACAGAATGTTGTATTGCTGTAATAAGTGGTGTTTCTTTCTCCGCTTTCTTTTGCGTTACCTGAAAAAAAAAAAAAAAGCAAAAATCTTTCTCTAATTTAAATTCCATAATAGTTAAAAAATAAACATGAGTAGTGGGCAAATTAATCTATATCTGTTTATAATGCATATAGTTTTCTTCATATAGTTAATTAAATATTTGTGTGTTGCTTATATAGCTTTATAGAGTCAGTAGGTCTTCCAGCCAATTTAACAGCTACTGGTGTTCTCTGTTCTGAAGGTTACACATCTTTGTACACAATATACATTAAGTGTGTACACATGTGTTTGCATTAAAATGTCTATGTATGTAGATGCTTCTCTCAAGAAATACCTCTGGAACACTTGGTTGTTTAATTTGCAGTGGTCAAAGCCCATAATATGTTTAATGTACTTTTGCTTGTTTCTTGTTGCTTGTGAGCGACTATTAGATTTTTATGTTCTGTGCACAGTCTGTATTACAAGCCATGCTATGCATAACTAATACTATGGAGGGAGCTGTATTTAGTTGAAAGTATTATTACTTTATCACAGTACATCTTACGGTGTAGAGACATTCATTTGTATCTCTACCAGCCCTGCAGTGGATGCAGGAATACTGAAAACTGTTGTAGAGACTTCCATAATGTGGTGGCAATTGGGATTTCAGTGGCTGCCTGAAACTAGATGGCTGGTGTGGGTGATGGTATGTTATTGTGACTTGCTTTGGGCAAGTCACACAGTGCTTAGTTATAATTTCCTGCGTGTGCCTACAGTGATTCCTAATGTGTGGTCCCATTTCTATTAGTGCATCTTTGCCATTCAGATACTCTTGTGTTTGGGCACTCTGGGGAAATCTAGGTGGTACTGTAGATTGTTTCTCAAAATAGAGAAGCTTCGGGTTTTTTCTAGAATTTGCGAGCATGTTACGGAGATCGCAAAAAATCTTGAGGATTCTGATGTTTTGTTTGCGGAGCTAACTCAGACTGCTGTGGTACTTGACAGACTTGATGAGCTGTCATCCTAGATGGCAACAGAATGACTATAGTATTAGTAAGATGAATACATTGGGGAATTGCCTTTGTTGAAAAGATAATTCCCAGATACAGACTGGAGAATTAATACTATTAGTAATGGTACAGCTCAGATATTCCTGGATGTGAAGCTCATCAGATCTAATGAAACAGCTGCTGAAGCAGTAAGAGATGATGCTGATTTTGAATTGTTTTTGGCAAGTAGTGAGAATGCAGTAGAAGAGTTAGTCCTGGAAAATAACTGTGGACCGCAGCTGTGGATCAGAAGTGGATTCAGTTAAATTAAATTTAAAATAAATTAAAACAAGCCTGTAAGTGAAGGATCTTAATTTCAAAAGAACAGGTGTTAATACATTTTGGTGTTAGTTACAGCATAGTAGACCAGAATTTAGTTGCTTAACTGTCGAGACTTTGTCAGCTGGGCCCACTGCTTTTGCTGCATGGAGACTTTCCCGTGCAGTCCTTCTGCCAGATTTGGCGACAGGATTTAAGAAGAGTTAGAGGAAAGTTAAAGGAGTGTAGAAGGAGACCTAAATTTACTTTCAGGTACTATTTTGGCTAGCATATCTTCAGGGTGAATGAAACTTTTGCCTTTTATTTTAAGACTTATTTCTCCCTCCACCTTCCTGTAACAACACAGAGTTCCTCTTAACTTAGAGGTGGTCAAAATACCTTTCTTCTCCTGTTCTCAGTTATGCAGTGTACTTATCCAGAATCTGTTGGAGTTCCTGGTAGTGCAGTTTTTTCAGAGGCTTGTGTTTTCGTCCTCCAACCACTCCAGTCTTTTGAAGTTGCACTCTAGCATACACACTTTAGTTGGCTAGCATATGTCTTCTATTATTTTCCTTCTAAATTGGAGCATTATTAATATGAAAGCATAAAATAGTATCTTCATTTCTGTCCTCTTGGTGTTCCCATAGATATTAAGAATGTATTTTCAGTGACTCTAGAATGAATTTTTTTTTTTCCACTTAGAAGCATTCCATCTTTTTCTTGTTGTTGTAATGTCTAACAAAGTGAAACTTCTAGGATTGCTGATGATCGTGGATTTTACGCTTCTTTTCCTAAAAATAAATAATAATCTTGCTTTAACAAAGATTCAGAACTTTGTGAAGGCATGTATTTGGTTTTCTTCTGGTTGCAAAGGCTTCTTGGTAGGTTAAGAATTTTTTAAACCAAATTTCAAGAAAACCACAAATTGGACTATCTATCATGCCTCACATGACTTGTTTTACAAAATGTTGTTAACCCATTTAAATTCCAGTGTGTGCAATTGTAGTTTCTATGTGGATCTATATAAAGGTGTTAGACTAAGTTTAATCCGCGCAGGACCTTCCGAGTTTGCTCACAATTTGCCTCACGTGATGGAATGATGTCAGCATGGAGGCTGGAGTTGTGGAGTCCCTGGTGTGGTGCGTGTGGTCAGGTGGGGCTGCATGGGAACTGACTCTGGAACAGGCCAGCCCAGGCTGGAGGACAGTATTCTGCGGCCACGTAGTGGAACACCAGGCCAGATGTTGGAAAAACGCAGCTGTTGGAGTTTCCTACTCTTCTGGCAAGATGGCCAAGTACAGCATGAAGAGCCTTGATTTGTCAGCCTGTCTTATTAGGTGGTCACAATAAGCCAGAAATCAAACAAATCCTGCTGAGAATCGCATGTGGAGTGTTTCGCTGGGTGCGTTATGTGAGATACGCAGTTTCTGACTTGGGCAACATGAAGATGGAAAACACACAAACAATGTTTTGAAGGATTCAGCTGCAAGTGTCAGTTCTGACAATAATTGTGTGTAATGTTGACATGGAATTCATAGTGCCCTCGGGGCCAAGGAAAAAAGCCCTGAAGAGATTGCTGATGACACTGGTGAAAGTCAGATATGAAATCAAATTTGAGGCAGCTCGTTAGTGTACACGAAAAGTTTTAGCAGAGCCTTGAAGTGGTTTGTTGAGTTTGGCATTTCCAGGAACTAGTTAGGTTAACTCTTGGGACAGGTGTTGTGTAAGCGAACATCTATGAAATGAGTAAATGAGTGAGACATTACTTGGGGCAGCAGCAGCAGTAGCTATGTTAAGTTAAAGCAGGAGTTTCATTCCAGAGTGTGGCACCAGTCTCCACTGTGTGCATTAGCAGCAGGAGAGTCGAGCATAAGTGCTTTGGCCCTGATGAGAAACAGCCTTCTCTGTGATTAAAATACTGCCTGCTATTAGGATTCATAAACTGATCAGATTTTCAAGTAACTGTAGCAGGCATAGATTCGTGGTATAGGACTATAATGGATTGTCTGATAAAGATGTTATCTTTTTAAAAAGTCTGCAGCTTTTGGTTGGCACCACAAGTTCATGAGTTGTCCCTTCTAAAGGAGCCAGATATACAACGGAGTAAATCGCACATGAGTGCAAGTACCAGTGTGCTGCATGTATTAGAATAATAGAATCATAGAATGGTTTGGGTTGGAAGGGACCTTAAAGGTCATCTAGTTCCAACCCCACTGCCATGGGCAGGGACACCTTCCACTAGACCAGGTTGCTCAAAGCCCCATCCAACCTGGCCTTGAGCACTGCCAGGGAGGGGGCATCCACAGCTTCTCTGGGCAGCCTGTTCCTGTGTCTCACCACCCTCAAAGTCAAGAATTTTTTCCTGATATCTAATCTAAATCTACCCTCTTTCAGTTTAAAACCATTACCCCTTCTTGTATCACTACATTCCCTTGTAAAAAGTCCCTCTCCCACTTTCCTGTAGGCCCCGTTCAGGTACTGGAAGGCTGCTATAAGGTCTCCCTGGCACCTTCTCTTCTCCAGGCTGAACAGCCTCAACTCTCTCAGCCTGACTTTGTAGGAGAGGTGCTCCAGCCCTCTGATCATCTTTGTGGCCCTCCTCTGGATTCGCCCCAACAGGTCCATGTTGGGGGCCCCAGAGCTGGACGCAGTACTGCAGGTGGGGTTTCATGAGATTGGAGTAGAGGAGGAGAATCACCTCCCTCAACCTGCTGGCCGTGCTTCTTAGCGTGACTGTTAGGGAGGAATGTTATTGGAAGCCTGAGAGGTATTTGTGGTTTTTTTTAAGTTCCAAATCTTACAATAATAGGTAGCTTTTAATATTTTTTCCCCTGCTGCCTCCAATATTTTTAGTTACTTTTATTGTTTTACCCAAGCATGGACCCCTGTTCTGAAAATTTTCTAGTTGGTGTAGCGTTGCCACAATGGAATTTCTTAGTCCTTCAGATCAGGGCAAGATCATGTCAATTTAGGGGCAAAGAGAGGCAGCATGCAATGATTCACATTAGGGTGACACAAACTGGAATATGCAGTAGTGTGAAATCCTTGCTACAGTAAGGATTTTGTCTCATGATTATCTAGGATGATGTTGATCGGATTGCAGATAGGGAGAGGGGATACAAGAGAATGAGCAGGAAAAATGTGGTCTGTCTTGCTTCATAATGGAAAGTGTTCAAGCTAACAGAATTGATGCAAGTTCATGCTGTCAGTCCCCTGCTAATACTGCTGCCAAAAGGGCAGTTCCAAGAAAGGTCAGGTGGAGAGCTCTGGTAGGAATGGTACCTGCTTGTCCTTCAGCTGAATACAAACATAAGGAATTGGTAGCTGGACTGTGACTGTTGATGCTGTCTTCACTGTTTTGCCAGGCACTGGCTTAATACATATTTGGCGAATTTACTGTGTCCTGGTATAGGGAACCAAAATATCCAAATAAACCAGATGTTTTATACCAATACAATAACATAGGTTGACAGATACTAAGGGAATATGTGGTGTATCCTAAATTTTCAGTTGGAGACCATCATAATCTAAAAGTCTAGATGCTTTTTATTCAAATTCTCCACTTTTGTGAGAAGCAGGTTCAAAAGGTACCAGAAATGTCCCCCAGATGAGAGCCTGCAGTATGCTGTAAGCCCATTTAGGGCTACTTTTGATAGTAAATTCTGCATGCCACTAACTGTGCCTAGTGTGGACTTCCTTTTATTAGTATTTTTTCCCTAAATATCTGAAAACAAGCCTGAAACTAACTTGACTGAATAAAAACCTGTGGTGTTATTTAAATAAGTATTTTTAATGGACAGAAATAGTAGCCACCTTCATAGAACGTATTTTCTCCTGAACCTGAATGAAGCAAAATGACTTATTGAAGTTCTGTCACAGGAACAGAATGTGTAATATGTGAATTTGTTTTTCAAAGGGATATTATCTTTTGATTTCCAACTCAAGAGGTCCTTAAAGGAGCCAAGTTTTCAGAAAGCATTGAAATCACTTGCCCTTCAAAACATAGCCAGCCTTCACATGTCTCTGACTGCCCATGTATTTTCCCATATTTCAGTACTTTGCATATCCTGTAGCTCTAGCTATTCACCAGATGTGTGTGTGTGTTCTGTTGGGTTTGGGGGGCGGGGGGGGGGGGGGGGGGGGCAGTAGTTTTTTTTTGTGTTTTCTTTGTTTATTTTGGGGCTTTTTTGTGTGTGTTTTATTGTGTGGGGTTTTTTTTATTATTTTTAAGTTAAGTTTCTTGGACTAGAGGTGTGATCCAAACTGAAAGGAGGGAGTGGCTGTAAATTTGCACTGGGTTTCATTGTATTTCTTGTATATTTTGGGTCGTGTGTGCACTGGACTAACACCAGTTCAAGGTGCCGTGCTAGCAGTGTGCAGCACCTTTCAATGTATGTACAGAAGGCAGTTTTCCTCATTACTCCATTCTCACCAAGGCTTCAACATAGTACTTAGGTTTTTTCCTCAAAAGGACTTTTATATCCCATATACATTGCTTGTTTCATTAGTAGTTTTGTTCTGATCCTTCATTTAGTTATTTGCTTTAGTTCTTTTTCGTAGATACTAGCTGCATCTTTCAGGGCCTCATCATTCACTTGGCTCACATAGAAAAGCTCCATTTGTTATTCTTAAATTTCTTGTATCTTTAGAGCAAGACCTGTCTTTATGAGAACTGTTGTGCTGTTTGCATAGTAGCTGCATGCCAGACTGGCAAGATTAGAATTTAAGACTAGTAAAGCTCATTTACAAGCTAATTTACAAATCCTTCTCTACACTAAAATTCCAGGTCACGCATTCTGTCTGCAGGAAACAAAAGGAGGGTTTGGAGGATTGAGGTCTGTACAGCTGTCTGTAAACAGTCGGTACTTACGTAGCATAAATGAATCATACTAAAGCAGTCTATTAAGGTCTGGTTATTATGGTTGAAATTCAGTAATCCAGTGCTGTTAAACTCGATGGATTCAGAAATAGTGAAACATCCTCTCTGTAAACTAGCAGTGAGTGTAAGGAATAAGTGTATGTTAGAGGTGGGGAAGGTCTTTCTATTTGTCATGTAGGGTTTTTTTTTGGCCTTTGTAACTGATGCTTTGGGGTTGTTGGGGGCTTTTTTTATTTTGTTTTGTTGTTTGCATTTGCTTTTTTTCCCCAGCAAACTTGATTAGTTTGGGGTGAGATAGGAAAGAGGGAGTGTTCTTTGAAGAGCTGGAACTTTGATAAATTGAATAACAACAAAAAGAGCTGAGAATTTAAGAAAGTGAAGTTGGTACTTGCTTTGTCATAGGGAAAATTAGATCATTGCTTAAGGTTGATTTGAATTCTGGTTTCCTATGAAATATTTAATATGACATTTGTGAGAACTTTGTGAGAGTTGTCAACACTGAAAAAAATTACAGCCATTTTAGTTTGCAAAGGTTCTAATTTGTACATAAAATTTTTCTAACCTCCCCAAAATTTCTTAAACTGAGTGGGAAACGATGTAATTGTTTGGTTTCAGAGAGGGAAGAAGGAAACTAGATTTTGAAATTTCAGAGTTCCTGTGTTTGGCAGAACTGTTTTAACACATTTTAATAAAGTAGGTATTAACAGAGGAGCACATCTAGGATATTCATATTGTTCATATCTGCTGGGACATGGCTTTAATAAAAAGCGTAACGTGCTTAAACAGTTGTTCATTCTTGGTAGAACGGGCAAGTCCGGAAAAAGATGGTAGTAAATTTGCAAACTGTATTTTGAGTAGTCTATGTGTTTCTGTATAGGGATTTTTACTGCATTTTATAAAAATTCTTATGAACTCTTATATTCAGTAATGAAAGTGTTTTATGCTGAGCTTAAGCTTTGACTCAACCCAACAAATATGAGGAAATTAGATCTAGCCACAGCACTTCTGAAGTCCCATTAGACAAGCTAAGGCAGTGCAGCTTCTGCCAGTATAGAAATGGCACATGCACATCATCTTCTTGCCGTCCTCAGCTGTGTACACTTGATATTTCCCCTTCATCAGCTCTAGTATTCCTCTGATCCTTGTTCAGTTTGAAAAATCAGTGGAAAGCCAACCTAGAATCTTCTTCGTTTGCTAAATGAGCCCTCTGAAGAGTGAGAGACTGGATGGTCAGAAGAGGGTACGGTAGGCTGTCTCTGAGCTACTCCTATAGGTCTTGATCATAAACACCCATTTATGTAGGCTCTGTTTAAATTGATTGGACTTACAGATTTGATTAATCTGATTCAGGACTTTGTGAAGGCAGTATCTTTTCCTTGATGTGTCTTCTCTTCAATTTCAACATCTTTTGATGATCTCATAGGAGTACAAAGCAAATGATAAGTTTGTGCATGTGTAGGAAAGATCAGTTCTAGATTTTTAGGTTTCCTTTTCACTTGGTATCAGAAGTTAGACTAGTTTTGTGAAATCATCTTTTCAACATTGGTTGCCTCAATTACAGTACAAACTCATTTATTCAAACCCTGATGACAGTGATGATGACAGATCGAGTGATTTACTGAACTGTTTGAAAGACAACAAACAAATGCTTGTAGCAGAAAGAAGTTTAGTATTTTGCAGTGAGCAGCATTTAACTGAAAGTATTTTAATTGTTCCCATGGTTCAATTTGGACCAGGGTAAATTGGAAATATTCATGGAATCATAGAATGACAGGTTGGAAGGGACCTCCAGGATCATCTGGTCCATCTTTTCTTGGCAAAAGCACAGTCTAGGCAAGATGGCCCTCTACCCTGTCCAGCTGAATCTTAAAAGTGTCCAGTGTTGGGGAATCCACCACTTCCCTGGGGAGATTATTCCAATGTCTGGTTGTTCTCATTGTGAAAATTTTTCCTCTCGTGTCCAATCGGAATCTCCCCAGGAGTAATTTAAACCCATTGCTCCTCATCTTTTCCATGTGATTCCTTATAAAAAGGGAGTCTCCCTCTTCTTTGTAGCCACCCTTTAAATGCTGGAATATGGTGATAAAGTCTCCCCTAAGCCTTCTTTTCTCAAGGCTGAACAAACCCAGGTCTCTCAGCCTTTCCTCATGTGGCAGGCTTTCCAGTCCTTTGATTGTCTTTGTGGCCCTTCTCTGGACCCTCTCCAGCCTGTCCACACCTTTTTTGCACAGCAGGGACGCTGTACAAAACTGAACACAGTATTCCAGGTGTGGCCTGACAAGCGCTGAGTGGAGTGGGATAATGACTTCTTTATCTCTGCTGGTGATGCCTTTGCTGATGCAGCCCAGCATCCTCTTGGCTCTCTTTGCTGCAGCAGCACACTGTTCACTCATATTGAGCTGCTTGTTGTTGACACCAGGACCCCCATGTCCATTTCCACAGAGCTGCTCCCTAGCCGGGGGAGTGTATGAAATTCTGAAAGTTACAGATTTAATGCTAAATTAACTGTTGAGATAATTTAATTTACCAAGCTGACTGACTATTTACTTTTCTTATATGTAAATTCTGTGCTTGCAGTACATCCTGTGTACAATAGATGAGCTTTTTTTTTTTTCTTAAAGTGTTTGAAGGGATTTCCAATGATTATTAGTTGAAGCCATGGCTCAGAACTTCTGATCCTGGATTGTTGCCCTCAGTATCCCTGAATTCTCTTACTTTTGTGTAATTGCCTGGACTTGGTATATTGTTTCTCTTTAAGTCAGATGAATAGAAATACGTGTTTTTCGGGACTTGACCTCAGTATATGTATTGATGACCTGCACAGAGTAATTTTTGTGATCCTTGCACCTGCAGAGTTGTCTTTGGTAGCACAAGCAAAAGCTGATTTGGGAAAAACGGGCTTAGTCACAAGAGGGCTCAACAGGTTGCAATTTAACTAGGGATTGTTATTAAGAAATGTGAAAAATGTTAATATCTAAATCCATAATTCCACATATCTGCATTTTCTGTATTGCCTATTGTCAGTCTGACTCACATTTTATGTTTTATACCACTTTGACTATTGTTTCCAGTAAATCCCCATGTTTGTACGGTTTGTTTCCTTTGGCAGTTCAGCTTTTGGGGGATGAAGGATTTAGTTGTACTATATATATTCAAAATATTTGTTTGTTTGTTTGTTTGTTTGTTTTTTTTATTCCAGTTATCTAGAAAAGTATGAAAAAGTCCATCATTTTGGGGAGGAGGATGATGAGGTACAACCAGGCAATCCAAAGCCACAACTTCCTATTGGTGCAATTCCAACTTCCTATAACTACCAGCAACACAGTGTGTCAGGTAAATTTTTGAAGAAAAGTGCCGTTTTTTTCCATATGTATATTTGTATGTGTGTATTTGGACAGGCTACAGAAATAGTGTGTAGGTAAATTTACAATGTTATTAAAATCATAAAATCTGTGGGTCACTCAAATGATTAATTTAATACACTGAAAAACCTTTCCACTGTGAACCAAAACAAAATAAATATGAAAATCCATAAGCTATTTCTCTTCTTTACAAATGTTTCTCTTTCTAATTAGCAGGGCTAAATAGTTACTTGTCTTCAAACAACATACCTTGAAAATTCAGATTGTGTTTCTGTCACATCAGTCATTTCTCTACAGAGCCAAATACCTGAACTGAGCATACAATTAATTAATCTTTAAAAGCCAAGGAATAAAGGACATCTATAAGGACCCAGAATTACCACCATTATAATTTAGAGACTAAAGTATCAATCTTGAACCAATAAACAAATCGGAAGCTGGTGGACTCTGTGGAATGGGTGTGTAATTTGTTGTGTAGAAAGTGACTCCAAACTGTGTTACAGTTCTGTTCTGCTTTAATTAAAGTTTGCATTTTCAAGCTTCAAAGGAAGTAATATTAACTAGAAAGGTATACAGCAAAGTAGAATTTGTTAAGCATTTTGGCTAAAAACAAATGGAAAAAATAAATTGAATACTGTAAAAACTTGTTAAAACCCACAATACCTTATTAATAAACTTGTCTGAAAAATACTTACCATTCATAATAATATTGCTTACTGTATCATATGAATATTAATTAGTTTAGCTGTGAAAATGTTGTTTTAATTTTTTTCTTACGTAGATTATCTTCGTCAAAGCTATGGGCTCTCTATGGACTTTAACTCACCAAATGACTATAATAAATTGGTGCTTTCACTGTTATCTGGACTCCCAAATGAAGTGGACTTTGCAATTAATGTATGTACTCTTCTTTCAAATGAAAGCAAGCATGTTATGCAGCTTGAAAAGGACCCTAAAATCATCACTTTACTGCTAGCAAATGCTGGGGTGTTTGATGACAGTAAGTATGTAACATTTTTGCAACAGAAAGAATCAATACCTGTTGTAGCATCTTTCACAACTCTTGATAGTCAAAATGTTTATAGTTATTGCACTGTAATATTCTTATCTCTAGTTTTTGCCTTGTCCACAGTTACAGTTTTTATCAGACATTACAAATACCTTTTAAGTTAGGTAATTTAAGACAGTGTTATTTAACAGCTTAGTCAAATGCAAGATTTAGTTTTTCAGTGATACAATTTGACTGTTCAAGATGCTCAGATTTACAACATTGAATTTCCATCTGCTTGTAGTGTCTTACTGCTTGCTTCTGAATTCGTGGGACCATGTTGACTTTTCATAATTCTTTTCTTGTAGCAGTCACAAATTTAAAAATTAAAAAAGGGCAGTCTGAAAACAATGGCCCACTAAGATTTTTGTCCTGGTAATTCACTACATGTTCAACTGTGGTGAAATTGAGAATACAAAACTCGAGGGATAAAAATCTTAATCTGAGTTTCAGAATTACTTAATGTGCTAGCACATGAATTTTAAAAGAGAGTCTATTCCATCAAAATACTTAAGTATGTGAAATAAGTTCTTCTGTTTGACTTGTTCAGTGTGACCTCCATGCTAAGTTGTTCCTTGTTAATTGCTTGTTTGTCTTTCTGTCAAGGAGAGGGGAAAAAAAATGAGTTAACCCAAACCATCCTAAAATCATAACAGCATAGCCCCTGTCTTGTGGTGGTGAGGAGGAAGTATTTACTGGTTTTATGTACTGATTTTTTTTTAATACTGAATTTCAGAAATTACCACCATAAGAAGTTGCTCACATGAGCTTTTTCAGCTAAGTATATTTAGGTCTGCTAGTACAGATTATCTTATCTGTTTGAGTATAAATCTACCTTGCATGTGTAAGCACAAACATAGTATGGTATGTCAGAGATTCTGTTTTAAATTCCAGGGAAGAATCAGTGTTAGACATTATACAATGTTTGGTTTGTTTTTTTTTTTTTTTAAAATCATTAGCATTTTTACATAATGATTCGTAGCTTCCCCTTCCTCCCTCCGATATTGGAGTAGTGTTTTCCAGCTTCTGTCTTAACGTTTTTCATTTGTACCGACGCCCTTCAGATATGGTTAGATCTCGGTCATTTAGTGTCTGCATCTAGCTCAGTCACAAGGACTTTCAAATAAAAATATTTGAAAGGAAGCTGAAGTGAAACTTAGTCCTGCATTTTAGTGATTCCAGGATGCTTGCTCTCTAGATTTTTGAGTTTGCCATCGCTCCCCTGTTCTTTTGTTGGAATTTTTATGGACGTAGGAATTTAATCAAGTTTTGTATTGGTATTTCATGATTTTTTTGGATGTTGCAAAAGTAGACAGTGTTTTCTTGAGTTCCTAACTTGGACTCCGGGCACAGATTTGTTCCATAGCTGGTCTGTATTAGTATTTCTTATATTGAAAAATATTTGAGGTAAAGCCAAGAGGAATGACGAGCATGTAATGGGCTTGCTCTTTTCATTCCCTGGGGAAAACTTCATTTTTATCTTACCTGATTACATCTTCTGGATAAATCCAGGGAGTGTCCTAGAAGTATTAGGAGGACTAATTGGGGCAAATTGGGTAAAGAAAGGGGGAGTGTGTTTAAGTATCTTTGAAGCACGAAGCTTTAATTTGAGATTCTTACATGCTTTTATATTATAAATAATGAAGGTATGTCTGTCAAGTTTGGTGATTAAATGAAATCTGTAATTAGCAAAATCAGGTAGTATGAAAATACTGTTGTGATAATTTCAGGTGTAAAAAAATGATAGCTGATTAACTTTGTTTAATGTGGGTTTTAGATTTGGCTTGTCTATAATTAAGGTTTTATCATTGTTAGTATTTATAATGCACTGCTTCTAGGTAACAAGAAAAATATGTCTTCAGCTTTTTTTTCCCCCTAAAGCTTTGAGATGACAATTATACTGCATATGATAGGGCAGCCCCAGGGGCTTGTATCCTATCTTCAATTTGGGTTGCTGCATAAGCCTTGGTTTGGATTCTCCAAGTTGAAAGCTGATGTGGTCTTTGAATCAAGATTTGTAGCATTTTGTTCAAAACAGTAAAACATTGTGAACCAAAATGTTTACGCGTAACTTAAATGCATCATTAGTTCACTACAGAACTGTTGCAAGACAGAGTTTATTTTTGGATTGACAGAGTCTTTACTGCTTGCAAGGAGTGATGATTAGAAAATTCGTAGTAGTGGGTCCACCAAACACCCAACACAAGAACGACCATTATGCTTTCTGGTTAAATATTGACTTTTGATTGAGTGCTGTTCAAAATCTCACTTCTACTATTATGTTTTTTAGAAAACATTAGTGGGAATTTGTTTAATTACTAAAGTAGGGTTTACAGCTTATACTCTGCATGTGGAAAACAGTTGTTGGTGTGAGGTTGAAAACTGAGCAGTCATCTTGACTCCTGGAAAAGAGCTATCGAAAAGTTTCCTATGTGTTTTTTAAAGGGTTCACAAACTGGTCCATTCTTTATGGACTACTTATTCTCAATTTAAACTGCAAAACTGCAGTAGCAGTTAATTAAATGACTATAGAAATTTCAGTAGGTCTATGCAATTTAGTACAGGACTAATTTTTTTTTTTTAATGAAAAGGAAACACTGGAGTGTTGTTGAATATTTAGTTTATGGATTAGTGAAAAGTTGAACGAAAATGTTCATTTTTTAATATTACTAAATTCTGCTTTTTATGCTTAAAGCTTTAGGATCATTTTCTGCTGTATTTGGAGAAGAATGGAAGGAGAAAACTGATAGAGATTTTGTTAAGGTAATTTAAAAATTACTAAAATAATTTTGAACTGCATATGACAGTTATCAGATCTTTTAAAAAGAGAGAAAATTACAAGGTATTCTAGCATATGTCTCTTGAATTACTCTCAACTTTATTCCTTTGATTTAAATATAATAGGACACTAAATCAGAGTTGTCATAAATTGTTTGGATAAGCAGGAAGAAATGTATTAAGAAAAAATAAGTGTAGGCAAATGAATAAAGAGGTTCTATGTTTCTTTTTATAAGAAAGCTAATAAGTGTGAAGAAAAGGAAAACTGGCCAATGTATTTAGCAAGAGAAAACAATGCTGTGTTTTTTAAAACTGCCATGATCAGTAAAGAAACATTCTGGGTTATGAAAATGAAGTTCATAACATAAGAAGCATAGGACAAATTTAAGTAAGTTAGCAGTGTTGCGAGTTTATTTCAGTTAAACTATTTTTGGACAAGGCTTTTTAATCTTTCCACTAGAGGGCATGATCTACTGTACAAGTAATGAAATGAGGTAAAAATATAACTAAAGTTTCATTGTATAAGTGCTTCCTCTTTATTCTAGGTGAGCATTTTTAGGTGAATGAAAGCATGAAATATATTATAGCTGAAAGAGGTTTGACATTTCAGCATATTTGCTATGATATACAGTTTCTTTAAATTGAATTTCAGGTGGTGATTTATGTGACTAAAATAGAAGAAGGCTAGATTAAAATATATTTTGATAACATCCTTTTTATTAAGTAAAAATATGAAGAGAGAAGCTGCTGAGTTCCTTATGAAATCATAGCCAGGTTTCTCCTCAGTTTCTTAATCATGTCATATACTGAAATGTCTTACCAGTATTATAGAGAAATATTTGTTAGGAGCCTTTTCCATTTGTCTTTTATTTTATTTTTATGCAACTCAATTTTGGGACAAGTTGGACCATAGTAATGTTAGTTAAATGATAAGTATTGCTGAAATATCAGTGAATAGATTCCCTAACGAAAATTTCCTAGGTAAAGTTAAGAACAAAAAAGGTAAACTCTCATATTTGATAGTATATGAACTTGAAAAATTGGTTCAAATGTACTGAAGGTAAGTGTAAAAAATAATGCTTCATGTTATTTCTTTCCTTTTTCCATTGAAAAATATGTCCAGAAGTACTACAGGTTATGTTTCGGTTTGTTGTTTTTTTTTTTTAAAAGCACTTAGCACTTCTGTGTTGACTTCACCCTAAACTGTCACAGACTGTTGCTGATCTAGAGCAGCAACAAGCGCCATGTCTGGATCTGTAAACATTTTAAATTACATGGAATTCGAATTTATTATATGTTCATTAATTACATAAACTTAAGTAATAGTAATAGATAAGGACATATGGTTCTGATAAATGTTTTTAACGAAGTGTTAAGTAGAACCACTGTAACTGCAGTGAGGTTTACTAATAAGAAACTTGGATGCTCTCCAAGATCTATTTTTGAACATTTACAACATGTATAGTACCACTCTGTAGTGAAATACTGCTTGAAAGCATGTCAGAAATGAGCACCAGATGTAAAAATATCTCTAATGCCAAGAATCCAGATTTTTCAGAACATCTTACTTAAAGTATTTGTTTGACCCTACTACTGGAAGTAATTTATTTTGTACTGCAGCTGTGGCTGTGTCAAAACAGAAATCAGGGGAAGCATTAAGGGACCTTCATGACATAGGAGAGAAATATTTGGTTGGCAGAGTAGAGATTGTGTATCTGTTTTTTTTTTAAATTTGCTTTTACAGTTTCAAGATTAATAGAATGGCTATTGAATGTGTGTCCTTCCTTTCCCTGTTCACATTATCTTTTTAAAAGTTCTTCTTTATTGGTTTAGTTTTTTTTTATTTTGCTGCCAGTTGTTTGTGTCTTGATTTTGTAAGGTTATCGTTCCAGTTCGTTTCTCTACTCTAATGGCAGCAGATTAGAAATTTGTGTAAAGATTAAAATGGAAGAGAGTTTATAAGTGGGAGAGGAAAAATGCAGAATTATGAATTGAAGAAGAGTGACGGCATGAACACACAAATGGTAGAGATTCATAGAAAGTATGGTGGGGAAAGCAATTTCTTAAACACATGAATTCTAAACTAATAGGAATTTAATTGATAGAAATTCTGTTGAGTTTGTAAACGTTACCCTCAGACCATAATGGATTTTTCATGTGTTGGCGTTCTGTGGTTGGGGATGGTGGGGGTGGCTGAGAAATACTAGAAATCTTGAAGCTATTCTGAAAATTATTCTCAGGGTTAAATTCAGGATTCATAGAGAAATCATAAACTTGGATTCTTGGCAATTGAATGTCAGTTTAAGTGTTGGTTTGTCGGTTTTATCAAAAAAAAAAATTTGAACCCCTAGTCTTTGTTAGCTGAAAACAGCTTTTCAAATGCAGTGAAACAAATATAAATGACCTGTGAGATATGTTCAGAATATTTGACATTTCATCTATGTAGCTACTCTTATTAACTTTTTCCAAGCTCCTCCTCCTGCTTATTGAATTATATGAACATAAACTCAGAACTTTGCATTTTATAGAGGTGTTTAGTTTACGTATTTCAATGTCTTTATACAGACATCGGGTGTAATTTTAGAATTGTGTATTTATACTAAAATGTTTTGTGGAAGTTTTTAATATTTGCTTAAAATAAGCTTGATTTAATTTTTAGTCTCTTAATTATATTAGTATTTTTAAATTAGGTTTCAGGTAAAGAAACTAATTATTTTTCCTCATTATTTTTTCTCTTCGTTCTACCATATCTTTGCACGCTAGGAGCAAAGTGCAGCATCACTGTTACTATTTCTCCCATTCTTAAATATCTATGCAATAACTGTTGGTTATTTGGTATTCAGAGCTCTTGAGTTCTATATTAATTTATCATAAAGAATTTGTCAACTGTTGCAGCACCAGTACTTCGATTTTTTTTTTTTTTTTTTTTTTTTTTTTTTTATATTCTGCTGTTCTCTAATTTTGCCTTAAAATCATTCTAGTTTACGTATGTGGTATCATGATTTTTTCAGAACAGTCTACCAGTTCGGTAATATCATATTCACGAGCAAAGGAACTTGCCTATTTAGTTGTGTCCTCCAACATCACCGCTGTTCTAGTTGAAGGTGAAGATAGAAAACAAATTTTGAGGGAATCTATTACCTTTTCTTTCCCTCCCCCAATACTTACTGCATTATAAAAAACTGTTTGGAAAATTTGAAATTTCCATTATTTTATCTGCAGTGCTGCTTATTTTCTCACTTTCTACAGTGCTTCCCTTTAAACTGAATCAAATGTCTTTACTAGTCAGTGAATCTGTTCCATTAATTGTCAGAATTTGAATATCATTGTAGTTGAACCTGCTGTTATCCCTTCTAGCTATGTTAATTTGTTGCTTTCTCCCCTCTTGATTTTTTCTGGTGCTGTCATTAAGCGTAAATCTCTAGTTAGCTGGAATGTGACTGCATGTCCTTACTTAAGGATTGGAACAACTGGCATTTAGCCAGGCATCTTGTATCTCTTCTTGTTGTGTTTTGTCAAACCCACGGCCAGGCTCTGATGACACCCTGCTCAGATGTTTTCTCATCTACTCCGGAAGCTTTCCCATTTTTAACTGTTTAATTTCTCTTTGCATTTCCTCACGTTAGCAAGCTTCGCTTGTGAGTATAGTCTGTCTTTCAAGAGTGACTTGTTTATGTAGCATGCTTACAATCAGATAGATTTAGCTGGTTTTCCGTGTATTTCTTTCATGTCTCCAGCAGCTGCCCACTATCTGATGTGGTATATGAATAATTGCATTAAATCTCTTCATGCACCATCAATTTCTGTTTACTTCAGTTTAAGCATTTGGATTGCATGTTCTTGGATTTCTTGAGGCTGCTTCTACCTGTAGAGTTCCAAAATCCATGCTTATGCAGTTTTTGTGCTTGCTTTATTGCTTTGCATAATGCTTTACTTCTCTGGTTTCCTTTTATTTTCTTTTTGTGAAATTCTTATTTTGTTGTCTAACTCTTTCTTCTTTGTATAAGTTTAATAGTAATTTTCTTTACTGTGCATTTATTCTTTGGATCTTTCTCAGATAGTGTGTGGAGAGAGATCCTTATGCATTTAAATGCCTGTAGTATTTTTCAAATGTCACGTTTCGTGTCTCTCACAGGGATCTGTCAAGCTGGCTTGACTCCAGTTGCTCTCATATTTTTCTTGGACAATAATTAGTCGTGATCATTGCTATATTACATGATTCGTGGACTCAAATGTCCATTGTTTTTATGGACAGTAATTTGGTTAATCTGATTTGCAGTGAATTCTTTATAGTCCTGTGCATCTTTTTCCAAAGGAACTTGGGTACTGACAGTAGTCAGATTGTGCGTGTGAATCAAGTCCTTTACCTTTGTCCGTTATTTCTTAGCATCTGGATGTCATGCAGTCAAGTATTGCTTGTTTGCTTCCGAGTTTTAGTTTATATTCCTATTACCAGTGTGTTATTATGATCTAAAATATGTCTATATCTATAGGAATAACTATTGATAAAGAGCTTCACTTTTTCATCTTTTCTTGTTCATTTCTGTTGCTATGAAGTATTGAATTGCAGCTATCCGTAGTTTATAGTAGGGAATAAATAACTGCATGTGATGCTGAAGCCATTTTTTTTCTTGCCTCTGTGGTGCAAGTATGTTTTTCAAAGGATTGCCCAGAGAGAGAGACATGAAAACATCTGTATCTCACCAGAATCACAGACGATAACTTTCAGAACAATGTGCTCTTCTTTTTTTATTGGTGTTTTTTCCCTACTATGTTGTAAGGGTTTTGTAATTAACAAGCTTCATCTTTCCAGTTAAGGAATGGAAAGTACAATTTATCTTCCTGAAAGTCTTACAAAGGACTATTTTTTTCTTTCACTCTTTCTTTCTGAAGAGGTCTTAAGTGTCCTGGAATCTGCTTTGCGTTTCTTGGAGTCCTCTGTCTGAGTGAAAGATCCAGAATTCATATTCACTATTGACTCTGCATTATTGTTTATATGGGGGTCAGGTGAAATCTCTTTGTCATAGCCTCTCTCAAAAAACCCGCATTTTTTAAAATGTTTGGACAACTTGATTTTATGCCTGACAATTTGATTGAGACTGATTGTCATAGGCCAGGCTGACCGCACTTTTTAAATTCCTTACATGACTGTACATGCAGTGCACAAGAGTATTGCTTCAAGCTCGTTCTCATTCCCTGAACAGAATAGTAACTTTTCTGAAGGAGGTAGTCGACTCTCCTATGTAATGGTGCCTGCTAGAAGACAGCTTGTTGGAATCAAATGGAAAGTTGCCGTACTTTCTAATTAATTAGAGACAGATGCCTCTTTCCTTGGCTAGGAACTCACCTCAGCTATCTGTGGTAAAGTTTTCAGGTGTTTTGGAGCTCAGTATAGTGATAAATGCGTACAGGCTTCCACCTGTACGTTCATTGTTGCAACATGCTAGTCAACAGCTAAAGTCCTGGGAAATCCTGACCCCTCTATAGTTAGCAGCCCGTCTCTAAAATAGGTACATTCAATGCCACATGTAATAGTTAGTGTCTTAGCTGCTTGAATTTCTGAACACATGACTTAGTGATAAGCTGTTTAAGTTACTGGCTTGTTAATGGGAGGATGTAGGATAATATTTCTGAGTTCTTTGGTGAAATCGATGGAGCTTTTGCAGAACGTTTGAAATCTTAAAATCTGCAAAGTGCTCACAGGAAGCCTGGTTTGCTACTGCAGTGGGCATTTCACGGTTGCTGAGACACCCATGACAGATGCTGGCTTTGGGAACGCAAAGTTTTTAGCAAGCAAAAGGCTCTGGGACACTTCTGTAGGTAAAGCAATGTTCTTGGTGAGCATCATCACCCATAGTGCTTCTGTATGTAGAAATAAACACTCAGGAGAGAAAAAACATGTATCTTTTTTAATTGTTGTTTTTGAACTTGTGTTGTCTGCATATTCACGTCCTATCCTCCAGACTCTCTTCCTCAGAGCTTTAAGAGCCTTTCCATATCTCTAGACTCAGAGGAACTGAGGCTGTGGGGGATGCACATTATTCTGGTGTGCTTCTGTAGGTAACAGGGCTTGTGCATATGCTCTAGGTAGTCCTGAGGCAAAAATTTTCTAGTTTGAGTGAGTCTTATGCTCACAGCATGACTGCATAATGAAACAATTTGAAGAATAACAATTATATGTGACTAAATGTTATTTGGTGCCTTGGTTTCTCTCTCATTTTAACTTACAGAAAGGAGGCATGTTCTGTTCTTTTCTGTAAAAGATAATCTCAGCTGAGCTGAGAACTAGCATTATTTGACAGACTTCTCCTTTAGGAAGGGGACACTTTCTCAGTTGTTCAGGCAACTAGTGTGGATTTGTTTATTCTGCAAGTTTTAGGTGAGATGTACAGTTTTCCAACAATGTATTCCTGTCCTCGTCTTTAGCCATAGGACTTTGGGGCTTTATCTTTAGCAGTGTCTATAGTGTCTTAATATGCAAAAAATCTTAAATCCTCATCTTCCATCCCTTTGAGAACATGTGCAGGATGATTTGCCTTCCAGGTACAAAAGTTTGCTTCTTTATGACTTTATATTGCCAGAGGTTTTTGAATATTTCATTTTGGACTATAGAGTTAAGAGGTAAAAAGTGAATTACTGGAGGATTCAGCTAGTAAAATGTGATGATGCTGTTTTAACATTTAACATGTAACAGCAGTTTTAACATTGTATTGTGATTGACTCTGGCCTCTTCCAAAGAGAGTCAAGTTGAAGACTTTTTAAGTATCTCTGTTCAATATTAACTTCTTAAAAAAATCCGTAACTCATGAAACTCATGAATTTTTATCTTTAAAAGCTTCTGAGGTTTTTCTTTTAAGTAGCAGTGAAATGTGAAGGCTTACTGTCCTCATTGCTTTTCCAAAAGGAAACATCCTAAAGGAAAGTGTGTACCGACTAGAAGATTTTCAGACAATATTCTTCTGTGTGCTTTTTAAAAGAATGACTGAAGCCTCCTCCTTAAATAGTGTCCTTGAAAAGTAAAGGCAGCTCAAAATGAAGGACATTCTGCAGATTTTACCTGCATGCCTTGGTCTTCTGTGGCTCTTGATAGCCTCAGTAGTAATTAGAAAAATCTTTTTGTTACAAACAGTAAAAAGTTAGACTTGTATCTGGCTGTTCTCGTCTTTGCTAAAATGAGGTGATAATCCTTTCTGTGCAAGTAATCCTCTTTACTAAACAGCACTTGGATGTCATTTAGCAGCATTGCAATGGAAAATAAAATTCTTTTCCTTCCAATTTAGAAAATCTTAGTATTCTATTTTTCAAGAAAATAATAGTGTCAAGCGTGGTATGAATGCTGTAATTTAGTAATTACATTTGCATAGCAAAATTTCTCCTGCTGTTCAGCTGGTTGTACTTCCCATCCTTCCCTTTTTATCCAGATTTATTTGTGGTTTTATTCTATGATCATAGCCAAAAGAGGAGCTGTATTTCATTAGTGAGTCAAAGGAATGTATAAATTTTTATTAGTCAAAGGAATGTTTATATTTTTAATTATAATATACACATTGGAATGTATGTATCATTATATATTTTTATATTAACATACATCACAATGAGCAGTTTTATTAGCTTGCAAAACTTAATCCCTTGATTAATTCTTGAATTTCAACAGGACTAGTGACATAACAACTGTTTACAGATCAGACCATATATATTTGTAAAGTAATTTGAATTCCAGTCTACTGAAGCATTCTGTTTTGCTTTTGTTTATAAAGGTTTTTGGTGGTGGTGGTGGTTGCTTCTCTCTTTTCATTGATTTATGATGATGTGGAAAACATAGCAGAAGCTTTAAAAAGTCTCTCCAGATAGAAATCTGACTGTTGTACTTCTAGCAGGAGCTAAAACCTGCTGAAACTGAGAGGAGTCACCATCTTCTGCTTTAGGAGTTCACTGTTTGTAAGAGGTGAAGGAGGATGAACCGTATTTTTGCCCTTATAATTGTTGTGTTTCTAATTGTTTGTGGAAAACTATCCATATAGTTTCAGTATGTGCTTCAGCAAAGTCCTTCTGTGGTAGTGTTGGTTGATCAAGAATGCATACTTCTGGTGCTTCAGAGGAAGAGTTTCTTACTGTAAAGTACTGAACATCTTGCAAATCATCCCATGAGTGAAAAATACTGTTACTGTTAGATGAATCAAGGTACTAAGATATTTTAATAGAACAATCGTTTTCATATTTTTTCAATATTTTATAGTAATAGAAAAAAAATATTTAAAGATATATCATCCCCTAGAAATTAAGTGTATTTTTAATTCTTTCTTCAGTTTTGGAAGGATATTGTTGAGGATATAGAAGTTCGTGATCTAATTTCTGACAGAAGCAAATCTCAAGGTGAGAATTCTTGACTAATCTTCATACATACATATTGGTAGATACAGCAAAGGAAGGACTAAAATTTATTTATTTACTTTGTAGATATTCCATCAGAAGAATGGATTTGGGAATCCTTATTTCATCCCCCTCGCAAATTGGGCATTAATGATATTGAAGGGCAGCGGGTACTTCAGATCGCAGTGATTTTACGTAATCTTTCTTTTGAAGAGGGAAATGTTAAACTTTTGGCGGCTAATCGTACTTGTCTTCGGTTCCTGCTACTCTCTGCTCATAGTCATTTTATTTCTCTGCGGCAGTTGGGGCTTGACACGCTGGGAAATATTGCAGCAGAGGTAATGTACTTCAAAACAGAACAATTAAAATACAATTTGATAAAAGCATTACTTTAGTGTTAATTAAATGAATTACTTTTTTCCTTGATGGAGCAGGAAATAAATTATTCTCTGAATTTTTAAATAGCAATTTGGAAACAAGTATTGAGGGCCAAAACAAAAATACAGACTGTATGTGTCAGTTTGCTTAAATAGAGTCACATGGAGAAGACTGATTGTATAGGGAGATGCAAGATATTCATAGTGTATAATTTTCAATTTAGTTTCCCAGAGAGAAGAAAGGAATTTAGTTAAATTCTGCAGACTGTACACTAGCTTCCTCACTTTATACTTATAACCTTTAGTCATAATTTCAAAACAGTACATTTGAGAAAGGGGGTGGTAGAGGATTTTATGCCATATGTAGTACCATCAGTAAGCTAGTCATATGCCACTGGGTATACCGCCTGAGTCACGTGGGGCATCCTTTTCAAAGAGGTTTGAATGTAATAAAATACACTATTTCAGTATGTCATATTGTTGTGCAGATAAATTATAGAGATCTTATAGGTAGATATGTTCAGATATTCCTTATGTTTTAAAATACAACAGATAAGTTAAATGGGTAGGTGTCAGAGAATGAGACCTGAAGTGTTGGTCCACTGCTGAATATTGAAAAAAATATGGTATTTTCATTTACCATGTATCCACCTTCGCTTGAATAAGAGAGAATGTTGCATAATGTCAGAGATCTCTGATTGAGAAGCAGTAGTAGATAAAACAGGATGAACGATTGTGATAGCATTTGGGAAGGACTGTTTGTCACTTCTCAAGTTCTGTCCTTTGTTGGATATTAAAATATATTTGTGTATACTGTTGACTGCCTGGGAACAAAGGTATTTTCCTTATTCTGAGCACTGGAAACTGTAAATTCCATGTAAATGACTGCTGCTTCAGAGCAGAAAAGGGAGGAAGGGGCTCAAAATGCTAGTTACAGTAAAAAGCTCTCAAGGTTCTGTTTTTGTGAACACAAATGTCATTTAAACACTTTTGAATCTTATATTTTGATATGCAAATTTAAGGATTTGAGCCATTAGCACTATATATGGATAGTGTTAGTCATAGATATTTTTTTTTCTTTCTCATCAGCTTCTTTTGGATCCTGTTGATTTCAAAACTACTCATCTAATGTTTCACACTGTTACAAAATGCCTCATGTCAAGGGATAGATTTTTAAAAATGAGAGGTAAGATCTCTAGCTAGTCTGTTGTTGTATTGGAATTGTGATTATTGCTATTTAAAACTATTTTGTATTTGTTCTTCAGGTATGGAAATCTTGGCAAATCTTTGTAAGGCTGAAGACAATGGTGTCTTAATTTGTGAATATGTGGATCAAGAATCCTATAAAGAGATCATATGTCATCTCACGCTACCAGATGTGCTGCTTGTAATCTCAGCACTTGAGGTGCTATATATGCTCACAGAAATGGGAGAAGTGGCCTGCTCAAAGATTGCTAAAGTAGAGAAGAGCATAGGTAAGGGAGATCTGTTACTCTCACTTATGTAGGAGAAAAGACTTATGAATGTCATGTTCAGTGGTTAAAAATGTGGCTTGATTATGTGTGTGTGCAGGTTAGGGATGGATATTGAAATAGAAAGTTTTACTAAAATTTACTTTCTCTGTCCTCAAGAAATTGATGATGCTAGTAACTAGGGAAGCTAAAACTTTTGAAGTAGGTTTTTGGTTTTTAGAGGGTTTTTTATGTTTTTTTTTCTTAATGCCGTGAAGAAGTGTGTACAAAATCTATGGAAGCATTCAGAGATCTGTTTTCTTTCAACACTTGGGAATTTTAAAGCAAATCAATATGTCCCAGCAGCATTCATTTGTCTTGTCCTAATGTCATTGTCGGTTTTACATTTAATACTTTAGATACATTAGTATGTCTGGTTTCGATGGACATCCAGATGTTTGGACCTGATGCACTTACTGCTGTAAAACTCGTTGAACATCAGTGCGTTAGCCAGCAAGGAGTACCTGATGTCAGACCACAAGTAATGGATCATGGTTCTTCACAGGCCCTTGCAACAGGTGTCGCAGGTTAGTGTCACTGCAAGAGAACATACTTTTCTACAAAATTTCCTATATGGCATGTTTGACTTTTGTCTTCTGTAGGTTTCTGATTAATTTACATAAAGAAGTATAGCATTATGCATAACATGCGGCATCTTTTTCAGGCACTTGCTCACAAAGCAAATATAAAGCTATGCTAGCCAAAACTGTTGTGAAACAACCTTTAAAAGAATCAGTTTTTTTCAGTTGCTAATCTGAAAGTTATGTACGCTCCTTATTTTAACTTGGTGAGTGGAAAGAAGAAGTATCCATTCCAGATTGTTCCCATGATTTGCAGAGAATTAGAGGTCCATTTTATATTGTGTTCTACACAGAATATTATTAGGCAGTAACATACAGCATTTGATAGAATTGCAGAGATGAGATAGACGCACAGAATCATGCCTCTGTTGAAGCTGCTAAACAGCTTATTATGATATGAATTGAATTTGAACTATTATTTAAAGCTTGAAAAGTGTTTTCTTAATTGTAAATTGTAATTATGAATAATGTTTTGCAGTTTTATTTTGGGATTAAATATTGGAACTTTGGAAGTTGATGGCACAACTAACTATTATTGGTCAGGGGGAATAGGATATGTACCTCATTCTGTCTTTACTAATAAAAACACCTAGCAGTATACCATAAGTGCACACAAGATGGAACATAGCTGTTTGTTCCGGGGGAAAAATGGAGAAAGAACCATTTACGGCAGACACTGGCTTGCATGTCTAAGTGTACTGTTTCTGGAATGGGTGCAGATACCACAGTGAAAGTGACTGGAAAAGAACGTGACTAAGGGGATGAACAAGAGTGAATAGAAGGAACCGATGTGACATCGCGAGAAGATTCTTTACATTATATTTGCTTCCACTTAGGAAATGGAAAAATAATTGCTGTGTATTTGTGCTTGTTCTGGTGGAGTATTATGCCACTCTTAAATTATGTTCAGTACTCTGAAGTACTGAGATAATGGATCGTGATCGTGAATCTGGAAGCTGTCGTTCACGGAGTGCTTACGCCATCATTGCACTTCAGTGGTGGCTCTGGCCTTGGCATGCCCTGCTTTGCTTTGGTAAATTGTGGTGCAAATCTGTAGTCTGCTTAGTGCACCTTTGTGACTTGCCTTAGCTGGATACATCCTTGCTTACAAACACAAGAGAAACTGTACCAGTGAAATTCATGGAGTTGAAGTGCTTCATTCAGGAGAACAAAAATGGTTTCAGCAAGGTTTTTTTTCCCCTCATTCTCCACAGCCTCTAGGACAGCACCACACGTTGCTCCACCACCAGGAATAGTAGAAATAGACAGCGAGAAATTTGCATGTCAGTGGTAAGTGTATAGCTCTATTCAAATACTTTAATGAAGAAGAAAAACAAAGAAAAATTCCTGTATTCATGCGTCACAGAATTTTAGAGTTTGCTTCTATTTACTGTTAGAATAATTTTTCTGAAAAGTATAAAGCAAACCCATTCTGTCATTCCTTTGAAGAAGTATGAAAGAAAAAACTCAACCAGAATATTCACTCTTCGACTGTTGATATTGAAATTAGCTGTTTTCTCTCTTAGAATTTAATTTGATTTTTAACTCTGATTATGATTTATTTTTTGAATTGTCAGGCAGCACTATCTGTTTCATGAGTGTCTTCATCTTGTAATGTGTTGCTATATTACTGCACCAATATAAAAGTAATTATCAAATTATGAAGCTAGGCCCTGCAAAACTCTCATGTGATCATTGTGAGCCTCAAGCAAGTTAAGGAAGATCAAAGCCTTTTCCATCCAAATTCTCTTGCTTTCGACTAATATTGTTACTGTCAGATATTTAGAGAAAAACTATTCCGCCTGTGGTTCTCATGCAGACTGAGGGTGATCTTTCTGAACTATTTGACTTCTGTAAATCTACTTGCATTCTAAATATTTGTATTAATTGGTTCCTGATGGACCCTTCCACCTCTGCTGCTCCACAACTCATATGCTTGTCAGTTGTCTTACTGATCAGACAAGGGCCTTCAAGATGAAGTGGGTAGGATTTGTCAAAGCTTAGTGCTTTACGTCATGATTTAGTTTTCTTTACACTTACAGCAAAACTTTGATTGTATGGGGGAAATGTCGCAGATTCTTGTTGGCCAACTGATGTTGTTCCCATGCTTCTGTCTGCATACTGCAAAGTATTATTAATGTGCACTGCTGAAAAACTGAGAAATTTCACATTTAGACATTTAAACAGGGATACCTGGAGTTGAAATCACCATAGCTCAATTTAGCAATCTGCAAGTTGGTCCCTAGCCAAAGTTAGTTTTCTAGGCTGCCTTTTTAATTGATAGAGTGGGAGATTCCCCCAATAGTAAAGTGAATTGCCTTCATGTGTCTGGTTTCTGATGAGATTACAAATTACCTTCTGGTGCCACCTTCTCTCTATTGACTATAGAGAAAACTAGACATCTGTCTTTCAGTAGTAAAGTTGTAGGCAAGGCACTCTGTATAAAATGTAAAATAGAAGTTTTGACTGTTAAAATCAGTATGAGTAGGAACCATGCTGCAACTATGCGATACCATCAAGTGATAGAAAATAACGAAGCAAACAATAGAGCATTATATCAGGAAGGTTTGGAATGTCTGCTTTGTTTCTGATTCTGTATGCTTCTGCAGCTGTTAGCGTTGAATACTATTATTTTGTACTTCATTTTCTTCTGGTTAGTCTTAGGTAGATATAGGTAGTGAAAAATAAAAATTAACATCTAGTCCTGAAAATTCTCCTTAAATACTAACTGCTGCCAAAAAAAAAAAAAAAAATGCAAATTGAGAGCAGAGGAGTAGCCTCTTCCAAGCATTTTCATCAATGCTAACATGGAGTGTCTTACATTCATGTAAGTTTTCATGGTATGTTTTAGTCGTTGTTTCCTGTTGAGAGAAATGGGAAAATGAGTAAATCATGACAGTAGAATTTAGAAAAGGTACTATCTCTTGGAAGCAGCAAAAAGACAAGGTATTTAAGCTGACCTTCCTGGGTATATTATTAGCCAGCTTAGCCTCAGTAGGAGTCCTTGTAAGGTGAGTGCACATGACAGTAAAGTGCTAATCGCAGATCCCGTTTCACCGTTATAAGTCCTGAATATCTTCATTTTACTGGTACCAGTGACAGTGTGTCAGCCTAGTATGACATACCCAACTGGACAGTCATTTGTCTGATATGCTGAATTTAATTAATACCTAGACTTTCTGTTATACTGTGCTATCTCAATTTTTGTAAAAATAAAATTGTAACTCAACTGCAGGAGAAATGGCATTATACTTACTCTTTTCTGGTTATGAGAGAACACAATTTAAAGAATGTAATCATTTGCTTTTTTCTCTTTTGAAGCATCTAGCTACTTTGGGAGTGTAGGACTCTACAAAGGAGAATGCAGTGTAGTTTTCCAAAGTGTTAGCACCATATAGTAAATACTGACAATTTAAAAAATATTTTTATTCTGTCTGAGCCTATGTTCTGGTACTGGTATTTGAGCATTGTGTGGGAGTTGTTACTTACCTCCATTTGCTGCTGAGGATGAACCATTCCCATGTCTCTGGGTTGGAATAAGGGATCTGAAAGAAATAAAGTGATAGAAAAAGTTTCCTTCTCTCACAGCTTCCTGCTTGGGGGTTGGATGATCTGTGTGCTTGTGGAGAGTCTGTAGGAGATACAAATAGTTTCTCTTCCTGGAAATTGAACGTTAGACAGAACAGGTTGTTCAAGGATTTTATTGATGTCTACGTAGCGTGGGAGTCCATGAATGAGAGCGTGTGTTTGTGTGCGTACTCTCTTCGAATCCCAGTCCGCTCTCTCCTGCCTTCACACCTCTATCAGAATGGCAGGGTTGAGACTGTTACTGTATCTATGGTTTTATTTGTATTTTAAAGTAAGACTGCATTAGCAGATCTGTTGAGAAAATCTTGGTTTTGATACAGACACTGACTTTTGATAGAAATTTCTGATGAAGAATTAGCTAGCATTCAGTCCATCTCTTGCTAAATTAGAATCGTTAAGAAATAAGAACAGAGCTGTGGGGAGGAGACATCACCAAATAAGGCATTCTTTTTTGGTTTTGTTTCTGAGTATACAATAAAAAGGCATATGGAGAGACTATTTTGCATATTATGTATGTGAATAAGGTGTTGCATGTAAAACTAACCACGTGTGTTAGGGGTCCTATGTGTTGAATCATAAGCAGTGAGAAGGCGAAAGTGTGGAACAGACATTTAACAAGACAATATACTAAAATGCTATTTTCTGTGTTGTTATCAGGTCTCAAAAGTCTCTGTGATACAGACAGAAGTGTTTTAACAACCCTTTTAAAAGTACTTTCTCTATATTTTGCTTCATAGTTTATTTTTTCATCCTCAGGTTGAATGCACATTTTGAGGTGAATCTTGATTGCTCAGTCTCTCGAGCAGAAATGTACTCTGAATACCTCTCTACCTGTAGTAAATTAGCTCGAGGTGGAATCCTAACGTCAACTGGATTTTATAAATGTCTGCGGTAAGACAAAAATTTGTGCAACAATAAAGAAGCAATTGTATGTGCTCAGTACTAACCTGTAGCTTTAGATTTCTTTGAGAAAAGATCTACCGAGTTGAGTTTGAAAGACATCCAGTTTTGGAATTTCAAGTGAAACAAATGTTCAGAGTTTGTTTAATTTTCTTTCGTTCTATTTCAGGATCTTTGATAGGGTTCCTTCTCTGCTTGTAGTCCTTTTTAATTCTTTTCAAAGTAGTTTTTGGAGGTATTGTAGTTTTCACTTTGCAATACAGCAGGATTCTCCAATAGCATCTGAATACTCATCATTGAGGACTAACAGGTCCACCAGATAGTTGGCCAAGATCTCATACAAGCAAAGATGCAGGCATTAGTGCAGTTACTCTGCACACAAGAGCAGTTAGTTAAAACAAAAATATTGTAAGACAATTGAGTTATTGTGTTTATTAACATAGATTTATGTTTTGTTTGGCAGAACTGTCTTTCCAAATCATACAGTGAAGAGAGTAGAAGATCCAAGTAACAATGGTCAAGCACATATACATGTGGTAGGAGTGAAAAGGAGAGCTATACCACTTCCCATTCAGATGTACTATCAGCAGCAACCAACGTCGTCTACCCCAATTGTCCGGGTTGATTCAATTCCTGATGTGTCTTCGTCTCCTTCGCCAGCAGGTTTTTAAAATAATTCAATATCAAGTATTTTGCATTGATTCTGAAATGACAATAAAAGACAAAAGTTTTTGAAAATATTTTGCAAGTGTTAGAAGTCAGGGCCACATGTTTTGATTTTATTCAATAATGTGTTGCATTATTGAATAAATACAATAGTATTGCAGTATGTACTTGCATGCCATTCTCGTATTTGATGTGTAACCCACAAACTTGTCAGTCAGCAGACAAGCCATTGTTACTGTATCATTAATTCAGATGCAGTATAGCTGAGAAGGGAAACTGCTTCATATAGAATTAGGCATTCAAGCCTTGGATTTTTAAAAATTCGTTATTGCTTCCAAACTTTTACTGTGTTTATTTCAACAGGAATCCCGCATGGGCTACCAAGCGTAGGAAATCACTATCAGAGGACCCCTATTAACCAGTCTTCAACTTTGACAGCAACACAGATGTCTTTTCCAATTCAAGGTGTTCATACTGTGGCACAGACTGTTTCTAGAATTCCACAAAATCCTTCTCTTCATACACAGCAGCAAAATGCTCCAGTGACTGTTATACAGAATAAAGGTCCAATACCCTGTGAAGTAGTGAAGGCCACAGTAATACAGAGCTCTGTTCCCCAGTCTGGTGTTCCTGTTACTATTGCTGTAGGAGGAGCACCGCAAGCTTCTAATCAAAATCACAGCACCACAGGACAACAGCCGTCTGTTACTGTTGTTAGTTCTCAGACGTTGCTTCACCACCAACCTGTAATTCAACAACAGTCTCCACTGCATGCAGTGGTACCAGGACAGATACCTTCAGGCACTCCTGTTACGGTAATTCAGCAAGCTGTACCTCAGGGTCATATATTTGGCAGAGTACAAAACATACCAGCATGCAGTTCAGCAGTTTCACAGGGTCAACAGCTAATCAGCACATCATCACAACCTGGGCAGACATCATCTCAGCAGTCTTCTGCTGGCAACCAGCAACAAGATACAGTCATCATAGCACCACAGCAGTACGTCACAACCTCTGCATCTAACATGGTTTCTGCAACCACAGTTCAAAATTTCCAAGTAGCAGCTGGGCAGGTGGTTACAATTGCAGGTGTCCAAAACCCACCAACATCTAGGGTAGGATTTCAGAATATTGCACCAAAGCCTCTGCCGTCTCAGCAAGTTCCACCTGGTGTGGTGCAGCAGCCGATGCAGCCACAGCAGCAGCCTCCACCACCATCCCAGCAAAGTGTAGTGATTGTAAGCCAACCAGCTCAGCAAGGTCAAACGTATGCACCAGCCATTCATCAAATAGTGCTTGCTAACCCAGCTTCTCTTCCCGCTGGTCAAACCGTCCAGTTGACTGGACAGCCGAGCATTACTCCATCTTCTTCACCATCCCCCAGTCCGGTTACAAATAATCAAGTCCCTACAGTTATGTCACCTTCATCTACCACTCCTCAGTCACAAGGACCCCCTCCTACTGTCAGCCAGATGCTTTCTGTAAAGAGGCAGCAGCAGCAGCAACATTCACCAGCATCATCGCAGCAGCAGGTACAGGTACAACAACCGATACAAATGCAAGTTCAGTCACAACAAGCTAATACAGGAGTTGGCCAACCTAACTCTGGTGAGTCTAGTCTGATAAAACAACTGCTTCTTCCAAAAAGAGGCCCCTCAACTCCAGGGGGGAAGCTTATACTCCCAGCTCCACAGATTCCTCCACCTAACAATGCAAGAGCTCCTAGCCCTCAGGTGGTTTATCAGATGGCCAATAACCAGGCACCAGGTTTTGGAGTTCAAGGACAGTCTCCAGCTCAGCAGCTGCTAGTTGGACAGCAAAATGTTCAGCTGGTCCCGGGTGCAATGCAGCCCCAAGGGGCAGTACAAACAGTACCCATTTCTAATTTACAGATATTGCCGGGCCAGTTGATCTCAAACAGCCCAGCAACTATTTTCCAAGGGACTACTGGCAACCAGGTTACGATAACAGTTGTGCCAAATACGAGTTTTGCAACTGCAACTGTGAGTCAGGGAAATGCAACTCAAATCATTGCTCCAGCAGGAATTGCAGTGAGTGGAGCACAGACAGGAGTTGGGCTACAGGTGCAAACACTTCCAGCTACTCAAGCACCTTCAGCTGGACAATCACCGTGTACTGCTGCTCCCCCGTTCAAAGGTGATAAAATAATTTGCCAAAAGGAGGAAGAAGCAAAGGAAGCAACAGGTTTACACATTCATGAACGTAAAATTGAAGTTATGGAGAATCCTTCCTGCCGAAGAGGAGCTGCAAATGCCAGCAATGGGGATGCAAAAGAAAATGAAATGCAGGTGGGAAGTCTTTTAAATGGGAGAAAGTATAGTGACTCCAGTCTACCTCCTTCTAACTCAGGGAAAACTCAGAATGAGGCCAATCAGTGCTCACAAGTCAGTAATGGGCCATCATTAGAAATGGGTGAGAACGGAGCTCCTGGAAAGCAGAACTTTGAACAAATGGACGCACAGGAAATTAAAAGTGATTTGAAGAAGCCCCTAGTTAATGGAATCTGTGATTTTGATAAAGGAGATGGTTCTCATTTGAGCAAAAACATTCCAAATCACAAAACTTCCAATCATGTAGGAAATGGTGAGATATCTTCAGTGGAACAACAAGGGAATTTGGATGCCACGCAGCAAGATACTGCCAAAGGTGATCAAGGGGAAAGAATTTCTAATGGGCCTGTATTAACTTTGAGTAGTTCACCTGTTGTAAGCGGTACACAGGAGGCTGCAAAACTGTTAACCCAGCAACTTAGTGGTACCAACACTGATTTACCTAATGGACCTCTAGCTTCAAGTTTGAATTCAGATGTGCCTCAGCAACGCCCAAG
Organism: Nyctibius grandis; assembly: GCF_013368605.1. Classification (NCBI taxonomy): domain Eukaryota; kingdom Metazoa; phylum Chordata; class Aves; order Nyctibiiformes; family Nyctibiidae; genus Nyctibius; species Nyctibius grandis. The sequence continues at coordinate 36,770,737 of NC_090662.1, forward strand.
TGTAGTTGTCTCACCACAATCTACAGCCTCTGTTATACAGGGGCATCAAATCATAGCAGTTCCACACTCAGGACCTAGAGTGTCCCAGTCTACCCTGTCATCCGAAGTTCGGTCTACTAATGGCACAGCAGAATGCAAAACTGTAAAGAGGCCAGCAGAGGATAATGACAGGGAAACTGTTCCAGGAATTCCAAATAAAGTAGGAGTTAGAATTGTTACAATCAGTGACCCCAACAATGCTGGTTGCAGTGCAACTATGGTTGCTGTGCCAGCTGGAGCGGATCCAAGCACTGTAGCGAAAGTAGCAATAGAAAGTGCTGTTCAACAAAAGCAGCAGCATCCAACCACGTATATACAAAGCATGGTCACACAGGTATGTTGCAATGTTCTTTTTATGTTTATTCCAACTGTGATTCTGACTAATGCTGTGAAATAATGGGGGTGAAAATGTAAACTCAGTCAATATCTCTTGCATAGTATTTCAAATATTCAGAAAATTATGGTTGCTGTTCTTTCATGGACTGAAGTTCTAATAGTTTGCATACTTCTTTGATGTCAATAACAGTAGTGGAACGTAAAATAGTCTGTAGCTTGATAATACACAGTAAGGAAACAACGTCTGTTCACTGATTTCTTTCTTAAAGGATTAACTGTTCTGAAAACAACAATGATTTGTTGTATAGTCTTGTAAAAATGTCAGGATTGTTCTGCATTTTATTCTTGGTCTTTATTGGTTATGGAGGGGTGAATGTGTCTTTTTTGCAAGTTAATCACTGCAACTGCTTCTGGCTTGCTGAAATGAGCTGAAGTTCTTGCATTTAAAGGTGATCTTGAAAGGCTTGCTTCGGGTGTTCACTACAGTAAGGAGAAAGTATTGTTTTGTAAACTTGTTGAAATATGTTTATTGTGAAATATTTGTAATGTTTATTTTATTGATACAATATGCATTGTTTGGGTGTTCTTTCTGTTTGACAAACTTTGGAGAGGGCTCATTTTGGTTTTTGTTTTTTTTTTTTCCTTGATCAACTTTATTTTTTTAACCATTTGAAAGTGGTTACTCCCTAACACTTTACTAGAAACGAGGTATGGCGATCAGTTGTATGAGCATTAATAAGTACAGATAATCATATTTAAGATTATTCCAGTCTCTAGAATTTATTTTAGCTTTGTACATGGACAGAAAGTCCTTCTCCAAAAACTTTTCCTAACCTGAATAGGAGCAAAAAGAATAGAGTAGTAGGTCTGACAGGCTGTGGAGAGAAGAAATGAAATCTTCAGTGTATGTTAGTGCATTTTGATCTTGAGGTAAGACAGGTCTCCTATTTCTTATCTTCCTTTTTTCTTTGGTTGGGGTTTTGTTTGTTTTTGACTGGGTAGCAAGTATAGACCTTATGGACTTAAGCAGAGCTAGAACTCAAAATTCAACAAGTGATGGCTAGAGCTACCTCTTTTTCTGTGCAAGTTAGATTTCTGTTGGAAGCTCTTTTGACTTTCCTTCATCTAGTTGTCAGAAATCAGGACTAACAGTTAAGTTTTCTTTCTCTTTCTTTCCTTTTTTTTTTCTTTTAACTGCCACACTGCAGAGTTATATTTTTAAAATGTCTTTAAACTAGCGTGTAAATTTTCACTTAGGTTTTATCAGAGAGAGATCTGTATTTTTCTGATACGTTTTTTATCTTTGTTCTTACCAGAAATGAATTAACCAAAATGAAAGTGTCTTTTGGCAGCATAGGGAGAATGAACTAGGTTTTCTGTGGTGTGGGTGAAAAAAAGCAAGCTTATGCCTTGCTTTTTACAGTGAGTGTCTTTAGCTGTTAACACAGTTTGAATTTCTACTATAGCTTTGTTAAGGATTTGGCCGAAACAGAAAAAGGCATGGCTATGTCTCTGGAATGGAATAAATATTATCTGTGGTTATTTATTCCCTGGACATGCAGCTGACAAGAATTTTCAATTGTGTCTCAAGCAGCTATCAGACTCTCAGATTTTTGAGAGGAGGGGAATAATACAGTTAACTATTTAGTTTGTATTAGGTTAGCTGTTCTATCATGATAATAGAGAAAAAAAGATAATATTTTCTGTGCTGACAGTTTCTTTTTTACACTATCACTAATATCACTAATAGTTCCTACATTTTCCATTACATGTACAAACAGAAATGCTGCCAGTGGGGTATGCCATTCAGTACAGATTTGCAGATGAAAATAACTTGGTTTAGTGTCTGCTTCTATGGAAGCTGGCTCATTTTCAGGTCTGGAGGATGCCCCTGCTTTCTTCAAAATTACAGGAATGTGGGAGAAGAGGAGTTTATTAGTTTTGATCTTGGTGAACAAGCTAATTTGTTAGCTAATTGCCTTAACCATTACATATGGCTATATGGCTATGAATCATGTCTATCATAATGCTAAGTACTGACTTATAATAGAACCCAGTTTATAGTACTCTATTCAGATATAATGAACATCATGGTTTGGCTTAAGAAAGACTTTTAAGGATCTTTACCACTTCTTTAAAATCAATGTGTAGGACTATAAACAGTACCAAAATCATTCTAGACAGCTCTTTTTTTTTTTTTTTTTCCAAAGCTGCTGAGCAGCTGCAATAGCCATTGTTTTGCTGGAAAAGCAGATGTTAAGTATTTCCAATATTGAGTCTACTTTTAGGAGTATCTTTAAGACATCCGGAAGTACTAAGATGTAGCCAAATTCTCATTAACTCAGTTTGAGTTTTAATGATGACTTATTTTGAGGTTAGACCCTGTATTATCTCCTATTTTCTCCCTGCCATTTTGAGTCTTCCTTGTATGATAAGCAGCTTTCTTGTCCCTGACTTTTTGAAAGGCAGCAGCTAAGGAACACTGTTTTCACTTGAGCATCTGCATGGTTTTATCCTCTCTGCAGTATCTAATGTATACTGGGTGTCTTGCAGAAGAAATAGGAGAACATGATTCTTTCTGCAGACAGTGTGAAATTTATTGTAAACACAACCCAATGGAGAAAAACGGTGAGGGACAGGGAATAAAGGGATAGTAGCTATGACAAAATTACATAGCTGCTGAAGCTGTTAGTGTGTGATTTCCTGTTTGCTTGTCATCTTGAAATTTTATTCTAAACTAGAGCTTGTATTTCAGAGAAGTGAGAAAGAGATAGAGGAAGAAAATTTGTAATAAAATTACAACCCAACAGGAAGGCTGGAAAAGGAGATGTAGAGGACAGAAGAGGGAGGGGAGTATTGCTTATGCAACTGCAGCAGGATTAGTTGTCATGAACTGCAGAGAGGAGAAAATGAAGACGCTTGAGCTGAAGATGAGGAAGAACAAACAAACAGGGGAGGGAAGGGGAACAGCAAAGTGAAAACTAAGGAAAGCAAGAAAGAGTGAAATAATTCTTAAGGGAATGTAAAAGTTAAGATTTTTTTTTAATGATATGAATGGTAGTTTGAAATGGGCTGGTACTATATGCTTGGGGGGAAAATGTTGATTTAAAAGGCCTACTAAAATAATGAAAATTATATACTTGCTGCTTATAGGACAGCCCATGTAGTGTTATCGAAATCCAGTTAGACAAATACAGGTATCTTCTGTGTATAATCTGTGATTGTTCCACATTAATTGTGCCCCTCACCAGAACTCATTGAAAAATACACATATACTGACTTTAAAGATTTTTTTTTAAAAAAATTTTTATACAAAAATTGGGTTATGGGTATATGGGTTATGTCAGAAGAGGAACATATGATACACAGTGTTGCAATTTTTTTTTCTTATATCTCCATCTGTGTTTTGTAAGCTCATGAAATGTAGTCTGAGAGGAGACAGAACTGGCACTTTCTCGGTTTCTTTTTCTTTTATTTCTGTGTTCCCTGCTCCTGGATTATTGCTCTGCTGAGGCATTGTGCTGGACTAGTGGATGAAAAAGAAGAAGAAATGAGCAATTACCTACCTGTACATTTTCAACTTTTTCTTACTCCTCTTCAAACGCCCCCGAAACATCTGCTAAGCATAACCATGTTGGCTTGTCCCAAATGGTGTGTGTGTTGAAGGAATGCTCTGATACCACGCCAGGTTCCTAGAAATGAGCCAATCTGATTTAAACTGCCTTATCTGGCTTTTAAAGTAATCACTTCCCTGCTCATCATTGTCACCCCATCATAAACAATGCATTCCCATTTCTCTGAAGGCCGCCCACTTGAAACATGCTTGTGTGGAAATTTAGGTGGCAAAAACGGTGTGAGCATTGCCTGAACTGTTTGCTCCTGCCCTCTGTTGATTGGGAAGTTGAGAGTTACCATGCACCAGAAAGCAGGTGTGTAGGCCCAGGAGGTGTAATTCATTCCTAGCGACAGAGTAAATGAGTTTCTCAGCTGGAAGTACTGAAATACATAATCTCTGTGCTTTTATTGCTCTTCACTTGTGAAGCACACGGTTGCAAGGAGACTTAAACTTCAGTAATCTAAGAGGAAAAGAACAAGTATTTTAGTGCCTACCCATCCACCTGACCCCCCTTCCTCACACTCAAATCCTGCTGTATTCCTTTTCAGCTTATAGGTTACCTTTTTATATATGTTCATTATTGTGAAGAAGCTAAACATAAAATTTTGTGATACCAAACTGTAAATCCTATGAAATTTTAAAATCTATTTTTACTAATAATCAACTGCTTATTGTTGAGTTAAATGTATTTACAATGGGTGCGCACATACTAATGGTGGGAGGAAAAAATCCAGCCTAATGTTTTTCAACTGTGTACGGCTCTATATGTCAACAGGACCCCCATCACACTGGGATGCAGTGTGTTCTCTTGCTGATGGCACAGTCGGCCTCGTAAATAAAATGGGCAGGTACAGTGCTAAAATGGAGTTACCTATTAATACCTAAAGGGAATGGCACCACTGCTTCTGTGAAATAGAGGTGGAGGCCATTTCTGGCCCCAAGCCATAGGGTTTGTTATTCCTACAACACAGGGAGCTCATGTGCCCAAATGGAGGAGCTCTTGTGCGTAAAAATAAGTTAGTATCTTTTGTAAACAGTCCATTCTAGCTAGCACAAAGCTCTTAGCTTTACTCTTAGTTTTCATGACTATGCTGGACTTCCTTTCTTTTTTTTTTTTTTTTTTTTTTCCTTCCCCCTCCCAATATCTTGATCTAAAGTCACATAGTCTAGAGATAAAATCTCCTTCTGCTTATTAAAACCCTGGCAGTGTTTAAGGCCAGATTGGATGAGGCTTTGAGCAACCTGGTCTAGTGGAAAGGTGTCCCTGCCTGTGGCAGGGGGGTTGGAACTAGATGATCTTGAAGGTCTCTTCCAACATAAACCATTCTATGATTATTAAAAGTAGATTGTAGTATCTGTTGTGTTAAGTAGACTGTACAGGCATTAAGGGTTTGTATTTATGTAGTTTTAAGAGTTCAGTGCAAACCGTACTGAGATAGGTGATGCTGCTAGAGGTACCTTTCAATTCTGAGATCCAGTGAGATCTGATTTGCAAAAGTGCTAAGTGGTAGCAATTGCAAATCTTATCATGGAGAGGTCTGATCTGAATATAGAAAGATGCCATGAAAAGCTTTCAAGTGTACTAGAGTTTCTGGGCATTTAATTTCTTGAGGAACCTGGAATCTATGAATGTTTTTGCTAGAGGAGGAAGTTTTGTGAAATCTTTATGCCAAGGAGAAACTTTTTTCAATGTTACTTCTCCCAGAAAGACTTTATTAGGAAAAATTAAAATGTCTGTCATAGTTCCATATGTTAAAGAAATAAGTGACTTTACATAATCATTGTGTACTGGAAACTAGGTAGCACATAGCAAGTATTTCTAGGTACGTTTCTGGAAAAAAAGGAGTTTCATTTTTGAAAAACAAAGGCTATACCTAATTTTAGTGATGTCTCTTGTATCATGCATTATTAAATCTATACATGAAAACAGAGAAGGGAAAATCCCCCAAATAGCAGTGTTTCTGATCTCTTAAATGAAGAGGGGAAAGCTTTGAGATGTTAGAATTTAAATTTCTAAAATAGAACCTAGGAAAACAAATGTAATTTTGCTGTGTATAATCAGCCCAGTTGATGGGCGAGCCATAAATTTGACTTAAAAGTACATGGAAGTTGTAACCACCTGATGCTACAAGTTTGAGCGAAACTACTCTACTTTGCAGTACAGCAGTAATAAGAGTATTCTAAACAACGACAATTATTTTACACACTTCAATTTATCAACATTTTTTTTCGCACTGAAAAAAAAAAAGGTAGAAAGAAATTGGAAGGGAAACTGAATTTTAACTTTTTGTCCTGAAGACTTGTTTCCCTTTCTGTGCTCTTTCATTTTCAGCATGTAACATTTTGTGTTGTATATCTCTGATGTCCTTGTTAAAAATAAACAATTTTTAATGAGATGGTATTAAAACCTTTGAATACCACTAGAAGAGCTTGCCAGAAAAACCCTTGAGAAAACTCATAATTCTGGATTAATTGCAGGGTTTGCTTGGAATGGAGTAAATAATGCATGAACCACACATTGAATGATGAGAATTAAATGAAACACTGAATTCATTCAGTAAGCTCACTCTCTCTCCAGCACATTAAATGAGACAGAAGTTCTATAGGGATAAAAAAATCACATAAAGACCATAATAATGTATTGATATCAGGATGCCAAGTGAAGACTGCAAAACAAGCTGTATTGCTTGATGGTTTTACTTTCAGCTTCAGTTTGAAAATGCCTTGTTAAAGAGATGTTGATCTTAAAGGGCTTCACTTGTGTTTACCTTTTGTTAAAAGATATATTGTGAAGATTCATTACCCAATCTGCAAACTAGCTTAGAGCTCTTTAGATGAAAATTGTTGCAGAGTTCAAAATAATTTGTAGTTGTTACTAATGGACTCAAGAGTCCTTTCTTACAACTTTTCACACACGCAGCTCACGGGCATCATTCAATAGTTGTGCTGTGTTCAGGAGTTTTGCTGAGTTTTCCCTTATTTTTATCAGGATTTATGCTTAGATATTGGAAGTGTTTTGGTTTTGATGAGTCTTTTTTGCTGTCCTTTTGGTCATGTTATTAGCGTTGTACGGTCTGTGATAGTTATTAACTCATTACCTTGTGTGACTGTTGTCCACAATGCCAGTAGAGAGCAGCAGGAAGAAAACTTAAGATCAATACGCAAATTAAATGTTAGAAGTTGCACTTAACTGTTTGTTTCTTTACAATTAAAGTCTAAAGCTATTCAGTAACAGAGCTGTAAAGACGTAAACAGAGTATTGTGTGCACCACTTTAAAGTGCTTCTTTTATAATAGTAAGAAACACAGACTTGAAAGTAGTTTTGTTTGGTCTCTAAAAGAGTGTTACATTCCTTTTCTAACAGTAGGGAAGAAAAGCATGTTAGGTCTTCCTTCCTAGATAATATTCAAAAGCTTATTTTTTTATTTTCATCATCTTTATAAACATCTTGCTGGCCAGAGCCTTCCAGTAAAAAAGCAAGCAGAGTAACAGTATTCTGACATAAGCACTGTTCTGAAATGGGCAAGTCCAGCATTCAGTATCTATTATTCAGAAAAAGAAATACAATTGACATGTTTTGGCTTTTTTTAATCATTTTTAGGCCACTTTTAAAATAGTTTTTATTCACTGTTAAAGTAAGCGTCTTGTAATAGTGCAAGGGAGCAAGGGGAACATCTTTTTCCTTTCTGAAATGGTTATATTTCACTGCATGCAAGCTGTATGGCATGTTTTGCGAGAGCGTGAAGAATTACATTATTTGCCAAGTTTTATAGAGAAAATGGTATGTCATAGTTCGAGCCTACTGGTCTTGATAGTGTTTTCTTCAGCATTGTTCGGTTTTACCTTTTCTTACTCACTTTGTAACACAGGCTGATGTGTACTAATGCGGCAGTTATATAAGAATTCCACAGATGCAGCACATAAAACCATTTCATCAAAGAACATAAAACAGTTTCAGATGTATCAGTGCTCATTTTACTTATTTTAGCAAATATTTCTCCTACAGTTACTGAGGAAAGCAAACTACTCCTCTGTGCTGATGACATTGCAACCCATTGAGTTTGCATGGTTTTTTTCTTTCTTAAAGAACAAAGAAAGCCTTTGCAAAATAATGCTAACCTTTGCTCCACTACTGCCCTTGAGAAATTCCTTTGCAGTCATAATTTTGTATTTGAATTTAGGCACAAGGTTTAGTAACTTGAATATTAGAAACTTCTGCATAAATACTACAGTGTAAAAGTTGTATGTCCCTCATGTTACTGTGTCTATTTATGGTTATTCAGAGTTCAAAGTGTTAAAATCTGAAAACTTGTGGTGGATTAGAGTGTAAAACAAAAGATCTTTGAACAAACAGCAAACTGTATGTCAAGTCTTGAAATAAGCCCTGTTTAAAACTGTGTTTTAACTTTTTCTGCAGAGCACACCTGCAACGTCGATACCAACAGTGCAAGTACAGGGCCAGCAGATCAATTTGCAGCCACCTTCATACACTGCAGCAAGTCAGCATGCAGACCAAATGAAAAAACCTGGACAGAACTTCATGTGTCTGTGGCAATCTTGTAAAAAGTAAATGGCTCCTTTATTTAACTACTTTTACTAATCTGTAACAGATGCTTGTATATAGAAGGTGGTTCTACAAGTTGTATCCATTCCGTTTCCTTAAGTTAACTTGTACTTAGTGCGGAAAAGAAAAAGTGAAAAGTGTTGAGGAAGCTGTAGCTGAGATGGGGGAGTGCAAGACATTGAACTGCTCTCAATTATACTTCAGAGCATAAAATGAGTATTATGTGGCTTTCTTGTAATATATCGATTCTTCAGTAATAAAATACTGTCATGTAGTTAAGTTAAAAGAAAAAAGCCTAGCTCTGAAGCTTGTTCTTTGTATTGCAAATACAAAAATAGTTACTGTACTCAAGTTACAAATCCTGTCTTGACATTTTCTTGTGTTTCCAGCTTTTACCCTTTCTTGTGTTCCCAGTTTTGCAAGAGTAGGGTGTTGCATTTCTATGCCCTGGTCAAAGTCTTACTTAGATTATGACTAATTTTAGTGATTATGATACCATTTGTTTGCTGCAGGACTCCATTGTCACGAAAGGAAATAAAAAGGAACTTAGCCTTAAGACTAGACAGCAATGATTAGACTTCTTTGGATTTGTTGTTGTTGTCCTTAAAAGAAGAGGAGTGAGCTAGCTGAATTTTGGATGTAGGCTTATAAAAACATACTACCCTTGTATATCTTGACACTGATTTTTAAAATAACCTATAAACATAAAATAGCATATGAATATGCTTAGTTTTCGGTGAAGGGTACAGATGGGTGAAACAAAGGTAGTTGTCAAATAGCTGCTTTAAAAACAGTGAGAGAAATTGCATAACATATAGGATGGGCATGAAAAAGGTAAGACACTTAGTCATTGTGGGACAACACAAAGACGAGCTGATTTAGCAGAAAGCTAGTGTGTAGGCATTCAGAAAGTTGGGATGAAATGATGGAGAAGTTCGAATGTTTGGAAGTGATGGTGAAAATGAGGCATTTGAACAGAATTAGAGGAGTACTGAAAGACAGTTAATCTGCAGACCCCTGAAGCTTTAATTTCTGTTTCTTTCATTCCTTACAAACTTAATTCAAAGATCGTTAAGTCAATGCAAGAGATACAGATGTTAGATAAGACTCTGACTGGTACTGTAGAGATCTGGTGCTTTTTAAATCATTGCCCTGTTTTCACCTTAAAAGTGATTTTTGTTTCTTTGGTAGGTGACACTTCTCTGTGTAAGAAATACATGTAAGGCTTTACTTACTTTTTACTTTACTCCTTTACTACTAATAAGTATAACCGTAGAGCCATACTCTGCTGGCTACACAACAGGTGCATAAACACCTGTGTGGGTATAAGAGTGGGTTGTACTGAGGTGGAAGTGAAAAGCTGAGGCAGTTTCTTAGCAGAAGCCTCACCAATTTATACCATATTGAAGAGTTTGCTGAACTACAGTTTTGAAACATAAGTTAGCCACCAGCTTTCTTCTATGACTAAAGTTATGTAGGATGAGTTGTGTAGAGTTGAGGTGACATCTAACCATGATGTCACACGTGAACTAGGATATGAATATGTGCAGACAAATTTTGGGGCACGAGGAGGAACAATACAATTATGATTACCTTACATTATCAGTCTTTTTGTAAGTCTGTCTTAAAATATTATTCCAGTAAGTTTTCCTGAAACTGAAGTTAAGGGCTACGAAGCCCATATTTCACAAGTTGATCGCTATGTTGTATCTCAAAGGTAGTGTTTTAGTGTTGCTTTAGTTTCTCCTGTTGTTACTTACTGTACTGATTTTTATTCATGGTTAAGTTTCATTATTTTCAAAAGCCTTCAGAGATTTTTGCATTGATAGATTGTAGTCCATGTGACACGCAGCTCTTGTTCTTATGCTGTCTCTTACTTTTAAAATACTTATTTCAGTCCCAGCCTAAAAACAGGTTAGATAAACATTACACTCAGCATTCTCTGTGGTGAAGAGAGGACCAAAATGTTAAGTTAGCATATTCCTCAGATGTATATTGTTTATTCATATTCCTTCAACAGCCTGATTAAAAACAGGAGTATCAAATCTCCTGTAGGCTTCCTGCTTCTAACAGATATAAAGAAAAATTTGGAATTGCCACCTGTTATTGTAACTTTTATTTATCACTCTCAATCTTGGCTGGTTTTATTGAGTTGTTTAAGCAGGAAACAAGAAGATCTGTTGAGTGGCTCATTAGTCTATGTGAACTTTACATCAACTACTTGGTTTTATTCATGATTGTTTAGCAGTTGTTTTTCCTAGATATTAAGCAGGCAGGTTCATCATAGCGAATGATAGAACAGTGTTTCTTTCGTGGTGTTCACAATTAACCAGAAAGATACGACAGGAGACAAATTTGATACAGTCATTTGCACCTGTTTCTCTATGCATATTTTTTAGTTTATTCTCACAATATGTTAGCATTAAGTTTCCCTTCCAGGATGTATTGCAGAAGGCAGTGAAGGCCTTCAAAAGCATTTTGTTGAGAATCAGAATAAATACAAATAAATAAAATAGTATGTTCTTTTCCTACCCAGTAACTTGGCTGCTGCAGTCAGCAGCATTCCAGTGGCGTGGGTGTGGGTTCTGCCGTTTTGTTTTTTAGAACTGAATTAGGAAACATTATACCAAGATTTTGGAATTTAGTAGTGTCTGAAGACCACAACCAGATCAAGCCCAATTATGCAAATAGTTGTAATGATTGGCCTCTCGCAGATGTATTTGGGTTTTGTATCTGAAGTGGAAGTAAAACTCTAAGAGGTGGTGGTCAGCACACTACTTTGCATTGAGGATATAACAGAAAGTAGGTGTTTTCCTTTGAAATTCAGCTGTCTGCAAGTACTGCTAATTGTATTCAGCTTAATTTAAAAGCTGCTGTTTTGTTTCACAGGTAGGCAGGAGATGTCTGCTCTTGAATTGCTTGGCATTTAAAAAGTAAATTGGAAATGTACTCAAATCTCCGCTGCCTGTCAAGTCGCTATTAGTTTATGGTTCTGTTCAGCAGCTGAACAGAATGATGGAGAAATTAAGCGGGACACAAGAGTCTAAACTCAGCTGACTGTATTCTCAGTACTTAAGCTGGTTTTTTAATTACTATGTTTAGGTGTTTATTTAAGGAAAAATAGTTTTTCTCTGCAAAATGGTAGTAAATTGGAATCTTCTTAGATCAGCGATTGAAGTATAACACTGAATGTATTCTACAGTGAATGAACCAACATAGCTGAAATAGTTTTATTTTTCTTCAAGCCTTGCCATGTTGAATAAAAAAGTTTAAAGCTACATTTTTGGGTTTCACTTATGCTATGGAATTTGTTTCATCCATGCCAGGAATTATTCATAAACAGGTTTGTGCCAGGCTTAAGTTTACATACTGACTTTCCCCTTTATTGTGGAAAGACATCTTTCTGGTCCTTTGAAACATCAGCTTTTGCTGTTGAGCCAATGTACATGTAAAACATTTTATTTTCATTTCCTACTGTGGGCTGCCTGGACTAACAGCAAAAGGCAGGTATTTCTCCTTCCCGTCTTCCCTTCAGTAACAGCTGGCTGGCATGGAAAAGATGAATGCTTTTTAAGAGAGCAGTATTTATTGCCTTTGCAGAAGGTAATTGCTGTATTACAGTTGGTTATTGCAGTAGGATTCAGTTTCTAACTAAGACGCGTCTCTGGGTGAAATTAGCTTTTTGACACCTTTATGGGGTTCAGGTAGCAGTGTCTGTACACATAGGCCTAGGTATCGATTGCAAGTATGTTTGCATAATGGACAGTATTGAAATGAGCAGTAGGATGTGGAAGGAGGTGGCTGGATCAAAGCACCTGCTGATACTGCTATTCATATGCTGAGAGTTCTGACTTGAACTTGTCCATAAATGGCTGCTATAGGCTTAAGGTGTTGCTTCATCCTTGGCTGCTTGCTGTAAGTCTCTGATTGGAGGTCATCTCCCTCTTGCACCCTTCAGCCCAGTGAGTTCAGTCAGACATCTTAACACAAAATACTGTTTCTTGTTAACTGAAACTAAAATACTGGCATGTGAACCGGAGTGTCTGAGATGGTGTTTCCTCTTTGGTAAGACTGCTGCACCAGTGGCATCCGTCCAGAAAGTGTGTGAAGACAGCTGGTGGTAATGACTTCCCAAAGGGCTGCAGCTACGTTTCTAGACGTCTTCTGTCCAGGCCTTAAGTGGGTGTTGATAAGCTGCGTTAGTTGTATTGAAATGAATTGCAAGCAGCTAGTCTCTTCTTTATTTTGGCCATTTTTTCCCTGTTGAAGTAAGGGATGTAATTTGTAACACTTGAGATACGTTTTAAGGTGTATCTAGACTAAAAAAACCCCACGCTTGGAGTCATTCAGTATTTTCATTTAATATTGTTTGTAATACAGTTGTTCTCCATTACCATCTGATATACGTTAAAGTGACACGTCTTTTATCTGTGTGACAATTTGAAAATACAAATCTAAGAACTGTTTAAGAACTGTTGACTCACCAGTATTTTGAGGCGGCATTCACATTTTCTACCACTTTGAAATGGAAGAAGCCCTTATTGGGCTGAACTCACTGTAAGGTTATGTTGCACCTGAGTTCTCACCACACAGAACATAGGCAAACACAAAATATGCTGTCAAGAGTATTACAGGGCAGGCTTAAGCCACTTTATCTTTCATATTGATGCAGAAGCACGCCATTTGCTTAAATACTTCATGTCCTGTGCTTTGGGGCTGTCGGCAGGCAAAGTGCTTAGTCTGAGGTTCTGGAAAGTAATTTTAAAATTGAGGTTTAAATGAAGGTATTAAAAAGGGTCACATAAGTGATGCTTTTTGACTTCTGTGTGCGTCAGGGAATGACATCTAGCCATTTTCCCGATATTTAGAATTCAGGTGCTAAGGAGCACTAATTTTAGATTGATCTCTTATTCCATCAGTTTTGACAAGCGTGCAGTATTGAGAGCAAATAGGATGAATGGTGTGCCTCTCTCTTTCCCAATTAAAGTTGAAATAAGGTCTGAGTATGACTGCTAGTAAAGAAGGAAAACAGGAAAAGAAACACATGAAATCCAACTTTTTTAGCTGTTTATTATTGTTTTTTACTTGTATTGCAGAGAATGGATCTGTTGGAATTAACATGCATTATTTCTTTGGTACAGTGTAAATAGAAAAATAGAAGCATGATGAGTTTCAATTGGATTTGACAAAACCATATTGCCATTTGTTGGTAGCTCACTCGTTATATATGTACATGTTTTTACTTTTAAAATGTGACAACCTTTAATTTATTAAGGTATGTCTTGTTTCAGAAAATGAAAATGTTTAGCCAGTATGGATTTATGTTTATGATATTTGTGCTTTACCATTAACTGGAAAAAAACAAACCTTAAATATCCCCTCCCCTCTTTTTTGTAGGTGGTTTCAAACACCATCACAAGTTTTCTATCATGCAGCAACTGAACATGGAGGAAAAGATGTCTACCCAGGGCAGTGCTTATGGGAGGGATGTGAACCTTTCCAGAGGCAGAGGTTTTCCTTCATTACCCACTTACAGGTGCAGATTTTCTTTCACATATTGCTTCAGAAAATAGTAGGAATTTCATGGTAAATTTTGACACACCTTTCTCATGTCTTTATCTTTTCCCCAAACAGGATAAGCACTGTTCCAGAGATGCTTTGCTTGCAGGATTAAAGCAAGATGAACATGGACAAGCAGGAAATCAGAAGCCTTCCAATAAGTAAGAGACCTCAACCTCATTAGCACTAGGGAAAATAAGAGGATTAGAAATTATTGGAAGAATTTGTGTATTTATAACTCGGCTTATCAGGTGAAACTGTGTATATGTAAAGTCTATATAACAGTAATCAAATTTGAGGTCCATTACAGTAAGACAAAAATGGGCAAAAGAGGGAATAGATTCTGATGTGGTTGCAGTTATAAAAAGAACAGGTAGTTCTTTAAGGTATATGGATCAATACTCTGTGATGAACATGGTTCTCAACATATTCTCCTGATTTTTCCCAACTGGACAGCATTTTGTAACTTTTATTGTAACAGGAAAGTGCTTATAATCCAAATGGAAAGTTATTTGTTGTGTACAGTTCAGCTGTTTCATACAGCTGAGATGGATTGTCTTGTAACTTTCTGTATTCCTTCCAGTTTTGTGGTCTACATCTGGGCAGATTTGATCCAGGGACTCTTGTAATAAACTTTCCTTTAAACAAGCAAACAAGATAAATACCAATTCCTCTGAGTCTTGTGATTTTGTGCTGCTACCTGGAATTGGCTTTGGCTCTCCTCTTTCCCAAAATTGTTTCAACCATCTGGAATTAATATTGGAGAGCACAACCCCATTGCTGTGGGTTTGTGGGGATGGTTATGTTAATATTGGAGTTACTGAGGGTTCAGTTACTTGTATAAGTGTGTTAAGACTAGGTCTTTGTTAGTAACTAACTGGAATCTCTTTGTTGCAAGCTAAAGATGTAATTACATGGTCCCAGGCAGTTTTTTGCAGTCTGTTTTGTGGCTAGTTAAATTGCTACCAAGCTGCTGGAGGCAGCAGAGAAAGTTGAGCATGAAAGCTGAGAAATTTAGTTTGGGAGTCCTTTTATTTTTTAATATAAACAAACTCCTTAACACAGACTTATGATTGCTTTATGGTGCCTTGTTTCATTACACTGAACAACATTCAGACCTCTGAAAACCACAAAATGAAGAATGATGGTTAATGTAGTCTTAAATACCTAGTAAGTGGAAGCGTAGGGCTGATACCATCTACTAGCATGTTGTGATCTCAACTCTGCCTTTTCAAAAATACTCCATCACACAAGTAACACATCTAGTAGCTCTGTGTCCTCACAGGCTTCTTTAAAATTGGCACACGTACTCAAATTAGAAGAAACGTTCATACATCCCCTCTGCTAAGGCAGAATTCCATAATTAAGGTCAGATTCAGAAAGTAGGAATTTACATGCATAACCAGTTCTTGCTGAAATAATTGAGACTGCAATATCACCAGATAATAAGGGTGTGATTTCAGAATACAAGTTGAAGTAAGAGCATTCACTATTCAAAGTAGGATGTTTTGACTCTCCCTGCCATCCCTTGTTCCTTCTCCTGGCTATGCACCGCTTACAGTGCGAGAACTAGCTTTAGTTTTTGTCTGATTGGATGGTAAATCAATTCTGTTTTTAAAAAAACTTAATTAAAAAAAGTGGGTTTGCCAAATGAGTGGAATACACTTGCCTTACAGTCAGTTGAACACCAGTACAGGAGATGGGCTGGGACAAAAGGAAAGGATGAGACCTTCTCTGTCAGCACTCGTGACAGTAATACACTCAGCTGTTTATGAAATCGTAGAGGTTCCCTGTCCGTTACTTTTACTCTCTTTCCTTATGTCTCCATTGCTCCTCTTTTACTGAAGAAGAAATCAACAAACAGGAATATTTTGATTATATGTAATGTGTAACCCACATAATCTTACAGTGCTGCCACAGAATTATGTTCACACAACTGAAACGAGCATCTAGCTACATGAGGGAGACAAGACTTGATAATTTGCTTTCCAAAATCAGTGACGTGTCAAATGAAACTCTTAAGCTTGCTCCAACAGGTCACCTCAAGTTGGCTTTACATGGTGACATCTGAAAGCTGACTTAGAAGGTTTTGGTTTAATTCACTTTTTGTTGAGTCGTAGAAACTTGTCAGATACATCAGCACACCACTGATAGTCCCTATGACTGAACTCTTGTATGGAGCTGAAACAACTTAAAGAACTGATGCTGAGATGAAGCATGTGTAAGCCATCAACTTTTATCTATTAATTAGGCCAACTTTCTTCACTTAATCCCTCACAATTTAGTAAAACTACCCCTGCCTCGGGGAGTGCAGACAGAGTGAGTGTTATTGGTGCTGGAAGTAAAATCTATGGAACACAGTGTAACAAACAAGGGCCCATTCCCCTAATCATCATTTCTGTCTACCGTAACACCATACATACTTGAAAAAAATCTGTAACGGCTTTTGCTAGAGCCAGGTAGGCAAAGTTAAGCTGCATTACAGAGTTGGTTGTATACCTTAATTCTGTATGTCTTTGCTTTTAAGGTTGTATTATATTAACTCTTCCTCTTCTGGTTTTCAGAGGTGGCTGAATATTGCATTCTGGAAGGTCAGGTAGCACTAGCAATTAACTGTATGTTGACTGTAGCTTTGTGCATTTGAATCTTTTTGGATTCACGTTAATTTTTTTTCCTTGTTGCCACTGAAGCAAAGGTGGTAGCGTGAGCTACCAAAAATATTCTTAATGCACCATGGGAGTAGGGCAGGAGATAACTTTAAATCACAAAATGAATGGTATGGTTTGAAGTTAGTTGATAATATAATTAAAGAAATTCAAGAAATCTAGATGTTTCTTGAGAGAGATACTTGCTCACAGACACAAGTCAGTCCACTTGATGTCTCAGTAACTTTTTATTTACTTTTTTTTTTTTCCAAAATCAAAAAGAGAAGATGATCATTTAATATCGTAATTTATTGAAATTGCCCCTTTTTCAATATTTCTAGAATCAAGGCAATAGTACTTCAACTTTCTAAAATATAGTATGATAGCTGTTGAAGAGAGACGTTCGGAACAGCCTCCATTGATGAATCCTTGTTCTTCTCAATATAAGGAAAACATAAATGTTCCAGAAATTAAAAATTAAGATGATAATTCCTTTACTGTGGCACTCAGTCTCCTATAAACATATGTCGTTGCTCAACAGTTTCTTAATTCAGCTCCTGCCCCTTTACTTCACAAAGGTTTTCAAACTCTTGTTTCCATTGAGGGGAGGATGACAGTGTGATTATAGCTAAAGTTTTAGGGAGGAGTCTGTCTGTTACTACTTCTGAAATTTTCTGTTTGCAGTTTAAAAGCATTCATATGACCCTTCTTCTAATTTTAACTAGGTTTCCTTGTTGTTAGAATTGCAGATTATGAAGAAAGTCTCTCTGAATAGAGAATTCAAGTTTTATTCTTAGACTATTCACTTACAGTGAAAGATACCTAAAAATACTCTTACAGGATAACTTTCATTTTAAAAAATGGAACATTTACATTTAATTTATGCTACCTTTGCAAGTAAGCATTACTGTGTATTTCAAGTGTATTGAGATGTTCTAATCAGATTCTGCTAGGGTATTAAAAGACTTCATAATAATATTGCTCAATATATTGAAGCGTGGTGATACTTTTCACCATTCATACTGCAAAACTTTCCTTTGAGGTGACATTATGAGTCTTAGTCATTGAGTGAAGCTGCATATTTATACATTCTAAACTCTAATTGTGTGAGTAATTTCAAAGTTTTACATGAAATGGAGCCTTGACTTCAGTGTTAATACTGAAAATGGAGAATTTGCTTCTGCTGTGTTTGTTACTTGTACCAGCTTTATAACACACCCTGCTTAATTTATTAATCTCAGTCTGAAAGCTGCAGTAACAGGTAATTGGTTTTACAAATGTTTGATCTGATTTAACAGTTAGATATTTTATGTCTTAGATCATAACTTCAATCATGTTACTTTATATTACTCCTCACTAACCACAGTTATGTGCATTTTATATTGTCTCAGTGTCTAACGGTCACAATGAGCTGTGTTAAGTTTGAATAGCTATATTTTAAGGACATTCTCTGGCCAAATCTCAGATGATATTTGCATAGCTGCTATCACAGTTCCTGTTAAATCCTGTCTGATAAAGCATTCCTTTAAATAGGTACAGTTCAGGAAGTGGCTATGTCATTAGTACAATATGTGACTTTTCCATTACAAATCTCACGGGTGATGAGCAGTGCTTCTTCAAGAGAAGTGTTTTTTCACGTAAAATAAAGCCCATGAGTCCTCTGAAGGCTTTGCAGTAAGGTTTACCTCAGTGGAAACAAAAGGCAAATCACTTATCAGCACCAAGTATTAATGGATCTTTTTGTCTCTGTTCAGACAGGTTAAAAAATTGCCAAAATAAATTTTCAGAGTTGTTAGTCTTCTAGAAAGTGGTACAAAGCTTATTTTTATTAATTCTTTCTTTATATTAATTCTTTCTTTACTAACGTAGGCTGCCAGCTGCGGGGGGTACTGCCTCTACTCCCAGAGCACAGAAGGCCATTGTGAATCATCCGAGTGCTGCCCTAATGGCATTAAGGAGGGGATCAAGAAACCTTGTCTTCAGAGATTTCACAGTTAGTATTGTTTGACTCAAGTATTAGATATTAATTGTTGCCTGCTACTACGGGGCTTCTACATTTTTTTTCTCTTTACTTTTGTAGGATGAAAAAGAGGGACCAATAACTAAACACATCCGATTAACAGCTGCCTTAATATTAAAAAATATTGGTAAATATTCAGAATGTGGTCGCAGGTAAGCATCATGTGACTCTTCTGATACCAGTGGGCAATGTTGTTTCAGTTCTTTTAAGTACCAAACAATAGGTAGGTTTTAGCTATCCTTTAAAAAAAACAGTAAGTGTATTGACAATACAATTTCTCTGTCAGTTCTGCACTGTTTAGTTCCCCACGCAAGTGCTCAGCATCATCTCACCTAAGACAGCATTTGTGATCCAGACTTTTGAAATGTGCCTGGTAAATTTGACAGGTTAAATTTTTGGAGACAGATGAGAGAAGCCTTTGCTGTGGGTCTGTCCCTTTTCCTCCTGAAGGCAGTAGTGCATGACTCTGAAAATTAATTCTTCTGTAAGCAACTTTCCATTGGCAGCACCCTTTTATCTCAACTTGAGAAAGGGGCGACTGAGCTCTTACAAACATCTTCTTAAGCTGTGGAGTGACACACAGTTGCATCCCATACTTGCTGCCTCTCTGTTGCTTTCCTCTCCGAACTTGAGTTAACTCTAATAAATGACTCGGTCAGCTTTCCTCTCACTTGTAGAAGATCCTTCAGTAAGTAGGATCAGTAAATAGATCAATACTGACTTGTGGTACTGAGTAGGAAATGTTCTTTATGATGCAGAAGGAGCAGTAGTTAGTTACTGTGCCAGTAATCACCATGCATGCCGCTTATGTTTTTCCCAATAATTTACAAGCTGAGTGTTTTCTTGGTTTTGTTTTGCATTGTTTCAGTTTCATAATAGCAGAAGTAATTATTTCTAATAAGAATCTGTTAATTTTGTCTGTTCTTCAAAAACCTGACAATAGGGAGGAATTTCCTAGTTTTAGTTCTAAACAAAACAGTTTTGATACTGTTTGTAGAAACCCTCCTGCTGTCTTCAGCTACCTAATTGGGAGTTGTAGTGAAGACAGAGACAAACTCTTCTTGGAGAGCGTAGTGAAGGGGGCGAGGGGAAAAGAGCAGAGGTTGCAGCAAGGGAAATTCCAATCAGGTATCATGAATAAAAAAAATAATCACAAGAGTTGATTGAACATGGGAACAAGCTCCCCAAGGAGGCTGTGCAGTCTCTGTCCTCTTATATATCCCAAACCCAACTGGATATAATTTTGAGCAATGTGAATCTAGCTAAGGAGTTGGCCCTGCTTTGAACAGGAGTTGGTTCCTTATAACCTGAATTAGTCTTTGATTTCAGTATTCTCAAATTTAAGAAATCTTTGACAGTTTAGATCTTTAAAGTATAATATTCCTGAAGTATTTTTGTAGCACTTTTCTAATGATTCATTCTGAATATTCTTGTCTGTTTTAGTTTAAAAACCCACAAAAAGTTCCATTAAGTCAAACATGGAACAAGTTTTGCTATTAACTTTACCACTGGTAGCATCCTTGAGTATTTTCCTCTGCCAGGTCCATGTAAATATGTATTGTATACGTGTCACAGAAATAGTGTTCCACATATTGATAAGGTGTTTGTGGGATTTTCTGTGCTGTGATATACGCTTCGTCTGTTACACGTATTGGCATTACTCTTGGGCCATGATGGCTTGAATTTTGTTTTTGCTATTTAAGCACTTAGTTTCTCTCACAAGATGTGAACAAGTAGATACTGAACAAAAGAAGGCTCAGTCTCCCCTGAAATCTTTGCCTTGTTCACTTTTTTTGAATTAAAGAACAGGGCTGAAGGTTATTTTTAAAGCGTGTGTGTTGTGCTTTGTCCTGAGAATTGGCTGATGTCCTCAATGATTTGTGCCACAGCTGTCAGCGATCATGAGGGACGGTGCCCATCTCTGAGGCAGGGTCTTCCATTCACACAGTCTGCTGGGGAACTGGGAATCCTTCCCAGGGCGACAGAGTCAGTGGTGGTGGGCAGAAGCTTTCTTAGTTACTGGACCAGCATTTGCCCGAGTTGTCTCATAATTTGATATATCCACACTTCAGTTATTTTTACTGTAAGCTCGCAAGCTCAGGTACTGTCAGCTGTGTAGCCAACAGCCAATCCTGCTTCAGCATTGACGTGAGTTCTTGTGTGATTAGTGTTTCATTCTGAACTCCTTGCTCTGCCAGCTGCACCGGTGTCAGTGACCGTGTTAATTAGTTTGGA